>NC_140592.1:827372001-828572001 GCF_964204655.1 Triturus cristatus
GTAGCCCCACTACGTGCCACCCACCTCCCACCCGCCATTCTTTTAAATAATATAAGCAATGAAAAATAAAGTAAAGTAAGTCGACTTACCCGTAAGCGCGGCGTCTCCGGGGCTCCCTCTTTCAGTTTCTAATTTCTTCTGGCAAATGCGCATGCGCGGACGCCCGCGCATGCGCATTTCTCGCGAGAAATGCGCATGCGCGGGTGTCCGCGCATGCGCATTTGCCAGAAGAAATTAGAAACAGAAAGAGGGAGCCCCGGAGACGCCGCGCTTACGGGTAAGTCGACTTACTTTACTTTATTTTTCATTGCTCATATTATTTAAAAGAAGGGCGGGCGGGAGGTGGGTGGCGGGTGGCAAGCAGCTACGCTTCGCCCTCGGCGTGTGCGTAGCGCTGCCCTGCTTCGCCTACTTCGGAAAGTGCGAAGCAGGCAGCGCTACGTACACTATGTGGGCGAAGCGTAGTGCTACGCCCGGGGTTACATAAATGCCTTAAATAAACCATAATATTAATCCTGAATGCCCGTATATAAAATGCGGGACAGATTGAATTACGGACACTGCTCTGCCATACTCGTGATAAAATATCGTATGTGATAATTGTTACCCTCTCAACAGAATTACGATCTACAGGAATGGGACCGCTCCGTTAGTGTGTTTAAGTTTCACCATATGTCATCTATGCAGATGTAGATGCCATGGATAGGCAGCATTGACAGACCTGGATAACCATGTGCAATATGCATAACAGATTTTAAAATAAGGACCACACTCTGCTATGTTAATGATAAAATACCATATATGCGAGTATACATGAATCCAATCTGTGATTTATGCCAGCAATGGTTGTACATTCTTAGAGAATAGCAGCGCGACATACCACAATTATGCCCAGATCGATTTGGAATCAACAAGGAAAGAATTATCATTGTTAAGAGCTGATTTGGACAAAGTAAAAACAGATAAAATTGTGATCGAATTCCTACAAACCTTGCCCACAAAGCTTAAGGAATACGAGGACACTATCAAAGTAAAGAAGCAACGAAAATTTCTAAGAGACAAACGCGATTACGCGGAAGGACGTATTCTTACATACGCCAAACGCTTCGATTGGGCACAAGGAAATCTGAGATCAAATCTAACTCAACAAAAAGAACGAGAAATTTCTACTGGATCCAGTTCTGAACTAAGCTCAGATTCAGACGCACTTAACGTAGTCGCCCCTTTAGGCCTACGCCCCCTAACTTTCCTGCACGAATTCCAAATTCTAAAACAAAAGAAACATCAAGGTCAACCGGACAAACAAACAGGAAGAGGTCGGGGAACAAGAGGCAGGTGTCCAAAAAGAGGAAAAGGAAGAGGAATAAGAAAAGACACAGACGAGTGAAACGGAGGGGAGGAAGAGTACAGCCTGTTCTCAGCAATTCTGAGACAAATGATGATGCAATTTCCATCATTAATCTATCTTCCCGCTCATTATCATCAATCGAAGAATCAGTACTTCTGTTAGGGTTATCTTTTTGTCCAAGTAAAGCCTTTAATTACACGGACACAAGGATTGACTTATTTCTATTTGTTCGCAAACTCAAGCTAATGAAAATGTACAAAACAACTATTGGACCACAAAGCCCCAATATGTTTGGCACAAATACATCCCCGGCCGAATTTCAAGTAGCTGACATTGGCATCATGCATGATCTTTATGACTTGGCGATGGAAAATAGCCAACAACAAGAAAGAAATATAACACAGATGCTAGAATATTTTGATGTGGAATCATATCAAACTTTTCACAGCGGACTGAAGTCGAAATCCAAATATAATCCTAATGTGCCGTATGATAATATTGAAGCTTATAACTCAGCTGTCATACAAGGTCTCAAGCAACTACGTTCTAAAAGAGCAAAAAGTCAGTATGAAAATCTGTCAAAAGATCAACGGGAAGCCCTACAATCATTGGAAAATGACCCCACTATCATCATTAAGCCTTCTGACAAGGGGGGCAATATTGTAATCATGGACCAAAAACAGTATCGAGATGAGGCAATACGTCAACTCTCTGATCAAACTTGTTACGAGGAGACTAACTGGGACAGATATAAAATATCTATCAAACGATATCATGATCTATTGATTAACTGGCATTCATGTGGCCTTCTAGACCAAGAAGAGTACAGATTCCTTAAAACTGATAATCCACGTATCCCTTGCTTGTATCTCCTCCCAAAAATACATAAGGACGCCACTAATCCACCGGGGAGTCCTATAGTTTCCTCCAATGGGGGATTGTTGGAAAACACTTCAATATTTCTGGATTCTTATATTATATTAACAATTAATTTTGGTCAATGCTGATAATTATGACTATTACCAAAGATCATGAAAAAATTGAATCTACTGTTGAACTTTATTGTTGAAAAATCGAAGCTCCGTATACTTTGATAGTATGTCTTCTATGTTTTCTGATGTTTTTCTGTTACTCTGAAAACAATGGTGTCTATTTCTAGAGGAATTTGCCAATTACTTTACTCGAAAAAGGCTTAACGCCGAAACGCGTCGTCTTGCTGTTTGTGTACAATAAAAACTTGTACATTCTCCAGGTGTGCCGTTCCTTTGCTTTATCTCCTTCGGTGGAAGGACGTCTGAAGCTATTCTTGAGATATATATATATATATATATATATATATATATATATATATATATATATATATATATATATATATATATATATATATATATATATATATATATATATATATTATCTTGGCTCCATTATGACTGGGTAGCTTATTTCAGTTATGGTAAGAGTTTTTGCCCATTAAATAAATTAGGCAGGATCTTTGTTTGGTTGTGACTCTAATAATGTTGAGACAGGAAACTGCTGGCAATAACATTATCCTTTGAGAAAAAAGGCACTTTTTTCTTGGTGTGTGACACGCGGTCATCATTTTGACAGAGCTTATGGAAAACTGTAATTTCTAACATCAGCTAAAGCATTGTCTGCAACACTATTATGTTGGTTCCATTATTTCCAATTATTAAACTTTAATAACAAGGCAGCAGTTTGGAACTAACTGTGGAAAAGCTGTGATTGTACATAGATATGGTTACCCCACCCATGTGATTGATTCCAATACTGAGCCACATTGAATAATTACGACCGAGAAATTAGTGTTCATGTCTCAGTTGAAATCAGACTGCACTAAAATTGATCAACAGCATTAAGAAAAATAAAGAGGCATGTGCCATGATGGTCTTTATTCCAAGAAAGTGATCCCATATCTAACCACATTTGCATTGCAAAATAAAGCATTGTCATAGGAACATTCTTCTCAGTTAACAGGGGATCTAGGAGAACAGTGAATGGCACAGTGAACATGCATTTTTGGTGGCCTTTCTTGTCACAACGTACCAGAACGTATGTCATCACAGATGTGTGCCATGGGAAAGAGCTTTCTTTAGTCTGTGGCAGGTTTATTACAAACACTAGATTTCACTTCACTGTAGAGCTCCCCCCAGCTACTGCAAGTTACACTACAATTTTGGTCAAAGAAGACCATTTTACCAAAATGGCTCATTTTCTCCCTTGTCAAGCATTGTGAGCCTTTCCAAACATTGATATCAGTTTACCATTCAGTCACAATCAAACATTTGACTTTCAGACTGAAAAGTGGAACAATGCATGGAATAATACATTTAATGTTAGTTATTTCCAATTGCTAAGGACTTCGTGAGAATGTTGTCAGTAGCAGAATTAAATAGAGCACAGCACTTCATTTTTTTCAGGGTTATCCCCATTGTATTGCTCTGAAGGATATCATCCCAGAACATTAGATGAAAAAGGTATAAAACTACACTTGTGCCAGCAATCAAAGTGCATAACAAACTACTACCAGACATCCAGAAAAAGCAGACAAAAATCTGAAAGATGCCAATGCAAGGTGCAGAGATTTTGCAGGTGCTTGTCGACATCCATCACCTGTTATGCAATCCAGAGACCAAGTGTGATTATCTTCAACAATATCTCTTTCAGGGGAACAGTGTAAGTATCTTAACCCTTTGAAGCAGATAAAAATGATCAGTCCTGTGACAGTTTGGTTGGCATGGCCTTCGTCCCTATCTATTGACTCTGTGTTCCATGTGTTTTTTATAAAGTGTGTCCATTACAGGAACATTGTGAGAAATTGGGTTGTTGGCTGAGTTGGGTGAAATGCTGCTCATGCAACAGTCAAAATTCCTGTCAGAGTGAACCACAATAATTCACTAAATTAACCTGTGCTGAATCCTCTGGTAGCTTAGCACAAAAGCAGTCAGGCTTAACTTAGAGCCAATGTGTAAAATATTCATGCAGCACCTAAACAGCAATAAAGTGAAAACACAACACAAGAAATATCCCATACCAATTTATGAAAATAAATCACATTTACATAAACTATTTGACAGCAAAAAACAAAACTCCAATCAGTAGAACCCGAGTTATGAATTTTTAAAGTATAAAATTAAATCTAGCTCCTAAAAGAGCAAAGCGCCAATGGCAGCTATCTATTCACACAAGACCAAAGTCAAAAAATGTATGGCTGATAGTGATGGAGCATGGATCCATACAAGAAGTAGATTAGGCCCTGTCTCCGCATACCTGGGAAGGTAACGTTTAGTGGATCAAGGCAGCTGGCGATGTCCCAGGAGTCGCAGTGAAGAATCCTTCGTTCAGACTTAAAATATTTTTGGGAAGTCAAAGATTTGCAGCGGGACAAAGCTGCAGTCTGTAGCCGATGAGGGCTCCACAAGGCCGGATACCCCTTTTAATAGTAGCAGCTAAACAGGATCTGCTGTTGTGGAGAAGATGTTAGCGAGAGTTGCAGCAAAGACAGGTTGACTGGTGATGCACTTTGGATGGATAGATGAGCAGTTTGGTCCTGTCTCCTCTCACTTCTCAGAGCAATTTGAGCTAAGTACCAAGTTTTAGATTTGGGCTGTCTGAGCCCCTGTAGCACCACTTCCACGGAGCCAGGACTGGACTGGCACCACCTGGAGGGTCAAGAACTCACTCCTGCTGGGTCCAGGTGCAGGTTCAAGAGGATTGGAGCCTTTTTTGTCTCTCAACCACTGATCAGGATGTCAGCCAACTAGCCGTTGGAGTCACTCTTGTAGTCCTGGGTTAAAGGAAATGTGCAGGGCAGAAATAGCAGGGCAGACCTCTGGGGCCCAGGGCAGGCATCAGGCAGCAAAACAGTTCTTCTTGCTACCGCAAGCAATCTTGTGAAGCAAACAGCATGCCACAGTAACAGGCTGTCCTCCGAGAGTCCTTCCACATGTCCAGAAGTCAACTGAAGAGTAGATGTGAGGATCCCATTTGTATAACTGGTGCCTTCCTTGAAGTAGGACAACTTTCTAGAGGTTCCATTTTCAAAAGTGATTGAAATTTCTTGCCTCCCTGCATTGGCTCCAGCCTGGCTAAATGCACAGAAGTCTTGGGTAAAAGCAGGGCCCGTATTTAATGTCTAAGTGGGGCTCTGCACAGCTCACCCTTCATGTCCTGCCAGTGATCGCCCACTCAGGAGCACCTAGTCACTCTATTGAGTTGCTGTCCGGGAGTGGTATATAAAAGCCAACTACAAGCTAGACATGTGATAATGGAACAGGCTGCAGGCAGCAAATAGTTAAATCAGAATTATTCTAACTTTCTAAAAGTGTCACTTTCAAAGTTGTGACTCAAAATCTGACCTTACTATTAAAGAGCATTTTAAATAACACTATTTAAGACGCCCAACATGATTTTCCTATTTGCTCTGAATCACAGGTTAACACGTATTAAATGTAACAAGGTAACCCAATGTTATTTTATGGGAGTGGTAGGCCGAACCATAGTGAATACTGAATATGTGAGATTTTCACTTCCAGGACATAAAAGTACATTTACAATTTTCCAATTTTTTCCTTACAATGCATCTTGCCCTATGGGCTAGTGCCTCATTTCATGGGTTACTTATATGTGATAAAAGTAATTTTAAAGTTTGCAAAGGGGTTATTTTGCCAAGTCAAATTGGCAGTTTAAAACTGATAACAGGCTGCACTGGCAAGCCAGAGACATGTGAGAGGCTAATTTAGCGGGTGGCACATTAAGTGCTGCAGGCCTTCTATAGAATTTATTTGATCAGCCCTGGGTATATTGTATACAGCTTTACTAGGGATTTATAAGTAAACTAAATATACCAATCGGGTCTAAGCCAATTCTACCAAGTGAGCACAAGCACTTTAGCACTGGTTAGCAGTCCTAAGGCCAACAAAAAAATAATTCAGCAAAAATAGGATATGTGAAGGCAAAATGTTTGTGTGAAGAACACCCTAAGACTTACAAGTCTAGCAAACATGGTATGTTACATCACCTTCTCTGGGACACATTAATGGACAGTTACAGATTGAAAACCTTTTATACTCCAAAAGAGTTTTGTTGAGTAGACTGAAAAGGATATTGTCCCTAGGACAGATCATGTGAGAGGCTGGTGATCTTCATGTTCCGTGTTTGAATACAACAATTTCATCCAAGGTAGCCACATGAATACAAGTGAATAGGGAGAGGTTCTGGAGGGGTATACTGTTTTGTCTTTCAAGTCCCACTGCCTGGATGACCACACAACCTGGACACAGTCAACCAGCCCTGTAAAGGACCCTCAGTGTCCCATTCCTGTTTGAAAATATAGTCAACACTGATACCCTCCTGTGGAGGCCCACAGATCACCATCCGCTCTGACCCTGAACCTCTTTCCTTGGTATCTGGCTTCCTCTTTCCTTGGCATCTGGCTTGAGTCTCCTTCATTTGTATAGCCTGAAGGTCAATCTAATCCTGATGGGGCCACTCTGTGGGGGCATGTAGATAACTGTTGTCACTGATTGAAATTCTTGGGAACTATAGTTCCCAAGATGGTATCGTATGTGCAAACAAAAATCTTGGCCATGGTCTCTTATTAACCTTTGAACACCTGGTATCAGCTACATTTCTTGGCCAAGCTCATAGAGAGAGAGGACCTGCTCATAATCCTGTTTAGCAATTTACCTGTGTTTATGCACCAGCAGTCTTTTTTGTGTCTCTAGTTTGCCTCCAGTGTTTCAACCAGTAAAACAAGCCAGTCAATGGCAATTCTCTGAGACTTCACAGCTGCTGCCAACCATCAACTGAAAGGAGGGACTAACTCAATAGACAAAAGTGATAAGCAACTGCATTTAACATCTTTGGGTACAAGAACAAAGAAAGGATGTTGTGCAGTATAACATAACACAGAACTTCAAACTCAAATGCTAACACTATTGACCGCTTCTGGAAAGTACCAACCGAAAACCACAAAACATAAAAAAAGTCAATAACTAAGGAGCAATAAAAAGTCTGTGAACAAAAGAGTGATTTAGATTAGTTCAGAGTCAGTGTTTGTATTCTAGCAATCAGTCAAAGTGTAGCTGTCACCCACAGGCACATGGGCCATGCTCATTGGTGAGTAATTAAGCAGATATGTTAAAAGTACTATAAAAAAAATTATAGTAGTCTGTAGCTAGCTAAATGAGTGTTGTGTGTGTACCCTAACAAGACCAAATATACTTTGAAGTAGAGAAATCCAGCTACCTCATGAGAATCCAACCAACAGTGACAGTGAACAAACTCACAACAATGGTCTCTCTCTCTCTTTCTTCCCAACTCAATATCCCTATTAAGAAATGTACCCTTTTATAAGGTTCAGTTATTAATTTTCAGGAAGATGCACAGTCGAATTAACATTGCTTCACCTGGAATCTATATATACGTTTAGTGAGTGTGCGCGTTCTGACAGAGTTTCTCTGCTGCTAGGCAGCTAGAACCAATTTTACCAAAACAAATGTGTTAGCATTTGTCAGAAGAAAATAGGAAATATCATTCTCCCTTTCCTGACACAGAATTAAATATGTTGAGAAAGTACGATTATTTGGGGGGAAAGGAAAAACCAATAAGGTTGTTGCATTAATGTATGTATTTCTATCATTAGGAATATTTTATAGTGCTAAATGTTGACTCGCAGATACTACTGAGTGCTGTAATATATTGGCTGAAGATATGGATAATACATGGTACACAGCAAAAATGTTCCAGAAATAAATAACATTAAAATGTGAGGTGGAAGTGAAGATCATGAGGAAGACTGAGGGGTGAAGGATGGGACATAATTGGGCTTCATTGGTAAGCTTTTAATGCCTTTTACGTTCTTGATAACAACAGTTTGTCTGGAAGACTTGTATATGTGGAGTTGTGTGTGAGACTACACCCTGCTCATGATTGGATCACTTTCTTGTCTAACTCAGCTCTGTGCTCCTCCTGATTCAAGGGCATTCCACCTTATATTTATGTTTGTTACATTGCTGGAGTTGCTTGCTTTCCCTGCTTCTATAGTATTTGTCTTTTAACACACCATGGGCGTGAGTGGCTTGTACTCTTTCCCTTCACATGTCAGCTTCGCTAGCTCATTCCCCACCTGGCCTTGCTCACACTCCTTCCACTTTCCCTTGCCTCTTCTGCTACTGCTCTAACCACCTCACTATCACTGCCCTTTATCACCATTCTTCTGTTTCCCACATGAGGTATACTACACAAATAACAACTCAGAAATATCATTTGACCAAAATCACAAGATCAAAATAAGGGGGTCTTCGGAAAAGTTGTGATCAGTAATGTTGAAGGTAAATTAACTGTTTTGTTTAATGTGTACATTTATATCAATGATGGAAATATTGTATTTTTAAATATTGCTTACAAAACATTGTTTTTGAAGTGTTTTGTATGCTCCAAATATTCTGAAAAATGTGTTTAAAATGTATAGGTTTATAGCTAATAAATATATGTTTTTGTTACATTGGGTTGTGGGTTTTAATGGAATAATAAGTGGGTAGAGTATTAATTTCAATATATGTTATGCATTTAATATATGAAATTTGGTTAGCTAATATTACCCATCGGCTCTCTTGATTGGTGGTTTTTCAGCCAATGGGAAGGCTGCAACTCTTGTGTTGTCATGGCTGCAACCACCATGTTTTGCCGACATCGCACAAACACCACAGATTAAATTATCACGGGCTTGACTGCCCTCTCCTGCCAGGCCAACATGGCTTGCTACTCCATATTAGTGCAGTCCCCAAAATTCAAAACAAGCCGTCACGTCTCATCACGTGCGGAATCACCAAAATCTTGTGCTAAAATGCACCCCTTGTCACGCCGGCTGGATAAAAAAGACAGGAAGTGTCCGTAGGCATCCGTACATCACAGAGCATCCTTGAATTTACATAGTTCCGACCTTCATTGGTCAACAGAAAGCTTCCTCCAGCAGCCGTTCAGAGGTATGGAAACAACATCCACTTGAAAGTCACCCTTTGGGAGGGATGGGGGCAAGCCAAACCGAGACCAATTTTTGTGTGTGTAAAAAGCCGCTTCATTGAAACAGGTGCATATCACAATTTATTAACACTGGCAACTGCCTTACTAAACTAAAATCTCACTATACATAAATTACCTGACCCCTTGTTCCCCCACCCCTACTATCCCCACATCAAATCCCCCACCCTGCCAAATTCCAAATAACATTACATAACAATAATATTACACAATCTTACACAATATAGCATTTACAAATCCTAACCTCCCATGACCCAAACCCCTTCCTGCCTTTGTGCAACTGTAACTAACCAACCTCTAATCTAAACTTAGCCTACCTGGTTACCCTTTCCCTGCTCCTGTTCACAAACTACCCACACTTAACTAAAAACTACAGCCAATCTTGGCCAACTTTCAACAACCCTGCCAGCACCTGTTCCAAGCGACATATATACAACAAATCAAACCTCTATGAACCTGTTCCAATAACCGCCTCTGGTAAAAAACCCAAAACGGGATAAATAACACCCCCAAAAACCAAAAACTAGGGAGGGAGGGTGGGGAAAAAACCTAATCTGCACAGCGCTCCCAGCCACCAGGTCACCAAACCTAAAATGGTGGCTGGGAAAGCACAAACAACCCCTAAATACTACTTGGGCTATTATTCAAAAATTGGGCTACAATTGGGCTAATCCCAATGTAGCCCAAAGTACCACAAAATGGCCGCTCCCTGGCCAGCCCCTCCCAATCTGCCCAAGGGGCAGACCTCACAGTGCTCGGCTGCACCCCAAACCCCCCTTGGGAGGGAGAGGGGCAAGCCAAACCGAGACCAATTTTTGTGTGTGTAAAAATCCGCTTTATTGAAACAGGTGCATATCACAATTTATTAACACTGGCAACTGCCTTACAAAACTAAAACATCACTATACATAAATTACCTTACCCCTTGTTCCCCCCAAACCCTACGATCCCCACATCAAATCCCCCACCCTGCCAAATACCAAATAACATTACATAACAATGATATTACACAATCTTACACAATATAGCATTTACAAATCCTAACCTCCCATGACCCAAACCCCTACCTGCCTTTGTGCAACTGTAACTAACCAACCTCTCATCTAAACTTAGCCTACCTGGTTACCCTTTCCCTTCTCCTGTTCACAAACTACCCACACTTAACTAAAAACTACAGTCAATCTTGGCCAACTTTCAACAACCCCACCACTCAGGGAAAGGCGGGAGTGTAGGCGGAAACGCCACCTCCCCATTTTCCTGCCCCCCCTGCCTCCTAGGTCTGACCCCCTTATCGTCTGTGCACACCCAACAATATGGCCAGGACTTCCCTAAGCTCTAGTAAGTACAAATCCACGCCCAACCTGGATAAATGGACATCATCCGCCCTGAAAAAATCCGGCGTATCATATTTGATGTCCCTGTGATTGATCCTAAAAAAAACCAACTGGCGACAAAAACGCACCATTTCCGTGTTGAGCTTCCTCCTGGCCTTGTCCACCACCCCTGGATTTACCGCTCCCCTCCAGACCCTATGAGGCACAAATTCTGTCCAAATGACAGCTCACCCGAACCACTGACGCCTGATCAATGTCCAATCACGCTTCATGCATCTCATCAACGCCAAACCAGTTTCCTTCACCATGTCATTCTCCCCGAGATGAATGACCAATACGTCGGGGCAAATACCAGCCACCAAAATCCCATTAAATACCTGCAGGAACTCCTTCCATCGAATACCCCCCTTTCCCCTCCAACAAAAGTTAAGCATTTCTTTATTAAAACCAAGGTTCTCCCCAAAATAGCTGGCACGGGCCAGGACCTGTGTCCACTTCACAAAGGAATGTCCAACAATCCATATAGACATCTCCCTGGCGAGGGGACCCATCACCAAACCTGAAATGAGAAACATGAATGAACAAAGGGAAAACAACATAACCGAGCTACAACCCCTCAGATGCGTTGCGCACATAACGCTGGTAGCAGTCAGAGGACCACCTACCCAACTTCATGATGTCCCCTCGCCCCCAACCCCGATTGCTCTCTTCTGATGCTGCCCCAATCCTAAAGGAATGCGTCCCAAAACCTTTGCCTTCAATCCCAAGCCCGGCCAGCACCTTCCTCAACACTGCCAAAAGCTGGGAAGCTTTCACCACCCGCCCGTTTGCATGTCTGAAAAATAACCCGATCGAATCTGGGGCCAAGGACCTCCACCTCGCTCCCCACCAGCATGGGCAAGTCAGCTGTGGATCAGAGGCTTGCAAAGAAACCCATTTCCCCCCTCCCCTCTGATCCGTCTTAGATTTCATAAGTCAGATGCAGATCCTATCCCTGAAAAGGGACACGTCACTCCATAACAGCCCCTCCTCGGATTTCGATCCTAACAGTTCAGAGACCCGAAAGGCCCCAATGAACATCCATGACATCAACGTGGAGAAGAGACAAATTCCATACTGTCTGTGCATATCCCAGGCAAAATCTGCATAACCCTCTCCAAAGGATCCCAAGACAGGGGGTTTCTAACCCTGGATGCACAGCCACATTCACGGGCCCACCCTTCCAGCATGTGCATCCCGATTTCCCCAGTGGATGACGCAGAACCCCACAGTAACTTCCCCACAAACGCAATCCCCGCCAGCTTACCCGCTATCATAACCTTAGTAAGCCCCCTCTCATTCCGATCCAGACTAAACTGAATCACATCCGCCCGTCAGAGTGCCAGTGAGTCCCGTCGCTTAGTACCTGAGTGGAAAAATTCCTCCCATGCTGTTCTGTACTCTGCTTTTGTGGATTGCGCAAGAGAACCTAAAACCAGCTGCAACATCCGGTGTTGCCTATGTACCACAAATGCTGTGGCAAGCTGGTCGGGGTCCTCTCCGCATCCTTGGCTAGCCCACAGAATCTCCCCCACTGTGAACGACACAAAGCATCGGCTATGTCATTGTCCACACCTGGCACATGCACTGCGCGAAAGGCAATGTCATTCCGTAAGCAGCCCAACACAAAGACCCTCAGCAATTTCAAGACGTGTTCATCCCTAGCAGACTGGCGGTTCACAATTTCGACCATCGCCATGTTGTCAATTCTGAACGTTACCTTTTTGTCTGCCAGCTGCTCACCCCAGAGAGTGACCGCAACCACCAGAGGGAAAAATTCCAGAATGGCTATGCTCCTGCCCCCCATCCACTCTGGAGGCCACTGCTCCACACACCATTTCCCTTGCCAGTACAGTCCAAAGCCCTTGCTCCCTGCCACATCAGGAAATATTTGCACATCCCAAACCATGTCACCCTTCCGCATCAAGGGGATGCCATTGAAGTTCTGTAAGAAAAACTGCCACACTCTCAAATCCTCCCTCAACCCCGCTGACAAATGCACATGATGATGAGGCGGTCTCTGTCCTGCTAGTGCCCTGCCCAGTCAGCTGCAAATCGTCCTCCCTACTCTCACCAGTCTACAAGCAAAGTTAAGGTGGCCCAATAGCACCTGAATCTCCTTCACAGCGACCTTATGTCTCAACAACATTGTCTCCAGCAGCCCCAACATTTGCTGCTTTTTGTCCGCCGTAAGGCGTGCCTCCATCAATTGAGAATCCAACTCAATGCCTAAAAAGGACAGAGCCATGCAGGGCCCCATAGTTTTTTCCAGTGCCAACGGCAAGCCCAATTCCCTCATGCTCTCATTGAAACTGTCCAGCGCTTTCTGTCAGTCCGTGGAGTCTGAGGTGCCCACAAAGAAAAAGTCATCCAGGTAGTGTGTTACTCCTTGGTGACCCGTCCGTTCCGAAAACATCCATTGCAGGAACGTGCTGAAGCATTCAAAAAGTGCGCAAGACATAGAACTGCCCATCGGTAATGCTTTGTCCACGTACCAGTGACCGTTAAAATGGTTACCCAAAAGGTCCCAATCATCTGGATGGACTGGAAGCAGCCGGAAAGCCGACTTTATGTCACACTTTGCCATCATCGCCGTTGCGCCCGCGGTCACTACCAGTGACATGGCCACGTCAACTGATGAGTAGCACACCGTGGCCTCCTGTTCATCAATGAAATCATTCAAAGACCCCCCTCGGGCCACGACAAATGTTGTATTAGGCGGAACTGTCCTTGTTATTTTTTCGGCACCACTCCAATGGGTGACACAATCAAATCTTTTAGAGGCCAATCCTCAAAGGGTCCCGCCATGCGGCCCTCATGCACCTTTGTATCCAGTTTGTCCTGTACTATGTCTGGATGCTCTTTTGCTGACTTCAAATTGTCTGCCCACCTTCTTGTTCTAGGTCCATCGTACTCCAGTCGGAAACCCTCTAGAAACCCCACCCGCAGTTGTTCTGCAGCCTCTATGTCAGTATACTCCTGCAGGGCTGCAATCAAGTTGTCAACTCAAACTGGAGTAAGAGCCCTTGGTCCCAGGCCCCTTAGCCCCTCGCCCTCCCGCGAGCGGTTGCTGCTGCTGACTCCCCATCTTAAACCCCCCTGCCTGCCACTGCTGGTTCCCCTGCTGCTGACCCTGTCCTCACCCCAAACAATTGACCAACGCATGCCTGCCACCCTGAGCAGTCGTGCCTGAACCTGCAGTACTCCTGAGTGCACAAACCTTTGTTGTAGTCCCAGCAAGCCCCTTTTGAACCCGTCTGTTCTCTTCCTGCTCCCCCCACCCCTCCCCGGGTGGGGCATCTCTGAAAGGGCCAATAAACGAGCGGAAGCCCACTGGCCATGAAGATGGTAATTCCAGATCCAGCTAACCCCATCGTATATTGCCATAAGTCTGTGTCCCGCTCACCCCATTTGGCCTCCGGGTCCCACGCCATGCGTGCCCAAAACTCCTTATCATATTGTGCCCATGCATAACGCCCCCAGTTATCTGTGCCTTTCTAATCACGTCCATGTACTTGAACATGGCCACAGATCTTTCTGGGTATTTCTCACAGTAAACGCTGGCATAAATAAGGAAAGCCGCTGTCCAATTTTAAATGTAAATGTAAGTCCGTTTTTATATAGCGCAGCTACTCACCCTTACGGGTCTCAAGCGGCTGGGGGCCGTCATGGAAATTAAGTGAGCTATTGCCCAGAGTCACACAGTGCTGAGCTGAGCTGCCGCCGGAGCCAGGGATCGAACCGTGAACCCTCTGCTCCGAAGTCAGCTGCCCTGGCCGCTGCACCACACCTCTCCACAATTTTCACTCGTTAAAGGTAATTTCGGCCTTTTGACCAACTCAAAAACCTCCTCCTTAGACCCCTCCTTAGCCCTAACTTCTCTGTGAAGGAGTTTAAGCATCTAAACATATTCACCCTTCCATATACGTTCCTTAGTGGCGCGCACTTAATGCGCGCCCAATGGCTTAGTGACACCCATTTAAGGCAACTGTTTTAATTTTAAATCCTTACTCTCCAATTTCGTCTCTGCTTCCCATCAACTTCTTGTCAGGCACGCTTTCGCCAGTACTCCCGGACACCTTACCTGCATCCTCTAATGACCCATTACCGGGGTCATCCGTCCCTACACCCACATCTACCACATATGAACCCTTACTCAACCTACCTGCTACCCCCCTACCTGTCAGCCCCACCCACACCATTACAGGGTGTAATTGAGCCACCTGTTTACCTGGCACCAAGGATTCCACCCGTCGTTCCACTCTGCGTCCTGACAAAGAGGCTGACTTCTCCTCCCAGCGCGATGTCCGACCCGTGGGCTTCGCCTGGCGTCGTGCCACCTAAAAAACACTATGCACAGCATTACTCGGTCCCCCCTCACCCTCTCCCTTACTTCCCCCTCCTCCATGCTATCTTCTCCATAATCCAGTTCCTCCTCCCTGGAACCACTGGATTTCACGGCCTGGGGTGCAGAATGCACCCTCCTAGAAACAAACATAAGATCTCCCTCATCGATCCTCCTTCTGCGATGTCCGACGGACCTTGGAGGCCCAGTGTGTGGTGGGGCCGGCGAGCTTGCCTTGGGCATACATATGCCAGCCACAACGGGATTCCCCGCCGGTACTGGGTAAGCTGTAGGCCTAGGCGAAAATTCCGTTCCGCCCATGGAAATTGCGATAATTTGACATTTTCGTGTTCCGCGGAGAGCGTGAAAATGTCAACATTTCCGCATCTTAGAGGAAATTTTTTTCTTGCTCGTGCTGTACAAAAATACATTCTCGTGTGCGCGCGATCACCTTACCTGAATCCCCGCATTCGCCGGCAAGTTTTCTTGATCCGTTCGGGTTCTCCACGAGATGTTGGATTGTTGGTAGCCATTTGCGCTGTCTTGCGACAGTTCGCGCCCGCATTGACGTAATTCGTTGCGCGATCACATCATTCGTCGCGCGATCACGTCTTTCTTCTCGCGATCATGCACCACGAGCGAGAGAGTGAGGACGTGGGCATGTCTTATCGAACACGAAAAGGAGCAAGAGACCCCGAACACGTCATATCCAACGCAACAGGGAGCAAGAGAACGCGATCAAGTCATTTTGGACACGCCATCGACATCCGGCAGAAGTAATTTGAAGCTCGAGAACTCGAACATGTAAAATTTTCAATTTGGAGAAGAAAATCAGCTCTAGCAGCATGAAACCTTCTGCAAATGATGATTTGGATGAAAACAACTCCTCAGATTGACATTTGGCTGTCCTTTTTTGTGCAAGGAGTCCTTTTTTAAAAAGGTGGGGAGAGAGAGGAAGTGCCACAGAATCTCCAACTTCCTGTTCCTGTCCAGCAGGCTACTCCCAGTGCTTTGTCCATCTCCTGCTCATTCTGCCTTTGGATTTTGAGCTGGAAAGATCACTCTTTTTGTCTGCTGCATCATTGCAATTGGATTTGAGGATTTTTTAATTGGATATTTTGCAAGTAAGTGGTTGTTCTTTCTGTTTGATTGGTGGCATTGCAGTTGTTGTAACTACAATGTATTTTTGGTAACTATCATTCCTTTTTTTGAAAATGTTGTGGGTAGTAGTAGTCAGTAGTAGGCCAGAGCTAGTCATGGCCTCATGGGTGTGTGCATGATGAAGCAACTGTTCCTTTGGTGTTTTTTGATTGTATTTCATTTTCAAGCATCACTTAGGGCCTGGATGGCATTGGATTGAGTTGGGAAATGTGTTTTTTTGGGGTGGGCTTTCTGTTGTTGGGCCGGGCCTTGTGGCTGGTGGCCATTTAGAAGCCTAGGCCTGCAAACTTGTCTGGCCTTGTCTGCCAACAGGCCTGCTTTCACCCAGTAGGATCAGAGCAGGTAGCCACAGCTTTATTAATCAAGTGTTTCTGTGTGGTCTGTTGAATTTAGACGTCATTTAGGGCATGGATGGCATTGGATTGAGTTGGGAAGTGTGTTTTTTGGGGTGGGCTTTCTGATGTTGTTCGGCCTGGCCATGTGGCTGGTGGCCATTTTGAAGCCTAGGCCTACAAGCTTGTTGTCTCTTGTCTGGCCTTGTTGTCTGTCAACAGGCCTTCTTTCATCCAGTAGGCTCAGAGCAGGTAGCCACAGCTGTATTAATCAAGTGTTTCTGTGTGGTCTGTTGAATTTAGACATCATTTAGGGCATGGATGGCATTGGATTGAGTTGGGGAAGTGTGTTTTTTTGGGGTGGGCTTTTTGATGTTGTTGGGCCTGGCCATGTGGCTGGTGGCCATTTTGAAGCCTAGGCCTGCAAGCTTGTCTGGCCTTGTCTGCCAACAACAGGCCTGCTTTCATCCAGTAGGCTCAGAGCAGGTAGCCACAACTGTATGAATCAAGTGTTTCTGTGTGATCTGTTGAATTTAGACATCATTTAGGGCATGGATGGCATTGGATTGAGTTGGGAAGTGTGTTTTTTTGGGGTGGGCTTTCTGATGTTGTTGGGCCTGGCCATGTGGCTGGTGGCCATTTTGAAGACTAGGCCTGCAAGCTTGTTGTCTTTTGTCTGGCCTTGTTGTCTGCCAACAGGCCTGCTTTCATCCAGCAGTCTCAGAGCAGGTAGCCACAGCTGTATTATTCAAGTGTTTCTGTGTGGTCTGTTGAATTTAGACATCATTTAGGGCATGGATGGCATTGGGGTGGGCTTTCTGATGTTGGTTGTCTTAAAGACATGCTTTTGTTGTGTGTGTTGGTGTGCAATGCCTGCACCCTGCAGACCTTTTTGGGGCCTGTGAATTTTCGTATTTGCATTTTGTTGCATTAAAAAGGCAGAGCAGTGTGCTTTAGCATGCATCCTTTGCCTGGCTTTTATGGGCCTTTTGCCAGCTCCTGGTGTTTTCCAGGCCCCCTGCTTGTTTGTGATTTGTGAGTGTCCATGTGGCTGGTGGCCTTTTTTTGTGTTGGGAGTTATTAGTTTCCTGCTTTTGCCATATAGGCCTGCATGGTTTTCCTATTGTCTTACTTCTACCCCCTTTGCCAGCAGCAGCTCCATGGATGATGAGATGCTCAAATAATTTAATGGCAAATAGGGTCCACCCCACTTCCATTACATCTTTATTTTGGTTGTTCTTATTATCTTTCCTATCCTTCCTGAGAGTGTAGTGTGTGACTGTACACAATAGTATCACATAGCCCTTGTTGAAAAAAAGTCAGAAATGGCTAGACTATATGTTTTGTTTGCACTAGTACAGTAGTAAGTAACTGAACCACAACAACAAATGCAACATTTCACTGATGTTCTTCTCCTGGCATATTTGCTTTTAGGTGCACAAAAAAACCAGAGGAGGAGGTGTCATCATCATCACCCGTTGTACTGCCAGTCAGACAGAAGTCCTGCTGCGCATCACGTCCACGTGTGACCAGAACTTGTTGTGCATCTGCGTCCTGCTGACATCTGAAGAAGATGGCCCCAAAGAAAGGTACCAGGTCCAGTACCAAGAAAGTTGCCGGTGAGAAGAAGGAACAGAAAAAGGAAGTGCCATTAACCACGACTGGTGTGTTGGCCAATGTTTTTTTTGGCACCAAAAAAGTTACGCCTGCAGCAGCGTTGCCCGGGAACCAAGCTGGGAGCAGCACCTCAGCACCAGCAGTCCAACCCCACCAACCTAGGCCCAAGGCCTTGAGTGTCGCAGAGGTAGCCAGTCTACTAATGAGCAGCGATGTTGAAATGTCATCATTATCACAAAGTAGTACACAATCAACACAGGCGGAAACTCAGCAGATAATTGTGCAACCACAACAAGAACAGCAGCAGCCGCGACAAGAACAGCAGCAGCCGCAACAAGAACAGCAGCAGCCGCAACAACATCCCACCATAGTAGTTGTTGCTCCTGACGTAGGGGCATTTCAGTAAATCGAGCTTCCTGCAGACAAAGTGGAGCAAACCATTGTTTCGGAAGATCTATTGTCTTCCAGACCACCAGCAAGGAAAAGGAGGCTTAGTCCATCAACTTCTTCTTCAAGCCCCGCTTCTGATGATCGCGATGCCACTTGGCAGCCACCAGCTCAGTCTGAGAGTGATGCACGCCACAAGACAATGCTTCTGAAAAGGAAGGTCCCAGAAAAACTTAGAGTTATGGAGGTAGATGTAGAAGAGGGGGGTGATGTTGATGAAGACGAGCCAGTCATCATGCACATCACTCCCGCCCAAAGGGATTGGAGACCAACATTCTCACCCTATTCAGAAAGGCTGCTACTGAGCGGTATGTAGCACGGATATCACCAACACAGGTTACACCACCACTACCTCCAGCTGCCATCTTTTCCAAGGCCCGGCAGGGACCTACATCGAGCTCAACCATCTCAGTAGGTAGTGGTAGTAAAAGTCACAGTGTAGCTGCACAGGGTCACATTCCAAGCACACCCTCCAGTTCATCTGGTATTGAAAGTAGCACATCCAGCAGTGCCAGAAAGTTCTCCTTCCCAGTTTGGGATTTCTTTTCTGTAAGCACCAAGGAGGAGAACGTTGCTATATGCTCAATTTGTCGACAAGGTGTTCGGCAGGGTAAGCTTGGTACAAACTATGGTACCGGAGGCCAAGCAAGTCATCTCAGAATACACCACACTATCATGTGGGAGAATCACCTACTTCAGTTCAAAGAAAGTAGAAAAACTCAACCCATTGAAGTTGGTCAGGAAGAATCAGGGGCCGATATTATTGCGGTGGAAGGTGAAGAAGAGGGAGGCATTTCTAGCCCTGTCCCCAGTAGTGTAGTGGTACCGCCCACATCCTCCTCAGTAACATCTGAGTGGCACCGCAGTAAGAGCCATACTCAGAGTCAGGCTGAGACACCAAGGCGACCGAATATCGCAATGAGACAAACTGCGTCATTGAGCCTAAGTGGGTTAATGAAAACAACAACACCACAAAGGAAAGTAATCCAGCCTACCATTGAGAGCATGCTTAGGTTGGGGGGGCAGTTCCAACGCAACCACCCAACGGCACTGTTGTACAATGCGAAGCTGGCTAAAATGTTAGCGCTGGACCTACTCCCTTTTTCATTTGTGGAAGGGGTGGGTTTCCTTGAATTTGTGTCAGCCATCTGCCCTAAATGGAAGGTTTCCAGCCGGTCTTATTTCGCAAGAATTGCTGTTCTGGCACTACATCATGGTGTGCTGGAATTGGTTGGACAAGCTTTGCAGCAGAGTGCTGTTCACAATATCCACCTGACAACAGACATGTGGACCAGTTGCCAAGCCACAGATTACATGTGCATCACTGCACACTGGGTCTCTTTTGTGGGGGTTAGAGATAAGCTATCTGAACGAGGTGCTGTTGACACAGCTGCGATTTTTAAAGGTACTCTGGAACATGCAACTGTAGCCATGTTCGCCATGGAGAAATCTCATACCGCTGTAAACATTTTGCAAGAGTTTCGCAGCAAGGTTTTTGAATGGCTGTGTCCAAGAGGGCTTAGTATTGGTTTTGTTGCCACAGACAATGGCAATAATGTACTTAAGGCCATGGATCTTGGTTCCTATTTCAGGGTTCCGTGTTTGGCGCACTGCATAAACATTATAGTTCAAGACTTTCTGAAAAAAGAACCCATAGTCAGCAACTTACTGGCCATCTGCCAAAGAATATGCACTCATTTCAGACATTCTTTTAAAGCTCGGAAGCAGCTGAGAATCATTCAATGTGAATATAGGATGCCAGTCAAAGCACTCATCCAGGAGGTGGCAACACGTTGGAACTCAACGTATTACATGCTTGATCGTCTGTTTGAGCAGTACAGGCCACTCAATGAATATGTCATGCAAAGAGGGGATGCTACTGTGAAAGGCATGACCCTTCAGATGGAGCAATAGGGCCTAGTTAAATGCCTGACTGAGATGCTTCATCCTTTTGAGGTCTTCACACGTGAAGTCAGCAAGGAGGACTGTACAATGTGCAAAGCTATCCCATTATTGCAAATGCTAGAGCATCAGCTGAAGAAGGTGTCTGAATCATACAAAGGTGTAGAGGACAAAAAGGGAGCCTATAATTTGGTGGAGAGCTTAGCCCGTCGCTTAGCTGAAAATACAAGGATAGAAAATAAAATTTTGTCACAAGAACATTACATTTGTGCCACAATTCTGGATCCACGAGCAAAATTTGGACTGAAGACATTCTATCCTTTTTCAGAGATTGATGTTGCCCGCTACAAAACTTGTATAGCTAAGGAAGCGAGTAAGTTGGAAAATGAACGGCTGCTAATTAAAAGCCCACAAGATCAACCCACAAGAAGTACTGCAGCAGGGCATGCAACATCAAGTGCAACTTCGGAGGCTGAGGGCAGTGCGTTTGGATCACAACACTCACCATCACTATCGTCAACAGCAACAATAACTGGATCATTAGGCCCAGTAGAATTGTTAGACGATTGGTATGTACAGTTAGGCATTAATAAGCGCAGTGCTGATGCACAGAGAAAAGAGCCCGAAATCTTACCAGCAGCATCCCTGAACATTGAGCGGATGGTCCAGGCCTATCTGGATGACCGAACAGAGGTGTACATTGATCAAAACCCATTGCAGTATTGGTATAGGAAAAGGTCTGAATGGCCACTGCTCAGCAGGCTGGTGATAAGCTATCTGGCTTGCCCTGTCGCAAGTGTCTCTTCCGAACGTGTTTTCAGTGCTGCTGGTTCCATTGTAACAGTGAGAAGGACCAGTCTCTCGCCCAAAAACGTGGAGAGGTTAACAATGATCAAAATGAATCAGCACTTCATACCACCGAATTACACTATGCATGAAGCAAGGGAGGAAGATGAGGACAGCGGCTCAGGTGATGTGTCACATGATTACCTACTACTGGCTGAACCCCCAGAGTTTGAGGACGAGCTATACTTCCCTGACAATTAGGCTTGCACTTACTGTCTTCCTCCCTTTTTTCCCCTTTATTTGTGTGTCTGTCATTCCGGTTACAAACTTGTGAATCACAACAAATCCATTACCACCGTCTTCTACTCTTCTTATTTAATATACAAGTTTCAGGTGTCTGCAATTTGACAGTACAGTCCTCCGAATCCAGCTCCTCCGTTCCATCATACTGAATCTCCTGCCTAAATCCATTGCCCTCATGAATGATGATTGGATGATGGAAAATAGAAGAAAAATAAAAACTTTCCTAGTCCCGCCAAAAGAAGTGGAGCATGAATCAGATGTCTACTATAGCTATCCTAATCGAGAGAGACTGCCCATTAACTGAAAATGAGATGGAACAGGTAATGATTGATGCCATGCATTGGACGCAGAGTCGCATACTGAGTGATTTTGTTGTTGTTTGTTGTGTATGAAGTTATGTCATTGTGCACTAATCATCTTTCTATAGTACAGACTAAACGTAACTCAAGGTGAATTTTCCCCTTCTTGCAAATAAGAAATTTGTACTTCTCCTGCAGCTTGATACATTGCTTTTAATTGAATACAGGAAGGGGACTCAATCTGAGCACTGAGTATGATTGACAACAGCACCATCCATGATGATGATGATGGCGAAAAAGACGGCCCGTTAACTTAAGATGAGAAGGAACAGGTAATGATGATGCATACATGCCGCCTCGGAAAGTGTTCTTGTTACACTACACCATAACTTGTGCATTTTTTTCAACTTTGTTTCTCAATATCCCCTTTGTATTTCCATCTACAATTACAGGCCGGGCCTTGCCCTATACATGGGAAAACATTACAATGCACACTTACCTTACCAATAAATCTAAAATAAATTCCAGCCGGGCAGTGGCGAGTGGCGACACCCAAGATTGATGGATGAGAGGACCAATAGGAATGCCGACATGCAAATCCAGTCCACATTTTTGACCAGGATAACACAGTATCAGTATCAACTTTCATCTTCTTTTAAATAATTTGATTCATATTTTTGTCTACAATCTTTACAACAGTGTGTTCTTCTTGTTGTTGTTATTATCATCATTAGGTTTTCTCTCTGTTTATGATTCATCCCTACCAATATTTAAAATTTCTATTTGCTATCTGTAAAAGTATTAAGGCCGGAACAACAGAACAAGAAGTGTATGTAATCCGGGTCTCCTTATCAATCATCATCATGCATGCATTTCCTTTTTCTCCCTTAACATATTGATATGGATATGGTAATCTTCAAAGGTTGTCGTTTGTTTGTCCATGCGTACTGTTTTTCACTGTCAAACCTTTCGCCAAACCCCCTTCCCATCCATTCAACAAACCCTAACCCTCTTCCCCCGGGCTGTGTGACTTATTGTCGAGGTGTGACTAAATTAAATGTACACCAATAATTAATCACACGCTTGCTGGGGTGGATGTGGCGAAAGCAACAGTACTTCAATTTCAAGGCAGAGCGATGATCTTCTTCTGCTTGCCCACCCATGAGCAGTATATTTTAGAGGTGATTTTATTTAACAAAGGAAAATATACCTCAGCATTAATAGCTGGCATTGATTGGATTTGTTGTCATTCCTCATACACAGCACTAACTGTTACGCTGTAGGCCTAGTCAAGTGGCTCGACACAACTATAGTTTGTAACTCTGTCTAGTAGGCTATCCCCACCACCATTATGTTTTGTTGTAAAATATTTTAGCATATTATTGTTGCTCGGTAAGTTCTGTACTGTACTTCATTCTACTACTCCTCAAACAGTCTCTCAAAGGCGACTGACTGTCTCATTTTCTTTTTTTGCAAATGCAGCTGCCCTGCCAGGGTCTACTACTACTACTATACTACCACCACCACCCCAATCATGGCATGTTAGAAAAAGGAAACCATCTTCACCATGCAGCCATTGCTGTGCCTAAGTTAAACATCAAGCAAAGGTAAGAGAAGTTTGGGGGAGGCATAATTAATAACGGACATGTTTTCAATTAATTCAATTTCACACACCCCTTTGAGTCCAGATAAAGAATGCATAGACTAGAAGAGAGACTGAAGGTACTAGTAGGACAACTCAATCAATGAGGGGTTTTGCATCTATCTGTTTGTGTCTTACACAGTCTGCCAATTATTTAAATCAAACACTGGCTATGGGCGCGCCTGCACCAGCAAGCAAACAGTGTGATGTAAAACAGTAACCCCACCTACAAAACATTAACAACATTGCATGTAACGTAGAAAAATAGATTTAATTGCCCCTAACAAAAATAAACTAAAAACCCACAAAAGCTGACCCACCCCCCTCCCTAACCCCAACCAATGTCCGTAAGAAAGTCCAGAAAATAGTCCAAGACCCCAACGCCCAATTCCCACCCACCCAAACAAGTATTAAAAAAGGCGCAGAAGACAGAGACTAAGGTGTGGGGTGTGATTGCAGGACGACACTCATCTGCTCCTCTAGACGGGCGACGCGGCGTCTGATGGTGCAGCAGTTCCAGTCACAGTGGGGGGGGGCACCAGAGATGGTATTGTGGTGGCGGCGGGCAGCAGCCAGACGGTGGCGCTGTACCGCTGGAGGGCAGTGGCTGGGGCCCGGGGCACTGGAGGAGGCTTGAAGTGCTGCTGCAGTCTCCTCCTTCTCCTCTGCCAAGACCACCAGCCACCGATATACCTGCTGGATTGCCTCCCGCTTCCAGCACCGTGCCTTGGCGGCCAACTCCTTTCGATTAACTTTGGAAGGAGTAGCTGTGTATCAAAAAGAAAAAAAAATGACAATTGTAAAATATACTCTTAGAAAAACAATAAGACAAGTTAATTATACACATAGTGGCATGGTAGCACTATAAAGCACAGTACATAACATTTATTAAATCTCTCCCGTCCTTCTTCCTTCCACCCGTTTTTCACTTTTTAGTTGAACACCAAGTGATCTTATCTGACTTTTAGTCTTCTCCATAAAACTTTCAAAGCGGAGTTGAAATCAGATAGATGAGGCCATTGGTTACTCAATACTCCCGCCCCTATGCCAATTAAAGGGTGTCTACTCTTCACTCTTCAAACGTTGACAACTATTACTTACTTAGGAGATCGGATGGCGGGCGGACTTTGTCCGCCCACCATCCTCATGCTAAAAAGGGCGGGGGTCCCGTGGGGACAATTAGGATGCGCCCGCCACAGTGGCGGGCGCATCCCGTTTTTTTTACATTGTGGTGGGCGGTGACGAAAGCAATGCTAAAAATACATGTTGTGGTTTTCCAAGCACAACGTGACAGGCCCCGTGCGGAGCCTGCCACGTTGTGCTTTGAAAGGCAGGGGGGTACCATAGCATAGGCACCATCCATGGGGGCCCCCAAGCATACTCCGCATGCCTTTCCGTGGCGGCAATGTCGCCATGGAAAGGCATTCCAAAATGCAGATTATATGGCTGGCGGTGTGTTCAGACACCGCCACCATATTGAACCCTTTTCCGCCCGGTCAACATGTCGACTGTGCGGAAAATCGGCGGACGGTTTTTGTAATATCTATAGCGGGGGGTCTTTTCTACAGGGATGGCGGGAGGTTTGCCCTTGCGGGGTCGGTGGTGACTACCGCCGGCCCGGTGGCGGGCAATCCGCCCACCATCCTAATGGGGCCCTAAGTCTCAACAGTACAGTATACATACAGTACACCCTTGCAGTGAGTGTAGGGTCAACAATAGTTAAGGATTATGAATCTAACTTACCACCGCCCACCACTGGTGCTGGCACTCCCCCTACCGCTCTATCGTCGGTATCGGCAACGGCCGCATCCTCTCCCTCCGCGTCGCCTTCGCTGGCCCCGGCAATGGTGGTCGTGGTCGGTAGTGCGCCTAGAAAACATTACACATTTTTTAGGCGTCATATACACCTCCCCCTATTGGTCAGTAGCCAGATTGAAAAATTAGTTAATAATATATAACAACATACATCACTAGTACAAATCAGGTAGTAGTAGAGTAGACAGTAATAGTTATATATGGTGCCCCCTAGGGTCATTCTAGCCTTTGCTTAGTTAGCCCGAGCCATGCAACCATTTTACCTTTGTGTCTTTTATTTTTGCACATGTGACGTTATCTTGCAGCTTGTTGTATAAGACACCTTTGAGCCTACATGACCTCACACTGCTACTGTCTACGCGCTGTGTACAAGCGGTCAACCAAAACATTAACAAGCCACTTTTTTATGAAGTACTGGTGTACTGTTAGTCCATATTGCTTATCCATAAATGCTACACTTTTTGGCACGGCTGAGAAATGCTTGCAAGTTGCAATATACTAACGCGCACCATTTCATTTTCGCATTACAGACGGAAGATTCCTTTCTATGAACCAGAGCTTTGCAGAGCTTATGATGCAAAAACGCGCAGATGTGATAGAGGCATGCTGATCTGCTGAAATTTGAACAGTAAATTGATATATTTTATACCTTTTTAAAACTGAAAACTTGGAAGCTTTTTTAAAATTGAAACTTCGCCACCAGCATAGCGCTGACACTATTATTGTATTCCCATTTGTACCTGTGGCTGCTTAGTTGCCCCTCCCCGGTCCACCACGGGTGTTGTCCCGATTGTGTGGAGGGAGAAGAAGGCAACTTACGGTTTCAGGGGTTAGCGCTCTAGCTCTCGCGCTACTCACCCCTTAAAACCGGATGCTCAGGCAGACGCGCAGCGGGAGCGCCGACGGCGCGCCAAAGGCAATCCCGTCTGCGCCCGTCCGTGGATGTATGACGTTACAACGCACACTTTTACAACGCATGCACTTACAACACATTTTTTACAACGCATAATCCATTACAACGCACTACACTTACAATGCATGACACTACAACGCATTTTTAAAAACTACCTTTACAACGCATACCATTACAACGCATAATATTAAATTGCATTTAAGGTACGTATTAGATAGTATAGGGGTAAAAACTACTTTTCTAACTCCAGGGGGTGCAACAGTAGGGTAAATGTTGGATAGTATAGGGGTAAAAATTACTATTTTAACTCCAGGGGGTGCAACAGTAGGGTAAGTGTTGGATAGTATAGGGGTAAAAATGTACTGTTCTAACTCCAGGGGGTGCAACAGTAGGGTAAGTGTTGGATAGTATAGGGGTAAAAATTGCTATTCTAACTCCAGGGGGTGCAACAGTAGGGTAAGTGTTGGATAGTATAGGGGTAAAAATTGCTATTCTAACTCCAGGGGGTGCAACAGTAGGGTAAGTGTTGGATAGTATAGGGGTAAAAATTACTATTCTAACTCCAGGGGGTGCAACAGTAGGGTAAGTGTTGGATAGTATAGGGGTAAAAATTACTATTCTAACTCCAGGGGGTGCAACAGTAGGGTAAGTGTTGGATAGTATAGGGGTAAAAATTACTATTCTAACTCCAGGGGGTGCAACAGTAGGGTAAGTGTTGGATAGTATAGGGTAAAAATTACTATTCTAACTCCAGGGGGTGCAACAGCACGGTAAGTGTTGGATAGTATAGGGGTAAAAATTACTATTCTAACTCCAGGAGGTGCAACAGTAGGGTAAGTGTTGGATAGTATAGGGGTAAAAATTACTATTCTAACTCCAGGGGGTGCAACAGTAGGGTAAGTGTTGGATAGTATAGGGGTAAAAATTACTATTCTAACTCCAGGGGGTGCAACAGTAGAGTAAGTGTTGGATAGTGTAGGGGTAAAAATTACTATTCTAACTCCAGGGGGTGCAACAGTAGAGTAAGTGTTGGATAGTGTAGTGTAATATTATGCGTTGTAATGGTAGGCGTTGTAATGGAATGCGTTGTAAAGGTAGTTTTTAAAAATGCGTTGTAGTGTCATGCGTTGTAAGTGTAGTGCGTTGTAATGGATTTTGCGTTGTAAAAAATACCTTGTAAGTGTAGTGCGTTGTAACAGTTGCGTTGTAAAGGTTGTTCCCCCCCGTCCGTGCCGGGACGGGCCCAGGGGCCACAAACTCTGGCGGAGTCAGCCTGAAACACACTACTTATAGTTCCCATGATCTTCACTCACTACGCAATAACAATTCAGAAAATTGATGGTGAATCTGAGTTTTATTTGCAACCTTTCAAATAAAGAGTGGCCAACTGGGCAACTTAGCTACTACTGTACAGACAGACTGATAGTAGTAGTAGTACAGAGAGTCGTCATAGCAGAGGCAGGGATAACAAGATTTTTGAAACCGTACAGATCGAAGGATAATTGTTGGTAAAAAATGGCATTGGGAAACTGAAACAATAGTTCGGGAAAAATATGGTGCAGTAACAGTTATGGAATAAGAATTATTATTAAAAACAAGAAGACTTACTAGGGCCAGCAGAGGAGCCCTTGTGGGTGTCCTCCTGGTGCTGTTGTTCTCCCGCCGACTGCCCACTCCCTGTCTGCCTGCCCCTGGGTGCTGAACAGGAAAGATATAAGAAAGAGAAACATTGATGGATGGTGTCAAACAAATAAAATATTTTTAAAGAACGGTCGAAAAACACTTATGTAAACAACAATTGCAATAACTAAATTGACCGATCTCATCTGGTCAACAAGTAGTATCGGGGGATTCGCGGATCGACTACTTACTATTTATCAACAGTAATCCAGTCTTCCATTCTGATTCCAGAATACTAACTGAGCCTAAGTACGACGTACCACCCGACCTAGCCCACCTATTCCAGGCGTGCCGCCCAATTGTACATTAAGTATGCATATCCACTTCTTTTAGTCCTCAACAATGCATATGGTCAAATGGAGGACACATGACTACATTTTTTGTATACACCAAATTTTGGGTTGATTGATTGATGCTGATGTTCTGCTAGTGCTAAGCCAATTACCAACACTCATTGAACAAACTAGAAAAGGTTCTAATAAAGACTGGCGTACTAGCAGCACGTGACTTAACTGAGGGGGCATCACGCATACCACTAAAAAATTACAAACTCATACAAAGTAACTAAGCCTAAGTATCAATCCACCCCTATCTTTTAGTGACAGGACAAAGTAAGAACTAGAGTCACTATAGCATTACGTAACTTAATTTCTCTAAAATAAACTCTTACATAATCACGCTAAGCGAGCGCAAACGCAAAGTTGCAAACAAGTAAGATTAGTAGTAGCGCAGAGGAGCACCTATAAATCACAGAAGACTTTTAAACGTAATTAACCTGGAATGTAAGCAGCAACATTCTAGCTGGTTGGAAGGAATAAAGATATTCGCAATATATAACACAGCGCGATATTTTCTCCCCGAGCACGCAAAAAGCAACGCGAACAAGTAAAATCGTTCCCGAACAGGAAATACGTACCGCAAACGGGCGCGAGCATGCATTGCCCGTGAGCAACCGCATGGGTAAGTTGGCGAGCCGCGATCACGCCAAAAATACCGCAGACAGGCGGGAAAATAACTTCCGCGTCTTCGCGATATTTCCGACGTGTTTGCGGAGATTTTCAACATTTTCACGATAGTTTGAGGAAGTGAATATCGCAAATTCCGCCCACCCCTAGTAAGCTGCGTGATGCTCCTCCCTCCCTTCTCCTTGGTACCAACGGGCCGCTCCCAGCCCTAAAAAGTCCGACACCCCACGATGCTATGCACTTTGCTCTGCCGCCTGAAAAAGAAAAGGATGGTCTGGTGTGCCGGGCCTACCTCTCTTCTCCCTCCCGTCCCAGCTCCGCTTGCTGCTGGTCCCTAACATGCTAGCCACCCACGCCCGCCCCACCACGTTAAGATCCACCATGTCCTCATCTTCCCCACAATCCCCCTCCCTGTCACTCCACTCCAAACCAGCCGCCCCCTGCCTACCTACCCAACTCGGCCCTGCCTCCTCGCGTAACCGGCCCACCCCCGATTCCCCCCTCCCCCCCACTGGTGCATTTCAAAGGAAACCCCTCATCTTCACCCTCCAAGACCAGCGAACCAGCTCCCCTGATGGACCCCTCCAACCGGCCCTCCCCATGCGCACCCCTAACCTACTCCACCCAGGAAGCGAAAATGTCTAGGCCCTCCCAATCCTTTTCACTCGCTTCTGACTCCAACAACAAGGGGGACACCCCACAGCCCAACCACTACTCCCCCCGTGACCTCCTCCACCTGTCCCCTCCCCAAACCACCTCCTGCACCCCCCAAGCACCCACCCCCTCCCCTGTCTCCTTACCCAACACCCCAGACAGCCCCTCCTGCCCAGTCTGAACAGACCCCCCCTCTGCCTGAACAGCGCCTGTCAGGGCTTGTGTGCCCTTAGGCACTACTCCCAGCCACACCGTGCCCGGGTCAGATGCCACAAAACCCTCCATTACCACCCCCAACCTCCCAGTCCCAGTACCTGCCCCCACTCCACTAAGCGCCGGGCATTTGCCCCCATGCTCAGCCTGCTGTGTCTGCTCCCCCGCTCTCTCTACTCGGGGCTGCTCTCCTCACACATGAGCGTCCCCTTTCCAGCTGAGATCTTGGCAGGGAGGAGTGGGACGCGCCCCCCCCGTCTGGACCTTCCGCTTGTTGCTCTGAATCTCCCCGCTTCTCCCATGGGATCGCGACGGCCAGGCAAACCCCCCGGGGCCGCGCTCTGCCTCTCAGGGCTGCCCCACTGCTGCACGCCGACATCAACAACCGGGGCCGCTCTCCTCTCATACGAGCGGCCCCCAATGGCTGGGGACCTCGGCAGGGAAACGCGAGACACGCTCCCCCGCCGGGACCCACAACCTTTCCCCACAGATGACCCCTGGCTTCCCCGTATGCCACGCGAGCTATTCCCGCCCAATGGGGCCACGCTCCTGACATCCACACGGCCCCTCAAACTCACCTTGCCTCTCGCCACTTTCTGGGGGGGTGAACAAGCCACGACGGCGGCCACCACCCCGGTGGATGCATGCCTCACCGGGTGCGCACCACCAGAGGCCTCCGGCATCAGCGGGTCCAGCCGGCCGGCCTCGCTGAGTAAACGGACCTCCTCAAGTTCACAGAAATCCTCACCAGCCATCATCGCTATTACCCAAACCTCATTAAAACCAAATACGCAAACCCTCAAAAACACCTCAACTAGGCCCTAAGTAAAAACCTAATCTGCGCAGCGCTACCAGCCACCAGGTCACCAAACCTAAAATGGTGGCTGGGAAAGCGCGAAAAAACCCTAAATACTACATGGGCTATTATTAAAAAATTGGGCTACAATTGGGCTAATCCCAATGTAGCCCAAAATACCACAAAATGTCCGCTCCCCGGCCGGCCCCTCACCCTCCCAATCTGCCCGGGGGCAGACCTCACGGTGCTCGGCTGCCCCCCAAACCCCCTTCCACATCCAAACTCAGGGCAGGTGCGTCCTTAAACACGAGGGCAGGGTCTTGCCTGTTACACAACAACTCAAAGAATTGGAGGGGTAAGAATTCATTTATTAGCAGCATCAGACATGGTTCGGTGTAATCACCTTTCTCAATGCTTAGCCTGCTAAAAATGTTGGACGATAAATTTGGTTCGCTAATATTACCCAACTGCTCTCTTGATTGATGGTTATTCAGCCAATGGGAAAGCTGCAACTCTTGTGTTGTTATCACTGCGGCTGCCATGTTTTGTTAACATTGCAACAATACCACAGATTCAATTATCATGGGCTTGGCTGTCCTCTCCTGCCACACTGGGCTTAGGGTGCCAGTTCAGATTCTAGGCCTACATTGCTTGCCACTCTATATTAGTGCTGTCTCCAAAATTCTAAATAAGCCATCACGTCTCATCACGTCTATATATACTAATATATCTAATTTTTAATTTGTATTATAATCCATTTTATTATTATTTAAATTATAGGTTTCATTTATCAGCTAAGCATAATATTACATTTCAATGTATCATATTTTTAGGTTAAGATATTTATTGATATCAATGTCTATTTACTGAGAAAATACTAATAACTCGAATTTTTAAAAATAAAGATTAATACATTATTTCATTTTATACTGCAATGTTAATCTTCAGATAATATGTATTCCTTACTTCTTTTTCTTTAGTATTTCATTATTGTTTTTAGCTGTGAACAATACTCATATTTGGAGATTAAAGTGATGTTATTTTTTTCATTTTATTTGTAATTAATTCAAGTCAATATATCTTTATGTTATTTTGATTTGCTATAGAATTTATTCTTTATTTAGTATAAGCATTTCATATTTCAGTTCAATTATATTTTGCTTTAGGAAATTATTTTTTAAATATTTAGGGCTCGATTACGATGTTGGTCGGAGGCCTTATGACCGACATTGTCAGTTTCAATCCCAACCGGCTGTTTTGAAACAGCCAGTCAGAATTGAATCCAGCCAGTCATTCCGGCTGGCTTCCTACGAGCTCCAGAAGCCCGTCTGCCATTCGGAGACCGGACCGTAATCCAAATGGAAGGCGTTTCTGCCTCCTGGATTATAATGCACGGTTTCTGGCAGAGTTTCCATGCTGGCCTTTTCGACATGGAAATCCTGTCAGAAAGTGTGTCTGGGGGCCCATAGCAGGGCCTCCTTCTGTATTTGGCCTCCGGTTGGGGCCCCCTCGTTCATCCCTGCACCTTGTAGCAGGCATCCTTGAGATGCCTTTTACAGGGTGCAGGGATGAACACAGACTCTCATTTCTCAATGTAAGCTTGAGTTTACGGCTGTAACACAAGCTCCCATTGAGAAATGGGAGAATGCAACCACACCATATGGGGTCGCATTGTAATTAGGCGGACTGTTTCCGCGATGGTGTTGTGCAGACACAAGTCTGCCCGACATCATAATACGGCCCTTAATTACCCGTGGGCAGAGAGCTCCACTCCACCCGCAGAGTGTGCGGAGATTTGCCTACTCCACGTTCCACGGAGAACACAGAGTAGGCAAATCCCCACACACTCCCTAGCCAACCGAAGTTGGACAGCCGCCTGCCTACATCCCCCTATTATGATATAAGTTAAAAGTAATTTTTTAAAAAGTAAAAAACACTTACCTGTTTACCACGGTGTCCCAGGGCTGTCCTCGTCCTCTTCCTTGACATACGGGTACTGCTTGTTAGAACTGCACATGCGTGCGTGCCGGCGCATGCACATTTCTCATGCACATGCGCGGTTCTAGCAAGCAGTACACGTAAGGCGAGGTAGAGGAGGAGGGAAGCCCGGGGACACCGCAGGTAAGTGTTTTTTTACTTTTTTTAAATGACTTTTAACTTATATCTTAATGGGGGGGTTGAAGCCGGGCAGCGTAGTGGAGCAACATGGAGATCCACTGAGTTTGTTTCCAACTCTGTGGCCCTCCGCGTAGCCCCGCTACGCACACTACGTCCAGGGTTACCCTTAATGTCTTTTCATAATAAAACAATTAAAAATAATACATTTACAATTTTAAACCCTTACAATTTATGTTAATATTATGTAACCAAATACAAATAATTTATTATTATTATTATTATTATTATTAATAAACTTATAAAGCGCATGGTTACACTAGAACAGTGTGTCCCCGCGCTGTGATGAGGCAGCAAAGCAGGTACTGAAGTCTATTCAAGAGGGAATAGGTAAGTCTTCAATTTCTTCCTAAAGGTGCCTTCCACGGGTTCCACTCGAAGGCATACTGGAAGTTTATTCCCGAGCTGGGCCGCCAAAAACCTAAAGGAGCGGCCCCCCATCCTGGCTCTCTTCACCCTCGGGTTACAAACCAAACCCAACTCCTCAGACCTGAGGCGGCAGGTGGGAGTGTAAGGGGTGAGGAGGTTCCACAAGTAGGCTGGAGAGGTCCCATGCATAATGCGGTGGCACACACATAGGGCCTTGAAACGAGCACGTTCTCGGATAGGGAGCCAGTGCAAGGAGGAGAGAGCCGGTTTAGAGGGGGCTCTCCTCGGACGCTTCAGAACTAGTCGGGCCGCTGTGTTCTGCACGCATTGGAGTCTTTGTATACATCTTTCTGTAGCACTCAGATAGAGGACATTCCCATAATCAAGACGGGAGGTCACGAGTGCATGAACCAGGGTCTTCCTGGCAGCAGCTGGCAGTATGTCCAGAGTCTTCCTGAGTCCTTTAAGAATTCCGAAACATGAGCCCGCGACCCGTCTGGTATGATAATCAAATGAGAGGTGGGTATCCATCCAGACCCCAAGGTTTTTAGCCTGGGCACAGGGAACAGGAGTAGGACCCAAATTCTGCGGCCACCACGCGGACGACCAAACAGAAGGCGTTTTTCCCACCACCAGTACCTCAGTCTTATTGCCGTTAAGTTTTAAACAATTTGTGTCCATCCAGGCTGCAAGTTCTTGGAGGCACGCCACCAAATTGGGAGCTGCTGATTGTTGATCCTGAGTCAGGGACACAACCAACTGGGTGTCATCGGCGTAGGATATCACTCCAATCCCAAAACCTTCAGCAATCTCAGCCAAGGGAGCCACATATAGATTAAAAAGGGTGGGGCTCAGAATTGAGCCCTGGGGGACCCCCTACTGCAATGCCATCACCTTCGAGTAGAACTTACCCTGCCTCACCTGAAAGCTACGATTATCCAAAAAAGAGGTGAGCCAGCCTAAGGCCCTTCCAGACACACCTCCCTTCTTCAGACGATCAACCAATATCTGGTGGGCCACCGTATCAAAGCGTTACAACAAACAAATGATGGACGGAATGCTGACAATGCAGACATTCTCCCCAGTCAAGAGATCTGGGTTAAATCCATCTTTCTTTTGCCCACTACGCCACCCCAGTTCAGACATGGCCATATGCAAATCAGTCTTGACCCTGTGCCTCATGGGAACAGTCCAGCCCGAACTGCCAAGCCATGTCTTCCCTGGACCGGAATCAAGCATCCTAGGACCGGTTTCTGGCTATCAGCCGTCATCAGCCAGGATAGCTTGACTCCAGTGGCGTAGTGAGCACGGGTCCCACGTCTGGGAATACCCATCCCACTTAGGGCGAAAAGCGTTACAACAAACAAATGATGGACGGAATGCTGACAATGCAGACATTCTCCCCCAGTCAAGAGATCTGGGTTAAATCCATCGTTCTTTTGCCCACTACGCCACCCCAGTTCAGACATGGCCATATGCACTGGGGTGGCGTAGTGGGCAAAAGAACAATGGATTTAACCCAGATCTCTTGACTGGGGGAGAATGTCTGCATTGTCAGCATTCCGTCCATCATTTGTTTGTTGTACCGTATCAAAGGCCGCACTGAGATCCAGCAAAATCAGGGCCGCAGTTTGACCCGCGTCCACGAATTGACAGATGGTCTCAGTGGCCAAAAGAAGGGCCGACTCCGTCGAATGACATGCACGGAAGCCCGATTGGGTCGGGTGTAGAAGATGATATTTCCCAATATGAGTCGTAAGCTGCTGGTTGACCACTTTCTCTGCAATCTTGGCAAAATAAGGAAGAAGAGAGATGGGCCGCAGGTTATCTAGGCATTCAAGGCCAAGGTGCGTTTTTTTTGGGATGGGGAGAACAACTGCCTGCTTCAAGCAGCTAGGAACTGTACTGGTCTTGAATGAGACCTCCAGGAGATGCCTAATAAAAGGTTCCAGAGCTTCTAAACACCCTTCAAGTCTTCTCGGGGAGGCCTGATCTTTGGGAGACCCTGACTTTACACTCCGACAGATATTAATCAAAATTTCAGGGGGGGGGAGTGAAAAAGTTCTCAAGCCTTTCCTCCTCAGCTAGAGTAACATAGCGTGCCCTAGCCCCCACATCTTGGTCAGTAAGGACCACATCACGGAAAGAGGAGTAGATCGTCAGCACCTTCTCGGAGAAGAATTCCGCAAAATAATTTAGATATTTAAATTATATAATAAAATACAATCTATTTGAAAGAATGCTTATACCTATCACAGATTTTTTTACCTCTAGCTTCCCTAATCGTATAGCAAGATAAACCATGAAGTACAAGTAATACATGTTTTTATGCTAAATTAGTGTGAAATGTATGTGTTCAAATAACTTAAGTACTGATTTCAATTAGGCAAATGAATTTAAATGTAGTAATTTAAATGAAAAAAAAATGCTATTTATAGTCATTTATTGTGCAAATGTAGGCTCCAGCCACCTTTCACAAATACACAATTTAACCACCATATTACTTGATCCAAGTATTTGAATAAACCTTCCTTGTGACCCTGTGTTTGCGGGCATTAACATTATGATTTGCATAATAAAATACTTGTAATGTGTAAATACCTTCATTTCTAAATACAATTTATATTCATTTTTATTTTATATTAATTTAATTAAAACCAACGTAGAATAGCTAGTCAAAAAATCTAAATTTTGTTATTGTGAGAGCAAACTCAATTCAAGTCCTCCCATCTTATCTGGACTTGGCATATAATTTTGTTAAAAAGAAGTTTGAATATCAAGGGGTCGATTCCGATCCTGTATTTTTTTCCCCATACGACTCATATCCATATTTTTTTCCATACGAATCGTACAAGTCACGTCCGACCCGTGAAGTACGATCCGTACGGGAAAAAGTACATACGGATCGGCCCAATCCGTACGAATCGTAGCGGGAAAATTAGTACCAGACGGACCCGGACACTTCTCTGTACAAATCGTAAAAATGAAGTCCGACCGTACTAGTACGATCCGGACCGGCGTTACAATTTACGATACGTCCGGAAAACGTCCCATACACGGAGGGCCATGCCCGCCATGAAGCGAAGTTTTTACGCACCATACCCCCAGCGCGAATGTATGGTGCGTACCCCCAGCGCGTAGGTATGCACCGTACCCCCAGCACGTAGGTACGCACTGTACCCCCAGTGCGAATGTACGGTGCGACCCCCAGCACGTAGGTATGCACCGTACCCCCAGCTCGTAGGTACGCACCGTATCCCCCCACCGCGTAGGTATACACCATACCCCCAGTGCGTAGGTACGGTGCGTACCTCCATCGCGTATGTACGGTGTGTACCCCCAGCGCGTATGTACGCACCGTACCCCCATTGAAAATGTACGGTGCATACTCCCAACATCGCGTATGTACGGCGGATGTTGCGGGTATGCGATGTTGCGGGTACGCACCGTACATATGCGATGGCGGTCTACGTACCCGCACCGTACAGAAGCAATGGGGTGTACGCACTGTACATAGCAATGTCCGTGTACGCACCTCACATCCACTACCATGGGGGTGTGTGGCTGTACAACTCGTACCCCTGTACCGTACTGAACCACGGACACTGTAAAACAGCACAAGGAGGGCCTATTTGTCTCGCACAACACCACAAAACACGTCTACACTGCACAAAAAAGGAAAAGGACTGACCTGGACACATCCAAACAGGCAAACAGAGGGGCAACCTCACAACCACCCCTTATAACACACCAACCAAAAATTCAAACTGAGCCCCACCCACAAATGGACCAATAAAAAGGGACCACACACACAAACCATGAGCCTTTGCAACAGACTCATCACTGCTACAGAGCACACACAAACCACTGCACCCATCCACCTAAACATATACACCTTCACACACACCGCTTCACACATACCCCCTCTCCACATTCACACACACACACCGTCTCATTCAGACCCACACACCCACAACCATCCACACCCTCACCCCACACCATGCCCACCGACAAGAATCCAAAGTTCACAAGGGAGGAGCTGGAGATCCTTGTCAACTAAGTCATCAGAGTCGAGCCACAGCTGTTTGGAACATTGGTCAGACAGACCAGCATAGCTGAAAAAACACGCCTGTGGCAGAGGATTGTCGAGAGGGTGAATGCTGTCGCACCCATCAGAAGGACCAGGAATGAATGCCAAACCAGGTGGTACGATCGGCGGAGGTCGGTCAAGAGAAAAATGAATGAAGAGCACGCCCAGACCAACATCACTGGAGGTGGTGCGCCCCGCAGGCCAGTACATTACCATCCCTGGGAGGAGAAGGTGATGGCCATGCTTCCGCCGGTGGGAGTACATGGACTCCGAGGACCTCCAGAACCTGGTGAGTACACAAACAACTTACGTAACATGGGGGTAATGGCATCCACACCCCAACTACACCAAATGCACGCAACTACCCCTAAGCCCTCACCCGCCAGAACCACAGTCACAAACAACGCGAATGCCAATAACATGTGTATGCCCCATTGAGAAAGCAAGGCCATGCTATGTCCCATGCTACACAAAGCACCAACCCAAGAATGGATCTCCGGTATGCTGGGAGGGTGGGTACACCAAAACGCATGTTTGAATTCTAAATCAGACACAATTGCCCTCATCCCATATGGCCCAGCTACATACCCATGCACCATGTGCAATGCCCAGGGATTGGGAAAGTACTGACAAGATAGCTCACACTTGGCCCTGGTGTAGGCAGCACAAGGCCCTCCTGTGACCAGTGCAAACACAAACACCAACACAACATGGTTAGATCTCTAGGACAGGAACTCACACTCACTGTCATGGCAGCATGCTCCATAGGGGAACAGCTACATCACCTGGGAGCCCCACTGCCAAATCACACTACACCCACCAGCAGGCCCTGTCACACACACCCCTTACACAAGCAGACACCACCAGGACAGGCAATGGATTTACCCACAGCCACAATGGACATGTAACACAACAACACCAATACATAGCCGAAGAATCACCCAAGCCACAAATGGACATGTCAAAGACTCAGGAGAACATATGAATCTGTCCCCCGCAACATACTCATACACAAGTGAACATTGAGGAGAATGCTAGGCACATACAACTACCTAGAGGAACTGTGCCAAATTGGATGTGTATGAAACATGCATGTTGCATTAAACAGCTTTAATATTGTCTCTCTCTCACACACAGGGCAACGTGATGAACATCCCCCCAACAATGGGGGGGAAGAATCACAGTCACAGGCTCGGGAGGAACCGGATCCCACCAGCAGCGACGCCTCTCAACACTCCGCGGATGATCCCGACCGACCTGGACCCTCTGGTGTCCAAGCCCCTGTAGCACCTGGTTCAGGAACATCTGTGCCAACCACCACCCCCATTCCTGGCACATCACAGGAGACACCCAGGAGCCCTGCCCGCAGTGAACAGAGCCAGTCTGACCAGGAGGGACAAGGTGCGGCGGGCACCCAGGAGGAGGCAGACAACACCGCCACTGCCATCCCTCAGGGGTCCCGTCGATCCGATGTGCCCACAACGGCAGGCCCGGCTCGTGTGGGCAGGGGTGGCGGGAGTGGAGGCAGGCGGAGGCGAGAACCTGACCAGCCAGCTGAAGGGACCGGTATGTCACACATCCGCAACATCATGGAGGCATGGAGGCATACCGGCGTGACACCAGGGAGATCAGCCAGGTAGTGGTGACCCTCACAGAGATCAAAAACCAGCAGGTCGAGCAACACGCCAGTCAACAACAACACCAAAGACGGATGGAGGCAAGACTGGCTGAGCTCCTGGCGGTGCAAAGGGACATAAGCCATTCACTCCGTCAGATCGCCGACAACATGGGCAACCCTCCCTGTGACACCAGGCGCAGACCAGCACCAGCCACAGGGAGGGAGGAGGAGGAGGATTCGTCCGACGGAGCGTCCCAAACATCATCAAGGCCTGCATCTGAGGGTCCCTGGAGGAAGGTTGGTCATCCACGGAAAAGACCGTGAGAGGCAGCGGGCCATCCACATCTCCCAGGTCACCTGGTCAGGCACCTGGCCTTCATGTGCGACAGCATCACCTCATTGACTGACATCATCTGACACATGGACTTGCTGGTCACAGTCTGACCAATGATGCCAAACACTGTGGGCTGGACTCTGATGACTTCAAATGCCAAGGATCCCATCTCCCCCTGTGAACTTTGGATTCTATGGTCCCTGCATTTCCCCATTTTCTGTGCACAAATCACGCCCCAGAGCTCGAAATAAAAAAATTAATAATTGAAATTTCATGTTGCAGTCATTTAGCATGAGCCCACAACCTACGTGTGGGGATATGTCAAAGTATGCCTGAGTGTGGAACTAACTCCAGCCATCCATACACTTGGATCTGAGTCCGGTCGAGGACACACATGGCTCACAATGTATCACAAAATACAGACATGGAGCCCAACACTCACCCGTGATGGCCTCAAGCTGCTGAGGGGGGGCTTGCTATATTGCTCTGACAGACCAATTTGGAAGAGTTACATGAAAGTATAGAGGTCATGGGTCATGTTCATGTGCCCGGGGAGGGAGTACCAGGTCTGTTTTGCGAGGTGGGAGAACTATCTCCTGCATGCAGAGGTTATGTGGATGTGATGAATGGTGGCCAGGGCAAGGTGGGCTGCATGGAGTAGGGCCACGGGGTGTTGGATGACACACGTCCAAGGTCGGTTTGGGTCTGGGGTTGTGGACTGCCTCCTGAGTGTGGTTGAGGAGTCTGAAGGTGATCCTGCAGCACACAGTGAGCCATTGTACCTGTCTCAGGTGGACGGTGATGTGGCTGGGGTGGGGGATGTTGCAGATGAGGTGTGCGGATGCACCCTGGATGTGGATAAGTTCTCCTGCATGTTTGCTGTCGTCCTCTGTAGAGGCCGGTGCTGTATTTGAGCCAGCTGGTGTCCTGGAACAGGGGGACGGTCTGTCTTGCCTTGGAGTGGATCTATCTGGGGGCCATCAGCAGCATGTGGAGGGTGTTGCAGCATGAGGTACAGATGTTGGTGAGTTGCATGTTAATTGTGAGCGATGGGTCCATGATGAACACCAGCTTGCCTGCGTGGCCACTGGGTGCTGGTGTGGTGCACAGACCAGTGGGACGCAAGGAGTTTACCCAGCCATAAGGGGAAAATCCTCATATGATGACCTCTGTCCTGTCCAAGTCCTGCCTCACATGGCTGATGTTCAGCCATTCATCAACGGATATCATGCCTTCTTGAAGTTTGGATCTGGCAATGGCTGGCTCTTTGGTGAGTTTGAAGAGCAGCTGGGTGTCAATGGCATACCAGATGATGATGAGGTAGTGTGCACATGTGATGGTGGAGAGGGGGGTCATGGAGACATTGAAGATCGTCACGCTGAGAGAAGAGCCATGTGGCATGGGCCAGATGACCCCAGTGTACTACATGTTGCAGGGTGGAGGCAGACTCCCTGTGACTTGCTGGTGAGCTACTTCCTGATTGAATCCTGGGCCCTCCTCTGGATACCAGTGTTGGAGATGTGTGAACTGACAGTGTGGTAGTACATGGTGTAGAATGCCGTTCAGAGGTCAAGGGTGGTGGCCTCACCATTGTTGAGCAGGGCAAAGTAGTCGTTGGTGGGGGCAATGATGACGGTTGCAGTGGTGTGATTACTGTGTAAAACGGTCTGGTGCCAGTTGGCTGGAGCTGGTTGCATGTAGGAAATTGGTGAGTTGCTTTTTTGAGTGTCTTCCTGGTGACATTTGCTGGGTAAGGAAGTATGGTGATGTACCAGGAGATCCTGCGGTACTGTCGTCCGTTGTTTAAGAAGGGCCTGGGGCTCTGCATGCCTCCTGCAGCCATGGAATGTGGCTAACTCAAAGGAGACATTCATGACGCGCAGGACGTGGGCTTCAAGGATGGCGAATGATGTGGTTGAGATGTTGTGTGGGAAGGGGCCTGATGGAGAGCCAGTGTGGATGGTGCACATGATCCCGGTTGTGTGCTTGCTGCTGACGGGAGTCCATGACCTGAGGGGGGTTTGTCCAGCGGATAATAGTGCTGTCTGCCTCTGTGTGCCAAGGCTGCTGTGTATGGCCATGAGCTTGCAGTGGTACAAAGTAGCAAGGGATGGGATATGCCTTGCAAGGGTGGGGTGTCTTGGATGGAGATCTGCTGTCAGTTCACTCACAATGCTGATGAGCTCCTTGATGTCATATTTTTGGGTGTCTTGGCACTATCTGAAGGATCTCCACTTGTCCTTGCTGATGATATGGTGATGGCTGTGTGTGGTGTTTTCCAGGGCTATAAGGAAAATTATGTCTCTTTGTGTTGCAAGGTTTGCACAAGAGTCCGGCTAGGTCTGTAGGAGTCCAGTAGGTCTGCCTTGTCCCAGGTGCCTTAACTGTTGTTGTGCTTCACAGGAAAGTCCGTCAATGTGGCAATATTGATGGATCAGTTGCTGATCCAGTGTGTGAGTTTGCAGGGTGTGGCGGTGGTGTTGTTTTGAATGTCCCACACAGCTTCTCTGTGGCGACTTACATCAGGCATCTTTGAGGGATCGGTAGCGGGTTGAGTTGCACTGTGTTGCTTGTTGGAGACGTGGATTCAAATGTTGATGGACCAATGATGGATGGTGCTGTGTGTCCCCTCCAGCAAGAAGTTACTGGCCCCCAGCCACATGTAGCCTGTGGAGGTGAGGGCCTGCGTGCAGATGTACGTGTTGATGGCTTAGCGGAATTGTGGATGTAGGCCTGTAGATCTGTAGATGAGTATTACTCCGGGGGTTGCTAGGGAGTTGCTGCGAACCCAGACTTGTGACTCTGAGGTTGTACTTGTGAATAATTAGCAATTCAGCCCCCGGGATTGGTGTTGGCATCCCTGCGGGTGATCTTGAATCCGTCTGAGACGGCAATGAAGACGTCTTGTGCTGAGGATGCTTTTGTCCAGGTTACTGTCATGAAGGTGATGTGTAGGGCTGTAGTGTTGAGGAGGTAACAGAGTCCAATGGTGTGCTGGTGGATGGAGCGGGTGTGGAGTAGGAGGCACATAACCTGGTTGTACTGACAGGGTCTGGTAGGCTGGGCAGCGCTGTGTAGGCAGTTGGAGTAGCACACTCAGCATGCGAAGGTGTCGTGTGTGTGCTTAGGGGTTGCCTGATGGCAGGAGGATGATTGTCACAAGGATATTGCTTGGAGAGTGGCTGCAGCATGAGCCTGTTGTGTGACATGGGTCATGCAAAGACTAGAGGGTCGTGCACTGTGCATGTTGCAGGCGCAGACGGTCCGGCCTTTGGCACGGCGCTGGGGCTACAGTGGCATAGAAAAGCTGCTGGCTGCATTACAAATGGGTGGAGGGGGAAGGGCTAAACATTTCTGAGGCGTGGGGGTTGCAGAATCAGGGCACTCGGAGTGGCGGGCCGCAGGTGAGGCAGAAGCAGGCGGAAGGGGTTAGAAATCATGCAAAAATCAACACACAAAGACATGGAGGTCTGCAAGGCACAGTGCAACAGGTGTATGTCAAGGAAGGAGTGTCAGCTCACTCATGGGTCACTCCCAGAAAGTGTATGATCAATCACCATAAATGACAGCCACTGTGTCAGGCAACAAAATGCGGAGATGCGCAAAGGAGACACACCATCAGCAGGCATTCACGTCCCGTTGTGGGCAGCAACCTGCACAAATACATACACAACCAGGTACTTCATGCACAATAGAGATCATTAGCCATGAAGCACTGCATGCATGTTGCCAAAGTACATATACACTCATATGATCAATCTTTGTAAATTCTGCCATAGATGACGCATGCAAACTGGTAAGAGATCTGCAGTGACCGAGATGAGGCACTTTGGATGGTGCTGATCACCTTTATTCCACATATACACACAAAGGGATATGCCTCCATATTAACAGACTCACAGGTCAGTTGACAGAACATGTGGGAAATACGCTGGACCCCCCCTTCACAACACTGATGATGTGAATCCCAATGAACTGGCACACAAGGTAAGGGGATGAGCAAAAGACATACTGCTGCACACGGAGAGGCTGCAATTCCCCATAGAGCATGTTGTTGTGATGTCCCCCACTATGTCCACCCGTAGCATCTGCAATGTTTCAGAGCCAAGGTACACACACATTGATGCCTTCATCAGACGCCATATTCCACTACAGATGACTGTCAAGAAGGCTGACTATCATGTCATGGGAGTGATGCTACATGTCATATGCTCCATGGTGAGAAGACATGTATGAATGGTGCCACAACATGCACAGAAGCAGTCACCACACATTCACAACCTGTACCACCACCAAAAAGCCTTGCTGCAATCCTTACCCAAACTGACATTTCCAAATGTCCGTGCATGGAACGCTGATTCAGCACACGTTGCAATCCACACGAGGAATAGCAGGAGGACAACGATGACACGACCAGACAGCAGGTGCAAAATACCTGGGAATGACAGACACACGAGAAGTCACCTAAAAGAAATTCTCAACGCACACATGGAAGTGTACAAAACATGAACAATGTTGGACACATGTAAATTGCCAATCAAATCTCTCGGCAAAACTGTGTTGCATGACATCATCACTCGAGTGACACATCAGAACACACATCCAAGTCACTTTGCATTCAGTTAGCTGGACACACACATTGCATCACATGCCACTCAACGCTACAAGCTTGCACACTCATAGCCAGTGACTCACCATTATGAGAAGAAGTTGCATATGAGCTGACTCCGGATATCATCCCCCTCCTCCTCATCATCACTAGCCTCGTGACCAAGCCCTTGATCCTCCATGGGTGGATGCTCCTGCTCTTCTGGATCCAGGATGAGTGGCACTGCCTTCTCAACTGCCTTGTTTTGCAGCATGCAGCACACAATGAAGATTTTGCAGACCTTCTCCGGGGCATAAGAGAGGGACCCGCCTGTCTTTTCCAGGCACCGGAATCGGCTCTTCAGGAGTCCAAACGTCCTCTCAATCACTCGCCTGGTCTGGCCGTGTGCATCGTTGTACCGGTGATCTGCAGCTGTTCTTGGGTTGCGGAGAGGTGTCAGCAGCCATGGCATATTGGGATAGCCAGAGTCACCTACATGGAAACATCATGTAAATAAGTGGGTCACGAGATGCCGTAAGAGACAAAGATACTGCAACACATAGGACAAAAAGACTATACCCACCAACAAGACATGCTCGTTCGTTGTGCAGCCGCAGCATCATTTGTGGCACCCTGCTACGCCTCATGATGTAGGCATCGTGTGCTGATCCTGGAAAACGTGCACAGACATGTGAAATCAGCATGTTAGCAAGACACACCACAAGGGCATTTATCGAGTGGTAATGTTTGCGGTTGTGATAGGCTTGTTCCTGTGCCTCTGGTGGTACAAAAGCCACATGTGTACCATCAATGGACCCAATTACATGGGGCATCCCACCCAGGGCATAGAAATCCCCCTTGACATCCCTCAACAACTCTGGAGTTGGAAATTTTATGAATTCATCAAGGTGCTCCAACATGGCTGCTAAAACATTACGCAGGACATGGCTGAACATGTTCTGCATAATTGTTACGGCCGAGAGCAGAAGGCTGACAGATTCACTTAGTTTGAACTACATTCATTCACGATTCAGAAGGAAGCAACTTCGCTAAACTTATAATGGATTTTATGTTGTTGAAAATGATTTATTCACCACAAATGATTCCCTTTACCTGTTCATTTATGTTTTGGTATTTTGTCTTTTATTCAATGATTAGTAGTATTGTTTCTCAATTATTCAAACGTAGCTGGTGTAATTCAGTCAGGTTCACTATTGCTGTTTACAGGACTAGTGCACTATGGGAATGTGAGGAATTGGTTTTTTTTTCACTAGCAACTAGATGACACGACAGGTCACGGGGTTGGTTCTATTAGTGGGTCATAAGGAAAACGTGAGCGTGAGTAAGCTTTAAACAGGGACTTAATGGGCGGGAAGTCACTGACTCCCTGAAACACGCAGAACGATGAACACACTCTAAACCGCTGGTTACGGCGCAAAGAGGTAAATGAATATAGGGTGCTCGCTATAAATGTTAGGTTATACGGTGGGATAATATATTTTTTCTTTGCTTATTTTGTATTAGCACATTGTACGGATGTTTCTTAGTAATGAGGGGAGATAGATGGAATAATTTGGGGATAACGCTTTTGTTTTTGAGTAATTTTTTGCTTTTTATTCACATGTTAACAATGCACATCATGGTTGTTGATGCAGCTCTCTCTTATTTGTTTCAGTACCCCTGATGAAGAACTCTAACAGTTCGAAATGCATTGGGTCAAAGCGCCAGCCTTTAGGAATGTTGAAAGCACATGTCTATGTTTAAGCTATTAATTGCAATACTAGACATTTGAAAATGCACAATAAAACATTCTTGCTCAACATTGCTGTCTCAGGAGTGACTACATGAGCAATAACATCGATTGATTATCACTGATAAAGCTTGGATTACTATGGATTACTTTGGAGTACTATGGCTAAATGTTAGGCACAATACCTGAGGAGAGGTTCCTCATTTCAGCAGTGCGGCAGTCGTGGGTGGAACAGACGCCTTCGCATCGAGTATCATTGACTTGCTGTGTGGGGACGATCACAGCTGACTGTTCAGCACGCATTTATTTGGCAATATCAGCAAAAATCAAATTTAAACAAGGGAAGGTGTGCACTCGTCAAATTAACAGTGGCTTTGCAATTTTTGTCGTCCCGAATACGAGTTGCACCCCATGAGCGTGTAAATCATGGAGCCTCTTGGAAATACCACTCTTGAGACAGCATAATTGTTACGGCCGAGAGCAGAAGGCTGACAGATTCACTTAGTTTGAACTACATTCATTCACGATTCAGAAGGAAGCAACTTCGCTAAACTTATAATGGATTTTATGTTGTTGAAAATGATTTATTCACCACAAATGATTCCCTTTACCTGTTCATTTATTTTTTGGTATTTTGCCTTTTATTCAATGATTAGTAGTATTGTTTCTCAATTATTCAAACGTAGCTGGTGTAATTCAGTCAGGTTCACTATTGCTGTTTACAGGACTAGTGCACTATGGGAATGTGAGGAATTGTTTTTGTTTTTCACTAGCAACTAGATGACACGACAGGTCACGGGGTTGGTTCTATTAGTGGGTCATAAGGAAAACGTGAGCGTGAGTAAGCTTTAAACAGGGACTTAATGGGCGGGAAGTCACTGACTCCCTGAAACACGCAGAACGATGAACACACTCTAAACCGCTGGTTACGGCGCAAAGAGGTAAATGAATATAGGGTGCTCGCTATAAATGTTAGGTTATACGGTGGGATAATATATTTTTTCTTTGCTTATTTTGTATTAGCACATTGTACGGATATTTCTTAGTAATGAGGGGAGATAGATGGAATAATTTGGGGATAACGCTTTTGTTTTTGAGTAATTTTTTGCTTTTTATTCACATGTTAACAATGCACATCGTGGTTGTTGATGCAGCTCTCTCTTATTTGTTTCAGTACCCCTGATGAAGAACTCTAACAGTTCGAAATGCATTGGGTCAAAGCGCCAGCCTTTAGGAATGTTGAAAGCACATGTCTATGTTTAAGCTATTAATTGCAACACTAGACATTTGAAAATGCACAATAAAACATTCTTGCTCAACATTGCTGTCTCAGGAGTGACTACATGAGCAATAACATCGATTGATTATCACTTATAAAGCTTGGATTACTATGGATTACTTTGGAGTACTATGGCTAAATGTTAGGCACAATACCTGAGGAGAGGTTCCTCATTTCAGCAGTGCAGCAGTCGTGGGCGGAACAGACGCCTTCGCATCGAGTGAACATAGTCTGGGACATCCTACCCACATCAGCTATGGTCAATTGAAACGTACCTGTGGCAAAAAAATGTAAGGCTGCCATCACCTTCATCTTGGGGGTCAGTGCAGTAGGATACCTGTGTTGCGGTTGGAGGTGTGGTGCCATCTTGTTTGTCAGGTCCTCAATCAACTGTTGAGGGAATCCGTAACGGCGGATGCAGGCACGTTCCCTCATGGCACCCAAGTCTGGCATTAGTCTTGGGACAGGTGGTGCCCTGCAAAACATAGTTTTGAAGAATTAAGATTGAGAGTCGGCAAACATCAATGTCAATGAACATAGCACATGCTACACTGCTAATACACATCAGGTAACTATGGAGTCAGGTGTGTGCAATACATCCAGGACACATATGGCAGCTTGCTGGCACTTCTACAAAATGCCTGATACACCTGTTGATTGTCAAGTCAACATGACATGCCCTGAAAAGATTTGGGGGCCAGTCTGAGTGAAGAGCCACAGATATCACCGGAGTGACACACAACCACATAGCTGCATTTGAAGGATGTCATCTCATGCAGACAGCTGACTGCAAGGCACACGCACAGGTCACATGGAATAACAAATGTACATGTCAAACACAGTGCGATGAAGGGGTACACGTGACAACACAAAGACACAGCCATTGACACAACAAACACATGTATGACTGAAAAAATATGATGTCCCATGCACACAGACCCTACAGCCTTGGGAATCCACATGTGGCATGGTGTGCGTAGATGTGTTACATGCCCATCTCCACACAGACCCCTGTTGGATGCACCAACAGCAGATGCCGTTGACGGGACACTGACATGAAGCTCATGTGAACACATGACACACAGCCGACATAGTCCCAAAGGAGCACGCTGATCGTGACAGGTCAGTTGATAAAGTGTCCCTGTCCCTGGCATCAGGAGACAGGTGCGGGTGTTGATGACTGTGCCACCCACTGCTGCTATGCATGACACAGTTGGACTACAGACACACATGTGGCAAGTGTCAAGGTGATGTGTGCCACATCGTGCCCCATCACACATGACATGTATCCACAGGTCAGAACACATCAATTGTGCAACTAGATGAGAGGACCTGTGCAATATCACTGGCTAACACACCTAGGGCCTGCACATGAAAGTATGCAATGACAAGTACTTGATGGAAATCCATGTGCGACTCGTAGCCCTCCATTCCTGGCATTTGTACGGCTGTATCACCATTGTAAGCATGTGAAATGCGTACCCGTATGTGTAGGCACTGGTAGTACACGTATGTGTACTACCAGTGCGTACACGTACGTTTTTCAAGTACGTGTAAGCACTAGTTGTACACGTACATGTACAAGTATGTATACGCCCTGGTAGTACACGTACGTGTACTACCAGTGCCTACACGTATGAGTACAACTAGTACGTACACGTATGTGTACAAGTATGTGTACGCCCTGGTAGTACACGTACGTGTACTACCAGTGCCTACACGTACGAGTACAACTAGTGCATACACGTACGTGTACAAGTACGTGTACGCCCTGGTAGTACACGTACGTGTAGGCACTGGTATTACACGTACGTGTACTACCAGGGCGTACACGTACTTGTACACGTACGTGTACGCCCTGGTAGTACACGTATGTGTAGGCACTGGTAGTACACGTATGTGTACAACTAGTGCGTACACGTACATGTACAAGTATGTGTACGCACTGGTAGTACACGTACGTGTACTACCAGTGCCTACACATATGTGTCAAACGCACTGTGCAACTGGTGCTTTAGGGGTATGTGTCAAACGCACCGTACCTGTGTGTGGCTTTCAAAATTACATAGGGGACACATAAGGGACAAGTATTAGACCCTAAATGCATGCTGGTTGTCATGGATACCGAGTTTTCTCTTCAAATTTTTCCATCAGGTGTCCTGGAAAAGTCAGTTGGCCACAAAATACAATGTTGCAAAGTGGTTATTGACTTGACATGATGCTTTAAATTTGAACGATGCAAATGCTGTCACTGGTGTATGTTTAAAGGGATTGGAGTAAACGTAAGATGCGATTGATTCTGACCAATCACTATGTACTCCTCAAGATGAATGGCCCTCAGCAAGACAGATATAAGGCAGCCAGAAGCCATGAGAGGGCACTTGCCTGCACAGCTTTCCTGTCGACAACATTGCTGCTGTCTCTGCTTCCCTGGACCATGTCTCGTGCTGTGGAGAGGACCCAGCCATTCACCCTGGAGGAGAATCAGGCTCTGCTGGACGTCCTCCTCCCACAGTACACCAGCCTGTATGGGAGACCAGGGGAGCAGGTGAGTGCTGAGTCCACTACCTTTGCCTATGCACCTGTTGTGTGACTGTCAATATTGTGTCCAGGTGGGACTGACATGCAATGTTGTTCAGAGTGTGTCCCGGGGGAGGGGGGCATGCTTATGTCCCTCATGCAGTGCATCATGTAGTTCCTGTGTGCACTCCTCACTTGCATGGTGCTTACAGTGACTTTCACTGCATAGTGCATGAGACATTCAGCCTGGCTAATCCTTGTGGGATTTTATTCATGTTGTCCTGTGGTGATTCAGTGGTCCCCCCGGTGTGACAGGTGACAGTACTGTGGTAAATAATTTAATTACCGGTACTTAATTTGATGCGGAAAATTAATAAGAATAGCTCAATAAAATAAGAGGCAGAATCCGTGGTATTAGAGGTTCAGAACGGGCTTTATTCCAAAACACAATTCGAATTTGTGGGCTTCATATTCCATCACCACGAAGGTTCAGGAAGTGAAGGACAATACTTTATTGACAGGTAATCATTTTTATAGAAGAGGCATTACAGTGAAACAGATGCAGGAGGCGTAACAGTTGATAACAGAGATAAAGGCATACATGCGTAACTAAAATGGGTGTAACTAGGCGTAACTAAAGAACGTCATTAGGTATGATGTCACAAATGGGTGGTTTCATGAAAGAATTTCGCAATGTCAGCAAAATACTTGGCAGAGATGCGCGCGCAGCAGCATGACGTGTGATTGACGTGCAACTAGGGGGAGAATGGGACTTGACATTTAGCTCTACATGTGGAGACAGAAGTCTGGGGTTATGTCAACCTAATCCCAAATCATATCTAATATCCTATGTTTAAAGAACTGTGTTATCCAAAAAGAGAGGTCTCTTAGGATAGAATCTTATTCTATACTGACTATACTGACTGTTAGTGCGTGTACAAGCGTCTAAGTGTCTACACTAGATGCGAGGGCTGAAATCTTCCATAGTAACAGGGCTATGAATTACTTGCATAAAGACAGAGAAGCCGGGCCCATTTGCACGGTAGCTAGAGGAATGTTTACTTAAACTGCTAGACAGGAATGCATTGGATGAGGAGCGGAGCAGAGCAGATAATCTTGAAGGTGAAATACAGTTTTTTGGCAGGCAGATAGGCCGACAGGCCGAGTCAGGCACCGTTAGCCGCGCAGGGAGTAGGACAAAGTTCATGGATACAGATGCGAGCTCAGACTGGAGCTTTCAGAGGCAGAAGGCAGGAAAAGGCTTAATGGCAGAATCAGGGCCTACTCGCCTGGACTGTAAAATGGGATAAATGAACCATATAAAGCCGGTGGCCTTTCATACTTAGGAATAGAATATCCGGCCCATTCATGGCGGATCTGAAAGAGGACATGTTAACGGTGGACGCACATGTGTTTGCGTCTTCAAAACTGGAACTGGAGGGAACATACATGTACTTGTGACTTATACATGAAACCGTTGGGGTCCAAGATAGGGGACATAACTGATCATAAAAATCCATATTTCCACATTCCCTCCTTGTCCCCTACTTGCCCTTAAGAGATATCAATCTTCATCAATCCGTTGATCTGTTCATATAACATCATTTGTTCTTCTTTCTTCTTCCGGGATCTCGAACGAAAACTTGGATGTGGGATACACGAGGTGGCACACAGACCACAAATCGCTGGCCCACATTGTAGACATAAGCAGCAACTGAATAGTATGAGAAAGCCAATACCTAGGAAGGAGAGCATTCTCCATCCCCAGGCTGACAACACGCCCCAGAACCAACCGGACCAAGTCCAGGTGCCTGGACTCTGGTGTATCTGGCTTACAATCTTATGAAGGCGGGTTATGGCTTTATATACAGACGGCGAATTTTCTGGTATGAAAATGCAACAACTTGATCCGATGACCCTACAAGCTCCGCCCCTATCGGCCAGGATGACGTCAAGGACAAGACGATTTTGAAGCACAACAATCCGCATAGCAGACTGCTCTTCTGTTAAATTGCCTAAGGCGGAAATAGTTTCGTTCACTACTGCTTCAAGGGTTCTGGTTAATCTACGTATCAGCTTACTATTAGTGACTGTACCTATATAAGGAAAGAAACCTTTATTGAAATCTGTGTATTTTTCCCATGCTGTTTCAGTGTAATCGACGATTGGGAGATCTCTCTGCTGTCTATTGTGTACTAAATGAGTATTTCTATGATAATCAGGAGGAGCTAGGAAAACAGGTGGCAAAAGGAATCCGATGTAACAGGTACCATCCCAATCTAGAGGCAAACGTATATATGCAGTCTGACCACATATAAAGTAGGAATGGCGAGAAGCTCTAAATGTAGACTTGCCTTGATCACTGAATTCTATTACAGTGGTGCACTTACTATGGCCCATATGTGTGGAACCATTCTTTCTTACACACAATTCACCTTTAACTGGAAATACTGACATAGCAGGCAAAATTGGTGCAGCTTCGGATTCAACATTCAGGATCATGAGATTAAGCGTGAAATTACCTAATCCGTATACTTCATTTTCTAGATCAGTTCCTGTTCTTTTGGGAAGTCCCTCCTTGTTAGGGTAGCAGACTTTAAGCAAAACTAAGTTCAGATTTCCCCATACCCAGTTGTCTTGATAAACTGCGGAATTCGAATCTAGGGAATTAATTAAACTAAACCATGCTCCACAGGAGCCATTGTGTGTGAACGGATATGGAAATAGAGGCAGAATTCCCTTATAGTTCTGATAGGGGGGGAGTCGGCCACATATCCAACAATTTGTAGCATTGCTAGTCTGATGGGAATGATGTAACATACTAATAAAAGTGTTATTGCGCAGCGCAAATCTATAGGACAACTCATGCGGGGGTAATTCACTAAAAGAATGTTCAGCAGTAACATTGTAAACATGTTTAGAAATAGGATAATATATGTGCAACAATATACTTGCAGCTATTATTAAAAGACTTAAGAAAAACAAAATTAATAACGTCACTGTGCAATGACTACGCAGTGATTTACAGTACGCATGCTTTTTCAACTGCATTTTTCCGTTTCTTTCTCTATTCAGGTCTAGGGGATACATGTCAGAGACAAATTCGACCGATTCACCTTGGAGAGGACTTAAACAATCAAATTGTCTGACTTATTAGACCGTAGTTTTAGTTTGTATAGTTCCTTATCGCTTAGTTCAACCAAAGGAAGCTTTGAGTCAATCGGTGAAGACACGCGAGGTGTATCATTTACATCAGACGGTAGTCCATGAAATTTCTTGATATGACTTGAATGTATCCAACCTTTGCGACCTTCGATCTTCACGGCTGTCCTCGTGGTGAGTAGTACAAGTTGAGGCGATTTCCACCTAGGATCCAGCTGAGTCTTCCGGTCGAAATTCCGCACTAACACCAGGTCCCCGGGAACTACGTCATGGGGTTTCACCTCGGTGTTGTCGGGAAAGGCTGCAGCTACCTGTGAACGACAAGATTGTAGTGCAGACATCAAGGAAGCCAGGTAATCTGTCAGCATATTACAGTCAACATCAGTTATTTTGCGTGGTATAGGCGTCCCCCACATATTTGGTGGTCTACCGAAGATCACCTCATAAGGGGATAGCCCTGTTTGAGAGTGTGCTACCATTCTCATGTAAAAGAGTGCAACTGGTAAGGCTACTACCCAATCGACACCTTTCTCCCTACATATTTTGGACAATCTAATTTTCAGAGTTTGATTATGTCGTTCCACGAGACCTGCTGCCTCGGGGTGTCGGACACAGTGAAATCTCCATTGATAGCCTAACAAAAGTGAAACGTGTTTCATTAGTTCGGATGAGAACGGCTGGCCGTTATCTGAGTAGACAACACGTGGTAAACCGTACCGTGGGAAGAATTCTCGAACCAACTGTTTGGCAGGAGTCGGGGCAGTGTAATCTGAGACCGGGTATGCTTCTGTCCAACGGGAAAGAGCACAGACAACTACAAGAACATATTTGAATCCTCGACATCGTTCCATCTGGATATAATCCATCTGGAGGACTTCAAAAGGGTGCTCAGGAGGCTGAAATCCACCCTGTTCTACGGGAATGCTTTTACCTGGGTTAAACTGACAACAGATCATACAGGTACGAACTTTTTGTTTAGCTGCTGCTCGTAAATGTTTGTTGAACCAAATGTGTTGAATGCTGTCTAGCATAGCTTTTTCTCCTAGGTGTGCTGGACTATGTATTGTATTAATGATAACTTGAACCATAGAATCAGGAAGGAACCATACAGATTTTTCCTTCGTCATCCATCCTTGATCCGTTTGGATCCCTCCTAATCCAGTCCATTTCTTTATTTCATCTGGTGTAGCATGTGTCTGTATGTCAATTACGTCAAGAGCGGGATCCTTAACCATCATGCAATGTGTTGGTGTCGGAACTATTGTCTTTGTCATGTCAGATGTGTGAGTTTGAGCAGTCTGTTTAGCTGTTCTGTCAGCCAGATCATTGCCTTGGGAAATGATATCAGTAACTTTCGTATGAGCTTTACATTTCATAATTGATATTGCAGTGGGTAGATGTATTGCATCTAATAAGGCATGAATGAGGGGTCCGTGCTGAATGTGAGCACCGTGAGAAGTTAAATAACCTCTCTCTCGCCACAGCACGCCGAAGTCATGTACAACTCCGAATGCATAACGTGAATCAGTGTATATGTTGACTTTTTTATTCGTAGCTTGAATACAGGCTTGTGTCAGAGCGATGAGCTCTGCTGCTTGAGCTGACAAGGTATTTATGCAATTTGTTTCAATGACTTCAGTGTCTGTTGTGACTGCATACGCGGCCACTAACTCTCCTGTACTTGTTCTCATATATGAACCATCTACATACAACGTCAGGTCTGGGTCTGACAATGGGACGTCTGTCAAGTCTTGTCTGGGTTTCGTCGTGATAGTAATAACTTCAATACAATCATGTGCTAGTGGGTCTGTTCCGTTTACTGGTAACAGTGTGGCAGGATTTAATGTACTACAACGTCTGATTTCTATGTGTGGCTGAAACAATGTTAATTCGTAACCGGTGAGTCTTGCTATAGTCAAGTGTTGTGTTTGCGTTCGGTTCACAAGAACCTCTACTGCGTGTGGTACTTGTACTGTCAATGGATGTCCTAACACTATGGCATCGCTTTGTCTGATTGCTAAAGCTGTCGCTGCCACTGATTTCAGGCACGCAGGCAGATCCTGAGCTACGGGATCTAATGTACTAGAAAAATAAGCACATGGTTTGTGTGATCCTGCTTGTTCCTGAGTGAGTACTGACAAGGCAGTACCTTCGCGTTCTGTAACAAAGAGTGTAAACTGTTTATTGTAACATGGTGTTGCTAAAACAGGTGCTTGACATAAAGCTTTCTTTAGGCTTTCAAAAGCTTGTGTATGTTCCTGAGTCCAAGGGAGGACAGTCGATGTGGCTGCCTCCTGTGTTGTCAACTGAATGAGTGGTTTTGCTAGAAATGCATACTGAGGGATCCACTGCCTACAATATGAAGTAAGGCCTATAAAAGCCCGCACCTCCTTTTGTGTCTTGGGTATTGGCATGTTAGCAATTAACTGGATGCGATCGGGTGTAAGCTGCCTTCCCTCCTTGGACAGCGAGTGCCCAAGGTAAACAACTCGCTGGACACAGAATTGCAGCTTAGAAGGGGACACCTTGTGCCCCTTTTCGGCCAAAAATTGTAAAACCGTCAGTGAGGCTTTTTCACATTCAGGTTCGCTTCTAGCGGTGATCAGCAGATCATCGACATATTGAAGCAGGGCAGTGTTGACTGGCATGTGGATACTGTCAAGTTCTCGTTTCAGTGCTTGGCTATAGATGCTGGGGCTTTCTGTGAATCCTTGAGGTGCGCGTGTGAATTTAAAGCTTCGTCCATTTAAACTAAATCCGAACAAGTATTGGCTTTCCGGATCTATTGGGACGCTGAAAAAGGCATTCTTGAGATCAATTACAGTAAAGAATGTTGCTTCGGAATCAATGGCTGTCAGTAATGAAGAAATGTCTGGGACTACGGGGTATTGTGGTACAATACATTTATTTAATTCGCGCAGATCAATAACCAATCGATATACTGGCGGGGCCTTTGGATCAGTTCGTTTAAGAATCGGAATTATCGGGGAATTACATACATTGGAGTCGGTTTCCACAACCACTCCTTGGGTAATAAGCTCGTCAATGATTTGCAGTAAAGCCACTACAGCATCTGGGGGTAACTTGTATTGTCGCATTCGTGGTAGTACCACTCCTGTCTTTAGTGTGACTCGATATGGTGTAATGTTCATGCAACCAACATCTGTAGGGCCTTGTGCCCATAAATGTGTGGGTAAAGTCTGCAGTCGGTGATCCATGTCTCGGGACACGTAGTGCCCTTTGAAATCACGTAAAAACAATCTTACTCCTTCCGGAGAACAACATATTATAGCTCCTAGAGCTTTCAATGTTTTTATACCTAACAGGTTTTCTGGACATGATTTAGTAAGCAATAAATCTGTAGTTCGTGTCAAAGGACCAATCGTAAGGGGAAGAGGCTGTGATACTTCGTTAATGATAGGTTTTCCTGAAAAACCAAGGGAAATATTCTGTGAGCCTGAGAGGGGTGCCCCTGGAACTTCACTACGTTTTATGGTTGTTCGGCTTGCCCCTGTATCAAGTAAAAATTTTCTATCTTGGCCTAATAATTCACTGTGTACATAAGGTCCTTCTTGATCTACAGGGACCTCGATAAGGGGTAAGCCAACTTCCCTCTCTAGGCTGTTTCATGAGTATCGTTGATAATCAGGATAGTCATACTGTGCGGTCTGGTACATCTGTTGTGTCGTTGTCTGTGTGGCAGCAATAGGCTGCGGTGGTGGAGCTGGCATAGATTGTTGCGGAGCCGGCATGGACTGTGCATGCTGCGGGGCTCCTTGTTGGTTCTGATCCTGTCTAAGTGGCCGTGGTCTTTCTTTTGTATTACCTATGGCGATATTATGTTTTAAAACTGGACAATCGTGTACATAATGACCTGGCTGTTTACAATAGTTGCATGTCCCTTTTACAGGACCTGCTGAAACACTGGACTGTGTCATACCCTTTTTATGACCGTCAGCTGGAACTGTCTGGGAAACTAGCATTTTCATTTTCGTGTCTTTCATGCGTCTTTGTTCATGTTCTTGTTCCTCTCTAATTCTATTGTGATGGTACTGTAACATTTGTAACATTTGTGACGGAGTGTTACCTTGCCAGGTACTCTCGAATTTCAATACTCTATTCTTAACTTGGGGCAAGGCATTTTCAACTAATTTTGTCACAAACAGATGTGGATACGATTCGCTACTTGCTTTTATTCCACTATTTATACCAAAACATTTTTCGAATCGGGCATAGAAATCACTAGTGTCTTCATCTTGCTTTTGTTTACAGGCTGAGATTGCACCCCAGTCTTCCTTTTTCGTAGTTAATAAACGTGGCAGTACCTGTACTAATAAACCTGGTAGTATTCTGGTCTTTTCCCCGAGCCCTAAACCTGGACCTCGAGCTGTTTCTTCGTTTTCTAATGCTGTCCAATCTATTTTTTGGTCTCCCACCTCCCAATCCTTTTCTTTGAGTTTTTCGTAAATGCCCGCAGGCATTAATACCTTTAATATTTTCATAATGTCGGGATAGGTATACTCTCCCATGAGCAACATGTCTTTAATTTCACGGTGGAAACCCGCTGGGTCTTTGTCATGACTGGGTACCACTTTCTTCATTTCTAATAGTTCCATTTTAGATATGGGTGTGTATACAAACACACGTTTAAACTGATTGTCATCACCTTTTATCGGGTGAACTTCGCGTAAGGGATTCTGTCTATCCATATAATACGTCGTTCTTTCCTTGATGGGCAGTGAGACATGTTCGGGGCATACAAAAAGAATGTACTGCTTTCTGGATTCCAGTATTTCTCTAATTAACTCAGTACCTGAACCTCTCCATTTATTCGTGAGTAATTCAGTCAATATATCAGGTAAGGGACCAGGATCGGAGTGTTGGCTTTTATATAATATAAGGAGTTGTTGAATCATATAGATACCAGCTAAACGCTGTTCATCTGGGGTGAGGTTCAAAAACGTATGTGCTAGTGTATCATCACTATATTTTCCGGGACTGTCAACCCAGTGAACGGCTGACCTTGCTAATTCTTGTTCGTCCATAGAATCGAGTATATGATAACCCCTTCGTTCTCGGAGTAATTTGTCAGCGGCTTGGAACGAATGTTCGGGGGACCTTATATTTATTATAGGTGTTTGGAAATTTCCGTTATTATCTGGACGTATCGGACGTATCGGATCAGTAAAGCATCTAGTATTATTACAAGATCTCCCTCTACCTACATAGGCCATGGTTTCTAACTGTCCTGTGGGCAGTTCTAATTCTTCCTCCTCCTCGTTTTGTTCAGGCTGGTCTACCGCTAAGCTTTCTTCGTGTATGCGTTCTACTTCTTTGCGGATCTTTCGGCACATAGCTACTATACTTAATAGTTTATTATGTCTCCCCTCTGATATATTCCGACTCCATGTGGTAAGAATTCGCATTTCTTCTGGATTTACCCCTGGTCGGTCTTGATTTCTGATCACACAATTTATGAGGAAACGTAACAGTTCCCCCTGTATTTCCACTTTCTGGTACTCCATGGCTCTATTAATACTTTCAGAATCTCGTCCTGACTGGACAAAGTGATATATATTTTCTAAATGTGTAGTCATTCCTGGTAGCCTCCCTAAATATATTGCAGCTCGTCGGATACGTAATGATGCCAGCAGCATTTCGTCCTCTTTGCCGGGCACAGGGTCATATCTACAATCTACTAGAAGTTCCTTAAGCATGTCGGGAGTTACTAGTTTGGGCGTACGTTGGTGGGCTAATTCTTGAAAGGAAAGTTTATTTACTCTGGGTGGCGTGGAAAAAATGTTTGCTGTACCTCCTGTAGCACCACCTGGGGTGCTGGACGTGAAAGGATTCGTTGAACGTGATATAGCAACCATAGGTGTGGGTACAGCTGTAGAAACAGATGTGCTTGCCGGAACTTGTGTCGGAGTTTGTTGTTCCAGAGGTACAGACGGAGGGTCTTGGCGTTGAACCCCCTCGGCAGGCGGTCTATGTGGTGCCGTATTAGCATACTCGGGAGCTGCGTCGTCTAAATAAGAGGAAAGGAAAACATCTTCTGCGGTTCTGGGATGCCCTTTGGGATGTACTTTTATCGGAAACAATGGCGGTGGCAAGTCTTTTGGTATCTCCGGAGTAGCCTTAGGTAACCCTTCGGCCAGAAGAGGATACATACCATTCATAAGGGCATTTCTTTGTCTGTCTGCTTGTTCTGATTTTGCTCGGGTACCTTCTTCAATTAATAGATTTTCTCGGACTTTATTTGAATTCTCCTTACTTTTCTCTTCCTGTCTGAATGCTTTTTCTGTACGTCTATATGATTCTTTACGCCATAATTCAATGGCATCTTTCTGTGATTGTCTAGCTTTCTTTTTCCATAATTCTTCCTCTACTTTCATGATGCAATCTGCATCCCAGGTCCCAGCTGCGGGCCACCTCTGACTTTCTGGTAATTCCTTGGTGTAGTCTACCCATAAATCAAGAAATAATATGGCGTCTAGGCCATGTTTATGATACATGAAGTACCCTGGAGTGTCCCTAGGAGGAATGGGAACAGCTTCTTCGAGTACCCCTTTTCTAGTTTTGATCTGTCTTAATCTCGAAAAGAGCGGCATATTGAGAACTGATCTGATACCTAATTTTGAACACGTTTAATACAACAAAACACAATAATGAACAGTCATTCACACCACAATATGCAGAACGTATTTAAAACATTTTAACATTTAACATTTAATGAACAACAATGATGGCCATTTAGGGAACTAGTCACTAAGCATAATACTCGGCACTAACTAGGTAATTCTGAATTATATACTAGACATACTTGATATACTGCTAAACAGTACAGATACACTGCTGAAACAGTGCAGACCGGATTTGTGTACCCAAACCCGTCTTGACCGGCACAACCTATGTGCACGTCAGAACGCCTCCCCGGCAATGGTACTCACCGGGTAGCTCGGAACGGAAGGCCTCGGAACTGAACTGAACTGGACTTGGACCAGACTGGACTCGACTCGAAACTTCGGAACTTCGGAACCTGGTGGGCCTCTGTATACCTCGGATCTTGCTCTCTCAGCTAGGCTCTGGTCGGGATACTTCGCACTTCTCACCGCCTCGTCTGGGTGTTGATCGCAGCCTCAGTTACCCCCGCTCGGCAGGAGGGAGATACAGGAAATCCTGTGGGTACGCGTTGTTGTCCGTCCAGCTGTGGCAGGAGACCGGGCCTGCAACGCACCTCCGGCGCGTGAGATGAGAAAGTGTCCCTGTTCGGGCACCATATATGTGGTAAATAATTTAATTACCGGTACTTAATTTGATGCGGAAAATTAATAAGAATAGCTCAATAAAATAAGAGGCAGAATCCGTGGTATTAGAGGTTCAGAACGGGCTTTATTCCAAAACACAATTCGAATTTGTGGGCTTCATATTCCATCACCACGAAGGTTCAGGAAGTGAAGGACAATACTTTATTGACAGGTAATCATTTTTATAGAAGAGGCATTACAGTGAAACAGATGCAGGAGGCGTAACAGTTGATAACAGAGATAAAGGCATACATGCGTAACTAAAATGGGTGTAACTAGGCGTAACTAAAGAACGTCATTAGGTATGATGTCACAAATGGGTGGTTTCATGAAAGAATTTCGCAATGTCAGCAAAATACTTGGCAGAGATGCGCGCGCAGCAGCATGACGTGTGATTGACGTGCAACTAGGGGGAGAATGGGACTTGACATTTAGCTCTACATGTGGAGACAGAAGTCTGGGGTTATGTCAACCTAATCCCAAATCATATCTAATATCCTATGTTTAAAGAACTGTGTTATCCAAAAAGAGAGGTCTCTTAGGATAGAATCTTATTCTATACTGACTATACTGACTATACTGGCGTCTAAGTGTCTACACTAGATGCGAGGGCAGAAATCTTCCATAGTAACAGGGCTATGAATTACTTGCATAAAGACAGAGAAGCCGGGCCCATTTGCACGGTAGCTAGAGGAATGTTTACTTAAACTGCTAGACAGGAATGCATTGGATGAGGAGCGGAGCAGAGCAGATAATCTTGAAGGTGAAATACAGTTTTTTGGCAGGCAGATAGGCCGACAGGCCGAGTCAGGCACCATTAGCCGCGCAGGGAGTAGGACAAAGTTCATGGATACAGATGCGAGCTCAGACTGGAGCTTTCAGAGGCAGAAGGCAGGAAAAGGCTTAATGGCAGAATCAGGGCCTACTCGCCTGGACTGTAAAATGGGATAAATGAACCATATAAAGCCGGTGGCCTTTCATACTTAGGAATAGAATATCCGGCCCATTCATGGCGGATCTGAAAGAGGACATGTTAACGGTGGACGCACATGTGTTTGCGTCTTCAAAACTGGAACTGGAGGGAACATACATGTACTTGTGACTTATACATGAAACCGTTGGGGTCCAAGATAGGGGACATAACTGATCATAAAAATCCATATTTCCACAGTACCCACAGATGTGTATGAGTTGGGTGGACCTGTGGTGAAAGTGTCCAAATGACGTGTACGACCTCATGGACATTGACGTGTGTGAATGTTCCTTGTCATGTGGGTGAGTGTCTATGTGAAGTGTTGCACCACAGCTGCATGTTGAAGGCTACTAATCTAACCATCTGATGTGACAAGTGAGCCGTGCTTTGTGTCTGACTTGCAGAGCTAGCACGGCACCTGTGACTCCCCCCTGGCAAATGGCACATGTGCAGAGTGAGGGTTGTATCCGCTGTAGTCAATGACAGGCCAGTTATCAGTGGCTGGGTGTGTCTGTCTAGTCTGCTGAGGGTGCATCAGTGGAGTGAGACATGTGACTGCATGGAACGTGCTGCCCATCAGAATGCTGTTGCATGTGCTGCACAGTGTGTGGCATGTTCATTGAGTGTTTTGCACCCCTCATGCCACCTGTAGACTTTCAATGCCATGTACTGAATTGGCGCTTGCACACAGGCCAATTGCATGTTGTGAATGAGGCTATTCCTGTCAGCATCCTATGCCCTGTTCAACATTTCAAAGATGTTCTAATGTGTGTCTCTGGGACATGGAGCAGGTGTATTGATGTTGTGTCACTTTGTCATCCTGACAGGTAACTGCCTACGAGAAGGGGGTCATCTGGACCAACGTCGTCAGGGCCGTGAGGACTGCGGGGGGGGAGCCGTGATCGGCAGCTGGCTCAGGTCCGCAAGAGGTGGCAAGACATCCGGTGCTGGACCCGGCGGATCGCCCGGGTCCAGCTCAAGCTCTCTCCACCTCACCGCCACGGCGGCCGCCGACACCTGACCCACCACATGAAACGTGTCCTGGCGGTTGTCTTCCCTGACCTCAATAGGCAGTTACAGGAGAGACTGCAGCAAGGAGGGGGTAGGTACATGGCTTTTTGTTGTGTTAGGTACCGCCAGCTTTAGGAAGTGCTATTTTGAATTAATACACTCCGAGAGTTCATATGTGCAGTGCATTTTCTGTTCCCAAATATCACCTGGGGATCTTTTCATCCCTTCCTCTCCTTGACATGTGTCCCCTGGTGTGTGTGTAATCACATTTGCACATGGTCATCTAGGGTGCCAGTACATCTAAGTGCACATTGCCTTCTGCATCATGTGGGAGGGTGGTCTGTGACTTGTGTTGGTACCTTGCCTGTGCCATGACCTGTTCACTATGTAGGGGGACCATAGTTGTTGTCAGTGATGCTGATTCTCAACATAGGAGTGTGAGCTATCAACTGGACACCCTTGCAGCATGCATGAGCAATGTTGTGGCCTCAGACATGATGTGCATGAGTGTGAGATGTGCATAGTGCCATGATGGTCGAACATGGTAGAGTCAGCTCATTCCAGCACCATGGAGCAGTGTGCCCACTACAGTCCCCTGAGACGCCCTGGCCTCCTAATCATGTGTGTCATCCAAAACTGTGCACATTCTCTGTGTGTGCTGCACAGGTCTGCCTCTGTGGCATTGTTCCCTGGCCTAGTTTGATTTGGTTAATGTGTGCTACATGTGTCCACTGGACAGGGATACAACATTTTGCTTGTGCATACTCACACTGGGCAGTGCCTGTGTGGCTATTCACAACAATCTGTTGATGGTTGTTTGTCACAAATATGTGTTGTCAGCCTCACAAGTTGATGTGGTGTCAATGAAACAATTTTGCAAGCACAGTTGTTGTAACCCTGAATAAGAGGTGTCACTTCTTGATCTGTATAAATCACATAGACTCAGATATTGGGAGAGGGGGGTGTGGGAGAGGCATACATGTGCAGCTCAGATTTTTCAGTGCCAGGTCTGACTTGTGTGTGAGAATTGCCTGGACTAAAATACACTGGGCAGTGCCCCTGTGATGCTGGCCAGTGCTTAATGTATGTGCTTTGCAGCCTGTGTCATTTTTTAAGCAACAATAATCCTGCTCATACATATTTTGCACGTGTGTGGTTCAGATGCAACGCAGTTTGGACTTTGTGTGATGACATCTGTGTGTACATTCAGGCTTGCCATGAGGGTGTCCCCACAGTACAGCTGGTCTTTTTTACCACCCAATTGCAGGCCCATTAGCTTATGCATTGTCCTGGGTGTGGACATGTGTGCCACTCCAGATGACAGGCAGTAGGTCATATGTGTAGCCAACTGTGTATTCAGGTGACGGATGGCCTGGTGACAACTGACATGATTCAAGTTGTTACTCTTCATGAATTGTACCTTGGCACTCACAGCACTTGTCAACAGTTGTTCATGTTTCACATGTGGAAATTTGTTGATTTGTGTTAAGAACACTAATGTGCCTGCATGCAATATGTCGCACAAGGCAGTGCACACAAAAGTACATTGGCACTGTCATGGAATAAGCTGGCACCTTTTCAATGAAGCCACTGTTATAAATAAATGTTGTTGCAGATTCTCCATATACATGTTCCCAGGGTGGTCTTGATTTTGTGAGACTCATTAGTTGTCGGTGATACAAACTAACGAGTGTCAAGACGTCCAGGCCTCCGTGGGCCCATGTATATGTACTTTTTGAAACACCATCTATTTCTAACAGTGGCTCCTCTGAAAATGGTGCCAGCTTCTTCAATGACAGTGTCAATTTACTTTTGTGTGCACTGCCTTGTGCAACATCTTGCATGCAGGCACATCAGTGTTCTTTTCGCAAAATGGCCATTTGGCACATCCCAAAAATGTAGATTGGTTAAAGTTTTGTGAGTCCCAAGGTACCAACATTTGTTCGTTTTGTGTTCCAAGGGACTTACAGGTCTCTGAGTGTGGTGACACCTTGAGTATTGAGGTGTGTTAGTTAACCTTGAGTGCACCACTCCGGTTTCTTTCAGGGTAAACAAGAGGTGTCATGACTTCATTGTATTGCTATGCTCACCGGTTCACAGACACTAGCTTCTCAGTGTATTGGTCATTCAAGTTGTGGCCTTTTGTGTATTGAGTTTCCTGGTGTCAAAGTGGCATGGTGGGTCTACCAACTGGGCAGTACAGGGCTTACATATGTGCGGAGTAATCCAGCTGTTACTCATGATGCATTGCCTGATATGCACTGTGACCAATTGTTCTTGTGCTCATGTGTCAGATGTATACAGGTGACTGATGCTTTCTGGTTTCTTCTCCTTGCCCACAGCATCATCATCCACACGCGAGGGAGACACTGGCATGGACATTGAGGAGGGACCCAGCGACAGTGCCACCAGTGCTGTGGAGTCAGCAGGAGACAGTGGCACGGAGGGCGAGGGGAGTCAGTCGGAGGACCTGTCCGGAGGCGAGAGCATGTACGACACCGACGGGTCCCAGGCTGACATCCTTGAGGAGGCGGAGGATGCAACAACATCTGGCAGCATCCCACCATCTGTACCCGCCTCCTCCATTGCCATCTCCGCCCTCCCAGTTGCTCCCGTCCCTTCTGTCCGTGCACGGTTCCACCGTGTCTCCTTCAGACCAGGCACCGCAGCCCCTGTCATTGTCACCCCTGCTGCCCTCAGTGAAGAGTCTGTGGACACACTGCACCAGTTGCAGGTTCGTCAGGCATCGATTTTGCATGTCCTCCATGAACACACTAGATTGCTCACACAGTTGGTGTCGTTCGTGGAGGACATGTCATCAACGATGACTGAGCAACGCAGGTTTCTGCGGTCCATGGACTCTTCACTGACGGAAGCAGTGTCTCTCCTGTGGTGCTCCATCCCCCCCCTACCCCGGACCCATCCACACTGCCTTCTCCCATGCCTGTCCAAAGCACACACAGACAGTCACAGGCACACACCACAACAGACACATCCAGCACACCCCCAACTAAGGCACAGCACACACCTCCTGGCACGCACACTGAGGGGGATGTAGTCACACCCACAGGGTCTGGGGGCAAACAGCAGACACACAGCCACAGTCGGAGTCTACAGTCCTCATGACCCACTTCCTCCAAATCCACTCCCCTTAGCTCCTCTGCCAAGATGTCACCCAAAGAGACCTACATGGCTAGTCTGTCCCTCAGCCCCACTGTGACACCACCCCGCAAGCGGTTGAGGAAGTCTCCGGCCAGGGGAGTTGAGTCCACCCCCATGTCCACCACCTCCCCCGAGAGCACAGCACCCCATCCCTCAGACACCCCTCCTCCGTTGGCCCTGGTGTTCTTTCTGGTGCAGGGGTTCCTCTGGACGCCCTGGCAGCAGTGTGCAGCGAGCTGCTCACCACCACCTTTGGCGCTGCACCACCCCCTGTGGTGGATACATCCAGCCCTGCACCCACCACACCTACCCAACCCACTCCTGTCCCTGCGGTGCCTGGTACTCCCACTGATGATGCCCACCCCCGGTCGACAAACCTTGAGGTGACTTTGTGCAGGAAAGGTAGGGGTGGACACAGTCACATACATCCACCCTTGGACTCGAACTATGGACTGGCCATTGGCCTTTGTAAATAGTGTATTATAACAATTTTGTTTTTGGTGTGCTGAATAAAGCCTTTCATTTAGTTTCCAGACTATTGCATTTCAGGTACTTCATGTTGGTGATGAGGCACATGAAGTTGGTGTTCTGGTAATGTGTTAGGGTTCTGAGAAATGTTTTAGTATGATGGTCATGAGGTGGACCATGGTATCTGTGTGCCATCACAATGTCTGTGAAAATATTAATTGGTAGTGTGTGTTCGTTTGGATTGTGAGACATTGTCCCAAGGAGTGTTCCTTGCTGTGTGGCACCTGACATGTTCCCTGCAAACAGTTGCACAATTTTTGTGCTGACCTGTGTCAATATATCCTTTGTCCCTACAACAATGGCCATGCATGCTCACCAATGTCTCCTGCTGAATCGTCTGTGCCATCCTTGCCAGTGTCTGTACTTGTGTTTTGTGTATGTAGGAATGGCATCAGGGACCAATTGTCTCTTTTCAGCACTATGCATGTGTGTAATCATGGCCTAACACACAAATGGCACGTGTAATGCAGGGTATTTGGGCACCTGACTCACAATTGTGGGCATTGTATCTAGTCGCAGTGAACCCTATTCCTTACATGAGAGACAACATCTGGGTGGCTGGAGCAGCACCTGGACATTCCTATCACTCCTGTGATGTGCGTGACAGTGTGTGTTCCCCTTGGCTAACTTATTTTAGTATGCATTTCCATGACTATACAGTCTGTTGGCATGAAATCAGGATGTGTATTGTGGGGCATCCGCCATGGGTGGGTATGCATGTGTTGTATGTCCTCACACCCACATGTGGTGTGTCATGCAGTAAGTCCTCTGCACCCACCCCTCATATGTCTGTCCACTGCTGGGAGTCCTCTGCACCCACCCCTCATATGTGTGGACACTGCTGGTAGTGATATACACCCACCCCTCATATGTCTGTCCACTGCTGGTAGTGATATGCACCCACCCCTCATATGTCTGGGCACTGCTGGGAGTCCTCTGCACCCACCCCTCATATGTCTGGGCACTGCTGGGAGTCCTCTACACCCACCCCCATATCTCTGTCCACTGCTGTGAGTCCTCTGCACCCACCCCTCATATGTCTGGACACTGCTGGTAGTGATATACACCCACCCCTCATATGTCTGTCCACTGCTGGTAGTGAAATGCACCCACCCCTCATATGTCTGGGCACTGCTGGGAGTCCTCTGCACCCACCCCTCATATGTCTGGGCACTGCTGGGAGTCCTCTGCACCCACCCCATATCTCTGTCCACTGCTGTGAGTCCTCTGCACCCACACCCATATATCTGTCCACTGCTGGTAGTGGTATGCACCCACCCCTCATATGTCTGGACACTGCTGGGAGTCCTCTGCACCCACCCCTCATATGTCTGTCCACTGTTTGTAGTCCTCTGCACCCACCCCTCAAATGTCTGGACACTGCTGGGAGTCCTCCACACCCACCCCTCATATGTCTGGACACTGCTGGTAGTGATATGCACCCACCCCTCATATGTCTGGACACTGCTGGTAGTGATATGCACCCACCCCTCATATGTCTGGGCACCGTTGGGAGTCCTCTGCACCCACCTCTCATATGTCTGTCCACTGCTGGTAGTGATATGCACCCACCCCTCATATGTCTGGGCACTGCTGGGAGTCCTCTACACCCACCCCTCATATGTCTGGACACTGCTGGGAGTCCTCTGCACCCACCCCTCATATGTCTGGACACTGCTGGTAGTGATATGCACCCACCCCTCATATGTCTGGATACTGCTGGTAGTGATATGCACCCACCCCTCATATGTCTGGGTACTGCTGGGAGTCCTCTGAACCCACCCCTCATATGTCTGGACACTGCTGGTAGTGATATGCACCCACCCCTCATATGTCTGTCCACTGCTGGGATTCCTCTGCACCCACCCCTCATATGTCTGGACACTGCTGGGAGTCCTCTGCACCCACCCCTCATATGTCTGGACACTGCTGGTAGTGATATACACCCACCCCTCATATGTCTGTCCACTGCTGGTAGTGATATGCACCCACCCCTCATATGTCCGGGCACTGCTGGGAGTCCTCTGCACCCACCCCCATATCTCTGTCCACTGCTGTGAGTCCTCTGCACCCACCCCCATATCTCTGTCCCCTGCTGGTAGTTATATGCACCCACCCCTCATATGTCTGTCCACTGCGGTGAGTCCTCTGCACCCACACCTCATATGTCTGGACACTGCTGGTAGTGATATGCACCCACCCCTCATTTGTCTGGACACTGCTGGTAGTGATATGCACCCACCCCTCATATGTCTGGGCACTGCTGAGAGTCCTCTGCACCCACCCCTCATATGTCTGTCCACTGCTGGTAGTGATATGCACCCACCCCTCCTGTGTCTGGACACTGCTGGGAGTCCTCTGCAGCCACCCCTCATATGTCTGGACACTGCTGGTAGTGATATGCACCCACCCCTCATATGTCTGGGCACTGCTGAGAGTCCTCTGCACCCACCCCTCATATGTCTGTCCACTGCTGGTAGTGATATGCACCCACCCCTCCTGTGTCTGGACACTGCTGGGAGTCCTCTGCAGCCATCCCTCATATGTCTGGACACTGCTGGTAGTGATATACACCCACCCCTCATATGTCTGTCCACTGCTGGTAGTGATATGCACCCACCCCTCATATGTCTGTCCACTGCTTGGAGGCCTCTGCACCCACCCACGCACCCCCGTGGAGCTGTACACTGCTGGCCAGAACCAACACACACACAACAATTTGGAGGTAACATGCTGGGCCAGTCCTCTATGCCCATATTCCTGGCGTGTGTACGCCTCATATCCAAATTTTCCTGCTGCCGTAACGGGGTACGTGTGGTACGGACCGTACCCACGCATGTATGCGTGGGTACGGTCTGTACCTGAGTACTCATGGGGCTGTAGGGGTACGCACCGTACCCATGCATGTATGCTTGGGAACGGTCCGTACCTGAGTACTCATGGGGCCGTAGGGGTATGCACGGTACCCACGTATTAATGCATGGGTACGGCCCGTACCACTGTTGTCATGGTGCCGTAGGGGAACGTATGGTACGCACCGTAGCCACGCATTCATGTATGGGTACGGTCCGTACCTGAGTACTCATGGGGCTGTAGGGGTACGCACCGTACCACATATTAATGCGTGGGTATGGTCCGTACCACTGTTGTCATGGCGCCGTAGGGGTACGTGTGGTACGCACCGTACCCACGCATGTTGTTCTCACCTTCTGCGGCGTGTGCGTCAGGTGCGGTGCACCAGGTCGTAGGCCAAGAGGACCGGGATGACACGTACGATGGGGTTCATGGCTGTACGTCGCGTACCGGGGCTCTGCTTTTCCGGCTGTGTTTGGCTCCCCTAAACAAAGAGCCGTACGGAGTGACGTCGGTACGAATCGTACTTGCTGGGCCGGAAAACGCTGGTGAAATACGTACAGACGTCGCATACAAGCATTTCCGGATCGGAATCGTGGGTATTTTTTTGCTGTACGGTCTTTTGTACGATTCGTACAGAAAAAGGCTTTCTGTACGAATCGTACTTCCTAGGTTGTGAAATGAGTTTACCTGGTACGAGTCGCACGGAGAAAACGCTCCGTACGACTATTCGTAGGGCCTTTTTACAGGATCGGAATCGACCGACAAATGTGGAAACTTGTCCCCCTGCTTAGTGAAATGGGAGTTAGATCAGTCAAACAGATCCACCCAAAATATATCTACTTTCCCCCATGTTTGTGGAACTGAAGTTCCAGGATTAGGAAATCTTACCCACACAAATTATATGTAATTTTCTTAATGTTTATGGAACTGGAGCTTGAATATTGAACCTGTCCCTTTTCCCTTGATTCCCCTCCCAACAAGAGTACATACATGTTTCCAATGTTTGTGAGACTGGAGTAGGAACAGCAAACATGACCCCTCTCCTACAATATGTACTTTCTCCAATATGTTTGTGACTGTAGTTACAATATTAACTTGCCTCCCCAACACCCCACACCCCTTGATATGCTTTTTCTTTCAAATGTGTGGGACTGGAGTTTGAACATTAAACCTGTCCCAAATGAAATATATGGATTTTCCACAATGTTTTTGTCCACCTCATACTCTCTGATCCCTACTACCCAAATATATACCACCATCCAAATATTTATGAGCCCGAAGTTAGAATAGTAAATCTGACTTCCCCAACTATATGTATTTTTTCCAATGTTTTTGTACTTGACTTACTGGCACATGCATCAACGTATGCTTTTGCGATTCCTTAATTGCAATTATTAAGGAATCGCAGTTAAGGAATTGCAAAAGCCTATGCATGTAGGAATCGCTATAAAAATAGCGATTCCTACACATTCCTTAATTGAGACTCGAAAATTGCGGGTCGCAATTAAAGAATGCCGTCCTATTCATTCATATGGGCCTCCAGGCCCATAGGAATGAACTGGAGATTGCATGAGCAATTTGCGAGTACCAGTAGGTACTCGCAAATTGCTCATGCAATTTCAAGGGTGCAAGGGTATCAAAATGACACCCTATTGCACCCTTGAAATTGATCTGTGCACATATGTTGCACACACATATGCCCTAAGGGCATGTGTGTGCGCAACATGAAACTTTGAAAAATGCACAAAAGTGCATTTTTCAAAGTTTTTGCAAATTACCATGAAGTTCAACTTCATGGTAATTTGCTCCCCCTATTAGCGAAATCGCTAATTTTTTTACTTTAATGCATTGCATTTAAGGAATCTCATTTTGGGATTCCTTAAATGCAATCGCAATTTAAGTAATCGCAATTTAGAGATTCCTTAAATTGCGATTTTTGCATTTGGGATGATGCATCCCAAATGCAAAAATACCGGTCGCAAAGGGGCAGATTCTGAGAATCTGCCCGTTTGATAGTAAATGTGAATGTTTGTGAGGTTGAGTTGCAATAGTAAATATGACCTCTGCCCAAATATACATACTTCTCCAAATGTTTTGGAGCTTGTGTTAGATTAGTCAATCTAACATCCCCCAAATGTATTGAATTTCATCAATATTGTGTAATTTAAATTTGATCCCCCCCCAAACAAATATGTGCACTTTACTCAATGTTTCTGGGCCAGAATTGACAATAGTAAACCAGAGCCTCCTCATTAGATGCATTTTCTAAAAAGGATGCATTTTGCAGATTGTCTGTGGGGTACATTGAAGTTAGAATAGTGAATATGACCGTCCTACAAATGCGTGCACTTTACCCAATGTTTGAGCAAATGAAGTTAAAATTGTAAATATACCCTTTCCTAATATGTGCACTGTCACCAATATTTCTCAGAATAAGTATATCAGATTCCCTGTACAACTTGTATGCGCTCTTCACAATGCTTGTGATCTGGAGTTGGAAGAGTAATAAGAACTGTAAATGTGGCCCCCCTCCAAATGTTGACACTGTACTCAATGTTTGGGGCTTGTATTCTAAATATTCTGAGACGCTCCTATCAACATGGACTTTTACAGTGTTTGACTGTTTAGGCTTAGAAGAGACAATTAGAAGTAATAAATATTAGTGAATTGTACAAATGATTCATATTGCTTGCCAACACACCACGGTCTGGCAACCTGGGTTCCTGAAAGTCCCTTAGGATCTGACGGGCGACCTCCCTGGTCCTAAGACTCACAAAGGCCGGGGGTTGATGGTATCGCTACCCTGACACCTTATATGTATGTTTTTGTATCCACAAGACGTGGGGGCCAAGATCCAAGTTGTTGTATGGCCGCCACAATATTTCTCTTCAATCTGTTCCTTTGATCCTGTGGGACCCGTACTCCTGCTGCCGGACCAAAACGGCCAACCAGAAACAAAATTCTTTCAGACAATAAGAAGCTCTATTTTTTACATTTGTGATATCGCAGGAGTACTGCAGTATCAACTATCCAGATATCACAATATTTTTAAGCTTAATTTCTTTAAAACGGCTGAACGGATTTACATCAAATCACAAAAAGCACACTAAAGATCTAGCTTTCTGGCAAATGTGCTGTAATTTTGTTAAGCTGTTTTTTCTGTAGGCTTCCCAATATGCCAGTGGAAAATTGCATTGAAAAAAAGGCTCAAGGTGACCTTACTTTTGCTCAGCTCCCACTTTGTGGATGACCCTGAAACTTTCCAGGAACGGGCTAAGGTTGATAAATATTATTTTGGCAATTTTGTATAGAATCGTCAGTTGGCCCCAAAGCTATTAGCAAATCCAAAAAATGCTCTTCCTATGGAAACTCTGATCTGACTATAACTACAAAGTGGTATATATATTTTTTTACCCATGTTATGTATATTGGGGGGTTTCATTTCTAAACACGACTACACCCCAAACCGCTGAACGGAATTAAACCAGAAAGCAAGATGTTGGTCCAAATAGCGTGCTTTTTGTAATTTGATGTAAATCCATTCAGTAGTTTCAGGGATATTTAAGTTAAAAAAATATAATTATCTAGGAGCCCAAAACCCGACTGAAATGTATTGGCTGCCTACACTTTAACAAGGAAGTGTTGGAAGCCATCTTTGATCTTTGCCCAGTACTACAAAAAAAGTAAAAAATAAAGAAAAGTGGGCAGGGTAGGATTACCCTGACCCTCCAAATATGGGGGGGGGGGGCTAACAGGGAAACTGCCTGGAGTAAAAGCATGTTATTTTAAGACTTTCAGTGGAAGTCGCACTGGATCAACAAATCCCACCCAAAAAAAAGGAGCGGGGGATTCCGTGCTCCATTATCAATTGGACCGTGGATGGGTAATGTCCTGGGGGCATTGTGTAAATAAAGGAGGTTGGGCAGAGGCAGTTGGTGCAGGCAAGCACACTGGGGCGGTTTGGGGCAGAGGGGATGTTGACAGCAGGCGGAATAGGGAAAATTAAAAGCATTCATAAATCTTATTTCATCATCTGTTGACATCCCCCCGCCTCACCGCCCACCACACTTAAATGCATCAACTGCCGCTGGATGAGGGTGCAGGAGCCCCCCTCCTTGCGGTTTTTGTGCCCAGGGGACCACCACCTCCTGGGGGCTTCTTTGCCAATTAATGCAGGGGAGGCCTGTGTGGCCTTCCCCGCTGCCCCAGGGACCACCACCTCCCTGTAGCTTCTTAAATTTTGACCCCAGGGCATTTCTTAAAAGTGTATCCCCCTGCAGCCCCGCAAGCCGCCACTCCCTTGAGCTTTAACTTTAAAAAAGTGGGGGGCCACGCGGACCCCCTGCAGCCGAGGAACCACAACCTTCCTGGGGCTTTTGGGAATTTAAATGCGGAGGCAATGCGGCCCTGCCTGCTCTGGGAACTACCACCTCCCCTGAGCAAATGAAAAAAAGGAGGAGGACTGCGCAGCTCCCCTTCTGGAGTCAATAATGGCCATTGGGACTGCCCCCCCGGGTTGGCTCCTGCAATGTCCCAGGGGCCGGCAATGTCCCAGGGCGGCCACACATGGGACATTGCAGTTTGCTTTGGCTTGGTGGGTGCTTCATCGCTCCCTCCATGCCATAGCAAATGCTGCTCCGCGTTCAGAAAGCAACAACATTTAAAATGCTCTTGCTTGCTGAAAGCTGAGCAGAGGGGTTTTTTGAGATAGGGAGCTGCATGTTCAATGGCTCTCTCTGTCAAAAAGCAATTCGGCTTCCTCAGGACACGGGGAACCAGCAGGGACCCTGGGGGCCTTGAGGCTCCCCCTGCAGTCCCAGTGTAGAGTCGGGGCCCGGAGGCACCCACTTTAAATGGCCTAGCTCCAGCCTGGGGAGGGGGTCACACAGCCGCCCTCTTTACTGTGAATGGCCAGACTCTGGGGGATGGGGTCCTGGGCTGAAATCCACCTGTGGAGGGGGCGGCACAACCCCCCTCACCATCAGAAACCGGCCTAAGCAGCCCCCTTCCCTGTTTTAAAAAAATAAATAAAGAAGTGACCAGGCCATGCGGAGGGGGGCCCCAGGGCTAAAATAGGCCTGGGAGGGGTGCTGATTTAAAAATACAACACAAATGGGAGGCCCAGTCTATGGGTCCATGGGGCTAAAATTGACTGGGGAGGGGGGCCCCCTCCTGTTATATACCAAAATAAATAAATAAATAAATGGACCAGCAAGTTGTTGGAGTCCCGCAACTTTTCAGCAAAATTCTGCAAGCGCTCCTCCTGGCATGATGCTGGTTTGGGGATGAACTCCCCTTGACTCCAAAGGGTCCTTGGGGGCCAACAAGCCCTCCTATTACCTCTAGTAAGTTATAGTAGTAGGGTAGTTATAGTTTGGATCGTGTTTCCATAGGAAATGCATTTTTTTGTTTGCTTATATCTCTGGCAGGAGCAATGCTGGCTTCCCCAGTATGTGGCCCGGAATGTTGTACTTTGTGGTTGGCCCAGGTTGGTTCCAGGGCACCCACCTATAGTTTAGGGAGGCCACAGGGGATGTGGAACCCAGGGCCACAATAGGCTCGGGGAGAGGGCTGCGCAGCCCCTCTCTCCTTTGTAATGGCATGCAGTCCCAGGAGATCGGGTACCTGGGAACTAATTAGGCTCAAGGAGGGTGGCCAAACAGCACCACTTCTCTTTTAAATGGAATTCAGCCTTGAGGATACGGTTCCCAGGGCCTATTAAGGTTTGGGGAGAGGAGCTGCATGCCCCCTCCCCTTAATATATATATTATATATTGACTGAAAAAAACAAAGGCCAAAGTAGTGTTATAGTTAAGTTAGAATTTCAGTAACAACATATTAAAAAAAAAAATTAAACTTTGAAATTCACCAATTATAGTTTTCTCAAGTACGTTTTCCCTGGGGTAATGATAACTCGCACCCACACTAAGCACAGTCTTCTCATCAATGATGGTATTTCAAATGTTGCAATGATATTATCAATGAGGTCATAGACATTGTTTTGAGTGATGTATTGTGCGAGTCTATTAGCAGTGCATGTGAGGACGCAAGTCATAGTTACCTTGGGTATGAGTGGTAATTTTAGGAAAGTATAACTGTTGAATTTCACTGATAGACCAGGAATCCAAACCTACGGTGCAGCCCCCTCCCCAAGTCACTTTGGTCCCTGGGACCTATTTCTCCAGGGTTTTTTTTAAAGGAGAGGGGGGGCGAATGCTGCCCCATAAGTCAATGGCTACCCCCGGGTACCAATTACATTTTTTTAAAAAGAAAATGACTTGGAAAGGTTTAGTTTTCAAATAAGTAGACATTTCATTACATTTTTCAGTTTATCAGACTGTTTGTGTTTACTTTTTTTGTGGGAAGATTTGCTTTCTGACATGGATATTTTCTCATGATTATTGCCAGCTGCAGAGCTACAGGTATATTTTTATTATTCTTTTGTTTGGACACAATGCCGGGTGGAATAATTTACTTTCTTGTGTTCAGCAATATTGATCTTGGTAGTTATATCTTTATATCAAAGCTATATGTGTTTTGTTTGTAATATTTATTTCAATTAATGAAATGTGCTATGTATTTATTAATTTAGTATTTAATAATGCTGATGTGATTAAAAGGTTTATTTCAACACTATATATTCTTTTGTGTTCATGATATGTTTGAAGTGTTTTTTGTTCTAGCTTTTATTTAAATTAATTTATTTTGTCATGTGTTTATTTTATTTCATTGCATGCTGCAGCAATAGTTCACTTTTTTATGTTAAAAATAAAAAAATCCTGAGTATAATAAAATATATTATCAATCTTATTATTTAACATTAATTTCTAGAAATAAGAATTAGGCTCATAGGCGTGCTGGTTTGATTTTAATGTAATAGTAATTTAGGCTCATTTGGTAGCTTAGATTAAACTGTATGTTAGTGATTCCAAGTGATACAACCCTTGGACGTTTGGAATAGTGAACTTTGTTAGATAGAGTTTTATACATTTGTTTGATTTGCTTAGTAATTTTAGAATGTAATCTAAGGGAAAAATACCATTTTGATGTACATTTTGGTAGTTGTGCTTCTTTTTAAGAATCTGCGTGAATTAGTAGATTGGGGTGGGGTACCTATAAATGTACCTTGAAAGAAGTTAAGAACCCTGTTACTGTATGCATTGTTTTCCTCTTGGCTCAGTATTTTTTTAAAAGACAGTCCACCTTGGTATGTGGAATTTGTTTTGGTGCCTGTAAACTGACTTATCCATGCATCTAACCCAGTACTCTTCGAAGTAGTTCCAAAAGGTGTTCAGTATTCCGTCATTAGTTTTGTTGAAATTGGGACTCAAGTACAGTCTGTAGCTATGTCATTAGAAGTTACAAGTTTAGGGTTATGTTTCATTAGCTCAAAAAGAAATTGGCCATTTGTTGCATACTCTTTACTGAACAGTGGGTTGTTATTAGTGTCATCAAAGTGTCTTACTCAAATGAAGCAAAAAGCCTTGTATCTATGTATAAGGAAATATGTTTAAAAATTGTATGGACTATCCAGTTTTCAAAAGCCATTAAGATCTATGGAAGTGCATAATTATAGTTTTGTGATAGATTAACATTTGTGGTTGGTGTTTGTTTTGGGGAGGAGGACAGACACTAGTGTTATATTAATAGTTTGGTACTTAGGGGCGTGACTTACTGCACGTCGGAGATGGCAGCATCCGAGTGAAGCTCCGGAGGGTGGCGCGGATTCTGGCAGTGCAGCAGCGGCACCCCGCCTGTGCTTTTTGCTGTGTGGCCTGTTTTCGGTAGGGTTTACACAGCGGTCATGATTTTGTTGTTCTTTTAAGGCGGGGGACCATAAGTCAAGTTAACAGAGAGCTGCGTCTTCTCCTCAGAGCTGGCCACCTTCTTAGATGTGAGAGGAGTTAGTTTGCTCCTCCAGAGGGTACGAATGACAGGCTTTTTTTCCTTTTTATCCCTCTCGTAAGAGGTGTTTCTTCATTTTACTGACTTACTAATGATTTTTAAAGGACTCTTTTTAGCTGTTGACACCACTGATGCACTGCGCCACCATTGAAAATTTTTCTAGCAGCATTTCTGTGGAACTTTTGTGGTGAATTTCAGTTTATGCTCTGTGTCTCCTTTTTACTGTCATGTTTGCTTTGGAATTTCCAGCTGTTGCATCAGTTTTAGCAGAATATTTGGTAGAGCAATAATTACCTTACACTGGATGCACTGCTACGCTTATTTTGTGTGACTCTAATACATGGGCAGGTCAAAAGTTCTTCATTCTACATTTCACTCTCCAGTAAGTAAATCGTTAAGGCGTTTGTTGACATTGGCAGTTTCAGCCACAATGGAAACTTTTACCTCAAATGCAGGGACAAATTTGGCCTCTTCACATATCGCTTCTTCAATGTCATCTCAAACCCAGGTCATTAAGACACAATTTAAGAGGCTTAAAAAAGATTCACCCTCACCTACAAAATCTGCACCTGGAGCTTCTCTTCACATTTTATTGGAAGAAATCAGAGTTCTACGCCTTATTATTGAGGACATTAATGTTAAATTGCAGTTTCTCAATGACAGATGGTCACTCATGGAGTAAACTTTGTCTTCAGTGGAGCAACAAATCACACACATTAATGGCACATCTCTTAAAGTGAACTCCTTTAAGCTACAGGTTTCTTCTATACAGAGACAGGTTGAAGACCTTGAAAATCGTAACTGGAGGAATAACCGGCAAATTTATGGTCTTCCCAAAGGGACGCAAGGGGCAGACTCTTTTTTCAAATATTTTTTACCTCAGATCTTGCAGTTACCGAAAAGTCTGCAACTTAACATCCATAGAGCTCACAGATTGGGTCACCCTCCTTCGACTGCTTCATGTCCTAAAATATCTAGAGGCATCATTCTTTACTTCTTAGAATATACAGATGTAATGCAAGTTATTTCTGCTGCACATCACTTTAAAATATTCTCCTGGTCAGGCAATGTGTTATATTTTTCTCAAGACTATGCCAAGACTGCAGCAGACAGGAGAAGAGACTTTCTGAGTATGAGACCTGCCCTTTGCTCAATAGGAGCCCACTTTGGTCTTTATCATACCAGCTTTTTCAAAATCACTCATAATAATAAAACAACAACATATGAAGATCCTTCTTGTTTAAGGGATTTTCTTACGTCTTGCAGAGCAGATGTCATGGATGTTGTTCCCTCAACCTCTACAAAGTGACTGCCTGTTGTTGCTGACCTTACTTGTTACTTCTGTCGTTTTTAAGATTATACTATACTAGTCTTGATGATGTGATGTATTGTTCTAGTATAACAATTTGGAGTATGCTTTTTGATTTAACATTTTACATTGATCTCTTTTATCCTAGAGATGCTCTGTCTATGTTATGGTTGTCTTCATTTCCTATTACTTGTGGTGTCGCCTCATCCATGCCACGAAACCTCCTCTGGATAAGATGTGATGTCTTCTTCGTGTGGTCCCCAATAACTTCACTGGGTTTTTGATAGGTATGTCATTCTTTCTGCTTGTCTGTTTGCCCTGTCTATGCTATTCTCATGCTTGATGTATTTTTTCTTTCTACGAGATTCTATTTCTTCTCATATAACTTTTTTGCAGGAATCTCATCTCTCAGATAAAGAATATATGAAATTGAAGAGGGGATGGGTGGATGAAGATTTATTTTCTCCTGCTTTTGGGAAAAAACACAGAGTCGTAATATTGTGTATCAAGTCTATGAAAGTTCAGTTGATTTCTCAGAAAAAGGATGAGTAGGGGAGATGGATAATACTTAAAGTGTATTGTGATAACATCCCAATTGTTCAGTTCAACATGTATTGGCCTAATGCGCCTGATTGTCAACTTTGGTCTTTAATTGCTCGGAAGCTTTTGCAGTATCCTGATTATAATCTAGTTTTGGCTGGTGATTGTTACTTACCTGTTGATCCTTTTTTAGAGAGATGCTCCTCATCACTCTACATTCGAAATAAATCGGAAAAAGCTTTCACACAAGCTCTTCAGAGATGTACCCTTACTGATGCCTGGGGATTATGCAATCTAGCTTTAAGAGGTATACATTTGTCTCCCCAGTACATCATACACAATCTCAAATTGATTATGTTTTTGTTTCACATCATCTAACCCGATCCTTACATTCAGCTGATACTGGTTCCATTCTGATTTCTGATCATGCCCCGGTATCTATGCATTTGGACTTCATGACCAAATCTACTCTCCCTAAGAGATGGAGATTTTATAATTTCCTATTATTGGATTCCTTTTTCATCTCTTCTTTTACTCAAGATGTTTTCCTCTTTAATCAGATGGAGGATGTTTCTTTTCATACTGTATGGGATGCATTTGAAGCCTCAGCTCAATATTTTATATTTAATTCTGTTTCTCAAAAGAGGCAACTATCTCAATCGCAATCTAAACTAATTCTTAATGAAATTAAACTTTTAGAGCATTCTTACTATCCATCCCATTCTCAGCAAGCTCTAAATCAGCTGATTAAAGCCAAACTCAATCCACTGATAAGGCTGCTTCTTACCATCTTAAATCTAGTGCTAAGTACTATGGAGGCCAGAATAAGTCTGAAAAGTTACTAGCTAATTATCTTAAAATTGAACAAAATAAATTATTAATTTAATCAATTATTGACAATAGTGGCTCTTCTTATCACCGAGACCAGGATATTCTAGCTCAATTCCTACAGTTTTATATAAACCTATTCACATCAGATTGTGTACACTCAGATCCTGCAATTTTAATTATCTATCATCTATTTCAAAGCCGACTTATTCTCAAGTTGACTTTTCTTCCCAAGAGGCAGATATTACTCAAACAGAACTTCTGCTCGCATTGCTTTCCCTTAAAAAAGACAAAGCTCAACACACTTTTCTAAATTGCTTCTACCTAAACTTTATCTGTTAATTCATTATTTTATTAAATCGGCAACATTTTACCAACTAATAAATTCACTTTTAGTTGTGACTTTTCTTCTTCCCATTTTAATTGGCAATCTAAACAACTTAAATATCTCAGTCTTCATTTCCCTTCCTCCATTTTTCTTCTACTTCAATTCATATGGACAATTGCACTCAGACAATCTCTTCTCTAATTAGTAAATGGCACCCTCTTTACTTGTCTTGGTCGGGCCGTTTCAACGATATTAAAATAATGCTGGTTCCTATTATTCTTTTTACTCTTTCTAACAGTCCCTTACGTAGCCCTCTTAAGCATTACAAGAGACTAAATTCAAGAATTTCTGCTTTCCTTTGGAATAATAAGAAGCCTTGTATGTCTTTAGCTAAGCTATAAAGGCCTAAAGTTGAAGGTGGAGTACACTTTCCTGATTTCCCGAAATACCATAAGTCTTTCCTTTTGCGGCAATCTTCTCATTGGATTGCACTCTCCTCCCTTTATACTCCGGTATGGGTTGATTTGGAGCAAGCTTTTTATCCCCTTAATCTTTTTCAGAAATCTGGCCATCACGCAAAAACCTCAAAAAATGTATAATCCAATCATCAATAATACTTGCTAATTATTATCCTCTGTAATTCCTTATTCGCTCATGGATCTATGTTCCTTTCTTAAGTCTACTATATGGTATAACCAATTTATTCAGGTGAAGAAACATCCTATATTTTGGCATTCCTGGAGAACTAAAGCGTTGATTTGGGTTCATCAACTATATCAGTAATTTATCAAAATTAATGCAATACCCCACATGGTCTTCGTGTGTGTTCCTTTGATTCAAAGTAAACATTTTGGTGCCGATTCCGATCCTGGAAAAATTTTCCCCGTACGACTCGTATCCGGTCTTTTTACCGTACGAATCGTACAAGTAGCGTAGAAACTGCCAAGTACGATTCGTATGGGAAAAAGTCCATACGAATTGCATTCGGAAAATTTCCCCACACGTCCTCGGGTTGGAAAAAGTGTCCGACACATCCCCGGACGATTTTACGTACAAATGTGAAAAGTGAAGTCCGAGCGCGCAAGTACGATCCATCCCGTGCGTCCGATGTTACAACCGTATGGAAAATGCACCGTACGGACCAAACTCCCATAGCAACCATGGAGACATGTGCCCGCATACGCGCCGACCCCCCCCAGCCCCTGTGAGTACGCGCCGAACCCCCCGTGTATGTACACCCGTGTACGTACGAGTCGTACCCCCCACCCGTGTATGTATACCCGTGTACGTATGAGTCGTACCCCCCATGTACGTACGAGTTGTACCCCCACCCGTGTATGTATGGTGCGTACCCCCAGCACTATGCGCTGGGGGTATGCACCGTACATACACGGGTGGGGGTACGACTCGTACGTACACAGGTGTACATACACGGGGGGGTACGACCCGTACATACACGGGTGTACATACATGGGGGGTACGACTCGTACGTACACGGGTGTACATACACGGGGGGTACGACTCATACGTACACGGGTGTACATACACGTGGGGTTCGGCGCGTACTCATGGGGGCTGGGGGGTTACGGCACGTACCGGGCCCCCTAATCTGGTCGTTTCGCGGCGTACTTTGCTTTTCTGGCACTTTTTGGGTGCCGTAAATATATTGCCGTCCGGACTGCTGTCGGTTCGAATCGTACTTCCTGGTTCGTGAAACGCTGCCTGAAAGCGTCCCGACGTCACGTCGGAGCATTCCCGGATCACATTCGTATGTATATTTTCGTCGGTCGGTGTTTTTTACGATTCGTACGGAAATGGTGTTTCCGCGCGAATCGTACTTTCATGTTTGTAATGTTTTTTTCCCGGGTACGAGTCGGACGGAGAAAACGCTCCGACCAACGGTTCGTACCCGGTTTTTCCAGGATCGGAATCGGCACCTTTGTTGATTAACCCATTGATTTTTCGGCTGCTGAAGGAATATGTGATACCCAACAGAACCATTGTTTTTCTTTATATACGATTGCCCAGGTTCTGAGGGATACTGGGTTACCCTATGGCAACTAAACTTCCTTTATATGTGTGCATGTGTGTGTGTGTGTGTGTTTGCAGCAACCACAAGCTCAGGGTGAGACAGAAGCAAACCCCAAATTAACCTTTGCTCAACCCTCTGGTAGCATGGCACAGATCTGTGAAGCCTAACTTAGAGGCAATGCACAAAGTATTTATGCAGCACTTCAAACTTTAATAAAGCGAAAACACAACAAAAGAAATATTTCACATCAATCTACAAAAATCGCAAACATTTCAATACATAAAACAAGACCAAAACAACAACACAATCACTAGAACTGGAGATATGCAATTTTGAAAATGTAAGTAAATATAGCGCCAACTGTGGATATCTGGTTGCGCCAGACCAGGACAAAGTCACAGGTTTAAGCTGAATGTGATGCAGCAGGTTCTGGCAACAGCGACCCATTTAGGCCCGCTGAACAAGAGTGCCTAAAAACCTGGTTGTAGAGCATTGCGATGTCCGGTTCACTGACAGAATATTGATGTAAAAATATAGAATGCAAAAATACCGATGACAAACATATAGAATGCAAAAATATCGACTCCCTATACGTAAACATGTAAGTATAAAAAAAATAGAAGAAAAATTAATGATGTAAAAAATATAGTATTACAAAATATCGATATATATATATATATATATATATATATATATATATATATATATATATATATTATATATATATTACCAACTGGCGGTCGCCAGTAGGTAGTTATAGTTAGGACCCTGTTTCCATAGGATAAAAAAAATAGAAGAAAAATTAATGATGTAAAAAATATAGTATTACAAAATATCGATATATATATATATATATATATATATATATATATATATATATATATATATATATATATATATATATATATATATATATATATATATTACCAACTGGCGGTCGCCAGTAGGTAGTTATAGTTAGGACCCTGTTTCCATAGGATAACCGCAACATTCTATTTTGAATAACTTTGGCGCCGGTCGACGAATCCTCGTGAAATTTTCAAAACTAATGGGGCGCTACGCTCCGCTCCTACCCTGAAAGTCTTGGGGGGATTCGTCAAGCGGGGGCTGAGAAAAAAGGGGGGTCCCAAAACACGTTTTTCCTATGCATTTTTCCATAGGACCTTTAGACACAGCTACAGCCCGAACGGCTGAACAGAGTTACTTGAAAGTTGGCAGAGAGGTAGTCTACAGTTCAAGGAAGTGCCTTTTGTAGGTCTGGTGTAAATCTGTTCAGTAGTTCCTGAGAAAATTATATATATATATATATATATACATATATTCTCCAAAGACAGCTTCAAACGCCCTTCCACCGAAGTTAATAAAGCAGGAGAACGGCACACCAGGAGAATGTACAATATTTTATTTTACAGAGAAAACAAGAGGACGCGTTTCGGCGTTAAGCCTTTTTCGAGTGAGTGCTATTGGGCAAATTCCCTTAGAAATAAGCACCAGTGTTTTCAAAACATGGAAAAACATAGAAAACATACTGCACTGATAAACGGAGCTTTGTTATTACAATCGCCAAATCAATTATGTGAATACATATAGGTAACAAATTCAAATTAATTTTTCCAATACCTGCTTCTGCCAAATCAAATAAATTACTTCATATAAGCGACACTGAATTCCACTTATTGAATTAAATAAACGATATGCATTTGTCTGTGCCTCAGCATATTCAATAAAGTTATTTCGTTTTGACAAAAAACGCTCAGTTTGTATATATTTTTCATAGTTTGAAAGTAGATAAAGGTGTGTATGCTAGGGATAATCAACAATAATACTTGAATATTCATAATTGCATTTGAAATTACGTTTTAAATCAGACAATAGGTAATTGTCCGCAATAATCATTTGTAAAATACCATGTGTACGGATATTACTACATCAACACTAGTTATAATTTCATAAATTTCGATTAAACCGCAATAAGTAACAAATCCTTTGAATTCAAAGCGCAACATACGGCAATAATTATTATCAAGACAGTTACTGAATTATGGGTAATGTACCCTTACTCGTCTTAATTCTAATTGCTCATGCCTCTGTAAAAACAATACAATGGGTAATGTACCCTGTATGCTGCGAGCACTGTGGGCAACAATATCCACAGTATTGCCTGACATGCTTCCTATCTACATACTGGTCCCATTTGACATCCTAGGGGATAGCCACTAAAAAGTTACTGTACCTAAAGTGTAATATATGTGATGTCTTAAACTGTAAAAAGTGCTAATAGTGTTCATAAATGGAACTTAACAGGCTACCTAATTGGCATTAGAGATAATGACAATTCCCTATATTGAATACATGAAAGAATTTTTGAAAGACTTTTTATGATCATGTATATTTCCATGACTTAATCTGCATGGAAAACAGAGAAATATAGCCTGTACTGATCCAAATTGAAAACAGTGATACAGTGCAATTAATATTAATATGAAGAACGAGATGCAGCTGCTGAATCATGCTCAACCTATGTGAGTAGCCAATTCTTCCCAGCTGTTAAGGCCATTTGGGGTCTTTGTATTTAAATCAATGATATATCTGGATTCCTTTATTCTAAGATTACGCTCCCGATCTCCATCTCGAACATGTGGTAAGATTCGGTCAATACCAAAAAAGCGCAATAATTTGTTGTCACTATTGTGTTTTTGTAAGAAGTGTCGGGCTACTGGATAATTACCATCATGATTGGTTATTGCTCGTAGGTGTTGGAAAATGCGTGTCTTCAATGGTAGCTTTGTACTGCCTATGTAGTAATAACCACACGGGTATTCCAAAGCATAGATGGTGTAGTCACTATTGCAATTAATGATTTTCGTAATTTTCTTAGTTAGTCCAGTTTTTGTTTTGTACATTGTGCGATTTACACCATTTTTGCAAGCCTTACATGATCCACACGTATTGAACCCATTAGGAGGATTCAACCAATTTAGACCTACTTCTTCCTGGGGATAACTGTGAACCAGGGAATCTCTAAGAGATTTAGCTCTCCTGTATGTTATCTTGGGACTTTGACCTACATGTTTACCAATTATGGGGTCAGCTGTAAGTAAACCCCAATGGGCCTTCATGAGTTTTCTCAAATCAGTTGCCCCTTTGCTAAAGGTGTTTATCATTCTCGGTATTTTAGCATTATTTCTTGGGGCAATGGGTTCTTGTTTGCGTGGGTCCTTGAAAAGGAGCTCCCGCTGTGTTATGCCTTTACGTTTGCTTTTGGCATTTTGCAAAGTTTTTGTGCCGTAACCTCTGGTTTTAAATCTGTTTATCATGTTTGTCTGCTCAGCAATGAAATTTTCTGTTGTACTGCAATTACGGCGGGCCCGCAGCATCTCCCCGTAGGGGATGCTGTCAATGAGAGGGACAGGATGATTACTTGACCCATGTAGGATGGTATTTCCTGCTGTCTCCTTTCTATGGAGACGTGTTGTTATTTTGCTATCCACAATCTGTATACAGATATCCAAGAATTCACAATAGTTTTACTGAGTTTATATGTGAATTTAAGATTAAGATCATTTGTTTCCAATTTCTGTATAAATTGGATGGCTTGTTCATCAGGACCGTCCCAAATTAAAAATAGATCGTCAATATATCTTACCCAGATGGGTATGTGGTCAGTATATTGTTCGTTTTCTTCGTGATCCTATGGCCATTTTGTACAGTTTCATCAGCTTAAGTTTACGAATGAAAAGAAACAAGTCAATTCTTGTATCCGTATAATTGAGGGAATTGCTTGGACAAAAAGATAAACCTAGGAGCAATACTGATTCTTCGATCGTTGATAATGAACGAGACGATAAGTTAATAATGGAGATCACACCATCATTTGTCTCAGAGTCATTAGCAATGTACTGTGTTCTTCCACCCCTTCGCCTTACTCGTCTGTGTCTTTTCTTATTCCTCTTCCTTTTCCTCTTTTGAGACCTTTGCCTCATGTTCCCCGGCCTCTTCCTATTTGCTTGTCTGGTTGGGCTTGATCTTTCTTTTGTTTGAGGATTTGGAATTCGTGAAGGAAGGTTAAAGGGCGTAGGCCGAAAGGGGCGACTGTATTGAGTACGTCTGAGTCAGAACTTAAATCGGAACTGGATCCAGTAGAAATTTCTTGTTCCCTCTGCTGACCTAGGGTTGATCTTAGATTTATTTGTCCCCAGTCAAAACGTTTGGCATATGTAAGAATACGTCCCTCCGCGTAATCGCGTTTATCGCGTAAGAATTTGCGTTTTTTCTTTATTTTGATGGTATCTTCGTATTCTTTAAGTTTTGTTGGTAATGATTTCAAAAATTCGATCACTATTTTATCTGTTTTTACTTTTTCCAAATCAATTCTTAATAATGATAATTCCTTTCTTGTTGTTTCCAAATCAATCTGGGCATATTTGATAAGGATCTCTAACATTCCTTTACATGTCTTTATCATGTACTCAGCCCATTCAAGAAGTAAGTCCAGGTTTGGATTTTCATGTGTCGGAACAATGGAAATCCTCAGAACTCTCGGCACTCGGCCGGCTTCCACGTAGTTGGTTAAAGATGTAATCTCCCACCACTTGTTAATCTCACGTTTGGACAGTTTTTCAAGTTGGAATAGTTTTTGTTTCAATGAGGGCTCGATTATTGATTCTCCTACACCTCTTGTCTGTATAGATAAGGTTGCATCCAGATCTTCATCAAATAATGATATAGCAACAGCCTTTCTCTCGTTCTCCCAATCCGCTGCCGGATGTGCCACACTTTTATGTTTATTACAATTACTTCCGTAATGTTTTTAGCAATCTGACAAACCTTGCAGTTTAGACATTTGATCAAACCAGTTGTTCGTAACCATTGCCTTTTTTTGTTCTGATCTTTCCAGAAATAGCTGTGCACCAATTTGTCCTTTAAGTTTTTTGCTCTTTTGTATGTGATGTTAGGGTGTTCTTCCACGATTTCTCCCACAACTGGGTCAAGTTTCAAAATTTTCCAATTCTTTTTAAGAATCTTTGTTAATTGCTTAGCCTCTTGTGAGAAGGTTGTTATGAGTCTAATTTTTGGCGCCTCATTCACATGAGACTTTGCCTTTATTATTTCATCTCTGTTTTTTTCTTCAGTTTTTTTAAACCTTTCTCAATTGTTTTTGGAGAATATCCTCTCCGCTTAAAATTCTGAGCTGTTCTTTTGCTATGCTTGTTCCATTCTGTTTCTTCCGAGCATATTCTACGAATCCTCAAGAATTCCCCATAGGGGATACTTTGGATTAGTGTGTTCTGGTGGAAACTCTTTGCATGCAATATTGCATTTGTTAAAGTATTTTCCGATGTAATGTTGTTTGAGTTATGCCATGATTTATGTAGATTTCTGTGTCTAAGAAGGTTACACGTTCTTTACTCATTGTATATGTAAACATAAAATTTGCTTCCGTTGTATTCAAAATTGCAAAGTAATTTTTGAATTCTCTGCCATCCCAAATTATTAGCAGATCATCAATGAACCGCAACCATACTATTGTTTTTTCAGTGTACATATCATTGTCCGACAGTTAGTGATGCAGCTGTCCCTCTGACACTTGTAAACCTAGATGCTACAAATGAAGGAGAGAATATGGAATTGGAATCCGTATATACAGAGATTGGGGCTGACCTAAGTGGTTTTAAACCAAAATCACGTTTTAATCCACATCTAACTCCAGGTAATAAAATACATATGTTTCATGATGCAGGAACACATGACATTTACAACATCAAAAAAATGAAAGAAAGGCTTTGAAAGATCTACTGCAAGATGAACAAATCATACTGAAGATGACGGGCAAAGGAGGAAATGTAATTGTCTAGGACAAAAATGATTATGATTACAAAGGAAGCTCATCACCAACTCGAAAATGTGGAATACAATGCCAAATTAAAAACAAATCCAACGCCAATATTTAAAACAGAACTGGATATGAAGTTAGAAGAATGAAAGTTACTGGACTTGCTGGATGTAGATGAAGTGAAATATCTAAAAACAGAACATCCAATCATGGCAACGATATATTTTTTACCCAAGGTCCATAAACATCCGACGAGACCACCAGGAAGACCAATAATTGCAGCAAAGGGATCTTTGTATGAACCAATAGCAAATTATGTAGACTACTTACTATTGCAATTTGTCCTAAATTTGACTTCATATATAAAGGACACAAGCGACATGCTGCGATATCTGCAAGATATACCGTGGCAAGAATCTTTCAGTTTGATCACAATGGATGTGATCTCACTGTATACAAACATCAAAAATAACATAGGCGTGACTGCTTGTGAGTACTTTAAAAAACAAACAGAATATCCAGTATAAAAAAACATAATGAAATGATCTTGGAGATGATCAATCTATGTTTGACACGTAATGTATTCCTCTTTGGTGATGAAATCTACACACAATCAAACGGAACTGCAATGGGATTTTCATTTAGTCCCAATTATGCTTGCCTGGCAATGGGCTGGTGGGGGCAGAACTTTGCATGGCACCCGGCCAATAATATGTACACTGAAAAAACAATAGTATGGTTGTGGTTCATTGATGATCTGCTAATAATTTGGGATGGCAGTGAACAAGAATTCAAAAATTACTTTGCAATTTTGAATACAACGGAAGCAAATTTTATGTTTACATATACAATGAGTAAAGAACGTGTAACCTTCTTAGACACAGAAATCTACATAAATCATGGCAAAACTCAAACGACATTACACCGGAAAATAACTTAAACAAATGCGATATTGCATGCAAAGAGTTTCCACCAGAACACACTAATCCAAAGTATCCCCTATGGGGAATTCTTGAGGATTTGTAGAATATGCTCGGAAGAAACAGAATGGAACAAACATAGCAAAAGAACAGCTCAGGATTTTAGGCGGAGAGGATATTCCCCAAAAACAAATGAGAAAGGTTTAAAAAAATCTGAAGAAAAAAACAGAGATGAAATAGCATTTCACGTGAACAAGGCTTCTAAGGGAGCTGAAACACGTTGTGTAATAAAACACTTTTGGCGATTTGCATTTTTGTACGGAGTCTATTAGTTCTGAGAGCGTACGTACTACGAGAGGATTCAGAATTTAAATGCAGGTGGGCTTCGCCAGCTTGTAAGCAACAGGAATTGTATATATATATATATGTATATATATATATATATCTATATATATATTCATTGAAAAAACCATAGGTTTCAGGGGCGTTATAGTTAGTTGGACTTTTCACTCGTACAAAACCATAGAAATTCCCCCGTTATAGTTAGTTCCGCTAACTGCAACTCACGCCCCCGCAATGCACTGCTGATGAAGTCACATATTACATCACTCATGACATGGTCAGTGACATCACTGATGAATTCTCGAATGACATCACTGATGACATCATCCAGTGACTGTGTGTTTCTGTAAAATTTAAATATGTTAAATATATATAGGGAAAGGCGTATTGAAGAATGAGTGGGTGTATACGTGTCTTAATGGATGATTTAGTAGGTGCGTGACTGACTGTGTAAGTGACTGATTAAACATATCTTACTGAATGCATGGGTTAGTGACTAAATTGTGTGATAGTCTGTATTTGTCTGTCTGTTGGTGTGTAAGCGGCTGCATGGGAGGGTGAATAGCTAGATAAGTATCTATATGAGTTATTGATTGGTTGTCTGAGTATCTGTATGGGTGCCTGAGTGTTTGTGTGGGTGGGGTGTGTGTGACTCTGTGCATAGATATGTGAGTGGGTGATTCACTGGGTGCATAGTTTCAAGAGTGCATCTGTGATGGACTGTATGGGTGGGTGAGTTGTGTATGGGTGTGTTAGTGAGTGAATGTATATCACAGTGGTACATGTGTGAGTAACTACATATGTGAAATGCAGTATATATGTGTGTTAGAGTATATAAATGGCTGTAAGTGAGAGTGTGTGATTGTGAGAGTGGCTGAGTGTCTATATAGGTGTATATGATAGTCCTGTACTGAGTGACCGTAAGTATGAGTGACTGTACGGGTGAGTGAGTGGATGTGTGTGTAGACCTAAGAATCAATGAGTGGGTATGTAGTTATTGGTGTTGGAATGTCTATGATTTTGAGAATGGCATACTGTAATTTAGAGTGGGTGTATCAAAAGTTATATAAGAGTGTGAGAAGATGCATGAAATTATCACATGGATGATGTCACCAGCGATGTCATCAGTGATGTCATTTGAGATGTCATCAGTGATGTCATCAGTGATGTCACTGACCATGTCATGAGTGATGTAATATGTGATGTCATCAGCAGTGCATTGTGGTGGCGCGAGTTATAGTTAGCTCAGCTAATTATATTGCATAATAAGTAAACATTATTCCGCATTATATTAAAGGAAGGCCGCAATACGGTGCATTGGTATTTTCCCAATATAATTTCCACAGCCTACTGCACCCCCCTCCGAATATAAGTGAAGCCCCGGGGCTGTGAAGGGCCCCTGCTATTATTTTTAAGAAATGCCCCCGGGATAGAGAACACTCCCTACCACATATTAATAAATTTCCTGTAACAAAATGACTCTATCCATGATAAAAGTGAAGACTGCATAATAAGTAAACATTATTCAGAATTATATTAAAGGAAGGTGCAATATGGCGCATTGTTGTTTTTCCGATATATTTCAGCCTACTTCACCCCCCTCCCAACATAAGTGAAGCCCCGGGACTGCAGGGGGCCCAGCGAGCCCCCGCTTTTATTTTTTTTTAAGAAATACCCCCGGGACCTAGCCCACCAAGGGGCCTCATTAAAATAAAATGCGAGAACCCACGACCCCAGTGCGATTTATTATTTTTCTTAATTCTTTTTTTGGCCCTGGGGGTCCTTCTGGAACCCCCTAAGCAGCCAGGGGGTCAGGGTGTTTCTACCTCAGTTTTCTGGTGACTTGCTTCTACCGAGTCACAAGATGGCTGCCAACACTTCCTGGTTTGGAGTGTTAGCAGCCAATCACAGTGAAGCTCGTGCACGGCATACTGAACGGATTTACACCATTTAAAAAAAAAAGTTGCTTTCTCATCCAAGCACTACCTTTCTGCCGAATTTGGGATAATTCTGTTCAGCAGTTTCAGCTATAGCCTTGCACAAAGTTTCCTATGGGAAATTGATTTTTTCACTCTTATTTTTTCAATTTCTCAAAAACTACTGAACGGATTTACACCATTTAAAAAAGAAAAGGTCGCTTTCTGAACCAAGCTCTACATTTCTTGCCAAATTTCAGCCAATTTTGTTGAGCAGTTCGGGCTGTAGCTCGTTGCAAAATTTCCTATGGAAATTAACATGGGAAAAACGTGTTTTGTGACCCCACTTATTTCTCAGTCCCCGCTTGACGAATCACCCCCAAACTTTCAAGACAGGAGCTAACCTAAAAAGTGCAACTTTTTGGAAAATTTCACAAAGATTCGTAAAACGACACCAACGTTATTAGCAAATCAAAAAATGCTTTTCCTATGGAAACTAGGATGTAACTATAACTACCTACTGGCACCCACTTGGCGTGTGCACACATTGCACGCTGGTATCTGTAGTTTAGTATAAGTATATAGGCGGCCTGCCTTGGTCCCGGAGAGCCCACCCTGCAGATGAGCAGGTCCAGCACCGTCAGGAGTACGGCACCAGAGGTGCTACGTGTAGTTCTGCCAAGGACAATCCGGCATGGTAGCGGTTGTGGTGAGATAGAGCTACCCACTGTAATATTTGAGAGATATTAGGATTTGGGCAGTTACCTACTAAAGGAATACTTATGCTAAACTACAGATACCAGCGTGCAATGTGTGCACATGCCAAGTGGGCGGGACAAGAGTAACCATATAATCATCACCTGCTGAGCTGCCTTCCTTATGAGTCATCGCTGTGAACAAGGGCGAAAGGACGCCCGAAACGCGTCGGAGGAAATCGATGACAAGAACCTGCTATACTCACCTTACTGATGTACAATGCTGCCTGGCAGAATAAAGAAATTTACACGAGAGCGATGGGCCTCCAAGTGTTGGGTGTTTTCATTTGGTATATAGGCGGCCTGCCGTGGTCGCGGAGAGCCTGCCCTGTGGATGAGCAGGTCCAGCACCATCACGAGTACGGTGCCAGAGGAGCTACGTGTAGTTCTGCTTAGGACAATCCGGCATTGTAGCGGTTGTGGTGAGATACAGCTACCCACTGTGGAATTTGAGAAATATTAGGATTTGGGCAGTTGCCTACTAAAGGAATAATTATGCTAAACTACAGATACCAGCGTACAATGTGTGCACATGCCAAGTGGGCGGGACAAGCGTAACCATATAATCATCACCTGCTGAGCTGCCTTCCTTATGAGTCATCGCTGTGAACAAGGGTGAAAGGATGCCCGAAACGCGTCGGAGGAAATCGATGACAAGAACCTGCTATACTCACCTTACTGATGTACAATGCTGCCTGGCAGAATAAAGAAATTTACACGAGAGCGATGGGCCTCAAAATGTTGGGTGTTTTCGTTTGGTATATAGGCGGCCCGCCGTGGTCGTGGAGAGCCCGCCCTGCGGATGAGCAGGTCCAGCACCATCACGAGTACGGCGCCAGAGGAGCTACGTGTAGTTCTGCCTAGGACAATCCGGCATGGTAGCGGTTGTGGTGAGATACAGCTACCCACTGTGAAATTTGCGAAATATTAGGATTTGGGCAGTTACCTACTAAAGGAATACTAATGCTAAACTACAGATACCAGCGTACAATGTGTGCAAACGCCAAGTGGGCGGGACAAGCGTAACCATATAATCATAACCTGCTGAGCTGCCTTCCTTATGAGTCATTGCTGTGAACAAGGGCAAAACCATAGGTTTCAGGGGCGTTATAGTTAGCTGGACTATTCACTCGTACAAAACCATGATGTCATCAGTGATGTCGTCAGTGATGTCATTTGGGAAGTCATCAGTGATGTCATGAGTGATGTCACTGACCATCTCATGACTGATGTAATATGTGACGTCATCAGCAGTGCATTGCGGGCGCACGAGTTATAGTTAGCTGAACTAACTATAACGGGGGAATTTCAATGGTTTTGTACGAGTGAAAAGTCCAGCTAACTATAACGCCCCTGAAACCTATGATTTTTTCAGTGAATTTCTAAGGTTTTTTAAATGCTAATTCCAAACTATAACGTGCCTGAAACCTATGGTTTTTTCAGTGAATTTCAAAGGTTTTTTAAATGCTAATTTCTAACTATGCCTACAGAGTTAGGACATGTGAAGAAAGAAGAAATAACGCATAGAAGTCCTCAAAGACGAAGAAAAGTGCAGGAAGAAGGATAACGTGCAGAGAGAACAAAGAGAAGAGCAGAAAGAAGCCTTGTTGCAAAATCATCCTGTACCCTCAACTTTTTAAGACGGATACTGGTGGCAACTGTGTCTGACTAACCAGTCCTAGAGCCAGTGCTATATTAAAAGACACTCAGAATACAGTGAAAACACCTACATACACTAGGGAACCCTATGCGTTGGGGTCCCCCTGTGATTAGCATGACCTCCTCTGTTAGCCCCTAGTATATAATAGGGCAGGGGATTAAAACTACCTCTTAAAACGCTACACAGGGCGTGTTTGCACACGTCACGTCAGGTCCCGTCCCCTCCCTTCCCCTCTGTGTAAACACACCCTGTGGCCGTTTTTTAAGTCGGGAGATTAAGTCCCCTTGAATCCTGAGGGTCCCTAGGGGCAAAATAGCCCACTAGGTACGTCCAGTAAGCGCCATTGCAGAGAGGTGTAAAAAGGGACACAGCCTGCACCACCTCTCTGCAACGCAGAGCAGTGGCGCTTACTGGAAGCACCTGGTGGGCTAGTTGGCCCCCAGGGTCCCTCAGGATTGAAAGGGAATTATTTCCCCAACTTAAAACGCGCCACAGGGCGTGTTTGCACACGTCACCTCAGGCCCCGCCCCCTCCCTTCACCACTGTGTAAATGCGCCCTGTGGCCGTTCTAAGTTGAGAGATTAAGTCCCCTTGAATCCTAAGGGTCCCTAGGGTCAAACTAGCCCACTAGGTACCTCCAGTAAGCGCCACAGAGCTGCGTTGCATAGAGGTGTAAAAAGGGGCGTGGCCTCAGAACACCTGTCTGCAACGCAGCTCCCTGGCGCATACTGGAGATACCTGTTGGGCTAGTTGGCCCTCAGGGACCCTCAGTATTGAAGGGGAATTAATTCCCCAACTTACAACTGGCCAGGGGACGCGTTTGCAGAGTGCTGCAAGGAGGGGGCGTGGCCTCCGTCGCGATACCGGTCTTTTATTTTTTTAGGTGGCCCCCCTTCTTTTTCTAAATTATTGGCCCTGGAGACCCCATCCCCCAAGGGCCTGCACCCTAATTTTTTTTGTTGAAAAAAATACATTTGGCCCTCCCAAGGCCTTAATCGGCCCAGGGGACCTCAACCCCCGGGTCATGGCCTTTTTATTTTTTATTTTTTAGGAGTGGGGCTGCGTTGCCCCCCTCCTCAGGCCACTTATGGCCCCAGGGACCCCATCCCCCGGGCCGGCCTTTGTTTTTTATTATTGAAAAAATATATATATTTATAGAAACAACTAGGACATGCTGGACAAACCGTATGTACCTATCACCATGACGATTTGCGTGATATTCATTAAAAGGCGACTATGCATACAATGAATCCACGTGGAATGTATTTACACCGCTAGTGAAGCTCTGACGTGTCTGACGCCCTACTGTGCCTAATCCCGGCGCAGTCGCCGGTGGGTACTCTCCAAATAGACACCCTTGTCATTTATTTATACAAACATGGGTAGCTATTGACGGGCACATTTAATACACATGCACACCAAGCCATTCAAAGGGGATTCGACAAAAATTCGACCAAACTATGCAAGAAACCCCCCTCATGGTTAATAAAACACACATCCACTGCCGGATGTGTAATACTTTTTATTTTACTCTCTGGAAAGGAGACAAACCTCACTTGAGAGTCACAGCGTGCTCCTGGCTGAGCCCAATGCTGTGTTACACCCACCAGTGCCCGCCGAGTGCCCCACACCTCTGTGTTGTATTCCACCAGCTAGTGCGTATGCTATGACACTCTCTAGCCCATGTGCACTGTAACACCACCCAGTGAATATGTCATGCCACACTTGCCTTTGCACGGGTTATATTGCCCCATCTAACGTGCCTTCCTCAATGCCTATGTTATAACACACAGCGCTATGCCATACGTATTACAATCTGGGATCCATATCTTTGTCTCAGTGCATATGCAACGTTACACTCCCCAGCACATACTTTATATTACAACTTTAGAGACTAGTTAGGTTACACAACACTGCCCTGTGCATATTACCCTCAAAGGCGCATATCGCATAGCACGCGCTAGTGCCTGTGCTATCTCGCGCTCTCCAATGAATCTGTCATTGCGCACAATGTATTGCATATTTTATTTCACGCCCCGGTTCATCTTATATCACACTTTTTGGTGCATAGTTTATCCCATATACTATATCTAGTTTTCATTTTCAATCATCGTGCTCTCAGGACTATGTTCTATATAACACTGCGCCCACCAACCCTTTTCACGGGCATTACATTTTGCGATGGGGGGTGGAGGGTCAGGGGGTGTTTCTGCCAAGTGAGCCCGGAGTCACAGTCCCAAACGTCCTCTTCTTCCTGAATAAAAGTGAGATTATGCTGCATACTTGTTCATATTTTAAGTAGTTCGCACAGACACACATTTTAAAAACAATAAAGTTCCTAATACCCACCCTCTCTGAACAGTTAGCTTGCTGCCCCATCCACCTCCTCCCTATCCTCTGTTGTCTGAATCCATGGACTAGCCTCCTCCCTCCTGCCATGCATGGTCTGATGTGCTGCCACTGCCCTCCATTTAGCATGATGTACCAGTCCACTCCTCCTGCCCTCCATTGCCCAATTCTATGGCCCATCATTGCCTCCTGCTTAGCCTCTGTGCTTAGCTTGCTGCCCCTATTCTCCTTCCCCCTGCCCTCCGATGTCTTTGTGCATGCCCCTGCTCCATCCTTTTTGCCTACCATGTTCCATGGACCTGCCACTCCTATCTACTCTGAGTGTTTTGTTGAGCTGCCACTCCCCTTCCACCTGCCTAGCATTGTCAGATGACTGTAACCTGTCCCTGCCACCTCCACCCTGCCTGTCCACATGCCATGCCCCTATCCCCTTCCTCCTGTCCTCCATGGTCCATTTTACTGCCGCACCCTTCTGCCCTCCCTGGTCTGTTGTGCTGCAACTGCTCCTCCTGCCTGCCCGCGCGGTCTGTTGTGAGACCCCTTCCCCTGAACTCTCTTGTCGGTGCCCAGGTCCTGACCCTCCCTTCTCTCCTCCATGGTCCTTTGTGCATGCCCCTGCACCCTCCTTCTTGCCCATCATAGCCATTGTGCTGCCACTAACCCTCCCGCTTTACATGCATGGTCTTCTGTGCTGCCATTGCCCCTCCCACCTTCCCTGTGTGGTCAGCTAGCTGCCCCTGACCCCCTCCCACCTTCCTCCCATGGTCTGTAATAATGCCATCATAGTCTCATTGTTGCTCTCCATGGTGTGTCTTGTTTCTAGTGCCCATCCTGCCTGACCTCCATGGTCATCTTGCTGCTCCTGCCCTGCCCCCTTGCCCCCAGCCCTCTGTTTCCATGTGCAGACCCCTATTCCCTCCCTCATGGCTTGTCTGTTCCATTATAATGCCCCTGATCCATCCCTCCTGCCCTTTATGGTCTGTTATGCTGCAGCTTTCTCCCCTGTCTGTCCATTATGGTCAGCTAGCTACCATTGCCTCGTTCCCCTCTGTTCTCTGTTGTCCATGTGCATGATACTGTCCCCTCCCTATTGCTTTCTATGGATTGTTGTGCTGCACTCCCATCCCGCATGCCCTGTGTGGTGTACTGTGCTGCTGCAAACCCTGATGCCTGCCCTGTAGGGTCAGTTTGGTGCACCTCTCCATGTCCCTCCTGTCTTCTGTTATCCGAGTCCATGTCCCTACCCCAATTCCTCCTGCCTACCATGATCCAATGTACCATACTTGCGAACATTTTGAACTTGGTAAGAGGGAGGTTTTGAAAAAAACTGGGGTATTGATTTTCCCCTTTGAGTAACACTGAAAAAGAGGAGATTGTAGACAGGAGACAGATCAAATAAAGCCCATTTGAGCTTAAAAAACATTGGACGTTTCCTGGCTGAAACTGGTCTGTTGGCATGTATGGTTGTACTACCACTGCCTCTTCCTTCTGCCCACAATGGTCTATTATATTGCCACAGCCTCTCTTGCCAGTCCTGTATTGTTGGTTTGTTGCCCCTGCCCCCCTTTCCACTGCCCTCCATAGTCTGTTGTGCTGCCACTAACCTTCCTGCCTGCCCAGTGTGGTCAAATTGTTGCCTCTGCACTCTCCTACCTGCCTTCAATTTTCAGAGTCCGTGCCCCTGGCCTCTGCCTCTCAACAGTATCCCAATGAACAACTAGATTGCTAACATTCTATATTTAATACAAAAGTGTGGAACGCCTGACGTCATCTTGATGTAATCAAAACTGTAATACCTAGAGCATTTCCTTTAGAAATTACATATATGAGAGGGTCTTATTTGCATCAAAATTATGGTTAGTGCTCTAAAAAACTAAAATCAGGACATATTTTCTGAGTTTTCAAATAGCGACAAAGAACTTTTAAATTATTTGTAATTTTTATGTTTTTTTATCCAGTTGACCACTTGATTAAATGTTGCACCTAGGGGAAAGGACGTGGTGTTACTTCCAGAGCTGCAGACTTTGCAACTGGGGAACCAAGTTGGAGTGTCTGCTTCAGCTCAACATTCTGTGATTCTGGTCAAATCACTTAATATCCCCATGTCTACAACCAAAATGAATTGATCTTGTGTGATGTAACCAATGCTCATGTAAAACACTCCAATACCTGACAAGTCTGCACTATATAAAACTGCAAATACACAAAAAATAAGTGTTTTGCACACTTTTGTCATTGGGCTACATCTGGGTGATATTTGTGCTGCATTTGGGCTCATTTGTCTCTGGTGGCCATCTTGGGAGATTTATTTGTTGTGAAGTTTCCTAATTTCCTCATTTAATGCAGTCTCCTCAGTAGGAAGTACTTTCAGTTTTTTATTTTGGTTCCATCAAGAAGGCATTCAGATGTGTCACACATTTCCCATAAATTCTGAATGTTAGCACTCTAGTTGCTCATTAAATCACTGTAGTAAAGCTACTGCTCACCAGGGAAGTCTGCTGCTGGTATTCAAAGTGCATGTTTCAGTCTGCATGTCAGAATTTTTTTATGAAATAGAAGAGGATTTGAGAAGTCAAAATGTGCCCTAATTCTTCTTTCTGCAGAATTAATAATAATTTCTATGGCAAAATGAACCCCCTCATTTTGTTCCTTTGTAAATTAAATGTTTTAAGTGTTACCACTTTATTCCAATCAAGATGGCTTCAGGTGTGCCATACTTTTGTCATAAGTAAGATTGTTAGCACTCTAGTTGTTCGTTAGAGCACTCTGGGACATTCTGTCCTTGGGCTATACTTGGGCTACATCTGGGTGATATTTGGGCTACATTTGGGCTCTTTTGTCTCTGGTGGCCATCTTGAGAGATTTATTTGTTATGAAGTTTCCTAATTTCCTCATTTACTACAGTCTCCTCAGTAGGAAATACTTTCAGTTTGTTACTTTGATTCCATCAAGAAGGCATTCATATGTGTCACACATTTGCCATAAATTCAGAATGTTAGCACTCTAGTTGCTTATTAGATCACTGTAGTAAAGCTACTGCTCACCAGGGAAGTCTGCTGCTGGTATTGAAAGTGCGTGTTTCAGTCTGCATGTCAGAATTTTTTAATGAAATAGAAGAGGATTTGAGAAGTCACTCAAAATGTGCTCTAATTTTTCTTTCTGCAGCACTAATCATACTTTCTATGGCAAAATGAACCCCCTCATTTTGTTCCTTTTTAAATTAAATGTTTTAAGAGTTACCAATTTATTCCAATCAAGATGGCTTCAGGAGTGCAATACGTTTGTTATAAGTAGGAATGTTAGCGCTCTAGTTGTTCTTTAGAACACTCTGGGAAGCTGCAGTAGAACACAAAGGAATCAACTGACAGTCTCTGCCCTTGTTGGATGTACATGTTTTACTGAGAATGTCAGACTTCATTCTCACATGACTGAGAAAGATAATGTGAATTTACAGAAAATATGCTTTCAGTTTAGCTTATAGATCACCTTCCAAACCTCTGTGGGAAAAGCATGAGAAAATAGTTTTCTCTCAAACATGATTCATTATATCACAGCAGAAGGCTTTTTCACATGGTAAAATCACCTTAGAACACACCACAATTCCTAAAATGAGTATGGTACCATCAACAAATGATTTATAATGTAACTAAATTCTTAACATCTTCTATTACCTGCAATGCTTTTTAATGAGGTACTATCATGTATATTAGTCGCAAGACGGCTGCCAACACTTCTTGGATGAAGTATTGACAGCCAATCAGATCTCACGATGAGATGTGTGGTTAGGCTCCGCCCAGATATATCTATCTTTTTAACTCTAATTTTCTCAGGAACTACTGAACAGATTTACACTATTTAAGCAAAAGGCACAAGTCTGAACTGAGGACTACCTCTTTGCCAAATTTTGTGTAATTCCTTTTAGCAGTTTGGGCTGTAGCTGCGTCAACAGGTCCTATGGGAAAATGCATAGGGAAAACGCAGTTTGGGACCCCCCTTTTTTCCCGGCCCCCGCTTGACGAATCACTGTGAAATTTTCAGGATATGAGCAGACCGTAGCTGGCCAAAAGTTTGGACAATTTGGCGAAGATTCGTCAATCGGCGCCAACGTTATTCCAAATAGAATGTTGCGGATTTCCTATGGAAAATAGGTCCTAACTATAACCACCTACTGGCGATTGCCAGTAGGTAATATATATATATATATACCGTGAAAAAGGCCTGGTTGGCCGAAACGCGTCCGTGTGACAGACTGGCTCTGTATTCTAATTAAAACAGATACAGCACAATACTCCAGAGTGCGGCGTCCTTTGTTTCTAAAACTTCAACCTTGCCCACTGGTTTGGCCCAACGCCTGCACTCGCTGCTGCGCGCGCCAGCTGGAATCACATTGTTGAAAAAAAAAAAATATATATATATATATATATATAAATATATATATATACATAATAGGAATGAACATGTTACAAGATGGCGGCCAAAGTGCATTATACAGAGCTGGGGAATATGAAAGTCGAGTCCCTCGTTGTTGTCAATCACTAAATGAAATGTATTTTAATGAAAAAAAGTATGGCACAAAACATCGTGAACAAGGCAGCGCGAGTCTGCTGAAACGCGTTGATGTGATACCTCGTTGTTTGAAAATAAAGACCGAGTGCCCATTCTTTCACCGGAGTGCTGGATGTTTATTTCCTGAAAGGAGTATACCTATAGTTTGATATATATATATATATATATATTCACTGAAAAAACCATGGGTTTCACACACCTTATAGTTAGGAATTAGCATTTAAAAAACCTTGTAAATTCACTGAAAAAACCATAGGTTTCACACAAGTTATAGTTAGCTGTACATTTCACTCGTAAAAAACCAATGAAATTCCACGTTATAGTTAGTGCAGGCAACTATAACTCACGCGACCGCAATCCTCTGCTGATGCTAATACTGTATTTAGACACTTATTTGCCCATGTCTTCTTCCATTAAATTTTAGCTATACATATATTACAAATATTTTTTTTTCATAAAGACACATATGTCATCAGCAGAGGATTGCGGTCGCGTGAGTTATAGTTGCCTGCACTAACTATAACGTGGAATTTCATTGGTTTTTTACGAGGCCTTCTGGCCTTCTGGCACACCATAACCAAGGCTAGGTGGTTAGGAGCTGTCTAGCCTGCCCCCTTTTTATGATATTTAACTTTGTTTTTCCTCCCCCTCCGAGTGCGAGAGAGAAAATGGCGGCCGACACTTCCTGGTTTCGACCGATTCTAATGTTTACTAGGCCTGGGCGGCAAATTCCGTTCCGTTCGCGGAATTTGCGGAATTTGGGTAATTTCGCGTTCCGCGGAGAACGCGAAATTGCCCAAAAATCTGCGTTCCGCAACTTCGCGAAATTTTTTGCTTGTTCGCGTTCTCAATATGCGTGTTCGCGAGGTATTTCACCCCGAGCACGCAAACAGCGATTTCGAACAGGAAAAAAGTATCGCGAACAAGCAATTCCGTGTGTTCGCGGAATTTTTGCATGTTCGCGGAGATTTTTTACCGTTTCGCGGATATTTGCGTAACGCGATTACGCAAATTCCGCCCACCCCTAATGTTTACTAAGATCTAACAGCCAATCAGAATCGCGCTCGCGCACGGCACCGTACGCGTACGGTAAGCTTACGGTGCGCGCTCGGAGCGCGCTTACAGATATATATATTGATTTAAATGCTATTTTCTCAGGAACTACTGAACAGATTTACACCAGACCTACAAAAGGCACTTCCTTGACCTGAGGACTACCTCTCTGCCAAATTACAAGTAATTCTGTTCAGCCGTTCGGGCTGTAGCTGTGTCTAAAGGTCCTATGGAAAAATGCATGGGGAAAACGCGTTTTGGGACCCCCCTTTGTTCTCAGCCCCCGCTTGACGAATCCCCCCGAGACTTTCAGGGTAGGAGCGGAGCGTAGCGCCCCATTAGTTTTGAAATTTTCGCGAGAATTCGTCGACCAGCGCCAAAGTTATTCCAAATAGAATGTTGCGGATTTCCTATGGAAACAGGGTCCTAACTATAACTACCTACTGGCGACCGCCAGTAGGTAATATATATACATATATATATATATATATATATAGATATATATATATATATATATATATTACCTACTGGCGGTCGCCAGTAGGTAGTTATAGTTAGGACCACGTTTCCATAGGAAAACCTCAACATTCTATTTTGAATAACTTTGGCGCCGGTCGACGAATCCTCGCAAATTTCTCAAAATAGGTGGGGCGCTACGCTCCGCTCCTACCCTGAATGTCTCGGGGGGATCCGTCAAGCGGGGGCTGAGATAAAAGGGGGGTCCCAAAACGCGTTTTTCCCATGCATTTTTCCATAGGACCTTTAGAACGAGCTACAGCCCGAACGGCTGAACAGAATTACTCAAAATTTGGCAGAGAGGTAGTCCCTAGGTCAAGGAAGTGCCTTTTGTAGGTTTGGTGTAAATCTGTTCAGTAGATTCTGAGAAAATAGCCTTTAAATCAATATATATATCTGAGCCCGCTTACGGTACGCTTACCGTACGCTTACGGTAAGCGTACGGTGGCGTGCGCGAGCGCGATTCTGATTGGCTCTTAGATCTTAGTAAACATTCGAATCGTCCGAAACCAGGAAGCGGCGGCCGCCATTTTGTGTATTTCACTCTGAAAAAAAAGAGTGAAAACAAGGAAAGGGGGCAATGAGGAGAGTTACAGACCCCCTAACAATTGTAAGGGGGTCAAAGAAGGACAGAAAAGTACAAAAAAAACATTTATTGATTTTAAAAAAAATCACGGGGTACGCGTACGGTAAGCTTACGGTAAGCGTACGGTAAAAAAAATAAAAATAAATAAATGAAAAGCAGATTTAGGAGTTTAGAAATTAGGGAGCTCTAAAAAGAGCTGTTGTGTTTATGAAGTCATTTTTTTAGTGGTACCTACAAGTAAGTACCGATGCAGAGTCTAAGGTTCAAGAGGAAGACTCTGTTCCCTTCATCATTGAAGTGCACACCATCTCCTCTATAAATGTCTTGCATGTCATAACGCAAGTTGTTGTGGTAAATGGCACCCATACCATAGTCACGGAGGAAAGCAGAAACAGATTTGTTGACATGCTTTCTTGCTTTGTCAATCTGCGGACAGAAATGATTGGACCAGTTCCATTTTTGCCTTTGGCATATGTTGGAAAACACAAAGGCAGTTTTAGGGAAAAGTGTAAACAGTTGTGCAAAGGTGTCCTTCATAAGCATTTCCAGACCTACCCCAGTCAAAGTGCCTAGGTCATTGCCACCACAGTGCACTATTATGAGGTCAGGGTGTTGGATTTGAATGAAGGATTTCACCAATGGCATCAATTGGTGCCACTTTAACCCTCTCTGACCAATCCATTTAATGTCTACATTTGGCAAAGCAAGGTCTCTCACCATATCTGTTTTCTCTGCAAACTTTTCACTCCAGAAGACATAGCTGTGCCCTACAATCCACACTGTGAACATCTTCAAAGGAGAACTGGATGCACTCAGGAGGTGTCTTTCAGTAGAATGGCAATATGAAAAGAAAGACAGTTTGGAAATGGAGGCATACATATTTTTTTAAAACAAAAAGAACTGATTGGCTGTTTCATACCATTCCAGAATAAAAACTAGGCTGTATGTGAAAATTAATAGAAGCATGTTTTGTATTGGTACAAAAAAATGTGTAACCAAAGAACAGTACTATGGATTTGCTGTTAGGTTTGAAAAGTCAAGCACTCTTGCTCTGTGGAATTGAAACATTGTGTGTCGAACTTCTGACCTAACTGCACACAGCAGTGTTCCATGAGCTGTTGCTATGGTAGCAGGCAGAAGTCAAGTTGGGGGAAGGGTACTAGGCAGAAGTCAAGTTGGGCAGGGTAATTAAGGAAAAGGGTTGGTTTTCAACCAATAGAAATGTGTGATTACATTTGAAAAAAAGGGGGAAGCACTGAGATTTGAAACTTACATGTATATGTGTGGAAAAATAGAGGGAAAGTTTGCCATTATCTGGTTCTGCTGAGAGGAGAGAGGTGAACACAACAGAGATCCTGGCTCTGATAATCTGCTGTTTGAGTGTCACATTTCTTTCACAACTAACTAATTTTAAAGGTGAGTTTACAGTTTGAGAGGGGATGTATGTGGTAACTTAAGAAATGATTAATAGAAATGGGAATTGTTTTTGTTGTAGTTACACATGGTGGTTTCATAATGTGTCAGTGTGTAAAAGTGATTTACACTTGCCCCGAAAAAAAAAAAGAGCAGTAAGTGTGCTTTGAAATTGGCAAAGAAATTTCGTTTTGGGACTAATGTGAAAACATGACTCTGTGTGCATAGAAGAATTATAGGCAGAGATTTATTGCGTCTTGCTCTGGTGATTTCACAGTTGCATTAGATGGAAAGGGGGAGCGAATTATTGGGGGAAGAAGCAGAGGCTTAGCACACACCCATGTCCTTGCCGTGTATAGTCATGCACAGTATTTACAAGCCAGTGGGGTTTTCAGGTTTAAGTCTGTAATGCAAATACATTCAGCATCACTAAGGCTGGTTGCCCTTGGTGGAGTGTAGGCAGTCACAGAGAATGCACATGGTGGTGGTCTGAAAAAAAAACAGCTTGGACACGTGCAATTAAATAAATCAAAAATAGTGGTTTCATAATGTGTCAGTCTGTAAAAGTGATTTCAAATTGTAAAAAGAGATTTTCACTTGGCCCGAAAAAAAAAGAGCAGTAAGTGTGCTTTGAAATTGGCAAAGAAATTTCGTTTTGGCACTAATGTGAAAACATGACTCTGTGTGCATAGAAGAATTATAGGCAGAGATTTATTGCGTCTTGCTCTGGTGATTTCACAGTTGCATTAGATGGAAAGGGGGAGTGAATTATTGGGGGAAGAAGCAGAGGCTTAGCACACACCCATGTCCTTGCCGTGTATAGTCATGCACAGTATTTACAAGCCAGTGGGGTTTTCATGTTTAAGTCTGTAATGCAAATACATTCAGCATCACTAAGGCTGGTTGCCCTTGGTGGAGTGTAGGCAGTCACAGAGAATGCACATGGTGGTGGTCTGGAAAAAAAACAGCTTGGACACGTGCAATTAAATAAATCAAAAATAGTGGTTTCATAATGTGTCAGTCTGTAAAAGTGATTTCAAATTGTAAAAAGAGATTTTCACTTGGCCCGAAAAAAAAAGAGCAGTAAGTGTGCTTTGAAATTGGCAAAGAAATTTCGTTTTGGCACTAATGTGAAAACATGACTCTGTGTGCATAGAAGAATTATAGGCAGAGATTTATTGCGTCTTGCTCTGGTGATTTCACAGTTGCATTAGATGGAAAGGGGGAGCGAATTATTGGGGGAAGAAGCAGAGGCTTAGCACACACCCATGTCCTTGCCGTGTATAGTCATGCACAGTATTTACAAGCCAGTGGGGTTTTCAGGTTTAAGTCTGTAATGCAAATACATTCAGCATCACTAAGGCTGGTTGCCCTTGGTGGAGTGTAGGCAGTCACAGAGAATGCACATGGTGGTGGTCTGAAAAAAAAACAGCTTGGACACGTGCAATTAAATAAATCAAAAATAGTGGTTTCATAATGTGTCAGTCTGTAAAAGTGATTTCAAATTGTAAAAAGAGATTTTCACTTGGCCCGAAAAAAAAAGAGCAGTAAGTGTGCTTTGAAATTGGCAAAGAAATTTCGTTTTGGCACTAATGTGAAAACATGACTCTGTGTGCATAGAAGAATTATAGGCAGAGATTTATTGCGTCTTGCTCTGGTGATTTCACAGTTGCATTAGATGGAAAGGGGGAGCGAATTATTGGGGGAAGAAGCAGAGGCTTAGCACACACCCATGTCCTTGCCGTGTATAGTCATGCACAGTATTTACAAGCCAGTGGGGTTTTCAGGTTTAAGTCTGTAATGCAAATACATTCAGCATCACTAAGGCTGGTTGCCCTTGGTGGAGTGTAGGCAGTCACAGAGAATGCACATGGTGGTGGTCTGAAAAAAAAACAGCTTGGACACGTGCAATTAAATAAATCAAAAATAGTGGTTTCATAATGTGTCAGTCTGTAAAAGTGATTTCAAATTGTAAAAAGAGATTTTCACTTGGCCCGAAAAAAAAAGAGCAGTAAGTGTGCTTTGAAATTGGCAAAGAAATTTCGTTTTGGCAATAATGTGAAAACATGACTCTGTGTGCATAGAAGAATTATAGGCAGAGATTTATTGCGTCTTGCTCTGGTGATTTCACAGTTGCATTAGATGGAAAGGGGGAGCGAATTATTGGGGGAAGAAGCAGAGGCTTAGCACACACCCATGTCCTTGCCGTGTATAGTCATGCACAGTATTTACAAGCCAGTGGGGTTTTCAGGTTTAAGTCTGTAATGCAAATACATTCAGCATCACTAAGGCTGGTTGCCCTTGGTGGAGTGTAGGCAGTCACAGAGAATGCACATGGTGGTGGTCTGAAAAAAAAACAGCTTGGACACGTGCAATTAAATAAATCAAAAATAGTGGTTTCATAATGTGTCAGTCTGTAAAAGTGATTTCAAATTGTAAAAAGAGATTTTCACTTGGCCCGAAAAAAAAAAGAGCAGTAAGTGTGCTTTGTAATTGGCAAAGAAATTTCGTTTTGGCACTAATGTGAAAACATGACTCTGTGTGCATAGAAGAATTATAGGCAGAGATTTATTGCGTCTTGCTCTGGTGATTTCACAGTTGCATTAGATGGAAAGGGGGAGCGAATTATTGGGGGAAGAAGCAGAGGCTTAGCACACACCCATGTCCTTGCCGTGTATAGTCATGCACAGTATTTACAAGCCAGTGGGGTTTTCAGGTTTAAGTCTGTAATGCAAATACATTCAGCATCACTAAGGCTGGTTGCCCTTGGTGGAGTGTAGGCAGTCACAGAGAATGCACATGGTGGTGGTCTGAAAAAAAAACAGCTTGGACACGTGCAATTAAATAAATCAAAAATAGTGGTTTCATAATGTGTCAGTCTGTAAAAGTGATTTCAAATTGTAAAAAGAGATTTTCACTTGGCCCGAAAAAAAAAGAGCAGTAAGTGTGCTTTCAAATTGGCAAAGAAATTTCGTTTTGGGACTAATGTGAAAACATGACTTTGTGTGCATAGAAGAATTATAGGCAGAGATTTATTGCGTCTTGCTCTGGTGATTTCACAGTTGCATTAGATGGAAAGGGGGAGCGAATTATTGGGGGAAGAAGCAGAGGCTTAGCACACACCCATGTCCTTGCCGTGTATAGTCATGCACAGTATTTACAAGCCAGTGGGGTTTTCAGGTTTAAGTCTGTAATGCAAATACATTCAGCATCACTAAGGCTGGTTGCCCTTGGTGGAGTGTAGGCAGTCACAGAGAATGCACATGGTGGTGGTCTGAAAAAAAAACAGCTTGGACACGTGCAATTAAATAAATCAAAAATAGTGGTTTCATAATGTGTCAGTCTGTAAAAGTGATTTCAAATTGTAAAAAGAGATTTTCACTTGGCCCGAAAAAAAAAGAGCAGTAAGTGTGCTTTGAAATTGGCAAAGAAATTTCGTTTTGGCACTAATGTGAAAACATGACTCTGTGTGCATAGAAGAATTATAGGCAGAGATTTATTGCGTCTTGCTCTGGTGATTTCACAGTTGCATTAGATGGAAAGGGGGAGTGAATTATTGGGGGAAGAAGCAGAGGCTTAGCACACACCCATGTCCTTGCCGTGTATAGTCATGCACAGTATTTACAAGCCAGTGGGGTTTTCATGTTTAAGTCTGTAATGCAAATACATTCAGCATCACTAAGGCTGGTTGCCCTTGGTGGAGTGTAGGCAGTCACAGAGAATGCACATGGTGGTGGTCTGGAAAAAAAACAGCTTGGACACGTGCAATTAAATAAATCAAAAATAGTGGTTTCATAATGTGTCAGTCTGTAAAAGTGATTTCAAATTGTAAAAAGAGATTTTCACTTGGCCCGAAAAAAAAAGAGCAGTAAGTGTGCTTTGAAATTGGCAAAGAAATTTCGTTTTGGCACTAATGTGAAAACATGACTCTGTGTGCATAGAAGAATTATAGGCAGAGATTTATTGCGTCTTGCTCTGGTGATTTCACAGTTGCATTAGATGGAAAGGGGGAGCGAATTATTGGGGGAAGAAGCAGAGGCTTAGCACACACCCATGTCCTTGCCGTGTATAGTCATGCACAGTATTTACAAGCCAGTGGGGTTTTCAGGTTTAAGTCTGTAATGCAAATACATTCAGCATCACTAAGGCTGGTTGCCCTTGGTGGAGTGTAGGCAGTCACAGAGAATGCACATGGTGGTGGTCTGAAAAAAAAACAGCTTGGACACGTGCAATTAAATAAATCAAAAATAGTGGTTTCATAATGTGTCAGTCTGTAAAAGTGATTTCAAATTGTAAAAAGAGATTTTCACTTGGCCCGAAAAAAAAAGAGCAGTAAGTGTGCTTTGAAATTGGCAAAGAAATTTCGTTTTGGCACTAATGTGAAAACATGACTCTGTGTGCATAGAAGAATTATAGGCAGAGATTTATTGCGTCTTGCTCTGGTGATTTCACAGTTGCATTAGATGGAAAGGGGGAGCGAATTATTGGGGGAAGAAGCAGAGGCTTAGCACACACCCATGTCCTTGCCGTGTATAGTCATGCACAGTATTTACAAGCCAGTGGGGTTTTCAGGTTTAAGTCTGTAATGCAAATACATTCAGCATCACTAAGGCTGGTTGCCCTTGGTGGAGTGTAGGCAGTCACAGAGAATGCACATGGTGGTGGTCTGAAAAAAAAACAGCTTGGACACGTGCAATTAAATAAATCAAAAATAGTGGTTTCATAATGTGTCAGTCTGTAAAAGTGATTTCAAATTGTAAAAAGAGATTTTCACTTGGCCCGAAAAAAAAAGAGCAGTAAGTGTGCTTTGAAATTGGCAAAGAAATTTCGTTTTGGCACTAATGTGAAAACATGACTCTGTGTGCATAGAAGAATTATAGGCAGAGATTTATTGCGTCTTGCTCTGGTGATTTCACAGTTGCATTAGATGGAAAGGGGGAGCGAATTATTGGGGGAAGAAGCAGAGGCTTAGCACACACCCATGTCCTTGCCGTGTATAGTCATGCACAGTATTTACAAGCCAGTGGGGTTTTCAGGTTTAAGTCTGTAATGCAAATACATTCAGCATCACTAAGGCTGGTTGCCCTTGGTGGAGTGTAGGCAGTCACAGAGAATGCACATGGTGGTGGTCTGAAAAAAAAACAGCTTGGACACGTGCAATTAAATAAATCAAAAATAGTGGTTTCATAATGTGTCAGTCTGTAAAAGTGATTTCAAATTGTAAAAAGAGATTTTCACTTGGCCCGAAAAAAAAAGAGCAGTAAGTGTGCTTTGAAATTGGCAAAGAAATTTCGTTTTGGCACTAATGTGAAAACATGACTCTGTGTGCATAGAAGAATTATAGGCAGAGATTTATTGCGTCTTGCTCTGGTGATTTCACAGTTGCATTAGATGGAAAGGGGGAGCGAATTATTGGGGGAAGAAGCAGAGGCTTAGCACACACCCATGTCCTTGCCGTGTATAGTCATGCACAGTATTTACAAGCCAGTGGGGTTTTCAGGTTTAAGTCTGTAATGCAAATACATTCAGCATCACTAAGGCTGGTTGCCCTTGGTGGAGTGTAGGCAGTCACAGAGAATGCACATGGTGGTGGTCTGAAAAAAAAACAGCTTGGACACGTGCAATTAAATAAATCAAAAATAGTGGTTTCATAATGTGTCAGTCTGTAAAAGTGATTTCAAATTGTAAAAAGAGATTTTCACTTGGCCCGAAAAAAAAAGAGCAGTAAGTGTGCTTTCAAATTGGCAAAGAAATTTCGTTTTGGGACTAATGTGAAAACATGACTTTGTGTGCATAGAAGAATTATAGGCAGAGATTTATTGCGTCTTGCTCTGGTGATTTCACAGTTGCATTAGATGGAAAGGGGGAGCGAATTATTGGGGGAAGAAGCAGAGGCTTAGCACACACCCATGTCCTTGCCGTGTATAGTCATGCACAGTATTTACAAGCCAGTGGGGTTTTCAGGTTTAAGTCTGTAATGCAAATACATTCAGCATCACTAAGGCTGGTTGCCCTTGGTGGAGTGTAGGCAGTCACAGAGAATGCACATGGTGGTGGTCTGAAAAAAAAACAGCTTGGACACGTGCAATTAAATAAATCAAAAATAGTGGTTTCATAATGTGTCAGTCTGTAAAAGTGATTTCAAATTGTAAAAAGAGATTTTCACTTGGCCCGAAAAAAAAAAGAGCAGTAAGTGTGCTTTCAAATTGGCAAAGAAATTTCGTTTTGGGACTAATGTGAAAACATGACTCTGTGTGCATAGAAGAATTATAGGCAGAGATTTATTGCGTCTTGCTCTGGTGATTTCACAGTTGCATTAGATGGAAAGGGGGAGCGAATTATTGGCGGAAGAAGCAGAGGCTTAGCACACACCCATGTCCTTGCCGTGTATAGTCATGCACAGTATTTACAAGCCAGTGGGGTTTTCAGGTTTAAGTCTGTAATGCAAATACATTCAGCATCACTAAGGCTGGTTGCCCTTGGTGGAGTGTAGCACTGTGGACATGGGCTTTTTAAAAAATCTGAAAAGTGGTTTCATAATGTGACAGTTTGTAAAAGAGATTTTCACTTGCCCAAAAAAAAGAGCAGTTTGTGTGCATTCAAATTGGCAAAGAAATTTCGTTTTGTGACTATTGTGAAAAGAAATGTAGTAATATATTTAAATACAATAAAGGATTTTTTTTTTAGTTTTTTTCAGGTATTGCTGAAGAGCAGTGAACAAAATTTAAGATGCCTACAAAATCCAGAGTTCAAAAAACGCTAAAAAAAAAACTATATTTGAAGACAACTGGAGGACCAAAGTTAGTAGAAGATGCTGATGTTGGGAAAAAGAAAAAATCTTCTGGTAAGCAAAAAAAACAATTTCTAAACAAAATATTCAAAACAAAGAAAAATGTACAAAATGTCTGTTCTCGGAAAAATGTAACAAAACATAGAGAACAGCAAAAAATTGAGAATTTAGTTAATGCAAATATACCTTCTGCAATTGAAAAGTTTAACATAAACAGAAAAACAGCATTTAAAGAGATACGTAGAAAAATGTTTCAGAGAAGAGTTATGTCCAATTTGATAAAGGATATAAAGAAATATAAGCAAAAGGCTAAATATTACAAGAGAAAAAAAGAAATTGAAGCCATTGCAGCAAAAGCATTAGAATTAAAAAGGAAACTATTCATATTAATTTTGAATAGGATGCGTACATTAGATAAAATGGTTAATGTACTGAAATCACAAAGCAAAAGCAAAAGAGTAGTGAACAGAACAAACTTTTGTAAAGTGTTTTTAGGAAAGTGGATGCATAGTTCAAGTAGTGAACCTTTTTTTAATGAAGAGAGCTATTTTCAAAGTAATAGTTTGCTGCATGCAGTTGACACCAGAGGTCGTTCATACGAAGTAAAAAATGGTTGCATAATGGAGAAAGAGATAATGGTTCCAAGAGATGAGGTACAAGTGATGGCAGATGAGGCAATGGGGAGACGTCCTAAAGCCCCAGTGTACACTTGGAATTGTAGTAGTATTTGCACTGTGCGTCAGGAATCTATTGACAGATTTCGAGAGTTTCTAAGAGAATATAGTAAAAAAAGTGTAAAACAAAAGATTAAGGTGCTTCAAACTCTGGATCCATGCAGAGTGAGAGAGAATACTGGTTTGCAGGGTCATTCTCTGGCTTGTCTATCTAGAAAAGTGTGCAATAGTGTTTTCCATCATTTTAGGATGCTGGCTGTTCATCATACTGAAATGAGAAAGTTTGTGAGACGGTTGTATTTTGCCAAAAGTCCAGCAATAAAGTTAAATGAATTGAATAGGGCTCTGTTCCGAGGAACGGTATCAGATGTAGAGAAGGTTGTTGATGAAATTCAGTTTTGTTACTTTGGTCCTGAACAAAACAGTGCAGAGAAGGACACAGTAAATGAGGCAGAAGTGGAAGACAATGTAAAACCCTCTGTAAGTAACACATTTAATGATCATATAACAAAATTTGCAATAGTCTCTAATGAAAGACCAAATTTTACTTGTATTTGTTGCCGCAGAACTCATTATAGAAAACAAACTAGGAATGTTGATCTCTACAGAAAGAGTGAAAATGAAGATAATTATAAGTGGAAGGAATTTGCCACATATATATTTCTAGAAAATTGTTTTGAATTGGGTGAAGATCAGCGTATTTGTAAATACTGTTATAACAAGTTAGAGGAAAATAGAATGCCGACCAGAGCTGTACATAATAATTTAGAATTGGATGCTATTCCTGCTGAACTTTCTGAATTAAATACATATGAGTCTATACTCATTCAATGTGTTCATCCGTTCCAGACCATAGTACGTATGGAGCCCAAAACTGGTAAATTACCTCCTTCAGATTTACTGAGAGGTTTAAAAGGTAGAGTGGTGTATTTGCCCTTGGATTTGAAAAAAAATATGGAAACTATTGATGCGGATACTTTGGAAACTGAACCATTAATTATTCTGGTTAATGGTGTACCTACAAAGAATAAGAAGATTTGGCAGGAGCTGGTAGATGTGCGGAAAGTACAAAGAGCAAATTTGTATTTGAAAAAAAATAACAAATGGTATGAATCAATTTATATAGAAGAAGAAGAAGAAGATTTACAAGGAGACACAGAAACACCAACTGGACAAATTGAAAAAGTGGACAAGTCAAAGGAAGAAGAAATTTATGAACATTTTAGCATACATCCTCTCCATTCGAAAGAAGTTATGGGAGACAATATTGATCTCTTTCAGATGAAGAAAGCAAAAGGAAATCCCGTGAGTGTATGGGAGGAGAGCTTGGAAGCTCGATGTTTTCCCCAGCTGTTTCCTAAAGGAAAAGGAGGACGATACGATGAACGTCCAGAACAGATTCCAGCTTCAGAGTATCGAACTACAAGACTATATGCTGAAGATCCCAGATTTCGACAAAGTATTCCTTATTTGTTCCATCTTTTATTTGAAAGCGACTTGTCTGCACTGTCTTATGCAGTAAATCACATTTTAAAAAGTGGAGTATATTTACAAAATGTGTCTGCTAAGGATTTTATGGAGAAAGTGCAGCACCGAGATGATCATTTGGAAACACAACTGATCAATCTGATGGCTTGTCAGCGTGGGACAAATGAATATTGGTACCGACGCCATGGTGAACTAAAATGCATGTTACGCAATTTAGGAACACCAACATGGTTCCTTACCCTAAGCTGTGCCGAGTACGCTTGGGATGATTTACTGGATTTTCTACGAGAGGCCAATTCAAACATTAAAAACATCGAATACAAGACAGCAGGAGAACTGTGCTCATTGGATCCGGTTAATGTTTGCAGATATTTCAATCATAGATTTGAGGCTATGATGTCCTTCATCTGCAATAAAAAAAATCCACCCCTTGGAGAACTAGTGGATTTCTTTTGGAGAAAAGAGTACCAGGCAAGAGGTGCTCCTCATATTCATATGCTGCTGTGGATCAAGGATGCCCCAAAGTTTGGAACAGATACTGATGAAGCAGTGTTATCTTACATTGAAGAATATGCAACATGTGCTATACCAAAAAGCACAGAAGAGAACAAGTTAAAGGAGCAAGTTCTACGTTTCCAAAGTCATCGGTGTGGAAAATACTGTCGACGGAAATACAAGAGCAAAGAAAAATACTACACTAAATGTCGATTTGGATTTCCTAGACCTGTTCTTTCAAATGGAAGAGTCAACAGTTTTATGTCAGCTGTGAGACATACTATCACAAGAAAATCACCTAAGAATACCTACAATCTTAAAAGAAAAGAAGAATCTAAAAATATAAATGACTACAACCCAGTCATTTTATCCATGTGGAACGCTAACATGGATATACAGTATGTTGCTGACAATTCCATTGCTGTTGCTCGATATGTAACGTCTTACATTACGAAATCAGAAAAAACAGAATTGAAGGAAATGTGGGAAGAGATTTCTCACGAGAAGACTGTCAGTAAGAAGCTGTACAGTTTCAGTTTGAAGATGTTATCGCATCGAGAAATTGGATCCTACGAATGTTCAGATAGGTTATCTTCTGCAAGTCTCTACTCGAAGTCAAGAAGAATAATTTGGGCAAGTTTAGGCCTTGCAGCAATGAGAAATCGGGTACTGAAATCTGTTGGAGAAATTGAATATTTGGCTGAGAATGACCCAGAAAGTACAGATATATTGAAAACAAACATGTTGGACACATATTATCCCAAGAGAAGTCATCATCTGGAGAACATGTGTCTCTATGAAGTGTTACAGAACTACATTTATTCACGGAAAGCTGCAGAAGACATCAACAGTGGAAAATATAAAGTTGTTGGTGAAGAAGGATGTTTGGTGAAGCAAACCAAAGGAAGTTTGATAAATCACCGGAAGCTGAGTTGCGACACTACCGACAAGAAAGAATTTTACTACTTGGCTCTTTTACAGTTGTTTAAACCATGGCGTACAGAGGATGAACTACTGGGAGAATTCCAGAGCTATGAAGATTCTTTTAATGCTTGCAAAGACAGCATACAATGCAGTACATTCTCAACTTATCTGCAAATGTTAAATGAAGAAATTGAACAGGAAACTACAATTGCAGCAGAAATAGCTAGAGACAGTTCTCAGGACAGCCAAAGTTCAGGAACATACAGTCAAGATCCCCTAGGACAACCAATCGTTGAAAATGAAGCATCAATAGCCATGAATGAAGTGGAAACGGCTATGAATCAAGGTCAAGAAGAATTTATAGACTTAGAAAATTTGGAAAGACAACTGAATCAAGAGCAGCAACAAATTTATGAAGAGATCAAAAACAAAATTGATCACGGATTTCTACATATCAAAAAAGAGTGCTCATGCACATCATTTCATCCAATCAGGATGTATGTAAGCGGACAAGCTGGCACTGGAAAAAGTTTCCTAATTAAAGTCATCAGAAGCTACCTAAAGCAAAAAACGGATTCTACTTTGTCTTGTGTGGTTACTGCTCCAACTGGGTTAGCAGCATATAACATAAAAGGAATCACCTTACATCGTTTGCTAATGTTACCAGTGGAGCATGAGAACAAAATACAATTCAACAAGCTAACTGGAGAAGCATCCTTGGAAGTTTCAAGAGTATTGAAGAAGATGCAAGTTCTCATTATTGATGAGGTGAGCATGGTATCAAACTTAATGCTTGCCTTTGTGCATTTAAGAATGCAGCAAATTTTGAAGACAGACTATGACGTGTTATTTGGTGGAAAACACGTCATAGTTTTTGGGGATCTTTTGCAACTTACTCCAGTTAAAGGACAACCAGTGTTTAATACTGTGACACATGAAGACACGAAGAAGTCATTGGGAAGCATTGGAAATACAAATATTTGGTCCTTCTTTGAGTACAAGGAACTTACAACTAATATGAGGCAAGCAAACGATGAAGAATATGGAAGTATTCTGAAAGATATCAGGATTGGAATACTCACAGAAGTTGGGAAAAAAGCATTACAGAGTCGGCTGCTACATAATTTATTTCCAAAGGAAGAAATAGTTGCAGAGAAAATATACAAGAATATTGCAGAAAACAAAAGTGTCATCTGCTTAATGCCAACTCTACGTGAATGCTCAATATTCAATGAGGAGCTTTTGAAATTGGAAAAGGAAGAGATCAGGAAATTGGAAGCAGTGGACAAAATTGAGGATGGAAGAATTACTGTCACAGTAACAGGCAAAATGAAAAATAAATTGGACTCACTAGAGAAGAACATCTCCAAAACAGCTGGATTAGAAAAAAATCTATATGTTTGCATGAACTGTAGAGTATTTTTAAGAAGAAATTTGGATGTTGAAAAAGGTTTAGTTAATGGAGCGATGGGAAGAGTTGTGGGTTTTATTAATTATCAGAAAAAAGAAGGAGTTGAATGTTTAAAAATAAAATTTGATCAGATAGAAGAAGTTAAAGATATTTGTCGTTGTTCAGTTCGTTTCATGCTTGTGAAAGACTTGTATGTACGTAGGAAGCAGTTTCCGTTTTCTCTAGCATATGCTGTAACTATTCACAAGTCTCAAGGATTGACTGTAGATTGTGCTTTTGTGAACATTGGTTCAACTGTGTTCAAAGAAGGTATGGCATATGTAGCTTTGTCACGAGTGAAAACATTATCTGGTTTATTCATGATAGACTTTGATGACTCAAAAGTTAGTGCTGATACAAACTGTGTAAAGGAGTATAATAGATTAAGAAGAAGCTATGCTCCTCATTTAGGTCAGTATCCTGTGTTGGAGAAACGTGTAGTTTCTCGTAAAAGGAGAAATGAGAATATCTGTAATGAAGATGTAGAGAGGAGGAAAAAAAAGAGGAGTGATGTAATTGCAAGCAAAAAGAATAAGGAAAATGAAGAACAGGTTGTAGGATGTTATTTTGAAAATACCTCTGGTGTCAACTGCTACGCAAATGTAGTGCTGAATGTTGCATTTTATCTGGAAAGTTTGCAAGAGCAGATAATAGTAAATCAGGGAAAAAGATTCTGTTCAGAGCTGAGTCTCCTTTTTCAAAAGCTGAGTAAAGATAAAACTCAAATAGAAAGTGCTACTGACATTAGAAAACTTTTAGATGTATGTTCAGGACGAACACAGTTTTCTCAAAATGAACAGCAAGATGCACACGAATTTTTGATGTATTTTCTTCAGGTAGTGGAAGAAGAAGGAGTTCCCATTGACATTTTTTTTGGTCTCTCTTATAAATGGGAACATAGTTGTGATAATTGTTATAATATATGTGGCTCTATTGTTGATAATGAAAGGTTTATTTATTTGACATTGCCAGAGAGTAAAACAGTCACTTTTGCAAAATTAGTTAAAGATGCTAATCATAGCATGAAATGTGGTGAGTGTAATTCTGACATGTTATCAACATTAATTTTAAGGGAATACGGACAGTATGTAATTTTAATGATGCAACGATGTAGAGCTGATGGATCAAAATTGGATACTTTAATAAAGAAGTTTACAGGACAGCAATTATCAATTTCAGGAAAAACTTTTGTAACTGTTGCAATAATTTTCCATGATGGACCTACTGTTACTTCTGGACATTACACAGTTTATCTAAAATGTGAAAAAGGCTGGACACTGTGCAATGATTCCCAATTGATTTTCAAACAACGTTTGCCTTTTGATTTAGCAAATTCCTATCTAATCTTCCTGAAACCTAAATTTTAGAGAGACTTGGCAAGATCTGGACAAAATAATTTTACCATTTTACTGGATTACCATTGCAATTTTGTAGAAAAAATATTTTTAAAATTATCATTTGGCCTAAAGGAAAGATAACCAATTGTAATGTGGACTTTTTTAATTTTTAATGCAATTTTGAAAAACCAATAATTTAGAGATAATCGGTAACTTCTGCACATTTTAAATTTTGGAATGCTATTGAACTGCCATTGGAAATTTTTTCAAAAATGATTTAAAAAATTACTATTTGGCCATGTGGAAAAGTAAGCAATTCTATTGTGGACTAAATAAATTATTCAAAAAAATTTCGTGAACCAAAATGTTACAGAGAATCGGTGAGATCTGGACAGATTAAACTTTAGAATTTTAATGGATTTCCCTTGGAAATTTATTCCAGGAAAAAAAAAAAATACTATTTGGCCTAAAGGAAATAAAATCAGATGTATTTTGGAGTTATTTGAGATATAATATTGTGATTATACTTCTCAAACAAACATATCAGACGGTATTTTAAAGAAAAAAGTATTGTTTTTAGATGATATTTTTTTAGAATAATATGCATTTCTGTAATGATAAGTTTAAGTGAGAAGAGATTCTGGGCTTTTTTAATACAATCTTTGAGATTGTTAATTTTTTTTGCCCGCTGTAAAATGATGAATGCAATTGCTTTCACAATTTATAGTGAAATGCAATATATTCTGAAAACAGCAAAAATAAGGCAAAAATATTTTTTGGTAAAAAATGTAAATATGTGTACTGTATTATAAAATGGTTTAAAAATATTAATACTTTTTTCTTTATTTTCAGATCGATATAGAACATTTTCGGAAACTACAACCATTTTAAAAACTATTTTTTAAAAAAACAAATGAATAAATATTTTTTTGAGTGAGTATGGTAAGTCATTAATAATAATTGTAGTCTCTCAAGGACCTTGTAATGTGATAAATGATTTTTAGTGTTTTTTTTTAAAAATAAAAAAAAAGGTACGCTTACCGTACGCGTACGGTAAAAAAAAAAAAAAAAAAGTTTTTAAAAACATGTAAAAAAAAGATGAAAGATAAGGTTGGCTCTTAAAAGAACCGTTGTGTTCATGCAGGGACAGAGGAAAGGAAGCATGGGAAAATCATTCATAGCTACAAATGTGCTGATCTATTTTGTTGTTCACTAGGGAAACACTGGTCTCCCTATGACAAATTAGACCTTTACAAAATGTGCAATGAATATCAACCTTCCGAAATCGAAGGTTCATTTCCAGAGGGCCAGCAAAAGGAGATTCTCCCCCCACAGATGAAGGGCTCACCTGACCTGCAGAAGAAGGAGTCAGCCCTGCAGGTGATGGTCCAGGCTGAGCTGCTGTGGATGTACTGGCTCGTCTTTCTGAAGAGTTACCTCCAAAAAGATGACCATGTGTCCTTCTGTGTACATCCTGGAGGTGTCTCTTCATGGTGTGATTCCCAAAGGAATACTTCCTGTTAGGATTACCTCTAGAAAGTACACGCTGACACAGCTTGCAAGTAACTAAGGGTGCATTCACCTTTTGCTGGCCTTCTGGAAACGTAAAATAATCCCAAACATAAGAAGGCTTTTGTTTCCTCGATCTCTGCCTCAAGACAGTGCTGCTGGTGCTAGCCTCACTCTCAGAAGAGCTCTGCTGTTCTGCCATCGTATCCCAAAGACAAACCAGCTCCTTCTCCCAAGGGATCACAAGCAGAAATGAGGGGAATGGGTGTGGTGTAGGAGAGTTCTAGAACTGAAAGTAGTTTCAACCAATCAAAAGTTGTGTTTCAAGATCACATGACCTACCGTACGCTTACGGTACGCTTACGGTACGCTTACGGCAAAAAGTACGCGTGCGCGTAAAAAAGACACGCGCTTCCGCGCATGCGCATAACAGTCACTACCCGGCACTTCCGCGTAACGTGCGCGTGTGGCGTAAGCGCGCACGCGTCCCACGCGCAGTACGCGCGGCTACGCAAAGTACGTAACTATACGCAAGTAGCGTAGATAGATTACGGACGTTGCGTAAACCGTACGCTTACCGTGAGCTTACGGTACGCGTACTATAAAAAAAAAAAAAAAAAAAAAAAAAAATCTGGAAATAAATTTTACATGTTTATTTTAAAAAATATATATAAAAAAATATTTAAGAATTTTAAAAATTTAAGCATAGTCTTTATAAAAGGTAAGAAAATTAAATTAAAAGTATGTTTGAAAAAAATGAAGAATAAAAAAAAAAAATAGCATTTAAAAAACCTTGCAAATTCACTGAAAAAACCATGGGTTTCACACACGTTATAGTTAGGAATTAGCATTTAAAAAACCTTGCAAATTCACTGAAAAAACCATGGGTTTCACACACGTTATAGTTAGGAATTAGCATTTAAAAAACCTTAGAAATTCACTGAAAAAACCATAGGTTTCACACACGTTATAGTTAGGAATTAGCATTTAAAAAACCTTAGAAATTCAGTGAAAAAACCATAGGTTTCACACATGTTATAGTTAGCTGGACATTTTACTCATAAAAAACCAATGAAATTGCCCCGTTATAGTTAGTTCAGCTAACTATAACTCGCGCGCCCGCAATGCACTGCTGATGACGTCACATATTACATCACTCATGACATGGTCAGTGACATCACTCATGACATCACTGATGACATCTCAAATGACATCACTGATGACATCACTGATGACATCATCCTTGTGATAGAGTGGCAGACCTCCTCTCACCTTAATATAAGCTTTGATACACACATTCAAAAATAGAGACTAAAAATTTCAAAACAATGGACATACCAATACCAGTTACAACAACCTCTTCAGTAATTCTAAGATCCATATACACATCCACTCATTCACCAACAGTCCTATACAGTCACTCATACATGTACTCACTCATCATATGTACTCATACACCTATACATCCTGTTACATAATGCCACTCATCCATAGAGTTACTCACACACATAGTCACTCATGCTAATAAAGAATCAAACATACATTCACCTGCATATACAGTTATACACACACCACCACACTTACTTCTACGGAAACTTACACATACTTAGTCTTTTAAACAATCACTTATAGAAACACATACTTATTCATACAGGAACTCTTTCAATCTCTCCCTCTCACATATACTCACATATATACACCAATAGTCACATATACTAGTTTAAAACATATGTAGTTACTCCTGAAGACACTATTGAGACAGTCTTTCACTCACTAACACACCCATACACACACTCATCCACCCATACAGTCCTGCACACATGCTGTCTTCAACACATACAAACAGTGAGTCACTCATTCATGCACCTATGCACTACGTAATACCCCCCACCGAACCATACAGACACTCAGACTGATACTCAAAAAAACAACTAATAACCTATATAGACACCCATGTAGCTACTCACCAACCCATGCAGCCACTTATACACAAAGTGAGAGATACACTTAATCAGTCAGTTACACAATCAATTTTTCAAAAACAAATCATCCATTTAGACACTTATATACCCATTTATTCTTCCATCGACCTTGAGATATACATATATAAAACATATTTAATTTTCAGAAAAACACACATTCACTGGATGATGTCATCAGTGATGTCATCAGTGATGTCATTTGAGATGTCATCAGTGATGTCATGAGTGATGTCACTGACCATGTCATGAGTGATGTAATATGTGACGTCATCAGCAGTGCATTGCGGGCGCGCGAGTTATAGTTAGCTGAACTAACTATAACGGGGCAATTTCATTGGTTTTTTACGAGTAAAATGTCCAGCTAACTATAACATGTGTGAAACCTATGGTTTTTTCACTGAATTTCTAAGGTTTTTTAAATGCTAATTCCTAACTATAACGTGTGTGAAACCTATGGTTTTTTCAGTGAATATATATATATATATTACCTACTGGCGGTCGCCAGTAGGTAGTTATAGTTAGGACCCCTTTTCCATAGGAAATCCGCAACATTCTATTTTGAATAACTTTGGCGCCGGTCGATGAATCCTCGCGAATGTCTCAAAATAGGTGGGGCTCTACGCTCCGCTCCTACCCTGAAAGTCTCGGGGGGATACGTCAAGCGGGGGCTGAGATAAAAGGGGGGTCCCAAAACGCGTTTTTCCCATGCATTTTTCCATAGGACCTTTAGAACGAGCTACAGCCCGAACGGCTGAACAGAATTACTAGAAATTTGGCAGAGAGGTAGTCCCTATGTCAAGGAAGTGCCTTTTGTAGGTTTGGTGTAAATCTGTTCAGTAGATTCTGAGAAAATAGCCTTTAAATCAATATATATATCTGAGCCCGCTTACGGTACGCTTACCGTACGCGTACGGTAAGCTTACCGTACGCGTACGGTGGCGTGCGCGAGCCCGATTCTGATTGGCTGTTAGATCTTAGTAAACATTCGAATCGGACGAAACCAGGAAGCGGCGGCCGCCATTTTGTGTGTTTCACTCAGAAAAAAAAGAGTGAAAACAAGAAAAGGGGGCAATGAGGAGAGTTACAGACCCCCTTACATTTGTGAGGGGGTCAAAGAAGGACTGAAAAGTACAAAGAAAACATTTATTGATTTTTAAAAAAATCACGGGGTACGCGTACGGTAAGCTTACGGTAAGCGTACGGTAGAAAAAATAAAAAATAAAAAAAATGAAATTCAGATTTAAGTGTTTAGATATTAGGGGGCTCTAAAAAGAGCCGTTGTGTTTATGAAATGATTTTTTAGTGGTACCTACAAGTAAGTACCGATGCAGAGTCTAAGGTTCAAGAGGAAGACTCTGTTCCCTTCATCATTGAAGTGCACACCATCTCCTCTATAAATGTCTTGCATGTCATAACGCAAGTTGTTGTGGTAAATGGCACCCATACCATAGTCACGGAGGAAAGCAGAAACAGATTTGTTGACGTGCTTTCTTGCTTTGTCAATCTGCGGACAGAAATGATTGGACTAGTTCCATTTTTGCCTTTGGCATATGTTGGAAAACACAAAGGCAGTTTTAGGGAAAAGTGAAAACAGTTGTGCAAAGGTGTCCTTCATAAGCATTTCCAGACCTACCCCAGTCAAAGTGCCTAGGTCATTGCCACCACAGTGCACTATTATGAGGTCAGGGTGTTGGATTTGCATGAAGGATTTCACCAATGGCATCAATTGGTGCCACTTTAACCCTCTCTGACCAATCCATTTAATGTCTACATTTGGCAAAGCAAGGTCTCTCACCATATCTGTTTTCTCTGCAAACTTTTCACTCCAGAAGACATAGCTATGCCCTACAATCCACACTGTGAACATCTTCAAAGGAGAACTGGATGCACTCAGGAGGTGTCTTTCAGTAGAATGGCAATATGAAAAGAAAGACAGTTTGGAAATGGAGGCATACATATTTTTTTCAAAACAAAAAGAACTGATTGGCTGTTTCATACCATTCTAGAATAAAAACTAGGCTGTATGTGTAAATTAATAGAAGCATGTTTTGTATTGGTACAAAAAAATGTGTTACCAAAGAACAGTACTATGGATTTGCTGTTAGGTTTGAAAAGTCAAGCACTCTTGCTCTGTGGAATTGAAACATTGTGTGGCGAACTTCTGACCTAACTCCACACAGCAGTGTTCCATGAGCTGTTGCTATGGTAGCAGGCAGAAGTCAAGTTGGGGGAAGGGTACTAGGCAGAAGTCAAGTTGGGGGCAGGGTACTTTTGGAAAAGGGTTGGTTTTCAACCAATAGAAATGTGTGATTACATTTGAAAAAAAGGGGGAAGCACTGAGATTTGAAACTTACATGTATATGTGTGGAAAAATAGAGGGAAAGTTTGCCATTATCTGGTTCTGCTGAGAGGAGAGAGGTGAACAGAACAGAGATCCTGGCTCTGATAATCTGCTGTTTGAGTGCCACATTTCTTTCACAACTAACTAATTTTAAAGGTGAGGTTAGAGTTTGAGAGGAGATGTATATGGTAAATTAAGAAATGAATAATAGAACTGGAAATTCTTTTTGTTGAAGTTGCGTTTATCATTTTCTGTTTTGGGAGAAATTTAAATGTGAGGAACATGTAAAATAATATGGACTATGTTTTCACGATAAATTAAGGTGTACTGGAAAAAAAAAGAATAGTTTAAGGGTTTGAGGTTGGACTCAGTAATGCAAATACATTCAGCATCACTAAGGCTGGTTGCCCTTGCTGGAATGTAGGCAGCCACCCAGGTTACACATGGTGGTGGTCTGAAAAAGCAGTTTGGACATGTGCATTTAAAGAAATCAAAAAAGTGGTTTCATAATGTGTCAGTCTGTAAAAGTGATTTTCACTTGCCAAAAAAAAAGAGCAGTAAGTGTGCATTTAAATTGGCAAAGAAATTTCGTTTTGGGACTAATGTGAAAACATGACTCTGTGTGGAAATAGGAATTACAGGCAGAGATTTATTGCGTTTTTTTCTGGTGATTTCACTGTTGCATTAGTAGGAAAAAGGGGGAGCGATTTTTTGGGGGAAGAAGCAGACTCTTAGCACACACCCATCTGCTTGCCATGTATAATCATGCACAGTATTTACAAGCGAGTGGGGTTTTCAGGTTTCAGTCTGTAATGCAAATACATTCAGCATCACTAAGGCTGGTTGCCCTTGCTGGAATGTAGGCAGCCACCCAGGTTACACATGGTGGTGGTCTGAAAAAGCAGTTTGGACATGTGCATTTAAAAAAATCAAAAAAGTGGTTTCATAATGTGTCAGTCTGTAAAAGTGATTTTCACTTGCCAAAAAAAAAGAGCAGTAAGTGTGCTTTCAAATTGGCAAAGAAATTTCGTTTTGGGACTAATGTGAAAACATGACTCTGTGTGGAAATAGGAATTACAGGCAGAGATTTATTGCGTTTTTTTCTGGTGATTTCACAGTTGCATTAGTAGGAAAAAGGGGGAGCGATTTTTTGGGGGAAGAAGCAGACACTTAGCACACACCCATCTGCTTGCCATGTATAATCATGCACAGTATTTACAAGCGAGTGGGGTTTTCAGGTTTCAGTCTGTAATGCAAATACATTCAGCATCACTAAGGCTGGTTGCCCTTGCTGGAATGTAGGCAGCCACCCAGGTTACACATGGTGGTGGTCTGAAAAAGCAGTTTGGACATGTGCATTTAAAAAAATCAAAAAAGTGGTTTCATAATGTGTCAGTCTGTAAAAGTGATTTTCACTTGCCAAAAAAAAAGAGCAGTAAGTGTGCATTTAAATTGGCAAAGAAATTTCGTTTTGGGACTAATGTGAAAACATGACTCTGTGTGGAAATAGGAATTACAGGCAGAGATTTATTGCGTTTTTTTCTGGTGATTTCACAGTTGCATTAGTAGGAAAAAGGGGGAGCGATTTTTTGGGGGAAGAAGCAGACTCTTAGCATACACCCATCTGCTTGCCATGTATAATCATGCACAGTATTTACAAGCGAGTGGGGTTTTCAGGTTTCAGTCTGTAATGCAAATACATTCAGCATCACTAAGGCTGGTTGCCCTTGCTGGAATGTAGGCAGCCACCCAGGTTACACATGGTGGTGGTCTGAAAAAGCAGTTTGGACATGTGCATTTAAAAAAATCAAAAAAGTGGTTTCATAATGTGTCAGTCTGTAAAAGTGATTTTCACTTGCCAAAAAAAAAGAGCAGTAAGTGTGCTTTCAAATTGGCAAAGAAATTTCGTTTTGGGACTAATGTGAAAACATGACTCTGTGTGGAAATAGGAATTACAGGCAGAGATTTATTGCGTTTTTTTCTGGTGATTTCACAGTTGCATTAGTAGGAAAAAGGGGGAGCGATTTTTTGGGGGAAGAAGCAGACTCTTAGCACACACCCATCTGCTTGCCATGTATAATCATGCACAGTATTTACAAGCGAGTGGGGTTTTCAGGTTTCAGTCTGTAATGAAAATACATTCAGCATCACTAAGGCTGGTTGCCCTTGCTGGAGTGTAGCAGTCTGGACATGGGCTTTTTAAAAAATCTGAAAAGTGGTTTCATAATGTGTCAGTCTGTAAAAGTGATTTTCACTTGCCAAAAAAAAAGAGCAGTAAGTGTGCATTCAAATTGGCAAAGAAATTTCGTTTTGTGACTATTGTGAAAAGAAATGTAGTAATATATTTAAATAAAATAAAGGAATTTTTTTTTTAGTTTTTTTCAGGTATTGCTGAAGAGCAGTGAACAAAATTTAAGATGCCTACAAAATCCAGAGTTCAAAAAACGCTAAAAAAAAACCTATATTTGAAGACAACTAGAGGACCAAAGTTAGTAGAAGATGCTGATGTTGGGAAAAAGAAAAAATCTTCTGGTAAGCAAAAAAAACAATTTCTTAAAAATATATTCAAAAGAATGAAAAATGTACAAAATGTCTGTACTCGAAAGGATGTTTTTAAAAAAAAAGAAGAGGAAAAAATTGACAATTTAGTTAATGCAAATATACCTTCAGCAACTGAAAAGATTTATATAAATAGAAAAACAGCGTTTAAAGAGATACGTAGAAAAATGTTTCAGAGAAGAGTTATGTCTAATTTGATGAAGGATGTGAAGAAATATAAGAAAAAGACAAAGTATTATAAAAGAAAAAAAGAAATAGAAGCCATTGCAGCAAAGGCATTAGAATTAAAAAGGAAACTATTCATATTAATTTTGAATAGGATGCGTACATTAGACAAAATGGTTAATGTACTGAAATCACATAGCAAAAGGAAAAGAGTAGTGAACAGAACAAACTTTTGTAAAGTGTTTTTAGGCAAGTGGATGCATAGTTCAAGTAGTGAACCTTTTTTTAATGAAGAAAGCTATTTTCAAAGTAATAGTTTGCTGCATGCAGTTGACACCAGAGGTCGTTCATACGAAGTAAAAAATGGTTGCATAATGGAGAAGGAGATAATGGTTCCCAGAGATGAGGTACAAGTGATGGCAGATGAGGCAATGGGGAGACGTCCTAAAGCCCCAGTGTACACTTGGAATCGTAGTAGTATTTGCACTGTGCGTCAGGAATCTATTGACAAATTTCGAGAGTTTCTAAGAGAATATAGTAAAAAAAGTATAAAACAGAAGATTAAGGTGCTTCAAAGTCTGGATCCATGCAGAGTGAGAGAGAATACTGGTTTGCAGGGTCATTCTCTGGCTTGTCTATCTAGAAAAGTGTGCAATAGTGTTTTCCATCATTTTAGGATGCTGGCTGTTCATCATACTGAAATGAGAAAGTTTGTGAGACGGTTGTATTTTGCTAAAAGTCCAGCAATAAAGTTAGATGAATTGAATAGGGCTCTGTTCCGAGGAACGGTATCAGATGTAGAGAAGGTTGTTGATGAAATTCAGTTTTGTTACTTTGGTCCTGAACAAAACAGTGCAGAGAAGGACACACTAAATGAGGAAGAAGTGGAAGAGAATGTAGAACCATTTGTAAGTAAGACATTTAATGATCACATAACAAAATTTGAAAAAATCTCCAATGAAAGACCAAATATTACTTGTATTTGTTGCCGCAGAACTCATTATAGAAAACAAACCAGGTATGTTGATCTGTACAGAAAGAGTGAAAATGAAGATAATTATAAGTGGAAGGATTTTGCCACATATATATTTCTTGAAAATTGTTTTGAATTGGGTGAAGTTCAGCGTATTTGTAAATACTGTTACAACAAGTTAGAGGAAAATAGAATGCCGACCAGAGCTGTACATAATAGTTTAGAATTGGATGCTATTCCTGCTGAACTTTCTGAATTAAATACTTATGAGTCTATACTCATTCAATGTGTTCATCCGTTCCAGACCATAGTACGTATGGAGCCCAAAACTGGTAAATTACCTCCTTCTGATTTACTGAGAGGTTTAAAAGGTAGAGTGGTGTATTTGCCCTTGGATTTGAAAAAAAATATGGAAACTATTGATGCGGATACTTTGGAAACTGAACCATTAGTTATTCTGGTTAATGGTGTACCTACAAAGAATAAGAAGATTTGGCAGGAGCTGGTAGATGTGCGGAAAGTACAAAGAGCAAATTTGTATTTGAAAAGGAATAACAAATGGTATGAATCAATTTATATAGAAGAAGAAGAAGAAGATTTACAAGAAGACACAGAAACACCAACTGGACAAATTGAAAAAGTGGACAAGTCAAAGGAAGAAGAAATTTATGAACATTTTAGCATACATCCTCTTCATTCAAAAGAAGTTATGGGAGACAATATTGATCTCTTTCAGATGAAGAAAGCAAAAGGAACTCCCGTGAGTGTATGGGAGGAGAGTTTGGAAGCTCGATGTTTTCCCCAGCTGTTTCCTAAAGGAAAAGGAGGACGATACGATGAACGTCCAGAACAGATTCCAGCTTCTGAGTATCGGACTACAAGACTATATGCTGAAGATCCCAGATTTCGACAAAGTATTCCTTATTTGTTCCATCTTTTATTTGAAAGCGACTTGTCTGCACTGTCTTATGCAGTAAATCACATTTTAAAAAGTGGAGTACATTTACAAAATGTGTCTGCTAAGGATTTTATGGAGAAAGTGCAGCACCGAGATGATCATTTGGAAACACAACTGATCAATCTGATGGCTTGTCAGCGTGGGACAAATGAATATTGGTACCGACGTCATGGTGAATTAAAATGCATGTTACGGAATTTAGGAACTCCAACATGGTTCCTTACCCTAAGCTGTGCCGAGTACGCTTGGGATGATTTACTGGATTTTCTACGAGAGGCAAATTCAAACATTAAAAACATCGAATACAAGACAGCAGGAGAACTGTGCTCATTGGATCCGGTTAATATTTGCAGATATTTCAATCATAGATTTGAGGCTATGATGTCCTTCATCTGCAATAAAAACAATCCACCTCTTGGAGAAGTAGTGGATTTCTTTTGGAGAAAAGAGTACCAGGCAAGAGGTACTCCTCATATTCATATGCTGTTGTGGATCAAGGATGCCCCAAAGTTTGGAACAGATACTGATGAAGCAGTGTTATCTTACATTGAAGAATATGCAACATGTGCTATACCAAAAAGCACAGAAGAGAAAAAGTTAAAGGAGCAAGTTTTACGTTTCCAAAGTCATCGGTGTGGAAAATACTGTCGACGGAAATACAAGAGCAAAGAAAAATACTACACTAAATGTCGATTTGGATTTCCTAGACCTGTTCTTTCAAATGGAAGAGTTAACAGTTTTATGTCAGCTGTGAGACATACTATCACAAGAAAATCACCTAAGAATACCTACAACCTAAAAAGAAAAGAAGAATCAAAAAATATAAATGACTACAACCCAGTCATTTTATCCATGTGGAACGCTAACATGGATATACAGTATGTAGCTGACAATTCCATTGCTGTTGCTCGATATGTAACGTCTTACATTACGAAATCAGAAAAAACAGAATTGAAGGAAATGTGGGAAGAGATTTCTCACGAGAAGACTGTCAGTAAGAAGCTGTACAGTTTCAGTTTGAAGATGTTATCGCATCGAGAAATTGGATCCTACGAATGTTCAGATAGGTTATCTTCTGCAAGTCTCTACTCGAAGTCAAGAAGAATAATTTGGGCAAGTTTAGGCTTTGCAGCAATGAGAAATCGGGTACTGAAATCTGTAGGAGAAATTGAATATTTGGCCGAGAATGACCCAGAAAGTACAGATATTTTGAAATCAAACATGTTGGACACTTATTATCCCAAGAGAAGTCATCATCTGGAGAACATGTGTCTCTATGAAGTGCTGCAGAACTACATTTATTCACGGAAAGCCGCAGAAGACATCAACAATGGAAAATATAAAGTCGTTGGTGAAGAAGGATGTTTGGTGAAGCAAACAAAAGGAAGTTTGATAAATCACCGGAAGCTGAGTTGTGACACTACTGACAAGAAGGAATTTTACTACTTGGCTCTTTTACAGTTGTTTAAACCATGGCGTACAGAGGATGAACTACTGGGAGAATTTCAACGCTATGAAGATTCTTTTAATGCTTGCAAAGACAGCATACAATGCAGTACATTCTCAACTTATCTGCAAATGTTAAATGAAGAAATTGAACAGGAAACTACAATTGCAGCAGAAATAGCTAGAGACAGTTCTCAGGACAGCCAAAGTTCAGGAACACTCAGTCAAGATCCCCTAGGACAACCAATCGTTGAAAATGAAGCATCAATAGCCATGAATGAAGTGGAAACGGCTATGAATCAAGCTCAAGAAGAATTTATAGACTTAGAAAATTTGGAAAGACAACTGAATCAAGAGCAGAAACAAATTTATGAAGAGATCAAAAACAAAATTGATCACGGATTTCTACATGAAAAAAAAGAGTGCTCATGCACATCATTTCATCCAATCAGGATGTATGTAAGCGGACAAGCTGGAACTGGAAAAAGTTTCCTAATAAAAGTCATCAGAAGCTACCTACAGCAAAAAACGGATTCTACTTTGTCTTGTGTGGTTACTGCTCCAACTGGGTTAGCAGCATATAACATAAAAGGAATCACTTTACATCGTTTGCTAATGTTACCAGTGGAGCATGAGAACAAAATACAATACAACAAGCTAACTGGAGAAGCATCCTTGGAAGTTTCAAGAGTATTGAAGAAGATGCAAGTTCTCATTATTGATGAGGTGAGTATGGTATCAAACTTAATGCTTGCCTTTGTGCATTTAAGAATGCAGCAAATTTTGAAGACAGACTATGACATGTTATTTGGTGGAAAACACGTCATAGTTTTTGGAGATCTTCTGCAGCTTACTCCAGTTAAAGGACAACCAGTATTTAATACTGTCACACATGAAGACACGAAGAAGTCATTGGGAAGCATCGGAAATACAAATATTTGGTCCTTCTTTGAGTACAAGGAACTTACTACTAATATGAGGCAAGCAAGCGATGAAGAATATGGAAGTATTCTGAAAGATATCAGAATTGGACTACTCACAGAAGTTGGCAAAAAAGCATTACAGAGTCGGCTGCTACATAATTTATTTCCAAAGGAAGAAATAGTTGCAGAGAAAATATACAAGAATATTGCAGAAAACAAAAGTGTCATCTGCTTAATGCCAACTCTACGTGAATGCTCAATATTTAATGAGGAGCTTTTGAAATTGGAAAAGGAAGAGATCAGGAAATTGGAAGCAGTGGACAAAATTGAGGATGGAAGAATTACTGTCACAGTAACAGGCAAACTGAAAAATAAATTGGACTCACTAGAGAAGAACATCTCCAAAACAGCTGGATTCGAAAAAAATCTATATGTTTGCATGAACTGTAGAGTATTTTTAAGAAGAAATTTGGATGTTGAAAAAGGTTTAGTTAATGGAGCTATGGGAAGAGTTGTGGGTTTTATTAATTATCAGAAAAAAAAGGAATTGAATGTTTAAAAATAAAATTTGATCAGATAGAAGAAGTTAAAGATATTTGTCGTTGTACAGTTCGTTTCATGCTTGTGAAAGACTTATATGTACGTAGGAAGCAGTTTCCGTTTTCTCTAGCATATGCTGTAACTATTCACAAGTCTCAAGGATTGACTGTAGATTGTGCTTTTGTGAACATTGGTTCAAATGTGTTCAAAGAAGGTATGGCATATGTTGCTTTGTCACGAGTGAAAACATTATCAGGTTTATTCATGATAGACTTTGATGATTCAAAAGTTAGTGCTGATACAAACTGTGTAAAGGAGTATAATAGATTAAGAAGAAGCTATGCTCCTCATTTAGGTCAGTATCCTGTGTTGGAGAAACGTGTAGTTTCTCGTAAAAGAAAAAATGAGAATATCTGTAATGAAGATGTAGAGAAGAGGAAAAAAAAGAGGAGTGATGTAATTGCAAGCAAAAAGAAAAAGGAAAATGAAGAACAGGTTGTAGGATGTCATTTTGAAAATAGCTCTGGTGTCAACTGCTACGCAAATGTAGTGCTGAATGTTGCATTTTATCTGGAAAGTTTGCAAGAGCAGATAATAGTAAATCAGGGAAAAAGATTCTGTTCAGAGCTGAGTCTCCTTTTTCAAAAGCTGAGTAAAGATAAAACTCAAATAGAAAGTGCTACTGAAATTAGAAAACTTTTAGATATATGTTCAGGACGAACACAGTTTTCTCAAAATGAACAGCAAGATGCACACGAATTTTTGATGTATTTTCTTCAGGTAGTGGAAGAAGAAGGAGTTCCCATTGAAATTTTTTTTGGTCTCTCTTATAAATGGGAACATAGTTGTGAAAATTGTTATAATATATGTGGCTCTAATGTTGATAATGAAAGGTTTATTTATTTGACATTGCCAGAGAGTAAAACAGTCACTTTTGCAAAATTAGTTAAAGATGCTAATCATAGCATGAAATGTGGTGAGTGTAAATCTGACATGTTTTCAACATTAATTTTAAAGGAATACGGACAGTATGTAATTTTAATGATGCAACGATGTAGAGCTGATGGTTCAAAATTGGATACTTTAATAAAGAAGTTTACAGGACAGCAATTATCAATTTCAGGAAAAACTTTTGTAACTGTTGCAATAATTTTCCATGATGGACCTACTGTTACTTCTGGACATTACACAGTTTATCTTAAATGTGAAAAAGGCTGGACACTGTGTAATGATTCCCAATTGATTTTCAAACAACGTTTGCCTTTTGATTTAGCAAATTCCTATCTAATCTTCCTGAAACCTAAATTTTAGAGAGATTTGGCAAGATCTGGACAAAATAATTTTACCATTTTACTGGATTACCATTGCAATTTTGTAAAAAAAAGATTTTTTAAATTATCATTTGGCCTAATGGAAAGATAACCAATTGTAATGTGGACTTTTTTAATTTTTAATGAAACTTTCAAAAACCAATAATTTAGAGATAATCGGTAACATCTGCACAATTTAAATTTTGGAATGTTATTGGACTGCCATTGGAAATTTTTTCAAAAATGATTAAAAAAATTACTATTTGGCCATGTGGAAAAGTAACCAATTCTATTGTGGACTTAATAAATTATTCACAAAATTTTCGTGAACCAAAATGTTACAGAGAATCGGTGAGATCTGGACAAATTAAACTTTTGAATTTTATTGGATTACCGTTGGAAATTTATTCCCAAAAAAAATTTTAAATTACTATTTGGCCTAAAGGAAATGGAATCAGATGTATTGTGGAGTTATTTGAGATATAATATTGTGATTATACTTCTGAAACAAACATATCAGACGGTATTTTAAAGAAATAAGTATTGGTATTAGATGATATTTTTTTAGATAATTATGCATTTCTATAATGTTAAGTTTAAGTAAAAAGAGATTCTGGGCTTTTTTAATACAATCTTTGTGATTGTTATTTTTTTTTGCCCGCTGTAAAATGATGAATGCAATTGCTTTCACAATTTATAGTGAAATGCAATATATTCTGAAAACAGCAAAAATAAGGCAAAAATATTTTTTGAAAAATATGTAAATATGTGTACTGTATTATAAAATGTTTTAAAAATATTAATACTTTTTTCTTTTTTTTCAGATTGATATAGAAAAATTTCGAAAACTAGAACCATTTTTAAAGCTATTTTTTAAAAAAAACAAATGAATAAATATTTTTTTGAGTGGGTATGGTAAGTCAATAATAATAATTGTAGTCTCTCAAGGACCTTGTAATGTGAATATTGATTTTTAGTGTTTTTAAAAAAAAAAAAAAAAAAAGTACGCGCACCGTACGCGTACGGTAAAAAAAAAAAAAAAAAAAAGTTTTTAAAAACATATGTAAAAAAAAGATGAAAGATAAGGTTGGCTCTTAAAAGAACCGTTGTGTTCATGCAGGGACAGAGGAAAGAAAGAATGGGAAAATTATTCAAAGCGACAAGTGTGCTGATCTATTTTGTTGTTCACTAGGGAAACACTGGTCTCCCTATGGCAAATTAGATCTTGACAAAAGGCGCATCGAATATCAACCCTCCGAAATCGAGGGTTCATTTCCAGAGGGCCAGCAAAAGGAGATGCACCCCCCACAGATGAAGGGCTCACCTGACCTGCAGAAGAAGGAGTCAGCTCTGCAGATGATGGTCCAGGCTGAGCTGCTGTGGATGTACTTGCTTGTCTTTCTGAAGAGTTACCTCCAAAAAGATGACCATGTGTCCTTCTGTGTACATCCTTGAGGTGTCTCTTCATGGTATGATTCCCAAAGGAATACTTCCTGTCAGGATTACCTCTTGAAAGTACACGCTGACACAGCTTGCAAGTTACTAAGGGTGCATTCACCTTTTGCTGGCCTTCAGGAAAAGTAAAATAATCCCATACATAAGAGGGCTTTTGTTTCCTCGCTCTCTGCCTCAAAACAGTGCTGCTAGTGCTAGCCTCACTCTCAGAAGAGCTCTGCTGTTCTGCCATCGTATCACAAAGACAACCCAGCTCCTTCTCCTAAGGGATCACAAGCAGAAATGAGAGGAATGGGTGTGGTGTAGGAGAGTTCTAGAACTGAAAGTAGTTTCAACCAATCAAAAGTTGTGTTTCATGATCACATGACCTACCGTACGCTTACGGTGCGCTTACGGTACGCTTACGGCAAAAGTGCGCATGCGCGTAAAAAAGACACGCGCTTGCGCGCATGCGCATAACAGACACTACCCGACACTTCCGCGTAACGTGCGCGTGTAGCGTACGCGCGCACGCGTCCCACGCGGAGTACGCGCGGCTACGCAAATTGCGTAACTATACGCAAGCAGCGTAGAAAAATTACGGGCGTTACGTAAACCGTACGCTTACCGTAAGCTTACGGTACGCGTACTAAAAAAATAATAAAAAAAAAATAAAAAAAGTACTGCAAATAAATTTTACATGTTTATTTTAAAAAATATATTAAAAAAAAAACATATTAAAGAATTTTAAAAATTTAACCATAGTCTTTATAAAAGGTAAGAAAAATAAAATAAAAATATGTTAAAAAAATAGAAGAAAAAAAAAACAATTAGCATTTAAAAAACCTTGCAAATTCACTGAAAAAACCATGGGTTTCACACACGTTATAGTTAGGAATTAGCATTTAAAAAACCTTAGAAATTCAGTGAAAAAACCATAGGTTTCACACACGTTATAGTTAGGAATTAGCATTTAAAAAACCTTAGAAATTCAGTGAAAAAAACATAGGTTTCACACATGTTATAGTTAGCTGGACATTTTACTCGTAAAAAACCAATGAAATTCCCCCGTTATAGTTAGTTCAGCTAACTATAACTCGCGCGCCCGCAATGCACTGCTGATGACGTCACATATTACATCACTCATGACATGGTCAGTGACATCACTCATGACATCACTGATGACATCTCAAATGACATCACTGATGACATCACTGATGACATCATCCTTGTGATAGAGTGGCAGACCTCCTCTTCCCCTAATATAACCTTTGATACACGCATTCAAAAATAGAGACTAAAATTTTCAAAACAAGGGACATACCAATAACAGTTACAACAACCTCTTCAGTAATTCTAAGATCCACATACACATCCACTCATTCACCAACAGTCCTATACAGTCACTCATACATGTACTCACTTATCATATGTACTCATACACCTATACATCCTGTTACACAATGCCACTCATCCATAGAGCTACTCACACACATAGTCACTCATGCTAATAAAGAATCAAACATACATTTACTTGCATATACAGTTATACACACACCACCACACTTACTTCTACGGAAACTTACACATACTTAGTCTTTTAAACAATCACTTATAGAAATACATACTTATTCATACAGGAACTCTTTCAATCTCTCACTCTCACATATACTCACATATATAAACCAATAGTCACATATACTAGTTTTAAACATATGTAGTTACTCATAAAGACACTATTGAGACAGTCATTCACTCACTAACACACCCATACACACACTCATCCACCCATGCAGTCCTGCACACATGCTCTGTTCAACACATACAAACAGTGAGTCACTCATTCATGCACCTATGCACTACGTCATACCCCCCACCGAACCATGCAGACACTCAGACTAATACTCAAAAAACCAACTAATAACCTATATAGACACCCATGTAGCTACTCACCAACCCATGCAGCCACTTATACACAAAGTGAAAAAATGATACAGATATTTACATATTTAAATATTACTCACTAAGCCATGTATTCACTATGATACACTTAATCAGTCAGTTACACAATCAATTTTTCAAAAAGAAATCATCCATTTAGACAGTAATATACCCATTTATTCTTCCATCAACCTTGAGATATACATATATAAAACATATTTAATTTTCAGAAAAACACACATTCACTGGATGATGTCATCAGTGATGTCATGAGTGATGTCATTTGAGATGTCATCAGTGATGTCATGAGTGATGTCACTGACCATGTCATGAGTGATGTAATATGTGACGTCATCAGCAGTGCATTGCGGGCGCGCGAGTTATAGTTAGCTGAACTAACTATAACGGGGGAATTTCATTGGTTTTTTACGAGTAAAATGTCCAGCTAACTATAACATGTGTGAAACCTATGTTTTTTTCACTGAATTTCTAAGGTTTTTTAAATGCTAATTCCTAACTATAATGTGTGTGAAACCTATGGTTTTTTCACTGAATATATATATATATATATATATATATATATAAATATAGATATATATAGATATATATATAAAACATAAAATCTATTTAAAAATCTTCAAACTTAAATTTCCCACTCCAGTCAATGCAACAGTAGGGAAAGTGTTAGATAACGGAAGGGTAACAATTACTATTCCCACTCCAGAGAGTGTAACAGTAGGGAAAATGTTGGATAGCGGAGGGGTGGAAATTACTATTCCCACTCCAGTGAGTGCAACAGTAGGGAAAGTGTTGGATAGCGGAGGGGTAAAAATTACTATTACCACTCCAGTGAGCATTATAGTGGGGGAAATGTTGGATAGCGGACCGGTAAAAATTACTATTCCCACCATTGAGGTCAACAATAGGGAAAGTGCTGCATAGTGGCGGGATAAAATTTACCATTCCCACTCCAATCAGTGCAACAGTAGGGAAAGAGTTGGATTGCAGAGTGGTAACAATTAATATTCTCTCTCCAGTCAGTTCAAAATTAAAAACAAACAAAATATTAACAACAACACAAATATTTAAAAATCAAAATAAATAAATAAAATGTATATATATATATATATATATATGAATATGTTAAAAATAAAAATGCAAATATATTTAATACTAAACATTAAAAGAGTATTATAATGTTAAATACATATGACAAATACCTGCAAATGTTATATTAAATAAAATAAGAAATAATTTTCAAACAAATAAATGTTTTATTAGAAATTATTTAAAAACAAAAACATTAATTACTGCATAACTTTACTTTTTTTATTTCGTACCCTAAAATACGACACAATTCAAAACCCACATCTAAATTTAAAAAACATTTATGCCTATAATTAACCTATTAATTACCAATTAAAGAAATATTATTAATTAAAAAGCAAATTAAAACTCAAAGCAAATTAATTAACCTCCCACAATTCACCCCTCTTATCCCCACCACCCACAGCTAAAATTAAACTCTAAAAAAATGAATTAAAAATTAAAACTTATTTTCAATTAAAAAACTAATAGTATTTATAACTAATTATAAAGTAGGTAGAATTAATTTACTGTCCACCCTTTACCCCATAAAAGTAAAACCAACACAGAAAAAGTTAAACAATTACCCTAATTAAATATGAATTCTTTAATTAATATTAATGCTCAACTAATTATTAATGAATTAAACATAAATAACTCCCCATCGTTAACCCCTATAAATCCCACAACCCACACCTAAAATTAATTGCACAACTTCCATATTTAATTTTTATTAGTTCAGTTCATAAGGCTTTATTCGGAGCATAGAAAAAAATGTCCATATAAGCACATACATAACATAACAAAATAACATAGCAAATTTCACAATGATCAACAAATAGTTAAAAAACGAGAGAACTTTACAACCAGGGGAGAATAAAATATTTAAAAACACATACTTTTCCTGATATTAATTGCTTTGAGTAAAAAAGTTGCAGTAAAAAAGCAAATATCGGGGTGATGCAGGTTAAAAAGCAATTTAAAAGAGTCATGTACTGTTCTAACACCAAATTTAATAAAAATAGGTTTTAAAAAAGCTACACGGAGATTCCCATACAGTGGGCACACCAAGAGAAAGTGCATCGTGCTTTGTGCAGACAAGTTGTCGCAGGGACAAAAACCCATGGGCTGCTTATTTACAGTTGGAAAAGCGACCAATTTATGCACAATCCCCATTCTAAGTCTAGTTAAAACAAACTTGTGGGAGACTCTGTTCACCATGGTAAGATATGGCTGAAATCCTTCCAATTCATTCAAAGAGTTATATTGCACACAGGTAGAGAGAGATTTACTTTTGTCATTCCGACCCTCGGATTTACACAGCAGAAAGATATACTTCATTTCAGCTTTAGAAATTGCAGCTGCCCCATATCTATCGGATTTGATGTTAATCCCGTAGAATTCTTGAAAACTGTTTACAATATACTTAATCCATGGTATCTTAAAATGATTATCAGCGGAGAGACAGTCATCAATGATGGCTCTGTTTAGTGACGTCTCTTCTTTAAGCCAAATTGCCCGCCACAACAATAATGGCCTTAACAGAAGCAAATCATTTAGAAAGGGGATACCAAGTTCGCTGTGGACTAAGTCATTAGATGCAGAATTAGGTAAGTTCAACAGTTTTTTAAGGAAGGCATTCTCCTCCACCTGTAAACCCCCTGCCTGGGTAAAGCCCCAGATCCCAGCTCCGTAAAGCGCAGTTGAAAGGCATCGTGACTGGAAAATCTTAAGCATGTCACTTATACGCTTATCCCCTAGTTTGGTGGCAAAGGTGAACACCCCATTAGAGCTTCTGACCATCTTGGCTCTAACGCTTGTAAGTTCACTAGCCCATGTACAGTTCTTTGAGAAGTTAATTCCAAGATAACAGAAGTTATCCACCACTTTGACCCTATGTTGATCAATGTAATAAGCGTGAGGCTTATTCTTTCCGGTGCCACATTCCATGGTATAGGTTTTAGTTTTGTTGATCACAAGCTTTCTCGATGTAATAAATTGTGAAAACCTATCCATCAGACGTTGGAGGCCTATCGGTGTCCTAGATAATAATACGGCGTCGTCCGCATAGAGTAAGACCGGGACAGTCATATTATTGACTCTAGGGGCATCGGCTACGACTGACTGCAGCACAGTGTCCACTTCGTTAATAAAAAGGGTAAAAAGTAGGGGGGCTAAAACACACCCCTGCCTAATTCCCCGACCAATCCTGAATTTAGTGGTGCACTCCCCATTAGAACCATATCTAACGCTAGTTCGAAGTTTTTCATACAATCTAGCTAAGAAGAAAATAATGCCCTCAGGAGCCCCCATATCGATCAGCTTGGCCCAAAGGATAGCGTGATCCACCAGATCGAAGGCACTACTTAAATCTGCGAAGCAGAGATAAATAGAACCCTTTCTGGCCTGGGTATATTTCCCTATCAAGAGTTCAAGATTCAGGCATTGCTCAATCGTCCCACGGCCTTTTCTGAACCCATACTGGCAATTAGCCAAAATGCCATTAGTCTCTGCCCATTCTTCCAACCTAACCAGGAGAGTCCTACTCATGATTTTAACTGAGGAGTCCAACAGGGAAATGGGACGATAGTTCTTCACGTCCCCCTTGTCTCCTTTCTTATGAATAGGTACAATAATAGATTCTTCCCATGTTGGGGGTATCCCGTAACTGACTGCTGCGTTAAATACTTTAACCAGAACAGGACCCCAAATCTCCGGGGCTACCTTGTAAACATCAATGGGTACTCCATCAGGGCCCTGGGCCTTACCACCTTTACTTGTGGCAATGCTACCCAAGACCTCAGAGAGACTAATGTTAAGGGGCACTATAGGCCAGCTGTCTCTTAAATTTAGCAAAGAGTTAGCTGAATCAAAAATAGTAGAAAAATGGGAAATCCAAGTATCCATGCCAACCATAGAGGTGAGCTCCGGAACCTTCTCATCTTTCAGGAAAGGGCAGTTAACCGTGGCCCAGAAAAGCGAACAATCTTTCAGTTCGGCGGCCTGCGTCAATTTGTCCCAAGCCTCGTGTTGTAATTCTGTCTTCCTGCGCTTAACTATGTTCTTATAGTTAGATCTAAGCTGACACACCTGCTTCTTGTCTCTAGGTTTGGTAGCCAGAGCATCTTTAAGCTCTTTTAGTGCGCAAGTGCAGGCACTGTCAAACCATCCTCTTTGCCGTATTGGCTTGCCATCACTTAATTTGGTAAATTTTTGGTCAATAATGGTATTGATTCTAACAAAATGTTGGACAAGATCGGCATTGACGTCATCCGTTTCAAGGATCTCAGTAATTTCTGGAAGACAGCTATTAATAATACTATCAGACGTCATTACTGATTTGTCACCTTTCCATCTCAGCCTAGTACCATTGGGTCTATATGGTTCAATACTGTTAATAACCCCAGATGATACTACAGATGTTTTATTCCAAAAAACCACCTCTAAAACTATGCAATTATGATCGCTAAGCACGATGTCCACAACCTTGGGAGCCAGACTCCATGGAACAAGGCTTGAAGACAAACATATAAAATCAATGATAGTGTTAGCCCCCCTCCCTGTAAATGTCGGGATACTTTCTGCAGAGTCATTATTATTCGTATCCAGAATTTCCATGTCAAAAGCCGCTAAAAGATGGTTTAAAGAGTCCCCATATTTATCATGAGGAAAATGGAGATCCACGTCCCCAAATCGGTTAGTAATTCCGCACGGACAGTGACTAGAGAGGGGGCAAACAGAAATGTTAAAATCCCCTGCGAAAATAATTTCAAAAACAATTTTAGAACCATTAATAATGTCTTCTAGAGCAGTGAATAAGGAATCTACCACCGCATACCTGGTACTATCGAAAATATTATTATAGAAATTAATTAAAAGAATATTTCTGCCATCCTTCTCGTACAGCCACAAGATTTGTGCATGGGTCCCCACTAAGACATGCTTCTTAACAATAATGGGAATTTTGATAGAAATCAGGACCAAAAGCCCTCCCTTGGCTCTACCAGAAATGGATGCAGTTGCAGGTAACTGATAAGAGATATATCCATTGTACCCCGAAAAATTTTTACACCAAGTTTCTTGAAAACAGCAGATATCAAAAAGATTAATAAACTCTCGCCAACCCAAGCTCGCTTCCTTTGAAGTTAAGCCAGCAATATTCCAACTAACAAAATGACTTCTAGTTGATAATTCTGAGCCTTTGTCCCGGGGGGAAACACTTGCACGCTTGCTATGGTTATTGGTTATATAAGGTACTCCTATAGCCCCCTCAAAAGCAGTACCAGAATCAATTGGCGGACAATGATCATGGGGGGGACTAACGTTTCTTATCAGCCCCGGAGTAACACTTACTGATGCTGTGTCACAGTGAACGTCCTGGTCTTCACGGTATACTACATCAGAAATCAGTCAGTCGTTACAATCCAAACCGCTCAAGCACTGGAACCGATTAGAGTTAACTAACTCAAACCTATTAGGCACATTTGAGGCACTGCCCCCACCCCTGCTAGAAACATTAAGGGTTCTACTAATAACGTGTTGATAAAAATACCCAAGTGGTCTAAGAGAAATGCCCTGTTCATTTGTAGGTCGTGAGGTGGCTCTAAGCAAAGTTGTAGTGGCTAATTGAGGGTCGCTAAAATTAATGATCACACAATCGCCACTAATGCTTTTAGGCGAGTTCCCAATCCAATTGGCTCTGGTAGTAGTTAAAATTTCGTGAGACAGGGCCACAGGGTAGCCACACTCACGGTTTAACCAGGCCACTGTTTTATTCTTAAGCGACTCGTGGCTTTCAAGATTGCCCCGAGACCCCTTCTCCGGAAGTGGGGGAACGTTAGTTAAAACTGCCACGTAGGGGGCACATTCTGGGGGTAAATTGGGCCCCTTGGGATGATTTTTGGAGTTATTGACGATCTTCCAAGGGTTATCCACTACCACAGATAAAGGTGGAATATTAGAACCAACCGCCAAATTCGGTTCAGCTGTGGAATTAGGACAATGGCTCTCATTAAGGATGTTAAGAGTTTCCGGTTCTGAAACCATAGCTGTTAATGGATCTAATGGATCTACTCTATTAGCCTTAGTCCCTAAGTGGGAATCTAGAAGCCCCCCCAGTCTCTTAATTTCTAATGATAGGGTGTCAAGTTTGTCCATTAAAGGCAGGATGACTTTATCAAACTTACTATCTATCAGACTAACTAGAAACTCTAATTGCTTGGGGTCTAATGTTACTTGGGTATTTTCGACAACAGTAGGTGAGTTACTCACTGCACACTTAGACGGGGGATCCAATCTTTTTTTATTATGATTCCCTCCACGTTTTGGAAATGTTGGCCTAACAACACCCTTCCCCGATCTTAGCACTCTCTGCACTCTCGAAACCGGAGAGCATAAGGCTAATGATGAGTCTGACGGTTCTGGCATGTTCAAGATAGGGTCAGGATCAGGTACGGGAATCACTGCGGGACGTTGCGAGCATTCAATATTGACACCACCGTCTACTGTGGATATTGGTGAAACAATAGCTAAATCTGGAATATTAGGTAGGGAGTCTGAAGGGCACCCCCGACCCAAAGAAAGTCGTCGTTCTTTGTTAATTTTATCAACGACTTTCACAAGATAACTATCGAGGGTGGCACAATTAGAACGGACAGACTCCTTATTAAGTGTAGACATCTTAACTTATTAAACAAGGAAATGAAACCACAAATATAAAACTAAACTAAACACTCCAAAACGCCTTAATCAGAAATAATTAAATTGTTATAATAGAAAATCACTTAAGATATTACCAGACAAACTGGATATATCAGCAACACAAATAATAACTATTAAAAGTCAGGCGCAAAAGTGCATTATTGCCCGGGCACATACAGATGCAACCCTTTAGATGATCGATTGCACAGCATCCGGCCCAGCCCAGCCTCTTCTGGCCTCTGACGGCCACAGACGGTCCCGCCCTTGTCCCGGGCTTCTCCCGGCGCCGACCCGCGTGCGATCCCGCGACGCGGAGGGAGCCTCGGAAGATATAGCGCCTCCGGGCGCGTCGTCCAGCGTCAGTGGGCGGGTCTGAGGGGAATGCTGGGGCTTGAGGTCCTATCCTGCGGCAGCCTCAGGTGGCGCGAGGCGACAGCGGCAGGAGAACCGGGCATCCGCTTCAAGCCGAGGGAAAGATCCAAAGCAGCTCCCAGAAGCCTGTCAGGTACTGTTTGTTGATCCTGGTTAGCAGCGTTTACCCCCCGCTCCACCGAGGGAGCCTCGGAAGATATAGCGCCTCCGGGCGCGTCGTCCAGCGTCAGTGGGCGGGTCTGAGGGGAATGCTGGGGCTTGAGGTCCTATCCTGCGGCAGCCTCAGGTGGCGCGAGGCGACAGCGGCAGGAGAACCGGGCATCCGCTTCAAGCCGAGGGAAAGATCCAAAGCAGCTCCCAGAAGCCTGTCAGGTACTGTTTGTTGATCCTGGTTAGCAGCGTTTACCCCCCGCTCCACCGAGGGAGCCTCGGAAGATATAGCGCCTCCGGGCGCGTCGTCCAGCGTCAGTGGGCGGGTCTGAGGGGAATGCTGGGGCTTGAGGTCCTATCCTGCGGCAGCCTCAGGTGGCGCGAGGCGACAGCGGCAGGAGAACCGGGCATCCGCTTCAAGCCGAGGGAAAGATCCAAAGCAGCTCCCAGAAGCCTGTCAGGTACTGTTTGTTGATCCTGGTTAGCAGCGTTTAATTAATTAATATAAATTAACAACGAATTATTAATCAATTAAATATAAATTACTTCCCAGCCTTGGCCCCCATAAACCTCACAACCCACACCTAAAACAAATACACAATTTCCATAATTAATTACCAATTAATCAATTAATATTAATCAACAATCAATTATTAATTAATTGCAAATAAATTACTTCCCACAATTTACACTATAAAATCTCAATTAAATAAATATTAATAAATAGAAAATAATCATTAATTTATTATAATTACATAACTTCCCACCCTATTCCCCTATAAACTTACAACCCGCTATGGACCTAAAAAAATGCAAAATTTAATTAAAATAAAATTGATAACTACTAAAAATGTAACACATATATTAAAAAGCATAAACAATACTTATACAAAAAACATACAACACACATTTAAAAGATAAACTAAAATACATAACACTAATCAAAAAATTTATATTTGAAACAAATATACTTTTGCAAACGATATTAATGACTTTTATATTTTTAAAAACAATATTTATTGCCTCAAATTCGATATTTTTCACCACAAAATTCTTGCTGTCTATATTTCTGTGTCATGATATTTCCAACTCGATATTTGTGTAAGTCGACATTTCCAACTCGATATTCTGTCTGAATACCACGAGGTCCCACATCGTGCATGGGTTACACAGCAGAGGCGATGCTTTGGTTCTGAGGAGCTGCAAAGCTATGATGTAAGGTCCTGCATCGTAATTGAGGCTCATATCGACAAGGGCTTGCGATGTGGAGTCTGGCATTGAGGATGTGTCACTCAGTCGAGGCAATGTACCTTACGAAGAGGTATGAGGCTCTGATGAGAGAACCTGTGTTGTCGCCAAGTCTGCTGTTGAAGAGGGATTTGCAATGTGAAGACATGTGTTGGTGAAGATTTCCACAGCAGCAGTTCCATTGCTGGCTGCAAGGTCAATGCAGAGTCCTGGTGCTGTGAGAACCCTTCCAGCAGAGATGGTGTGTCCGTTTTTAGAGGTTTAATTTTCTTTGCTTTTTCAGACATGGAAGATTCAGATTTCTTAAGCATTATTAATATATTTTTGTTAATCTTTCGGTATCTTGTAGGTTTCATTTTGTTGGTGTGCACAATGGGAGTATAATAATATATTAAATTAAAGATGTATAAGTATTATATTGCTTTTAATGTGCTGATTTTAGTTTTGTCTTTTAAAAATATATTTACATTTATTTTTAACGAAATGTATGCACCTATTTTGGAGTGAGCTCTAGTCTGGCAGAGTGATGCTATCCTGTCTTCCCAGGCAGCTGTGCATGCAATTTGATGCTTCTGTTCTATTTAAATCCATAAATTATTAGTTAGAATATTTTGTTTGTTGATTGTTCTAGTTGTCATGGTTGAATTTTGATTTCCTTTATTAAGTGCTTGCTAATTTTAAAATAATTCGAGTTGAGAAGTTTGATTGCATAACTTGTTTTAAAAATGTTTTTGGGAAAGTGGTATAGATTTAATTCTGTATTGTTTTATATTTTATGATATTTAGGTAAACAATGTCTCTATTGTCAATATCTTGCCTATTTAATTCATTTTTTACTTTTGTCAGTGTTTTCAAAATCTGTATTTTTGTAATTGATATTGTTAAAATGATATTTTGAATGGTGAGGTGTTGTTGTCAATATTTTTCTCATTTCTGTAGGGTGTTTAAAAAGTTAATAAATATTTGAGCGGCTGTTGTAATATGCAACCCAACAAGCTCCAATCAGTTCCCTTCACTCTTCCCCAGCTTGCTACGCAATGCTACCTAGTACATGTTCTTTTTGTGCAGCAATTAATAATTCTTATGTATATTCAAGTGAATGGTGCTGCCTATCAATATCAGGGTGACTTCTTTAAAAGCATACAGGAGATGTCCTCTGAACCTTATTGAATATTTTTTCCATCATAACCTAGCATTGGCATATTATTTGGGTTGTAGAAAACAAGTGTCAATCATTAGACTTACCAAGGTGAATACGTAAATGTATATGTTGAATATGATCGACTTGCTCAAAACAGAAGCTCAATCAATATTTTTTCGCTTTTGTAAATTTTCACTTCCAACAAACAAAGATAATAATAAAATACATCAGACCAGTTTAAAATTCTCTGGTATCCTGAACTTGAGAGGCATGGTGGAAACTTATTGTAGACTTGTTACTGATGTAAGGGAACTCTAGTAATGACTTAAGATATTGCACTCTGGTACAGTAAGCATTTTCTTCTAACTCAAGTGACCGATACTAACTTCTTAGGACCCAATAACAACTTTGCCACTGCGGCGCCTGGTCTGCCCCGCCGCTGATCCACCAAAGTGATGGTTAGACCGCCCCCCAGATTAGGAGTTTTTTCCTGTCTGGCAGGCTGGGTTTTAGTCTTCCCACAGCAGTACCTCTAAAAATGGGCACTGCAATGGGAACTCCAAAAACAGTTCAAGACCTCTGAACTCCTGGTCAGGGACCTGCTCTACCCCCCGCAGCTCCACTGTTAAGTGCAGCTGCTCCGTGCACTGTGCTCTGCCTGGTCAGGTAGGTTTTCTAGGCCCTCCTCCACCTGCAGGCTCCTGCCTGCGCCTCATTCCTGGTGGTCCAGTGGGAGAGCCTTGCTCTTCTGCTGGCCCCTTCTGTCTGTCTCTGTCTCTGTCTTTGTGCCGTTTTTCTGTCTTTCTGTGCCCGTTTTTCTGTCTTCCTTCTAGCCTCTTCCTTCATTTTCTATTGTGCCTGTCTTGTCATTATACCTGTGCCAGTCTGTCAATTAGCCGTTTTCTATGTCTTCTGTGCCTGTTTGCTCTCCATGCCCTTCCCGCCACTGCTGCCACCGCAGACCCTCCCCCTCCTGCCGGTTCCCGTGCTTCCCTCCCCGTCCCCTACTTAATGTCAACCGCTGCGAGAGAGCGCAAGCAAGACCTCTGCTCCTGGTCAGGGACCTGCTCTCTACCCTGCAGTTCTGCTTTTAAGTACAGCTGCTCTATGCAATGTGCTCTGCCTGGTCAGGTAGGTGTTTGAGGCCCTCCTCCACCCGCAGGCTCCTGCCTGCGCCTCATCCCTGGTGGTCCAGTGGGAGAGCCTTGCTCTTCTGCTGGCCGCTGCTGTCTGTCAATGTCTTTTTGCCATTTTTCTGTCTTTCTGTGCCTGTTTTTCTGTCTTCCTTCTAGCCTCTTCACTGTATTTTCCATTGTGCCTGTCTTGTCATTGTACCTGTGCCTATGTGTCAATTAGCCGTTTTCTCTGTCTTCTGTGCCCGTTTGCTCTCCGTGCCCTTCCCGCCGCTACAGCCCTTGTGGCCCCTCCCTCTCTGCCGGTTCCCGCGCATCTGTGCCCGTCCACGACCCGACTGCAGCCAGGACCAGGAACCCTGGATCTACAACTTCCTACCACTACAACCCCGCTGCCCTCCTCGCACTCGACCCCAGAAGGAACAACAACTGCCAGCGGTCGACGCTGAACACCACCCATGGCCAGTTCTCCTGCCATCACTGCCGCCAATCCTTCACCTCTGACCGCACCCCCACAGCTCCCGCACCAAACGCGAACAACACCGCAGCCCTGAAATGCATCCTCCTCAACGTGCACTCCCTGCACAGACACACCGTAGAGATCTGGGACCTCCTCAACACCCTCTCGCCAGACGCCGCCTTCTTTACAGAAACCTGGACCAACGGCTCTTCCGCCCGACATCGTCACCACCATCCCTGACGGATACAAGATCCAGAGGGAGGACTGCCCCAACCGCCCAGGAGGAAGACTCGCCATCGTACACAAGAGCTCCCTCCAACTCTCCACCTCTACCACAAATGACTCCTTCCCCACCACCGAACACCTTCACTTCCAGATCCAGACCAGCCCCAGAACCACTCACCACAGCACCCTCCCCTACAGACCCCCCAGACCCCATGCTTCATTCGCCACTACCATCCCTGACCTCATCGCACCCCACGCCATCACCTCCATGGACTACATACTTATCGGAGACCTGGACTTCGACTTCAACAACCCCAGCGACCCCAACTCCCCACCCTTCTGGGCAACCTCGCCAACATCAGACTGAAACAGCTCGTCACCATGCCCACCCACAAGACAGGACATACCCTCGACCCCATCTTCGCAGGAGGAAACAACACCCACTTCAGACACATCACACAACCCCCATGGATAGACCGCCACTGCGTACACTTCCACGTCGACAAACCCACGCGGCCCAAACCTGCACTGCATCCCCCATGAAGGAACTGGAGCAAAGTCACTGAGGAACAACTCAACTCCATCTTCAACCTCGACGCCCCCACCCTGTCGACCGACACTAACTTCGAAGCAAAAGGACTCTACAGATGGATCTCCAGCTGCACAGACAAGCTTGCACCACTACGCAAGCTCCACCGACAACGCCCCAGGAAAGCCACCTGGTTCACCGCTGACCTCCAAGAATCCAGGCGCACCTCCAGATGTTTTGAAATTAACTGGAGAAATAGCAAAACACCAGAAGACCGCACCACCTAAAAAACACCATGACAGAATACCACTAACTCATCAGATCCACCAAAAGGACCTTCATCCAAAACAAGATCCTTGCTAATGCCGGCAACTCAAAGCAACTCTTCAGCATCATCAGGAATTCACCAAGCCCCCCAGCTAAACCATGGACATCACCCCTTCCCAGGACCTCTGCAACGAGCTCGGATCCTACTTCCATCTGAAAATCAAGGCACTCTACAACAACTTCAACAACCAGACACCCCACTCTGAAACCACTTCCTGCTCCAGCAATGCAATCCAGCCCACCATCTCCTCCTGGACCCCAGTCACTACCGAAGACACCACTTCAACCATGAAAGGCATCCACTCAGGGGCCCCCAGGGACCCCTGCACCTGCACATCTTCCACAGAGCCACCACCGCCATCGCTCACAAACTAGGACACACCATCAATACCACCTTCAAGACTGGCATCTTTCCAGATGACTGGAAACACGCAGAAGTCAGACCCTTGCACAAGAAGCCCTCAGCAGACCCCACCGACCTCAAGAACTACCGACCCATCTCCCTCCTCCCCTTCACGGCCAAAGTCACAGAGAAGACCGCCAATGCACAACTAACCAAATTCATTAAAGAAAACTCCATCCTCGACCCCTCCCAATCCAGATTCTGCAGCAACCACAGCCCCGAAACCACTCTACTCGCCACCACAGACGACATCCGTACTTTCCTGACCAAGGATACACCGCAGCCCTGATCCTACTCGACCTCTCTGCAGCGTTCAACACCGTCTCTCACTGCACACTCACCACCAGACTCCACGACACCGGCATACAAGGAACTGCTATCGACTGGATCCGCTCGTTACTCACCGGCAGAACCCAACGAATCAGACGACCACCTTTCTTCTCCGAACCAACGGAAATCAACTGCGGAGTGCCGCAAGGATCATCGCTCAGCCCCATGCTCTTCAACATCTACATGGTCCCCCTCGCCACCATCATCAGACGGCACGGACTCAGCATAGTATCCTACACCGATGACACCCAGCTCATCCTTTCCCTCACCAAGGACCCAGTCACCACCAGACACAACTTCCAGGAAGGAATGAAGGTCATCACATCTTGAATGAGCAGAAACTGCCTGAAGCTCAACTCGGAGAAGACAGAAGTCCTCGTCCTCAGACCCTCCCCCTCGGCATGGGACAACACCTTGTGGCCAATGGACCTCAGCAGTCCCCCCACACCCATGACCGAAACCTCGGCATTGTACTTGACTCCTCCCTCTTCATGACACGACAAGTCAATGCCGTCGCCTCCAGCTGTTTCAACAACCTCCAAATCCTCCGAAAGACCTTCATGTGAAGGCGGTCACACACGCACTCATAACCAGCAGACTGGACTACGGAAACACCCTCTACACCAGGATCAACAAGTCTCTACTCCACAAGCTCCAGACCATACAGAACACCGCAGCCAGACTCGTCCTCGGCATTCCTCGACATGAACGCACCACCCAACACTATGGAACCTCCACGCTGAGAGAATAGTCACTTTTAAGATACTCACCCAGGCCTACAAATACCCCACAACACCGGACAATACCTCAGCGAGAGGCTCTCCTTCCACGTACCTAAGAGAAACCTCTGATCCGCCAACCTCACCCTCACCGAAATCCCGTGCATCCGCAGAGCCAGACAGATGGAAGAACCATCTCCTACATTGCAGCCAAGACCTGGAATGAGCTCCTGCTCAACATCAGACGAACCCCCTCCCTGAATATCTTCAGGAAGACACTCAAGAGCTGGTTTTTCAACTGATAGGGAGCGGCTCACACCACCCCAGTGCCTTGAGACCCTCACAGGTGAGTAGCGCGCATACAATTCCCCTGATTGATTGATTGATTGATTGATTGAAACGTCCATGCCATGCAGGACTTTGGGTACATGCACACAGGAGAGCACATGTTGTGCCCCCCTGTGTTCAACCCTATGCGGAGGAGGCACAGGGGGCCCTGCAGGGCCTGCTTTGTTTCTTCTCTGCCATGGTGTTTATGGAGAAGGAATTGCCATCACATCGCTGGCAGAGAGGAAACTCATAATATGCTTGGTGTGCCTGCACCTGTCCCACCAAGCATATTACTGTCTACTAATCGCAGCAAAACTGCCAGGGAATAGCAGTATCCTAGTGGCTGCGGCAGGGCTATGGCAATCCCACCGCCCGACTCCTAATAGGGCGGTTGGGAAACTGCCACCACTGTGCCCCCTCAAGTCACCGCCAGACTCATAATCGGGGCCTTAGGGTGTTAAAGACTGCTACACCATGAAACATACCTGGCTCAAGGGACCGCTAGTTTGATTTTAAAATACTGCAGCCTTCGACAGTAAATAATTGTGTCTGATTCAAGGGACCTCTAGTAATTGCTTAAAGTTCCTCAGCTTTCGTTCAAAAAGTGCTGGTTGCTGCTTTTCAAATGCATACGAATGTGAGCTTTATAATTAGTGAGACCCATTGGCTTTGTCATTGCTTGTTTAATATTTGGAAGTAAGTCAATGGTTAATCATTATGAGGTCATCAATGTAGCAGAGCATAAAAGGATTTGAATGGATTGCCCACTGTATTCCCTTCTGGTAACGAGGGGAGGGGGGTTCAGATCTACTCCAAACACTCCATATCAGAGTCACAGAAATGTTGCCTTCATTTTTAGAAAATGTTGCAGAAAGAGTAAATAATTGGAAATGAAATTGGAGCCTGATGGGATATGCTTTATTATGTATTGTTATCTTGGTTAGTATGCTTCTCAAGGAGCTGTATATGGAGGAAAAGAGTGGGATTGCTGCAACCAAACCTTTGCACAAATGTTTTTTTTTATTACATTTGAATGCTGACTCTCAATGTTCCTGAGTGCAAAATTACACTAGCAATATTGCATGGCTGGTTCATTTAATGGTCAGATTTATCACTATTGATATATATTTTAATTAAATGCTACATAAATAATCCTTCCAGGCAGGGCAGGCCTTATCATCTTGCAGAAGGCATTATATCTCTCATTTATGTCCTTTAAATGCCCGTTTTTATGTGCAGCTCAATTTATTTTGGCTAATGAAATTAATTCCAAAAAGGTATTTACACAGTTTTGTATACATTTCAGTGTGGAGCACATAGTAAAGCAGATCTTTGAGCAATTCCTGTCCTATTGATATTCTCATTGCCAACGGAGACTCATACATTATCTGCTTTGTGTCAAGACCGTTGCAATGATCAAATAAAACTCTTTTAATTGAACCTCCATAGTGTTTGCAAACATTTTTTTTTCTACGAGAGATGAAGTGACTTACAATGCTGCTGCTAAAAAGAGATTTATTGATCATCTTTTATCTTTTTTCATCCGCCATCTGCGTTAGCTGCCACATAGCTCAAACACATAGATTTGTGCCGCCCTGGTGCCTAGATTTATCGTGCCAGTGGCCGGATCTGCACTTTTACACAGTGCCAGGGAATCAATACCTACATCCACCAGCTAGTCTTTCCAGTGCATGTAAATACCCTGCGGAACAATAAACGCCGAAGAGTTTGATTTTATTATTTATGCAGACACCAGTAAACATCCTAACCTTTAAGAGAGCGTTCCAAATAATTAATAGTCAGAGGTTTCCAGAGCCAAAAATACACTACGTATTCATTCTTTTATCCTGATCGTTCAAAAACAATAAAATCAGGCAGACAAATCAGAACAAATTGGTAGCTTTGATGTGCACTTCCCCTGCAAATATGATTTTTATTTTTTGAATTAAAGTATGCAAATTTGCTTGAAAGAAATTGCACTTATCAATTTTATCATCCGTACCAATTGCGTAAAACAATTTTTTGTTTTGAAGAGTATTGCCAAATGTTAATGAGCATTGACCACGACTGTAAGAATGAAGGCATAATTTGAATATGGTTTTATGCGAATATACGGATTTTTTCACAGTGCAAATAGAAGTTTTTCACACTAAAGTTTAAATGTAAATAGAATGTTCTTAAGGCGTTATTGCTGAGACTGGAACACATCTTAATGGATGATGCAGATGACTTTTGTACAGAAATCATCAATATATTAATTTCGAAATCATCCATGTCTGTAGAGCAAGCCGCACAAAAAATAAAAAGCGCAGCTAGTTCAGGTGCTATTAAAATGCTAAGAAGTACGAACCGCTATAATGACACCAACAGAGCAGATGAAAGGTTTAGTTTGAGGTGTTTTGTGTGCCCTTTAAAGTGGATTTTGAAGGCCATATAAGCAGAAATGCTCAGGCCACTAGAGTAGCCCATTATTCCACGCAACAACACAGATCAACAGAAGCTGATCAAAAACGTGGGCTACTATAATAGTCTCTTTCCATGCCTTGGAACATCCAAGCAGCTGCACAATTCTTCAAAGGCTCTAATAAGGTACATTGAAGGTTGAATGTGGGGCGTTTTAGCTTTATTTTTGGAGGAGGGGTTGAGAGGTTGGAAAATTGTAGGGATGCGAGCTTTTTAAGAAAAAGAGAAGGCGCTCGCACAAATATGAACAGTACTTCTTGAACTACATGTGTGCAGTGGGTTTCAGCAGTTACCTTGCGAAAGATGAAAAAAAAAGACTATTGGAAGTAATTGTGGCAAAAAGTACATTACAATATCAAACGACATTCTTTGAGTAAGATGCAGTTCAGGGCCGAGATGGCCTTTTGATGCACCATAATTATAATACATTGGAAGATGAAAGCAGTCCCTAGTGTTTTTGAACAAACAAATCTGCAGCTAAAAGGGGAACTTTTTCAGAACAGCGTCGACAATGTAAACTGACAATCTTTCGGCTGTCTCCCGACGCAAATGGCAGCGTGTTGAGGACTGGAGGGCCGCAGAATGTGTAAAAACCCTTTGATGTTAAAATTGCACTTATGTCCAATTCTTATTTCCCCAGTCTGTGATGGCATATCAAAATAAAAATAAACTAAAGAAGGAGAAAAAAAACTCGCATGCTTTTATGGAAAACGTTTGCTTCAGTTTTCATTGATATTTAATGAAATAAGTCAAATGGACTCATTTTGTAACTGCGAAATAAAAAGATGACTACATATTCAGAGGCACAACATTTTCTGTGAAAGATGTGCAAAAGCTAAATAATTCTGTGTATCTGGATATGTAGTCATCTTTTTATTGAGCAAGTAGATGTAGTAATTAGGGGCATATCAACAACAACCGGCGATAATTATCGCTCAGCGCTCTTAGCGTGAGGATAATTATCGCCGGCCAGCATGGATTTTTATCGCTGAGATAGCGTGCTATTAGCAACGCTTATCTCAATAGAGATAAAAATCTACACGCTAACAGGCTAACGTGAGATTATCGCTGGAAACCCAGCGATAATCAGACGTTACCTTGTTGATAGGGACAGGCAAACTTAGCCATGATATCCTCCTTCCATAGGATATCATGGCTAAGTCTGAAAATTAGCAGACGTAAAAAAGCAGCGTTAACCGCGGTTAGCGCTGCTTTTTTTGTCTCTAACAGGGTTAGCGACATTCTTGATAATAGGAGAAATGTCGCTTAGCGACATTTCTCCTATTATTTTACTCTGGAACGCCCCCTTTGCATCTCATTAGAGATGCAAGGGGAAGCGTAGAGGTAAAGGGTGCTAACATGCAAATTTGCGTGTTAGCACCCTGTTGTTGATAGGGCGCTAGTTTTATCTCTGCTTTTTTGGCTTTTAAAGCCAAAAAAGCAGAGATAAAGCCCGTGTTGATATGCCCCAAAGTATCTTACCACGAAGAATCATGTCCTATCTGAAGTGTGTTGTTTTTCTTCAGAGCATAGGCCGGGATTTGGGGGTGGAGTAGTCTCAATCATTATTCCGATTGCTGAATCGCCACTAATCAGATAAAATTAACCAGGTGGTCTGCCATTGTGTTAATTTTTTTATTTAATCTATTCATTCAGACTAAAATTGTGCTGCATGTACCCCACATTTGGGCAGTCTGAAGATGGGTCTGAATTTCCTTAGTATCACGACCTTCACGATCTCACTGAACATTATAACAATGCCATGCTTTCTGCCTTGAATGCCACAGCCCCCCTTCAGCTAAAAAGAAATCCCATAAAAGACTCCAAACCCTGGTTCAATGACAGACTAAATGCGGACAGATGCAACCTAAGACTAGCAAAACGCACCTGGAGATTCACTCCCTCCTCGGATCTTCTAAAAACATTAAGATTCAAAAGAAGTAGATATAACAAACTCATTAGATCAGAGAAAGCCAACTTCTTCAAATACCAACTGGACAAAGCCAAAAATTGCCCGAAACGTATTTTTGAGCGGATTAAATCTCGATCCAACAACACCTCTACCCAATCTCAGCACCTCTCTCGCCCGCAACCAAACTGTGATGCGGTTGCTGAATTCTTTCTTGATAAGACAAACAAAATCGAAGCAGATCTTTATTCTGCTGCACTCAATCTTTCGCCCACACCCCAGACCTCACCTCATTGTCTCTCCCTCAAAAACAATACCTCATGGCGCAAATTGACTCCCCTCAATGACATTACCATCATCAATATTCTCACGACCCTTTAAAACCTCAAATAAATTCAATGATCCCCTCCCCCCCAACTTCTTTAAAGATATGATAGGATCACTAACACCGCTCTGGTCCAAGATCATCAGCGCCTTACTTCTTCAAGGTGAGATCCCGGACTGCCTGAAGGCTGCCCTAGTGCACCCTATTCTCAAAAAACCCTCGGATGACCCCGTTGACCTGAACAACTACCGGCCAATCACAAACACACCTACCCTGGCAAAACTGCTGGAGAAATGTGTTCATGAACAACTACGCAAACATATCGAGAAATTCCAGCTTCTCGACCTATTCCAATCGGACTTCCGCACTGGTCACAGAACCTAAACTGCCATTACTCACATAGTGGAAGACGCCCTCACTTTACTTGACCAAAATGAAGCTTGCCTTTTAATTCTGCTCGATCTCTCATCTGCGTTCGACACTGTCAAACATGACAATCTACTCTACCTCTTGGAACGCAGGATGGGGCTCTCAGACACGGTCCTTAAATGGTTTTAATCTTTCCTCAACAACAGAACACAAAGAGCCAAATCCAACCAGTCTCTATCCAACCCTAGTCCTTGCACACTGGGTGTCCCCCAAGGATCCTCACTTTCCACCACACTGTTTAACCTCTTCCTTGAACCATTGACTGTAATTCTGAAAGCCTCCAACATCCAATATCACATGTATGTGGACGACACCCAACTCTACATGAAAATCTCCTCCCCCGATGACATCAAATCTCTCAATGGAAACCTTCTCAAAACCCTGAACTGGCTAACCTTCAACCATCTCAAATTAAACTCCCTCAAGATTGAATTCCTTCTCATTGCACCTGCTAGGCAATACACCACTTTTGTGAAATTTCTCTGTAACCTCACCACCCTCAACTGCACTCCCCACATCATTGATTCCATTAAATCATTGGGAGTTGTGCTAGACAAGAACCTAAACATGCAAGACCACATCAGATCATCCACCAAAGGAGCAAACTTCCAACTTTGATCCTTAGAAAACTCAAATCCTACCTTCCCCAAGACAACTTTAAATCGCCGGTGCAAGCATGTGTCATCTCTAGACTAGAATACAGCAGTGCTACTCTATGCGGACTGCCGAAACTCAGTTTATCTCCCATCAGAGCATCTCTAAATGCTGCTTCTGGACTCATCACAGGTTCTAAGAAGACTAACCACATTTTGCCAGACCTGAATTTGCTTCCCTTTGAGGCAAGGATCAAACTAAAGATCGCTTGCATCACCCATAGAGCACTACTCTTCAACACCCCACTTCTCCTGACAAACAAGCTGGAACTATACGGGGGCTCCATGTCCACAAGAAGCACTGCCACACTGCTGCTCAAGCCAAAGAAATTTAATAAGCTTAAAACCTACAAGCGCTCATTCTCTGGCGTCGCCCGAGAATCTGGAATTTCCTTCCAGTGGAAACAAGACTGATTCCCTCTACACTTGCCTTCAAAAGGGAAGTTAAAGCTCTACTAATGAACAATGCCTTGAACTAGATGCTTTGCTCCTCCTGCCTCTAGCTTACTGTACACATATCACTTGTTGCGACCCTTTGTTGCCGGACATATTATCTAGATTGCTCTTGTTGTATATTGCCCTTTTTTTCGTTCCCACTAGGCCTGGGCGGTAAATTTTGTTCCGCTCGTGGAATTTGCGATATTTTGACATTTTCGCATTCCACGGAGAGCGCGAAAATGTCAAAACTTTCGCAACCTGCCGCGAAACGGAAGTATTTTTCTTGTTCGCGCTTTAAAAATGCATTCTCGCATGCGCGCTCGCGACTTATCGGGTCCCTGCATTCTCTGACGAGTTTTCCTATCCATTAGTGCGCGCCACAAGATGTTGGTTTGTTGGTAGCCGCTCGCGCTATCCCGCGAGAGTTTGCGATCGCGAACACGTCACTGCGATCGCGAACAGGAAATAAGCATCGCGAGCAAGATGGCTGCGCCCATTAGCGACCGCATGGGCAAGTTGGAGATATATTTTCCCACGAGCACGCAAAAACACATCGCGAACGGGCGGGAAAATCAATCTCCGCGTCTTCGTGAAAGTTTTGCATGCTCGCGGAGATTTTACGCATTTCACGATAATTTGCGAAAGTCAATTTCACAAATTCCACCCACCCTTAGTTTGCACCCAACCTGCTTCCCATGTCCGCGTTAATTTTATCCTGCTCCTTTTGTATTTTGTCCCACTGTTTCCTTGATCTCTCTCCACTAGCTGTTTTCCTATGTATGCCTCAACCGTATGTAAAGCGCTCTGATACCCAACTGGGTTATGTTCGGGCTATTGAAAACTCTAAATAAATAAATATCAATAAACTGCTAATTTCAAGATGGCGGATTGCTTGTGCTTCAGTAACTTGACTACATTTTTCAAACTTTGGAAGGAGACCAGTGTTTGTTTGTCGTGGGGGGGCTGTTTTCTAATTTTGTTTTGATAGTGCTACAGATCCTATCCTTCTTTGACATTGTTGACCACCCTGACCTCCATCACAACTAAACCTGGGCAATGAACTCCGCTCCACTGCCCAATCCATTAAAAACATGGTATTCAGGCAAAAACTCTGTTCCTCCACATAGCGGAGTTAGCTACTAAACTGCACCCACAAATGCTTTGATAAAGCAACTTTACATGCTAAAAAGCATATAACCAATTTACCAAAGTGGACTTTGAAAATGAAAAATATCAGGCAATGAGAGAGGTGATGATTTTGGGGTCCCCCCTAACCTAGGGGGAGGACCAAGCAGATGCCTTGAACACAAAGAGTATATCATGCTGAACGATTCAGTGGTGGTCCCATCCTCTTAGGACTGCCCCAAGCACAGTTATGGGCAAAAATACAATCCCAACCAAAGGCCCTGCAAAGCATTATGGGACGAGATTAGCAATGGGCAGTGAATATTATAGTATCCAATATCAAAATAATTCTAGAAAGAGCTGCAGTTCAACTAGTCGTTACTAGGTGCCCCTCACGAGTCAAATGCAAAAGCATTGAAATTATTACATCAAGCTGCAGTTCAACTAGTCGTTTCTAGGTGTCCCTCAAGTCAAATACTTTTGCATTTGACTCATGAGGGACACCTAGGACCGACTAGTGGAACTGCAGCTTCATAAAAGGGTTTCAATGCTTTTGCATTTGACTCGTGTGGGGCGCCTAGTAACGACTAGTGGAACTGCATCTTGATGTAATAATTTCAATGTTTTTGACTATGGCAACAACCTTCTCAGTCAGAAATCTTGGCATATACTTTTATTCAAGAATGATCATGCCAACCATCAGAACTAACACTGCCACATCAGCCAGATTTCATTTACTGAACATATGGAAGACATCCTCAAGCATCCCCTTAAGACATTTAGGCGTTGATTATGGGTGCCTTAGTATTACTGCATTGTTTGTTACATCTGCAATTGTGATACTCAGAGGATCATTATTTATCAGACCGTATAAATATCAGCAATTACAACTTTCCATTGGAATCAGGGAAAATCAGCATGATCCATTTTTGCCAAGTGTTTTTAAACTGGTAACTTTCGACAGGTTGGGTCTGCCAACATTTAGGGGTCTATTAGGATGGCGGACATCCGTCCGCGATCGCAACCCGGAAAACCGCTGGTCACATTAGCATGGCGGTGATGACCGTGGGGGTGAGAAATTCCTCCTGCCGCTTTTCCGCCGGTAGCAGTCCGCACACATGCCTGGTGGGCAGAGCTGGACTGCTAAAATGGGGCCGGTGCAGGGCCAGGCTCCGCCGGCATGATTATGATGCTGGCGGTAGCCAGCCTTTCTGCTGCGGTGGAACCGCCATGGAAAGGCATGCAGAGAATGTCTCTGGGGGCCCATTGCGAGCCCCCAATGTGTTGGGGGTGTGAGTGCACTGGGGGGTATTTATGATATCCCCCTACATGTCCCTGTACCAGGTGGCAGGCACTGTGCAGTGCCTGCCACGCAGTGCAGGGATATGTTGGCCATGCTTTTTGTGAGATCGCAGCAATGCTGCTGGCAGCAGCAACCGCCACAATGTTAAATGCCGCAATCATACCGCCATGGTTGGATTTCGACTGCGGAGCATACTAATTGGACTGACGGTTATTCCGTGGTCCTGGAGGGCGGTCTTTTCCCGCTGCCATGGCAGTCGGGGTGATTTTCCAACCGCCATCCTAATAGACCCCTAAGTGTGGGGGAAATACTACTGTTAGATTTCAGTGACACATTTATAAGTCCCTTATCAGTTTAAAAAAAGGATTGTAGAGTTGCCAGACATTTATCAAGCATTCCTAATGCAATAACTTGGGAAACACTTAATAGGATAAGGCATTCACTTGACATAAAGCCTCTGAAAGGATTTACACACCTTTATAAATGGCCACTGGCGCAGTGCAACAGTGTGTAAGCTCTTTACCGATGGCCATGCAACATTTAATAAATAGGACTGCCACTGGACCATGGCAAGCTGGACAGCTGTAACAGTCAGTTGGTGGAACTCTCCTTATATTCTTTCACTACTAGACATAGCTCAGACTTTATCCTGTGAGCCTCAAAGATCTTCTGTCATCTTCCAACACATTCGCTATATATACCCAACAAAACTGGTTCTGATCTACATACCATTAACACTTTTTCTTTATCTACATCATTTCTTGTTGAAATGTTTGTGTTGCTGATAAATAAATACAACAAAAAACAAATAAAGAAATGATAACATTAACACTTTCTCCATCATCACATGCCTTTGCAACAAAAGCAGGATCACACTTAATTAATCTGGTGGCTCCCACTCACCACCTTTCAGACATTCAGGTCAGTGCTGTCACCTCTCTATATCTGATTACAAGATTAATAGAGCTCACCACATATACAGCTTGCAATATGCAGCGATGCTCTTAGAACAGAAACAGACAAAATTTCCAGACTGCATAATTTCCACATGGGCACAGGGAGATAAAACCCATCACTTCAAACAATATGTCAACCGGATTGACAACCTAGAAGAGTTCTCACTCCTCCCCCAATACATCTCATGCACTCAACAACCCTTCCTTCTGCTGCCTTTTCCAACATGTAAGTACCTCCCTGTTGCCCTTGCACTCTCACATATGGTGCAGTATCCCCACTCTTCCCCTTCCATTTGTTCTACGGTGGCATGTAAAAATAATACTGTTGCTAAAATATTGTCCAAAATAAAAACTGAGTCCTAATTTTAGGTTACAAAAATATCGACCCTATGGAGATAACGTAGTGAGGGAAATCACACCAATGGATGCACCTTCAGATACTGAACTTCCTCCAGAAATTGAAGGATTTTCCATTACCACCCAATTCAAAATCTGGGACTATGATTTTTCTTTAACAACAAAATGCCAGAATGTTCCTATGGAAGCTATGACTCCTTTCTAAATCAGTAATATTATCAATCACCCAGGTCTGAAAAGGGGAGTTCTTTGTACACATGTGGGAATATTGTTACATGTGCCCACCATTTTAATTAGACGTTATTGAGTTTGGGCAGAATGACAAGTGTAGGATGGTAGTATTGGTGGGGCATGACTGGGCATTGGGTGAGGGCTTATCATTGATGTAGTGCCACTGTGCCCATTTACTTTGATCTTAATCTTCCCTGGCATTACATTTCAGAGTCATTTAGCTGGTCCTCCGATGGAGGGGATGGATATAGGGGATCCAATCCAGTTATCCAATGAGGACCAGGAATTAGGTAATTGACTCACAAGCTTGTCATTAGAACCTTGTATATAACTCTGAATACTACATTATAGAGGTACAGGATTATTACGGCTAAACCAAATCTTATGAAGAAATGCAGTCGGGCTAGAACCATGCAAACAAGTAATTCAGTTAAAGTTATGCAAAATAGTAACATCAGGACCTGTTGGCTAGAGACCTCTTTATTAGAATTCCCATCTTTCATTAATACTATTAGAATGCACAATCAATCATTGGAAATAACTCACAGAGAGACAGAAATAGGATTTATGAATGGTTATAATTTATCAGTAAATTAGGGAGCTAAATACATCAATATCAGGCATTTGAATCTAAGATTACAGAATAATCAAATTGATTATTTAAAGGCCATCAATTACCAAAGTTTAAGAAGAAGAGTTCAGTAAAGAACAAGGATCTTATCAGCTCAAAGATTCTCTCTCAAAGGGAAAGAAGTCCGGGAATAGTGCACACAGTGTATACACCAGCCAAAAGAGTCCGCAAATCCAAAAGCTGTCTCTCAATCCGAAAGGAAGCAATCCTCATTGGTAAGGTGGCAAAGTATCAGAAAGGATGGCAAAAAGAATGTGTATCTGATCATCAATCCAACGTATAATATAATTTCCCAGTTCTGGTGTGACACCTCCTGGGTCATCTCATCCGATCAGATCACTTAGTCCATTGGTAAGTTCGCAAAGTATGATTATCATGCAGCATAAAGAAGACACATGTTCTGAGAAAAAGGTGGAGATCATCAAGTAACCCTTTGAAGTATTCAAAATGTATAATTATAAACAATCTACTTTCAGCAAAGACACATGAGTGAGTTGAAAAGGACAATATCTCATGGCAGATGTTCTCAATGTAGCAAAATAGTTGCAAAATAGTTGCAAATAGTCCTGGTATATGCATGGGAAGTCTTCTTATGAAACATAGTTTCATTCCACATCACAAATGTGTGAGAACAGAATCGAGCAAGAGAAAAGAAAATGCAGGCCTAAATTGAATGTTAGTTCATGAAATACACAATGTAAATTAATGGAAATACATATTTCATTCTAAAGTTTTTAAAACCTTAAATTAACTTTTAAATCTATGTCACTTATAAAGCATTTTAATTCCATTGCTGTAATGAATGAAAAAATGCAAAAAGTTATTGTTTGAATATTTAAAATCATTACAATTAGGAAACACTTAGGTGCCGATTCCGATCCGGTAAAAAATGTTCCTGTACGAATCGTATCTGTATGTTTTTTACGTACGAATCGTACAAGTCCCGTACAAACGGGCAAGTACGATTCGTACGTGGAAAATACACACGAATGACATCGGGAAAAGTCCACGACACGTCCCCGGACAGTTTTACGTACGATACGTAAAACTGAAGTCCGAGCGCACAAGTACGATCCGTACCATCTGTCCGAATATACAAACGCAGGTAATACGCTCCGTCTGAATATACAACCGCATGTAAAACGTCCAGTTCGGAGCAAACTGCATACCACCCCTAACCTGGGCACACCTGGGCGAGGGGTACGAGTCGTAGGGCCCCCCCCAGCCTCCCACCCCTCCCGTGTACATCCGGACTGTACCCCAGCACACCCCCCATGTCCGTGCTGTACCCCAGCACCCCCCATGTCCGTGCCGTACCACCACCCCCGTATGTACGGTGCGTACCCCCGTATGTATGGTGCGTACCACCACCCCCGTATGTACGGTGCGTACCCCCGTATGTACGGTGCGTACCACCACCCCCCGTATGTACGGTGCCTACCCCCTGTATGTATGGTGCGTACCACCACCCCCCGTATGTACGGTGCGTACCCCCCGTATGTATGGTGTGTACCACCACCCTCCGTATGTACGGCGCACACCCCCCGTATGTACGGTGCGTACCCCCCGTATGTACGGTGCGTACCACCACCCCCGTATGTACGGTGTGTACCCCCCGTATGTATGGTGCGTACCACCACCCCCGTATGTACGGTGCGTACCCCCGTATGTACGGTGCGTACCACCACCCCCCCGTATGTACGGTGCATACCCCCCGTATGTACAGTGCATACCCCCCGTATGTTCGGTGCGTACCACCACCCCCCGTATGTACGGTGCGTACACCCCGTATGTACAGTGCAGGGTATGCACTGTACATACGGGGGTACGCACCGTACATACGGGGGGTGGTGGTACGCACCGTACATACGGGGGGTATGCACCGTACATACGGGGGGTGGTGGTACGCACCGTACATACGGGGGGTACGCACCGTACATACGGGGGTGGTACGGTGCGGACATGGGGGGGCTGGGGGTACGGTGCGGACATGGGGGAATGCTGGTGTACGGTGCGGATGTGTAGGGATGGGGGTATGGTGCGTACCGGGCCCCCTTTTCGCTGTGCATCGTGGCGTACTTAGCTTTTCCGGCACTGCGAAGTGCTGTGGTTACGAATCGTACTTGCTGGTCCGTAGAACGCTGCCTGACTCCGTCCGGACGTCGCATATGCACCGTCCAGATTCAGATTTGGATGTATCTTTTTGCCGGTCGGTGTTTTTTACGACTCATACGGAAATAGTGTTTCTGTGCGAATCGTATTTGCGAGTTTGTAAGCTGTTTTTCCCGGGTACGAGTTGGACGGAAAAAACGCTCCGTACGACCATTCGTACCCGGGTTTTACCGGATCGGAATCGGCACCTTAGTGGTGAATAAATGAAAAAAGATATGTAAAAAAATGAGCAGTTAACACAAAAGTTAAAACTATGATATTACAAATTACATTGAGGCAGGGAATCCCAGATTTAAGTTTACCTGATTTTCCAATGACATACATTGTCTGTTAAAAGGATGTGTGTTGGGGGGGGGGGTACAAAAACATAATTATAAGAAGGGCGCAGTTCCATTGAAATAAGGAGCAGACTTAGCACTAGTCCCTGAGGGTCCGGCTATTCAGTATGGTCTCAAGTATCCCCAGGAAGGAGAAAAGGAAAAAAACAGGGGTGGGATTACAGGCACTCCAGCTGCGTTAAAATGTTTTCTGCTCTTGAGACAAACTTGGTGAACCGGATGTTGAGCATCGTATATTCTAGGCACATGGCTGCTATGATGTCTTGACAACAGGATCAAACACCAAATTTGGGTCGGATAGCTGCCTCAATTGACAGAGCCTTGGCCCGACAACTTCCTTCTGTTTGGAGAAGGTGTCCTTTGAGTCCATGTAAACCCCCAAGAATTTGTAAAATGTGGAGCTTTCGATGTTTTTGCCGTTAAATTGCCACCCGCCGCTCGGCGACTTCCGTTTCCCGAAGGTAATTGTCTTTGTCTTCGATACATTTAATTCCAGGTCATTACTGATTGTATAAGGAAGCAGCTGAACGAGAGGCCTCTGCAGGCCGACCCTTGTGAGGCTAAGTAAAACAAGATCATCTGCGTATAGCAAATTGCTTGTAGGAATTCCGCTGAGTTGTGGAGAGTGGGAGTTGACGCTGTCCAGCACCTGTGATAAATATGAGATAAAAAGGTTAAAAAGAAAGGGAGCCATCACACACCCTTTTTTAACACCACAGGAAGTTTGTATTTTACTTGAAACGTGAGATTCATCCCCCAACTTTAAACATATCCAGGTATTGGAGTGTAGCTGGGTTATTGCCTTTAGGAGGGCAGGAGGTTCCCCATTTCTGCAGTTTAAGCCATAGCAGACACCTGGGCAAGTGGCCGAAGGCCGCTTTGAAGTCGGCAAAGCAACAGTGAAGCTGCATTCTTGAGGACGATGCTTTCTCCATCAGTGCAGATAGAGCAAGCAGTTTACTTGTAGTTCCTGATTTTGCCACAAAGCCGGTCTGATTGAAGGGTAAACAATGGTTATTATATGCCCAGGATGACAACTCTTCGACAGCAGGCTGGCATAGTATTTGGATTCAAAGTCCAAGAGGGCTATCATTCTGTAGTTTTTTGGGTCGGCTCTCCTGCCTCTTTTAAAAATTGGGTGGATAATGGCTCCATTCAAAGACTCTGGTATGTGATGACCAAACCAGCAATAAGAGAATAAAGGTGGCAGGTGTTCAGACCACAGCTTGATGTCTGCTTTGTACAGAGCCTGAGGGAAATCTTTAGGCCAAGGAGCGCCATCCCACTGGGCGTTACTTATAATTTGTGCTATTTTGTGTCTCAGTACTTCAGGTGCCTTTGATACCTTAGACAAAGGCTCATCTTGCTGGTTTGAGATCTCGACGATGTTTGCGGCTTGTGCCTGGGCAGCCATTTCTTTTTGCTGGTCTCGCCTTCCAGTGCTTATTCTGTCAAATAAAAACTGCAAAAATGAATGTGATGTGGGATTGATGGATCGTCCCTTTTCTCTTTGGGATTTTTTTAATTGATCTGTTAAAAAGGATACCCATTTGGTTCACTTATATTATCCCTGCTTTGCCCTCTAGGGCCTTTTGTCCTCCTGTTCACAAGAGACCAGAATAGCTTTGGGTTAGGGTTTTTGCAGACATGTACTAATTTTAGCCAGAATTGGTCAGAAATGTTTTGTTTATCTTGGTGTATTGCTTGCCTAAATGCTTTTTTAAATTGCTTATAGATGCTGAATAACTGAGCGTCCCCCCAGACACTTCCAGGCATGCCGTATGGCTGAGTTGCATAGGGTTTTTAGTTTTTTGGTCTCAGCTGAGATAAGTAATAGGTTACTGGTTGGTGGATTTCGTGATGTGGACAGAAATTTGCTGAGCAATTGATTTGAGGACTTCCATGCTTCAGTGGCTGCAATATCAACTTTACTCCTTGCACCTAGTAAGACTCTGCATTTTGTCATTATAGTGGGGATGGAATAATCCGACCATTGTAACCTTTTAAGGTTCTCTATGTAGAAAGACATGGCTTGGCAGTTCGGACTGGACTGTTCCCATGAGGCACAGGGTCAAGACTGATTTGCATATGGCCATGTCTGAACTGGGGTGGCGTGGTGAGCAAAATAACGATGGATTAAACCCAGATCTGTGACTGGGGGTGAATGTTTTGCCAATGTGCAACATTCCGTCCATCATCTTGTGTGTTTTGCTGTTCGCCCTATGTGGGAAGGGAATGCCCAGACGTGGGTCCCGTGCTCACTACGCCACAGGAGTCAAGCTATCCTGGCTGAAGAGGGGTGAAACTGGTCCTAGGATGCTTTATTCCGGTCCAGGGAAGACATGGCTTGGCAGTTCGGACTGGACTGTTCCCATGAGGCACAGGGTCAAGACTGATTTGCATATGGCCATGTCTGAACTGGGGTGGCGTGGTGAGTAAAATAACAATGGATTAAACCCAGATCTGTGACTGGGGGTGAATGTTTTGTCAATGTGCAACATTCCGTCCATCATCTTGTGTGTTTTACTGTTCGCCCTATGTGGGAAGGGTATGCTCAGACGTGGGTCCCGTGCTCACTACACCACTGGAGTCAAGCTATCCTGGCTGAAGAGGGTTGAAACCCCGAAACCGGTCCTAGGATGCTTGATTCCGGTCCAGGGAAGACATGGCTTGGCAGTTCGGACTTGACTGTTCCCATGAGGCACAGGGTCAAGACTGATTTGCATATGGCCATGTCTGAACTGGGATGGCGTGGTGAGCAAAATAACGATGGATTAAACCCAGATCTGTGACCGGGGGTGAAAGTTTTGCCAATGTGCAACATTCCGTCCATCATCTTGTGTGTTTTGCTGTTCGCCCTCTGTGGGAAGGGTATGCCCAGATGTGGGTCCCGTGCTCACTACGCCACTGGAGTCAAGCTATCCTGGCTGAAGAGGGGTGAAACACCGATACCAGTCCTAGGATGCTTGATTCCGGTCCAGGGAAGACATGGCTGGACAGTTCGGACTGGAGTGTTCACATGAGGCACAGGGTCAAGACTGATTTGCATATGGCCATGTCTGAACTGGGGTGGCATGGTGAGCAAAATAACGATGGATTAAACCCAGATCTGTGACTGGGGATGAATGTTTTGCCAATGTGCAACATTCCGTCCATCATCTTGTGGGTTTTGCTGTTCGCCCTATGTGGGAAGGGTATGCCCAGACGTGGGTCCCGTGCTCACTACGCCACTGGAGTCAAGCTATCCTGGCTGAAGAGGGGTGAAACCCCGAAACCGGTCCTAAGATGCTTGATTCTGGTCCAGGGAAGACATGGCTTGGCAGTTCGGACTGGACTGTTCCCATGAGGCACAGGGTCAAGACTGATTTGCATATGGCCATGTCTGAACTGGGGTGGCGTGGTGAGCAAAATAACGATGTTTTAAACCCAGATTTGTGACTGGGGGTGAATGTTTTGCCAATGTGCAACATTCCGTCCATCATCTTGTGTGTTTCACTTATTAGATTGCACAAAATCTGGATCAGATGTTCCAGTTTAGCCTTTTTCTCTCTGGCATTTGGAGAAATGTATACATTGATCAGGAGCAGTTGTTTGGTGAAGTTAGGGCTTCTGACCCTGATGCTGATAATTCAGTCTTCCTCAAATTCAAGCTGATTGATATTTAAGTTTAACTTGCAGGCAATCTAAATTGAGAGCCCACCACGGGGTCTGCCGTACTTATGTAGTCTTAAGGCGGGGGACCTGAATTCCAAATAACCTTCTATTGGAATGTTTGCCTCCAACCATGTTTCCTGGAGGAATATGATGTCATGATTTTTTACAAACTTTAACGTGTCGGGAGATTGCGATTTCACAATGAAGCCATTTATATTAAAGGGACATATTTTGAGACCAGGATGGAAGCTGTTTCATTCGTAGGATCCCCCAGACAGGGCTGCTGTCAACCAGGTCTAGTCTGCCTTTGTGGTGGCTGGATGCGCAGATGCTAGTTGATCGTTTTCATCTGAGGTTCGGCTTTGAGACGATTTTAGTATTGATAAAGGTGAGTCTCCACAGTTACGGGGAGGGAACGGGGGATTTACAAGTACTAACAGATAGCGTTGGCCAATTGGTGTTGTTACTTTCATGCCCCAGCTGGTAAATTGGTCAGACTTTGATTGGACCAATTCCTTTATTGCCTCTGATGGTAATGTAATAAATGTTGTTTCTGTTGTTTGAGTGCTTCCACTGGAGATGAATTCGATAGATGGTATGTTGTTGGATTCCAAGTTACATAATTCTGGAATGGATTTAAAGAGTTTGAGGATATTCCCTCTGTTTAAAATGTCATGCGGACCTTGCGAGATGTACTCCAGGATTAACAACTGTTTAGTGTGGAAGCTTTTTGCGGCCAAATGATGTCCTGTGGTAATGAAGGAACTCTTGGCCTTTTTCTGTGTTTGATCAGATTTCCATTGAGCAATGGGGCTTGGTGCTGAGAACCTACGGATTCACCGCAGGGATTAGAGTCCACCTTGTTGAAAAGAGTTTTACACAAGTTCTTTGTGTCAGGGTTCTTTGTTAGTGTTATCCAAAGTCTTAAATTGGTGCCTAAATTTAAATTGCCAGTGAGTTGTTCAGTGACAACCATTCTCTGTGTAGACTCAAACTTGCTTGCTGGTGTCAAGAGGGGAGTTCGAACTTCTGGTCTTGATGTTAAGAGGTTTTAAGCGGGAGCTTATTCGAAATCGTATGAGATTGTAAATTCTTAGATAGTGCTTCCTGATTATGCCTGGATTGCCGACTGGGCTCGTTATAGGAACGTATTGCGTGGGACAAGTTGCTTATTGGGATGTATGCTAGTTTTGGGGATGGTTGTTGTAGCGAAGACGGGCTGCTAATTGTACTGGATGTACTTATCGAACCAGATAATTTACTAATTTTATGTTTTGGAAAATAATTACTGATGGAGTTTTGAGTTTCCACTGCGTGTCTGATATGCTTTTTTCATAACCATTTTTTCCCTTTTTCTCAGCCTATATACTTGTGGTAAGTTATTTGTTCTGCCATTATCAGGCCTGATGCACGCAGTGTCCCCCTTGCCTGATGAGGGTGTTAACTTTTACACAGTCAGCTAGTCGAAACCTGATACCTTCAAATCCTTATCGACTGATATATCTTGATGAGTGGGACTGCTCTTCATGATGGCAGATCGGTTATCGGGCATGGGCTTGGCCGCTAGAGTAGCTGTTTGCGGGGCAGGTGTAATCGCATCAGGGTCCGTGTTACGTATGATGAGTCCTTGCTTCATGTTATACTCTTTGGGGACTAGCGGTGCAGTTGAATCCTTTGAACAAAGGTCCTGTTGCAGGGTTTGGTCCTGTCTAGACGGAGGTAATATTCTGACTTCAGTTAGTACTTTAGTGAATAACTGAGGGAGAGAGAACCGGCTATCTATTATTGGGGGACAGCAACATACTGCTTGTACTAATTGAGCATTGGATTGTGCTTTTGTAATCAGCAAGTTAAGGGCTTCCAATTTATGATCTATCTCTGCAGTGTACACTGCAAGAGTGTTTAGGAGATCAACCTGAAGATCTAGTTTGTCCGAGTGATAGTTTAATGCTAATACTGTAGATTGAAGAGTTTGCAAGAGTTGAGTCCAAAGTGCATTAGGTTCAGTCACGGCCAGGTTGCGGCCTTCGTGGGGATCCAGGAACTTATTGGGGTCAATCTGGAAAAAAGATAAGTCCAATGGGGAGCAAACATTACAGTCAACACACAAAGTTTCCCTATAGTTATGACTGGCTGAGTCTAGAGAAGTTATTGGGATCAGCAGTTTGATTTTGCCTGGTGGTGACCTAGTCCATTGAGCAGCTTGGGGGCTAGGGACTTTTCTGCTCCCGACTGAGTCAACTGTATTGGTTTGTGTGTTGACTGGAAAGCACAAGGGTGAGTTCAAACTGGACTTTGAATGAGAATCTTAACTTGATATAGTGATTGGGGAAAAACCATGTACGTTATGTGAATGTAAAGTTTGCGGATCATGGAGAGATTTGTCAAATATCCGCGGTGATAAACTTGACTTGAGGATTTTAAGCGTGGAATGTTCTTCAATTTCTAGGGTGCCATCTGGGAGTGGGCTACGACCCTGCCCACTGGGTCCCTCGTGGACCATGGCCTGTACACTTATTTGGGCCGATTCCACTTTCAAATGTAACTGAATGGAATGAGATATTTCTTTGCGATTATTTAGTCTCATTGGATTTGTGGCAGTTTTTGTGAAGTAATCTCTCAAGGTCATCTTTATTGAGGCAGTGGATGCTGTTGTACCATGTCTCAAATCAAGGGTGTTTGAATTGTCCAATGGTGTTAGGACTCCCGTCGTTGTTTACACACCTATTGTGCAGCCTAGACTTTAGGGGGTCATGACCTGGTCGGGGGGCTGTTGGGCACGCCCCGGTGATAAGGTAGGTTGTGTTAAAGTGGAATGCATTGAGGCTACCTCCATGTCCGTGGTGTCAATAATGGATTCTTTGCTAGATTTCTTATGATATTTTGCAGGAACTTTCCTGACTCTTCCTGTGTAGTAGTTATGCTTATGGCTGGCTAGTTACTCCTACAATAGAGCGATCAGCTAGAAGTGGAGATTACTGTCCTCTTAACCTCCAATTATCTCTCAGTGGGCCACAATAATTCCCCAGTGATTCTGGGGGAGCCAGTCCAAAATATTGGGTAGCGGATTCCCCCCTTTGGATCTTTGGCTCCTTGGTTTTTTCACCCCCTTTATTTATTTTCCTTTTTCCTCCCCTTTTTTTACCCCTTGGCGTGCCACTGTGCTTGGCTCTCCCTGTGGCCAAGGGTGGGAGTTAAGTGGCTAAGCAGGCAGCGGGGATACGGTCCCTCCAACTGCCTCATGGATGAAGTTCGAGGAAGACTGGAGAGCTTGAGGGGTAAAAAACGTATTTGATCCTTAAGGCCTTGACTTTTTGCCTGGCACAGGATACCGCAGAACACTGCGGGGTAGCGGTGCCAGTTAGTGTGGGGGGACGTTTGGCTGGCTAAGGTGGGAGAGCTACAGGAGAGCAAGGCGTGGAGTCGGCTGACCAGGTAGTTGCAAGGCAATGCCGCTGTACCACCCATGGGATGGCCCAGTGACGCAAAGCAGCACAAAGTATCACATTGTGCTACTTTGTATTACTTTAGGCAACTTAGCAATTCAAAAAATGGTTTGCATTGGAAAGTAAATCACATCACAACACTTTTCTCTGGATTTGCGTCAATTCTGTGACACAAACCCATCACAAAACGTTGGTAAATCTAGGCCAACATTTTTTAACTGAAGCTACTTTGAAAAGTCTTTCAATTAAATATTTAAAATAATTTTGGAGCACGTTGAATTATCTTAGTTCATCATAATATTTGTAGAAATTGGATTCTTGGTTGAGTGGGGTGTTAACCCTGCTTAAGAAGCAGCCACAATCCCTGTCAGGGTGAACCCCAAAAGTCACTAAATTAACCAATGCTTAACCCTATGGTAGCTTGGCACAAAAGCAGTCAGGGTAAACTTAGAGGCAATATGTAAAGTATTTATGCAGCACGCAAACAGCAATAAAGTGAAAACACACCACAAAATCCCACACTAATTTAGAAAAATAGAGTTCATTTAAATACATTATATGATACCAAAACAGCAAGAAAATCCAATTAGTAGAACTGGAGTTAGGAATTGTGAATGTTTAAGGTAAAAACGAGAGCGTAGAAAATCAAAACGCCAACCGCGGACATCTTGTCTTCTGAGACCGGATCAAACTTGAAACATATGGCCGACTTAAATGGAGCACAAGTTGGATACATGAAGTGTATTGGGCCTGGTCAGTGCTTACCTTCGAAGTTTGAAGAAATTTGAAGACAAATGTTCTGAGAAGGCAGAGATCAGTGGTCCAAACCTGCAGGCGGTGTCCGAGGAGGACGCGTCATCATAGGGGAGATGTTGAAAGAAGTCGCAGTGAAGATTTCTAACTTCGGACATAATCTCTTTTTTGGAAGTTGAAAATGAGCAGCAGGGCAACGCTGGAGGCTCTAGCCAGCAAGACTTGCAGGAGGCCAGATACCCCTGGGTGAAGGACCGCGAAGCAGGATTTGCTGCTGCAGAGAGGAACACAGCCGGAGCTGCCACAAACTAAGGCCAATCAGCGATGCACCTTGTGTTGCTAGATCAGCAGCTTGGTCTTGGTCTCCTCTTGGTTCTCAAAGCAGTATTTAGCCAAACAATTTCAGTCCCAGTCTTTGAATTTTGGCTATCTGGGAAACTTTATCTCCATCATCAAGTGTTCAGGAGTGGAGCACCACCACTTGAGGGGTTAGGACTCGCTCAGGTTGGGTCCAGCTATGGGCTCAAGATGGTTGCAGCCTTTCCTGTCCATGAGGCTCTGATCTTGAGCCCAGCCAACTAGCGTTTGGACTCACTTGGGTTCAAGAAGTGGGACATGCCTGAAACACCAAGGCAGGTCTCTGAAGTTTCAAGGCAGGCTTCTGTAGCACGGTTGTCCTTCCAGGTGCAGCAAAGCAGTCTTTAAAGTACAAACCAGGCCACAGCAGCAGACAGTCCTCTGAGAGTCCTTACGCAGGTCCAGAAAGTGAACTGAGGGACCGATGTTTATAACTGGTGTCTTCTTTGAGGTAGGTGAAGTTTCTTGAGAATTCCCTTTGAAGTGTTTGAAGTTTCCTGCCTCCCCTGCCCTGGCTCCAAGCTGGCTGCATGAACAATGCAGGGGTGACAAGTCCTTTGTGTGAAGGCAGAGCACAAACTATTTAGTTGCAAGTAGGGCTGTGCCTAGCTCCATCCCCCACATTCTGCCAGTGATGGTCCATCCAGGCACACCTTATCCCTCTATTGTGTGGCTGTCTGGAAGGAATAAAAAAAGTCCATCTATCAACTACATCGAGCCATGTGACCCAGGAAGAGGCTGCAGGCATCAAATAGTTATGGCAGGAAAATACCAACCTGATAAAAGTGTTTTTCAAAATTGTAATATTAGTATGGGTGAATACGATGTCAATGTATACCATGATATATGCAGGCCAAACAACAGCAATACCAATAAATGCAATGTCAACGTATATCATAAACTATGCCTGCATAACAATGTCAATACCAATAAATGCAATGTCAATGTATGCCATAAAATATGCCTGCATAACAATGCTGATACCAGTAGAAACAATGTCAATGTATGCCATAATCAATGCACACATACCAGTGTTGATACCTGTAGAAACAATGTCAACGTACACCATGATCTAGACACGCATAGCAATATCAATATCAGTAAAGCCAATATTGATGTACACTATGACAACTGTATGCACAATACTTAGGATGTCAGTTAAAATTATATCAATGACCACCACATTATTTGTAATTGTTTCAACAAAGTCGTATCATTGCTATCAGATTCACCCAAGGTGACCTCCCCATCAGCTCTGAGTGAGAGATATGTTGTCAGACAGACCCTGCGACCCCAAACCCACACCTATAGAGTGACAAGTCACAGGTGGGATCTTGCTTAGCCCAAAGACAAACACACACCCCCGGAAAACCCTCATCGATCTCACAGATAGACCGTTGCAAAACAGACAGGTCCAAGGAAATTGGCCCCCATAAAACATGTTTGGCCAGAGGCGCACATTCCCCTAAATACCACAAAGCTAGATGTAATTAAGGACACAACATTCAAACCACATGTAGTGATCACACGCTCCCCACACCAGACATCTGGACACATACACACTGGCCCACACTAGCTCTCCTCAAGGTCGAGAGCCAACTATGTCTCCATATCAGGTGACTGTACTTGTTATTCACAACTAAGATGCCTTCCCAAGAATGCAGAACTTGATTATTGTACTTCACGAGATATTTATATTGTTGGCTGAAACTCTTTACTGCAAGAGACTTTCTTCAAACGCAACTCTGTTGATACTCTCCTGTCCGCTGCGTTTAATTAAACCAATGTGTTCCTGTTTTGCCAAACGCCTCTTGTCTTTTCAATTCTTTAAGGTAAATACATATCCAAGTAACAGTAACTTAAAATCAGACTTCACAAATAAAGAGGATTTGAAATTACAATTTCTCAGTCTCCAAACACAATATGTTTACCTGTTCCCAATCAAACGTTAGCTGATATTAAATGTAATTAGGTGACCCAATGTTACCCTATGGAAGAAGAAGGCCTCACAGTAGTGAAAAACGAATGTTAGAGCTTTTCAGTACCAGGATATTTAAAGCTTAAAAGTACATGTTCGACCTTTTAATAACCCCTGCCCTATGGGCTACATAGGGCCTCCATTAGGGTTGACTCATATGCAATACGAGGGGTGTTTAAAGCTGGGCAAGGGGGTTATATTGCCAAGTCGAATTGCAAGTTGAGAACTGCATACAGGCTTCAATGACATACTTTGAGAAATTTTTAAGGGGCTACATAAGTGTGGGGCACAATAAGTGCTTCAGGTCCGTTAGTAGCATTTCATTTGTAGGCCTTGGGCATATGGTATACCACTTTACCAGGGGCTTATAAGTAAATAAAATACGCCAATTAGTAGTAGGCCAACTTCACCATGTTCTAGGAAGCAAGCAAAAACACCTTGGCACTGGTTATCAGTAGAGTCCAAAAGCCAATAAAAACAAATTCAGCAAGAATATGAGGCGTGAAGGTAAAATGGTTGGAGGTGACCCTGCAGGGAGGGCCAAGCCCAACACTATTATACAAACTTGTGACCACAGAGATCTTCTTGTTTGGAGCTTCGGTTCTATTGCTTTGAAATCTTTCAGGTGCACCAGTCAATGTGGTCAGACAAGGCAAAGTCACTGATAGTGCCTGCTTATGCCTCCAAAAAGTCAGCATAACTTTATGAGGGACCAAGTTCAACACTTTTGAAAGACTTTGAAAAGCTTTTAGCTAGGCAACATATTAACGTTGTGCCTTTATCACATAGCATCTTGTGGTACATGCCGGTATTCTTGAGCATACAAATATTGAATGTCTTAATCCATGGTCCTTGATCACCTGCTTATTCCAAGCAAGTGTGGAGACATATTTCCCTGAACTATAAAGTAATTTCACTCCTCGGCTGCAATGGAGCTCAAAGGTGTAAGCAGAATGTGAAGGCGCTTGGATTGAAGCTTTGCAGTGATCATGCCTGTACTATGTGATGTAGACAACAGCAGTACCCATCATGAGCCGCTGGTTATATCTCTCTTGTATTTACCAGCATTTCTTGCTAGGCAATGAACACACTAGTTGCTGTTGCCGAATCTCTTGATGCCAAGAGTCGTATTTCATCACGTCTTCATGTTAGTGATTCAGAGCTTGATATAAAGAGATTAAGGATTTAGACTATGATATAAACTCTATTTTGAAGTCATCTTGTTTGAGAATATGAACTCTATATTACAGTGACCTTGCTTCCAATTATGAACTTAGTACTGGAGTCATGTTGTTTGAGAAAACAAACTTTATACCAAAGTCATCGTGCACGAGATTATTGTACGCTGGAGCCATGCTGATTCCATTATGAAATTCACTCTGTGTGCTTTGGAGGTTATTTACAGTTTGACACACAGATGACTCGACCACAAACCCTGTCAGTCAAACTGATGGTCCATCTGCTTCACATAGAGTCAAGTGGACCATCATATTTTTGCTGATGGTTCTCCAGCTAGCTTCTTCGGCATAAACACAACACCGATGGCCAGATAGACTTGGGACCATCTGTGCAAGTACAACAGTCCAGATGCCCTATTTAGAACAGATAGCCTCATACATTTTTCTTTTCTAGATCCCCAGGAAAAGCCTGGCAGCCCCAAACATAATAAAAGAAAAATGACCCAAACACCCTGGGAGAAAACTTCCAAGACATCAGGGTCATTAATACCTTGGTGAAACATGGCCCCCCGGCAAACATTTTGTGCCTTGAGGAGCTGTTGTGGTGGTGCCTCATTTGAAGGTACACAGATCTCTACCATGCTAGTATCTCTAAATAAGGCTGGCAGGTAGTGGTCCTGGAAAGCCCCAAACAGGTTCCCAGAAATGCTTGTTTCAAATTAATCCAATTTTATATTGTGCATAGGGCATATCTTTCCCCGGATAAAATCAATTGGTACTTTAACAGACAGGATGAGTGTTGTCCGCGTTGTAAGACTGTAGATGCAGATACTTTGCATATGGTCTGGTCTTGCCCCACTCTGCTGACTTACTGGGAGGGGGTGCTTGGTGCGTTAGGCACCTGCACAGACAGGGAGGTGCCGAGGACATGGGAGTCGTGCATCATTGGTGTGTTTCCTAGAAATAAAAAACACAAAGCATCCACCAGGTTTCTTGATCTGGGTTTTATTGTGGCTAAACGATTGATTACATGTAAGTGGAAGTCCGAAGAGTCCCCCCCATGAAAGCTTGGCTCCTCTCCATGCTGAACTGGGTGAAGGCTGAAGCTGTCTCCCTGATACAGGAAGATACACTGGGTTTGCAAAAATTTCCCATTTCTTCTGAATGGAACACTATTCTGTGTGCGCTGGTGGGACTGTTGGAGCCGGATGCCCCTTTAGATGACCCTCTTGTTGATGGTTAGTGATATTGGCCCAGGGAACCCATATCCGAAATGATGTGTTTATGTGCCGACTGAGATCTCTGCCCACTTTGTTGGACGACCTTTACTCCTGGTAAAAGGATGAAGAACCCTTTGAGTAACTGAAATGATCTTGTTACCCTGATTCCCCTCCGTCCCGTCCTGTGGCCCTTATATTTCTTCCCACCTTTCTTTCCCGATATGTGTTTTTAAGTTGTTTGGTGTTTGCATATAAATGTTTGAATCATACAAAATGTGAATATGTAAATTGTTGCATGTTGCACAGGCTGCAGCTGTGTTGTGGGTTAATACAATTATTCAGATTCCTTGATGGCGGGAGGGACTGCTTTGTCTGACGGGAGTTACTGAATGTTGTTGCCTATATTGTTCATGCTTACGGATGTAACCAAGCAGTTACATTGTTGTTTAGTTATCTGGAATTTCTGATTTTCTATTGGCTCTGTATGGCGCTTTTCCTGATGATGCACTGCATTGTGTTTATGTATACAAAACAAATATAAAATCTTTAATAAACAGTTCAAACAAAAAAATAAGGCTGGCAGGTAGGGAGTTTATTAGCTCTGCTCCTCTGACAGGCGGCAGGATGCTCAGACAACACTGAATAGGGCCCTAAATTTACTTTCTGTAGTGCTTTGGATCCCACTAGGCCTAACTGGATAATGTGCTCATGAGAGATATGGATGAATGTTGAATTATAAAGTATCTACCGTTAACATTTTCAAAGTGGTATCTTACTGCTTAGGCTGTGGAAGACTTTTCCGAATTTTAAGTCCATCTTAGAAATAAAAGTAATATAATCCATACATTGGTTATAGGATGGGTTACAGAAAATATATTTACACCATTGTAATATTCCTTAAATACCTAATTCAGTTATGAATATTTTTTATTATAAATATGTTCATTTTTAATTGAAGCCTGCCCAGCCACCTGGCTGGTTCTAGCACATTCCCTCCTGTGCAGCGACAGTGATCATATTCCTCTTCCCTGATGAACAGGTGTGAAAAGTCTCATAGGCAAAACAACGTATGTCTGGGAGCAGAAGGTCTCCTAGCAGACCTCTGGAAGGATGCCAGGGGGAGTTAAGTGGAGTATTCCTTAACTAGTTATCTACAAATCTAAAGGGAGGAGAAGGGTGAGACTGACACAAAGTACAGACATGAACTTTGACAGTGGCTTATTTACTGTGGTGTGCGCTTTCATTAGAAGAACCCTTGTCTCATAGACAGCAAGAGGTGACCTGTGTCTACCAGGTAAAGATGTTATCTTGCTGCAATCAAATGGAAGATTCTCACTTCAATGGACAAGTGTTTGAAGAGTTGGCAGGTGTTCCACAGACCAGCTACCTTCTGTGGTACCAGGGACATAAAGGACAAATAGGGCATCTTGCTGAAGAGCTAGCTAACACATGCACTAAACTTTGACAGGGTGAGGAAGTTGGTGGAGCTTTCATGCCACGGCAGTTTGTGCCCTAGTATCCTGGGAGCATTCCCTTGCAGAACCAAAGTGGCAAAGTGAGCAAGGGACTCACGTCTGAGCATACTGTGCCAACTTATGGCAACCAAAGCAAAAACCAAAGGAAATGATGGACGGAGTGTTGGCCATGTCTGAACTGGGGTGGCAGAGTGGGCTAAAGAACGGTGATGGATTAAACCCAGACCAGTTGACTGGGGGTGAGTGCTTGCAATGTTCAACACTCCATCCATCATTTCCTTTGGTTTTTGCCTTGTTCGCCATAAGTTGGCAGGGTATGCTCAGACGTGAGTCCCTTGCTCACTTTGCCACTGGATTCAAGCAAGCCTGGCTGAAGACGGCTGAAATGCCAGAAATCGGTCCTAGGAAGCTTGTTTCCGGTCCAGGGAAGACATGGCTTGGCAGTTCGGGCTGGACTGTTCCCATGAGGCACAGGGTCAGACTGATTTGCATATGGCCATGCCTGAACTGGGGTGGCAGAGTGGGCTAAAGAACGGTGATGGATTAAACCCAGATCAGTTGACTGGGGTTGAGTGCTTGCAATGTTCAACACTCCGTCCATCATTTCCTTTGGTTTTGCTTTGTTCGCCATAAGTTGGCAGGGTATGCTCAGACGTGAGTCCCTTGCTCACTTTGCCACTGGATTCAAGCAAGCCTGGCTGAAGACGGCTGAAATGCCAGAAACCGGTCCTAGGAAGCTTGTTTCCGGTCCAGGGAAGACATGGCTTGGCAGTTCGGGCTGGACTGTTCCCATGAGGCACAGGGTCAGACTGATTTGCATATGGCCATGTCTGAACTGGGGTGGCAGAGTGGGCTAAAGAACGGTGGTGGATTAAACCCAGATCAGTTGACTGGGGGTGAGTGCTTGCAATCTTCAACACTCCGTCCATCATTTTCTTTGGTTTTTGCTTTGTTCGCCATAAGTTGGCAGGGTATGCTCAGACGTGAGTCCCTTGCTCACTTTGCCACTGGATTCAAGCAAGCCTGGCTGAAGACGGCTGAAATGCCAGAAACCGGTCCTAGGAAGCTTGTTTCCGGTCCAGGGAAGACATGGCTTGGCAGTTCGGGCTGGACTGTTCCCATGAGGCACAGGGTCAGACTGATTTGCATATGGCCATGTCTGAACTGGGGTGGCAGAGTGGGCTAAAGAACGGTGATAGATTAAACCCAGATCAGTTGACTGGGGGTGAGTGCTTGCAATGTTCAACACTCCGTCCATCATTTTCTTTGGTTTTTGCTTTGTTCGCCATAAGTTGGCAGGGTATGCTCAGACATGAGTCCCTTGCTCACTTTGCCACTGGATTCAAGCAAGCCTGGCTGAAGACGGCTGAAATGCCAGAAACCGGTCCTAGGAAGCTTGTTTCCGGTCCAGGGAAGACATGGCTTGGCAGTTCGGGCTGGACTGTTCCCTTGAGGCACAGGGTCAGACTGATTTGCATATGGCCATGTCTGAACTGGGGTGGCAGAGTGGGCTAAAGAACGGTGATGGATTAACCCCAGATCAGTTGACTGGGGGTGAGTGCTTGCAATGTTCAACACTCCGTCCATCATTTCCTTTGGTTTTGCTTTGTTCGCCATAAGTTGGCAGGGTATGCTCAGACGTGAGTCCCTTGCTCACTTTGCCACTGGATTCAAGCAAGCCTGGCTGAAGACGGCTGAAATGCCAGAAACCGGTCCTAGGAAGCTTGTTTCCGGTCCAGGGAAGACATGGCTTGGCAGTTCGGGCTGGACTGTTCCCATGAGGCACAGGGTCAGACTGATTTGCATATGGCCATGTCTGAACTGGGGTGGCAGAGTGGGCTAAAGAACGGTGATGGATTAAACCCAGATCAGTTGACTGGGGGTGAGTGCTTGCAATGTTCAACACTCCGTCCATCATTTCCTTTGGTTTTTGCTTTGTTCGCCATAAGTTGGCAGGGTATGCTCAGACGTGAGTCCCTTGCTCACTTTGCCACTGGATTCAAGCAAGCCTGGCTGAAGACGGCTGAAATGCCAGAAACCGGTCCTAGGAAGCTTGTTTCCGGTCCAGGGAAGACATGGCTTGGCAGTTCGGGCTGGACTGTTCCCATGAGGCACAGGGTCAGACTGATTTGCATATGGCCATGTCTGAACTGGGGTGGCAGAGTGGGCTAAAGAACGGTGATGGATTAAACCCAGATCAGTTGACTGGGGGTGAGTGCTTGCAATGTTCAACACTCCGTCCATCATTTCCTTTGGTTTTTGCTTTGTTCGCCATAAGTTGGCAGGGTATGCTCAGACGTGAGTCCCTTGCTCACTTTGCCACTGGATTCAAGCAAGCCTGGCTGAAGACGGCTGAAATGCCAGAAACCGGTCCTAGGAAGCTTGTTTCCGGTCCAGGGAAGACATGGCTTGGCAGTTCGGGCTGGACTGTTCCCATGAGGCACAGGGTCAGACTGATTTGCATATGGCCATGTCTGAACTGGGGTGGCAGAGTGGGCTAAAGAACGGTGATGGATTAAACCCAGATCAGTTGACTGGGGGTGAGTGCTTGCAATGTTCAACACTCCGTCCATCATTTCCTTTGGTTTTTGCATTCCCTTCCAGCCCAGGAGATTGAGTGAGCATAAGAAAGAACTTGGATGGGGTTTTAAGGCTATATATGTATTGTTGAACATCAAAGACAAACCTTTTTAGTTCATTGCTCTTGCATCTTAAAAAAAAAAGTGGACATAGAGATAAACATTATGCAGACAGAATTGTTTGGGCACATAAGACTTGATTTCTAGGATCTCAGGGTCCTACAAAATGGAGTCTCCCCCCCCATCCCTTGGGGGCCTCTCTGTATTTGCGCCAGCGGTCCCAGTCTTTCTCCCATTATTTTGGCAGCCCCTATTCTGATAGACCACCTGCTCTGTTCTCTGGCACCAATCTACATCCGTTTACCAGTCTGCCACCTGCTGCGTCCCCTCTGCTCCTCAGCCTCAGGCCGTATTTCTCTTGTCAATCCCAGATGTTAGCCTAAGCCATAATTTCTGATTTTTAGGCCATTCCTCATCTCCAGATATACACAGAATGAGTCACCTGCCACCTGACAGATGTTGGCACTTCCTGTCCAGTGACCATTGTTATGATTTGTACTACCCTACTCCAAAATAGTTGTATTTCTGGGCACTTCCAGAGTATGTGATAAAATGATCCCCCTTTATAATCTCCTCTCTTCAGTTCACAGAGAGCAATTCTCGAGCAGCCCCCATCCCAGAGGAGTTGTTGCAATAACCTATCTACTTTTTTGAAGAAATCGTGTGGGATTTTATATGGGGTGTTCTGTAAAAGGTATAGCAGTATTTTCAGGGTCATCATTTTAAAGAGCACCACTCTACCCATCAGAGTGCGGGAGTACCCGCCAGTGGGCCACGTCTCTGCAAAGGCGGTCCAGGTGCAGATTGATTTTTTTTAAAAGAAAATCCTCCTAGTTTTCCATATATATAAATGCCCCGTTATTGGCACCCATTGTGTATTATCGGAGCCATACATTAACTTATTAATTTGGGGGATGGCACCGCACAGGGGAACGATCAGGGATTTTTCCTGGTTAATTTGGTGGCCAGACTATCCTCCGAAAAGATGAAAAATATACCCTGTCTATCGTAGTGTAGGGCCGTGTGACATTTAGCACGATATCTTCGACATACAGGGAAATGTGTCCCTCCCATTCCTCGCCACAGGTAATCTATCTTATGAGGGGTCTCCTCGAACCCATTCTGCAACACGAGAACAAAGAGCATTGGGGATAGAGGGCACCACTGCCTGGTACCCCTATGCAGTTCAAATAGTGGTGACAATACATTATTCACCTGTAACCAGGCTAGTGGGCCGTGATATAGAAGCTGGACCCATTGACAGAATTTGCGTCTGAAACCCAACTTTGTCAGAGCTACAAAGAGGTAGCTCCACTTGATACTGTCAAAAGCCATTCATGGGGGCCTCTCTGTATTTGCGCCAGCGGTCCCAGTCTTTCTCCCATTATTTTGGCAGCCCCTATTCTGATAGACCACCTGCTCTGTTCTCTGGCACAAATCTACATCCGTTTACCAGTCTGCCACCTGCTGCGTCCCCTCTGCCCCTCAGCCTCAGGCAGTATTTCTCTTGTCAATCCCAGATGCTAGCCTAAGCCATAATTTCTGATTTTTAGGCCATTCCTCATCTCCAGATATACACAGAATGAGTCACCTGCCACCTGACAGATTTTGGCACTTCCTGTCCAGTGACCATTGTTATGATTTGTACTACCCTACTCCGAAATAGTTGTATTTCTGGGCACTTCCAGAGTATGTGATAAAATGATCCCCCTTTATAATCTCCTCTCTTCAGTTCACAGAGAGCAATTCTCGAGCAGCCCCCATCCCAGAGGAGTTGTTGCAATAACATATCTACTTTTTTGAAGAAATCATGTGGGATTTTATATGGGGTGTTCTGTAAAAGGTATAGCAGTATTTTCAGGGTCATCATTTTAAAGAGCACCACTCTACCCATCAGAGCGCGGGAGTACCCGCCAGTGGGCCACGTCTCTGCAAAGGCGGTCCAGGTGCAGATTGATTTTTTTAAAAAGAAAATCCTAGTTTTCCATATATATAAATGCCCCATTATTGGCACCCATTGTGTATTATCGGAGCCATACATTAACTTATTAATTTGGGGGATGGCACCGCACAGGGGAACGATCAGGGATGTTTCCTGGTTAATTTGGTGGCCAGACTATCCTCCGAAAAGATGAAAAATATACCCTGTCTTTCGTAGTGTAGGGCCGTGTGACATTTAGCACGATATCTTTGACATACAGGGAAATGTGTCTCTCCCATTCCTCGCCACAGGTAATCTATCTTATGAGGGGTCTCCTCGAACCCATTCTGCCAAGGGTTCCAACACGAGAACAAAGAGCATTGGGGATAGAGGGCACCACTGCCTGGTACCCCTATGCAGTTCAAATAGTGGTGACAATACATTATTCACCTATAACCAGGCTAGTGGGCCGTGATATAGAAGCTGGACCCATTGACAGAATTTGTGTCTGAAACCCAACTTTGTCAGAGCTACAAAGAGGTAGCTCCACTTGATACTGTCAAAAGCCATTCATGCGTTAGGAAAAAAGCAACACGGCCCGTCGGCCCGTTGAGCCCAAAAGGATGCAGTCAAATGGAGACCTCCATATAAGGCCCTCAAGTTGAGTTTGGGTCCCCCTGTGCAACATAAAGCCAGACTGATAAGGGTGGATAACTGATATGATAACTGGTCTTAGTCTTTTAGCCAAAGCCTTAGCCAAGACTTTTGCCTCTAGGTTCAACAACGAGATGGGTCTAAATGGACAACAAGTATCACATGGTATATCTCCTTTAGGGAGGACTATTACTGTCACCATCCTTTGATCCACTGGTAATCTGCCCTCCTCCCCAGCTTCATTAAACATATTCAGCATATGCTCTGCTTTTGTATGTGCAGTACACTTGTACAATTCAATTGGTAGACCATTAGGTCCTGCCGTTTTGCCCAACTGCAAGTCCCAGATCACCTGCTCAACCTCATCTGTTGTCAAGTCTTGCTCTAGTGCTGTTCTGTCCTCCCTGGGGAGAGCCGGAAGGGGGAGGTACCTCAGAAGCTCCTACCGGTTCTGGAGGTGTAAATGGTCTCGCAGTGCCTAGAGAATGCTTCCGCTATCTCAACTCCTGTGTAATGGAGCTTGCTCTCAGCGTCCCTTATCTATAGGATCCAATTCTGTTCCCTATCTCTTTTGTCCAGCCAGGCTATCAGTTTGCTGTCTTTGTCACCTATGTCATATAGTCAACACTGCAGGACACTGGCATATGCCCGTGCCCTGTTCTCCACAAGGTCTTTAATTTCATGTTGTTTTAGGCTGAGTTTGTACTATAGCTGCTCTGTAGTTGCACCTCCCTCCAATACCTGGGTCACTAGTGCCAAGATCTCTCTTTCTAAGATATCACTTTTCAGCTTCTGTTCCTTTTTTTCCCCCAGATCATAGCCTAGGTGTGTCCCCAGAGGACAGTCTTAAATGCTTCCCATGGCACACATGCCAACTGTACTGTACCCTCATTCTCCTGAAAGTATTGCTCTGCCCTTTCACTTACTTTGTCTCAAAAGGATGCTTCCTTAAGGTACCAGGGATTAATCCTGGGGGGTAGTTTGGTGTCCCTGGCAGGGCAATCTAGAACTACGACTAAGGGAGAATGGTCATAAATGCACCAAGCCCTGTGAGAGACACCATGAAACCGGTTACCAAAAGGTCTCTGTGTGAAGAAGTAGTGCAGCCTGGATCAACCACCAAGTGAATTGCTGTATGCTTGAATTCTGTTTGTGCCACAGGTCCACCAGCCTAAGTTCCTCAGCAAAGACTCACAGTATAGTAGGTTTGCTACCTACTGGAGAGTTAGTGTCCCTATCTTGCCCCGGGTCCATTGTTGCATTAAAGTTGCAGTGGAAGTTCTAACAGGACAGTTCCCAATGCAGAGAAAGTTTCCGCATGGAGCCATGGTGGCACATAGACCGAACAAGTATTTAGTATTTGCCCTTCCCAAGCACCAGACTGTATCACATATCGGCCAATGGAGTCTGTCCACATGTGTCGTGGGATAAAAGGCACTGTGGTATGGAGTAATATGCCTACCCCTCAGGAATTGGTGGTGAAACCTGTGTGCACCAACAAGGTATAGCCAAAATGATCCAATGTTTCATAGTGATTGCCCTTTAAGTGAGTCTCCTGCACAAGAACTAAGTCAGAGGCCTGTCTGAGGAGGTATTGCAAAACCACTGTGCATTTAATTTTATGGCCCAGACTGTTCACGTTCCAAGTTAGGGTCTTTAACGTTATGTGGGCGTGGTGTAGTATTGGATGTAGTGGAACCCAAGGGATGGCATCCTCACGCATAGAGTAGAGCAGGCCTCCCACCTTCCCAAGCCATCTTCTGTGCTCATCCGTGCATGTCTGCTTCTACTGAGTTAGTCAAAAAACAATAGCAAAATAAGTAATAAAGTCTTATTTAGTGCAAAAACCACAACCATGGAACTTCTCCACCCTGCTACCCTGATCAGTGGGTTCAAAACCACGACCACCCGAACTTGCAGAGTGCCTGTTGGACCAATAGTGACATACTATAACTTAGGGTGAGCTAGCACCGCCTAGAGGGCCCGGCGGCTGCAATACAATATCTGTCCCTGGCAACGCCAATTAGTTTCCTGCTGGTGTCCATTAGAGTCACCCCCTCGCAACCCCACCCCCCAGTGGAAACCACAGCCACCACACATGCAATGCAAAGCTTAGGTCAATAAAAATTACAATTGCTATCTTCAATGTAGTCACACGGTCAAGTATTCTTGTTTGCTGACAGTCCACCAATTCTTGCCCCCGGCAAATCCTCTGTGTGCTTTGCGATGGGATGGGTGCCCTACCATGAGCCATCCATTCAGCCATTCCTAGGTCTCCTCCGGAGTAGTGAAATGCCATGTTTTCCCTTCTGCTACTACATGGAGTTTCGCTGCGTATAACATCATGTATTTGATGTCTTTGGCACGCAATTCATTGTCAGGACCGGAAGCTTCTGATTATGCTATACTTTCTTTACTTCATTTGATATGGCAGCCACTTTAAAACAAGTTAACAAAACCACATTTCCCAGAAGTCCTGGGAATTTGGTGAGATAAAAAAACACAAGGGACAACATATCCCTTAGATCAGTGTCCAATCATAATGCTGGATCCACCGTATAGCCCTCTTCAGCCTCTTGCCCATCCTCTTTCTTTGCTGCTCTCAGCCCATCAGATGAGTGTTTTTTCCCTTCTCTCTTAAGCTTGCTGCTATTTGCATATTGGCTTACAACCAGGCGCGGTGCGTCCATTGGGGCGTGGGGGCGTAGCCCCCCCGACCGCGCCCGCGCCCGCAGCTCCCTCCTCTTGTGAATGTCCGCAGCTGCAGCTCCCTCCTCTGTGAATGTCAGTCAGCATGACGTCGGACCGTGGGCGGTCCGGCGTCATGTTGACTGACATCATTGTCAGAGGCCTTTGGGAAAGGCAGCACAAGTGCGCATGAGTGGGCATGGAGCTTAATTTTTTACTCCGTGCCCAGTCATGCGTACTTGTGTTTTTGCTGCCTTGCGCATGCCCATTAGGAGCCCCTCGGTCTCCTAATGGGCAGGCGGCGGGCGAGGAGTAGGTTGTGCCGTCAGCCAATCCTGGCGCTGCTGCAGCGCCAGGATTGGCTGAGTGCCGGGTTGCCAGTCACTTGCATCACGTGGACGTGGTGTTCTGGACCGTTTGAAGGGGCAGAGAGGCGCCAACGCGGGCCAGGAGAAGAGGCGGTCACCGGTCAGGTAAGTGTTTTTTAATTTATATTGTCCAAGTCTTCTGTTCTTCGCACTACATATTAACACAAATGGATGAACTATTCGTGCTCTGTTTTCCTTAGTACAGAAAAGCAATGGCATGGTATGTCAAGCTGTTGTATGAATAGAAAGTTTGGGTCCGAGTACTTCTAAATGTGGTCCTGGCCCTTTTTAGGACGAACGTTAGTTTGTTTTTGCTGACATTTATCTGTTACACGGCAGACATACACACAACAAGTTACGGAGGTTAATTTAGATTATGACTAGTAGTAGTAATCAATCTGATCGCCACCACTGCACGTTTACAAACCGCACTACAGGTCGGAAGGGCCACTGAAGGCAGCACTCTCTTAGTTGGAGAAGCGGACACGTCACATGCTGTGTAAAAAAGAGAATATCAGGAGGATGTAAAAAAAATTGTGTCTATAATATAATTCGATTTCTTTTCAGTGGCTAATTGATCTAGCATGTGGTGCTGGCGCTGCCTGGGTTTTAAAGTTTGTAGCACCAGCAGTAAGTAGCTCAGGCACGAGTCCTTGTATTTCCTTCCTTCTTCCATTTACTTAGTCCTATTCACATTACTTGTAGTACTAGCTTTTGATTTTGATCACCTCAGCGCAGACCCAATTAGTCTGGAGTTTAAGTGTCTGGGCGCATCTACATGCAACCTGATCCTGTCTAAATCATTTAGACTAAATGGTTAGCAATGGTTTGCTAAGAGGCGTTCAGCCCCTCCCTGCCGTGTCTTTCACTTGCAGCCTTTCACAGACCAAAACACTAATCAACACTCCAGGTCTCCGAGACAAGGCTGGGCACTGATGTGGCAGCCTGGCTTTGATGCCCCGAATACGTTTGTTTTACTACACTCTTGCTGGAGATAACAGAGGAACAATGGGGTTGGGGGGACATCAGAATAGAAGGAGGCTGAGAGAGTGGGACGTGCTAGGAGTGTTGTGTGCCCTTCCCGTCTTTTACTCCCTGGTTAAGTTTACATCTAACCCCCTCACAGGTTTACCTGCAGCCAATGAAAGCCATAGTACCTGAACGTAGCCAATTTCTCAGCCAGGGAGGACGAAAGACTGGAAAGTGAAAGGAAGTGAACCAGGCCCTAGTAGTAGCCATACAAGTAGGAGAAAGGCTGTTATTAATTATGCTGGGGAATATTTTATGTTGAGCCCTACGAGTCAAAATTATGTGGAGGACAGACTCAGGCAGTGCAACACAAACACTAATGCACCCACTACTCTTGCAAGAGCACATGCACTCCTCTAGTGCACTGTACTCAGGACCAGAGACAAACAGGTTCCCATCTGACAGGCATCATTGTGCGCTCGTCCAGCACTCCAGAACACAGGCATGCGCTGCAGACTCAGGAAAAAGTGCACTCAGTAAGAAACATATGTGCACTACACGGTGTACACCAAGGAGCACACGCATTCATCCAGCACTTGGGAACCCAGGCACACACTAGCGGGCTCAGGAGAATGTGAACTCAGGTTGGCATGCACTAGCACCCATTAAGCACGGCGGCCACAGCGCGGTGTAAATTTGAAATGAGGCAAAAAATGTATTGGACTTTATTCTGTGGCTGGCTGATTGTGTTGAACTGATAGCATGTGTCGCTGCCCAAGTGAAAAAGTCAATAAAGCTGTAGTGGTTCAGGCCCCACTCATTTAGCATGAGTGTAGTAAGAGGGCAGTATGTTGTTGGTGGTGCATTTGGGTCACACTGTCACAAATATTGTACTAATGGATAGTGCAGTAGCATAGCGCACTGTCATTAACATATGGCATGTTTCCATTAGCCATAGCAATAACCCCTACATTTGTACAGACAATCATGCAGTAACTTCTAAGTCATTATCATATGAAATCTCTTTATTGATGTCATTGCTTCAGTTGTACAGTTGCTTTATTAATCTTCTTGTTTTCTCAAATTTGCATTAAAATGCACCATTTGCGACTCGCTTTTGAACATTTTACGGGGGGAGAAACCCCCCATCCCTCCTACCCAAACCCCTCTTTTGACGGTCGGACTTGCTCGATATGCTCACTCGCCACAGGGGACTCATCGTGAAAATTTACGCCTCACCACTTTCAATTGGCACCAGCCGCCACTGCTTAAAACGCAGTCGCGGAACTGCGTATCATTCTCCCGCGACTGCGAGGTATGTTTCATTGCCTTTGTTGTGCTTTGCATGTATTGCTCCCAGTAATGTATTTTCTGGTTTGTGACAACCGCGGGACCGGTTTCGGTCCGACGCGACGTGTTTGTTTGGTTTTCAGTCGCTAGTGTGGACAACAGTGTGTGCATGAAGTGCTGAAGCGCACTTACTAGTCAATTACGGTCTCGCGGGCCCGTTTGTCAGGCCTACGCGACGCTGTCTTCCTGGTTCACTGCGGCAGAGTACGGTCTGGACCTCCGACCGCTAGGGGGCGCTGTGAGGAGCGTGCTTCTCATTGGTTTTTCTTGCTGGCAATGGTGCGCGGATTTGGATTCCTGTCAGTTTCCAAATCCGACCGCCATTGCCTGTGCCTCCGCCAAAGCCTGGAGAGATACACCCTTATAAACAAGGGTCTGTACAGGTTGCTACCTGCAATTTTATGATGCTTGGAGACACGCTCTGAGTAGGTGTGCATGTATGTGGTTTTGACTCACTTAGGGTGTAAACTAGATTCAGTACACTGCGTACAGGCTTAAGTGGGGCCTGTGGGGACACGCTCCCAGGGGGTTTGTAGGCCTGTCAAGGAGCAAGTGTTCAGTGCCTCCTTAAAGCAGTGTTGTATCCCGTGGGTGCTGACCTCCTTTTTGCTGTTACAAAATTGGGGCTGTGCCCTTTTACTATAAGCTGGGCCCCAGCAGTTCACCAGAACTCCAGAGGTAGCCACTGGCGCAAAGCCTTCTTAGCTCAGTTGGCAGAGTCTAGGGACCGATGGTCCATCTTGTTTTCTCTAGTAAGCATGTCAAACAGGTAGACATGCAGTGGGAGGAGGATCCCCTAGCCCAGCTTCCGTGGGATGACAAATTTTACGACGCAGTCAATGCATCGATCTACAGGGCAGTCAAGGAGGTTATGGCTCCCATGGAGGAGTGTTTGGTGCAGAGAATCGCACATGAGTGTGCTAGGTGGACCCCGCCGACTTCTCATGCCCCTAACAACTCACTGAGTGTGCAAAGGGGGTGGGCCAGGTCCAGCCAAGCGTCCCTGGGTAGACGGGGTGGATCAAGACGCTTTTGAACACTTGAGGGAAAGCATTTTTGGCTCAACACCCAGCAAGGACGAGCGCCTTGGACCCCGCCCCCTGCCTGACTCCACCTACTCCTGTCAGTCTGCCACAAGGGTTTGGGGTTGACACCCAAGGGGACACTGATGATGAACCTGGGCCATCTAGGCCATGGCGCCCGTCAGCAACTCCTGGGCCTACGGAGCCTCAAGGGATGGGAGGCAATTCAGATGTTAGACCCAGAATTAATTATGCACCCTAGGTCTCTGAGTGGACACCCTCCGCGAAGGTGGCGGGCTATGTCGCTAGTCGTATCCGGACTCCCATGGGAAAAGAGGCTCTGATCGGAGTGTCCTAGGCCCTCCCTAGAAGGAAGAGATGCACAGACACCAGAATTGGATTCTAGAATGGCTACCTTTTTGGCCAAGTTCATCAAGGCTCCCAAGAAGGGGATAGACAGGTCCTGGAGGGCATGCTAGGACAAGCTTCTGGATGCCTTGGGCCCGCTCACCATGATCCTTGACATGCCCGAAGATGCCAAGGTCTCAGGGGCCTTTATCTCCCCAGAAGCCCTTTCGGGTTGGGCACAATGGGCGGTGGTGTTCTTAGGGAACGCCAATTGTTCTCTCTCAACGGAGCAGTGGAGATCCTTCCTCATAAAGGTGGATCCGAAGTTGGGAGATCTCACCGATTCCGAAGAAGAGGCAGTCGCCCAGGGAGGTTTATTTGGTGAGTCTTTTATTAAGGAGCTCGGCAAGTTTGTGAACACATTCACATCGCTTGATAAGGCCCAGTCCTCAATCAAAAAGGTGTTTTTATCCCGGGTTTTCCATGGGGCCGGTTGAGTCAGGGGCTGCTCGACCGTCAAGCCACCCAAAACTCCAGGGGTCAAGGCTCCCGGCAAGAGCAAGGGCAATATCAAAATCAAGCCCGTTACAACAACTTCTAACCCTCCCATGGTCGAAGATCCAGAGGTCGAGGTTTCAGAGGTGGTGACAGCACCTCTAACTCTGATACGTGTTAATTCCACATCTCTGGTGTGAGTGGGAGACCGGTTGGCCGGCTTTGTGCATGTGTGGAAAATGATCACGAATGATGCTTGGGTGTTACAAACGGTGCTGGTATTTCACACAGAGTTTTGCGGCACCCCCAGTAAAGCAGTCCAGCCCAGACCTATACTGTTCTCCCACCACGCACCCACAAGGTTTTATAATCAATATGTTCTTAGTGGACAGGGGATAATGCCTGGTCCTCAATCTCAGAGAATTCAACGAACGGCTTGTGTATCGCCATTTCAAAATGGAGGGAATTCCCCTCTTAACGGACGTTTTACGCCCGGCGGACTGGATAGTTAGTTTGGATTTAAAAAATGCCTACTTAGCAATCCCTATTTTTCCACCACACAGGAAATTCCTTCAGTTTCTCTGGCACCAGCAAGTGTACCAATTCACCACTCTTCCTTTCGGGCTCTCCTCCACTCCTTGGTGCTTCAAGAAGGTGCTAAAACTGGTCGTGGAGTACCGCAGAGCACGAGGGATCCGTCTTATTGTGTACTTAGACAACATGCTTCTGTTGGCACAAGACCCTCAGGTGTTACGGGATCAGTTACAACAAACAGTCGACCTCCTGGAAAGCTTGGGGCTTGTGATAAATACCAAGAAGTCTCTGTTGGTCCCAGCTTCGAAAATAACCTTCTTTGGTTTCATGATAGACTCCACCGAAGCAACTCTCAGCCTTCTCTCACAGAAGATGTCCAAGATCCGGCACAAGTTGCGGCGAACTTTGACCAATTAGAGGGTTCCGCTTCAGCAAATCGCCCGTATTGTGGGGCTTCTGTCAGCATCCATCCAGGCCATATTTCCGGGGCCGTTGCACTATCGTGCCTTGCAGCGTCTAAAAGCAAAAGATTTGCGGAAAACGCTTGCTTATTCCCATCCCGTTTCCATGTCGGAGGAGCTACGGAAAGATATTAGTTGGTGGCTCCCTTACATGGAAGCCTGGAATGAGAGAGCGATTTTCGGTTCGACACCATACCTGGAAATCGAATCAGACACCAGAAGGTCAGGTTGGGGCGCCAGGTGTAGAGATTTTTCCACAGGAGGATCATGGTCTCTGCAGGAGCAAACTCTGCATATCTATTACCTAGAGTTATTGGCGGGGTCCTTCGCTGTGGGGTGCTGGACCAGTGACCGGGTACAGTCAGCGGTCCTGTTGAAAATGGACAATTTATCGGCAGTCCGATATATAAATCACCTGGTTTACACCCGTTCACAGGTGCTTTCGGATCTTGCAACAGACCTATGGCAGTTTTGCCTCGACCATCATATTTTGGTGACCGTGGAATATCTTCCCGGATGAGAGAATCAGGTGGTAGATTGGCAATCGCGGTACTTCAGGGATTCCAGTCTGTGGAAGTTACATCCGGACGTGTTTTCAATGGTGCATGACCTTTGGGGTTCTTTTTCAGTGGATCTTTTCACCTCCAGGTTGGACCATCAGGTTCCTCGGTTTTTCAGTTGGAGGCCAGATTCGCTCACGGTGGCCACGGACGCTTTCCTGCAAGATTGGAAGCTGGAGCAGACCTATGCATTTCCGCCTTTTGCGATGATCACTTGGGCGTCGGCCCAGATCAGGCGGGAGCGGGCACAGGTGGTTCTCATCATGCCGTTTTGGAGGTTGCAAGTTTGGTTTCCAGTTCTACTGGAACTTTCCTGGGATTTTCCAATCCGACTCCCCCACTTTCCAGAGTTGCTTAGCAATCCGGATCAGGTTCCACATCAGATGGTGCTCAACGGGTCCCTGCGCCTCATGGCATGGAGAATTACAGGACTAGATGGTCAATCCCAGGCCTTTCGGACTTCGCTGAGGGCCTCTTGTCCAAGACCTGGGAGGATAGTACAGTCAAACGATATTGATCAGTTTGGCAGAGATGGTGTTGTTGGTGTGTGCGATGGGGGTATGATCCCGTGGGCCCAGATGTAGTTCAGGTTTTGAACTTCCTGGCAAGCTTGGCCCAACAGGGTTTAGCCTACCGCTCTGTAAATACCTTTCGGTTTGCCATTTCAGCGGGACATGTTCCTGTGCACCCTTTTTTCTGTCGGCTTCTGACGGGTCTCAGACTTTTGCTGCCCCTGGAACGGAGATACTCAGAATTATGGAATTTCAATAGAGTTCTCAACTTGTTTTTGTCTTGGCAGTACAGCGAGTTCTTGTCAAGAAAGGAGCTGTCTGCTAAACTGGCGATGCTCCTTTGTCTTATTTCCTGTAGGTGGGTCACGGATGTAAGGGCCCTGGACATCACGAGCAGGGTTTTTTGTCCCTCAGGGGTGTCATTTACTATTCGACGAAGGACCAAGTGTCATACTAAAGTGATAGAGTATCCGGAGTTCCTGGGTTTCCCCAAGCTTTGTGAAGTGTGTTGCTTAAAAGCCTATAATGTCTGGGGAGCTTAGACCCCCAGGAGAAAGACAACTTCTGTTAGCTCCCTGGAAACCGCATAAGGCGGTGTCATCTCCTACGATTGCACGTTGGGTGCGATGGGTCATGCAGGAGGCGGGGATTACCCTGCGGCAATTTGGAGCTCATTCGGCAGGGGGTGCGATGGCATCCAAGGCCTTTACACTTGGAGCAAGGTTGGAGGACATAATGAATGCCATGGATTGGTCTTCGGACTCAACCTTTAAACGTTCTATTTCAAGCCTATTATTGATATGGCTCATTTGGTGGTAAGTAAGCTTTAAACTAGCATAATCCGAAGCCTCCGGTCCTGACATAGAATGAAATATTTCCTAGCTATCTTAATGGAAAGTTTCAATTCTTTTAAGGACTCGGAGGTGAGGATTATCCCATCCAGAAAGGGCTTCCGATCTGCCCACCCATTGAGAGTAAGAACCTTTTCTCTCTTGTTGTTCCAGTTGTTTGCCTTCATTGCATGCATTGAAGTGGTTTTGTCTTTAGAGTTGGTATCAGTGATTATTAGGTTTCTTGTGATGCAAGTTCAAGATTTGTCAAATAATGTATTGTCTGCCTGTATGCTATTATTTCTTGGCCCATCTTACACTTCGAGCCTGATCTTGTGTTTTGATTCCAGGGGCAGATTCAGGGAAACAAGACGCATAAAACAAGACGGATGGCGTGACTCGTGCAACGAAAGAGGATGGGCAAGAGGCTGAAGAAGACTATACGGATCATCCAGCATTATGATTGGACACTGATCTAAGGGATATGTTGTCCCTTGTTTGTTTTTCTCACCAAATTCCCAGGACGTCTGGGAAATGTTGTTTTGTTCACTTGTTTTAAAATGGCTGCTATATCAAATGAAGTAAAGACAGTATAACATAATCCTCGCCTCAGAGTCCTTAATAGAATTGAAACTTTCTCTTACGATAGCTAGGACATTTTTCATTCTCACTTCACTGCCTTGAAGCTCTGGTGTTGGCACTGTACTTGCAGTGTATAATCCAGAAAGACACGCACCATGGCATTATCTTATGCCACATTGCCTTAGGAATGGGCTGCCTGCAGGATAGCATCCATATCCCAGTAGTTCATGATTTTGGCTATGATTGTCCATGAAAGATCACCCGGTTTCAGCCAATTCTATTGATTTGATTTGTGTTTATTTGCTCTTGTTTTGCTCATTAACTTTTTCATTTTCTCCTAATGTGGTTTAGGGATTTTAGTGACTTTAATTTTGTTTTGTGCTGTTCAAATAATTTACACAAATTTCTCTCAGGAAAAGCACCTCGGATTTGTACCATTGCTACAATGGGAAAACTGTATTTTCATATCAAGGTGCTTTTGTTAAAGTACATATATTTCTGGTATCCCACTTAATAATTCAGGATTTCAGAAAGTAACCCAGAACCGTATCAATAAAAAAATTCAAAACAGGATTAACGAAGGAGCCCAGTTTTTAAAATAGGCTGGAACTACAGAGACACAAGGGGCAAAAGAATGACTGCATTGATGCAGGGACTTCGCAACAACAAGCAACAACAGACAGCACTACTATTTTCACCTTGGAGTATTCTGTATTGAATTAAGCAAAAATATATAAAAATAACTAAAGTATCTAAAAATATCTCAAATATATATGTCATGTACCAAATCAAGTATAGCAAAAACATCACCCAGTACTCAACACTCCAAGGAATTGCAATGTGTAAATGTAGTAAAACGACAAAGTTGTGATGGTGGTGTCATTTTAATTAACTTGTATATTGCCATACCTTGAAGTGCAGAGTACTGGGAGATTATTTCACAAAACTCTTTCTAGATTATATATAGTTATGATATAGTTATGATTAGGATTCCATAGGAAATGCTGTTTTTGTGTAGCTAATAACTTTGGCTGCGTTTGACGAATCTTCACTGAACTTTCGAAGAAAGTGCCACTTACTGACTAGTTTGATCATGGTTTTGGGATGGTTTGTCAAGTGGAGGTCGAGAAAAAAGAGGGAGTCCAAAAACGCATTTTCCCCATTAATTTTTCCTTAGGAACTTTAGACACAGCTACAGCCAAAACCGCGAAATCGGATTGTAAGCAAATTTGTCAGAAAGCTGTACTTTTTTGTTTCCTGGTGTAAATCAATTCAGTAGTTTTGGAAAAATTAAGGTAAAAGTATTTTGTATATATCACTCTGAGGAGGATCCACTGCACTGACTGATTTCATCCTGATATCTGTTTGGCTTCCACCACATCGACCAGTAAGTGGTGGCAGCCATGGACTTGGAATTAAGTCCTGAGTCCTAAAAAAATGCATAATAAAGACATAGAGGGCAGGATAGGGATAACCTAATCCACTAGTCCCGGTGGTGGCGTCTCAGAGGGTCCCCGCCTGGGGCTAAAATGTTTTTAAAGAAAAGTTTTGACACAAATTCGCAGAGTATCCATTAATCTGTGGTAAAATGTTTATAAAAAGTGCTAGCTCCCGTCTGTTTATATAAACTCCATGGGGTGGGCCAAGACGCAGGGGGGGGAGGCATGGCATATATTTTAGAGGAATGGTGTGCATGGCTCCCTCCCCAAGCCTCCAAGAGGCCCTGTGTACCACATTTCCCCGGGTTCTACATCATAGTAAAGGGGAGGACCTCCTTCCCTGAACCTAAATGGCACAGCACCCTCCCCGAGCCTTTTTTGTCCCCGGGGACCCCATCTCCTGTGGCTGGCTCACTTACTGTGTCCTCGGGAGCCCAATCCTGAGACATAGTAGTTTACCTGCCTGCACTAGCACAGGCTGGGAAATATGTGTTTAATCCCATCAGGAAGGAGCATTTTTAGATCTCCCCCCAAACGGTAACAAATACTAAGGGCCTGATTACGACTTTTGGCGGAGCGAGCGGCACACCACCGCAGTGCCCTCACTATGCCAAGAGTCGCTGCCACCCGCTCACCCGCTCACCAGATTACATGTATTTTGTGGTCTGGCGGGTGTGGTGGTCCTGTGGCAGTGATGTTTAAAGGCTCATTGTTATCCTTAAAAAAGCACTGCAGTGGGACTGCCAGCGCACATTCCTGCGCAGGAAGGAATGCACCATGTTGTGCATTCCTTCCAGTGCAGGAACTGGGGGTGCAAAACTACAGGGGGCACACCATGTGCCCCTGTGCAGGAACCCCATGCATAGGGGCAAAAGGAGGCCCTGTTGGGTCCACATTTTGTCCTTCTGCCAGCTGTAACATGGAGGAAGAACCTCCATGACACAGCTGGTGGTAAGGAAAGTCATAATATGCTTGGAGGTGCCTCAGGACACCACCAAGCATATTGTGACACTCAGATCACTGGGGGACTGCCAGGGAACACAGTTCCCTGGTGGTTGCGGCAGTGCAATGGCAGTCCGAATGCCAAAGTCCTAACTGGGTGGTCAGACCGCCAGTGCAGCAATTGCTAGACCGTCACCGCTGCACCCTTATGAGCGCCAGACTCATAATCAGGTCCTAATTCTGCACCCCACCAGCTGGAGATTTAAAAACGCTCCTTCTGGTTGTGAGTAGACTTGTGTTCTGTTTTCATGCCTTCACCGATGCAGGTGAGGGAAACAAAACACACATTGCTGCTGCCTGGAGGGAGCATGCAAAAAGTAGCTGCTCCCTCCAGATGGAGGCAATGCCGGCTTTTACATCATGTGGAAAGCTGGCTGGGGCCGTGAGAGCCCTGGAGCCCACCCGCAGCCCCCAACATGTTGGTCAATGGAAGTCCCAGGTGGGCACCGGGGCACTCACCTAAAAATTATGTGGGCATAGGGTCCCTGGGGCCAAAATAGGCTCAGGTAGGGGGCTGTACACAGGCTGTGTAAAATTAGGTAGAAAAGTAATAGCTATGTACCACTATGTAAACTATGACATGAACTAGCACACTCAATTGATCATGTCTTCAGTGATGTCATCAGTGATGTCATTAGAGATGTCATCAATGATGTCATAAATGATATCATAGAACATGTCATGGGCGACGTAATATGTGAGGTTATAAGCAGTGCATGGCGGGGGCGCAAGTTATGGTTAGCTCTGTCAACTATAACTGGTGAATTTCTGTGGGTTTTTTGTTCAAAATGTTAATATTATCACTGGCACATTCACCTAACTATAACAGTACTTTAACCTTTGGTTTTTTTCAGTGAATTTCTAAGGGTTTTTTTCTGCACAAAAACAGATCTTTTTATCACACCTAACTATACTGTTACTTTAACCTTTGCATTTTTCAGTGAATTTATATATACATATATATATTACTCACCGGAGTTCGCCAGAGGGGAGTTATAGTATGGAGTGCATTTTTTGGTTTGCTAATAACTGTGGCACCATTTGACATATCTTCACAAAACCTTCTAACAAAAACTTCATCCACCTCAGCTCCTTCCTGGAAAGGTTCGGATTGATCTGTAAAGCCAGGGCTGAGAATAACTGGGGTCACAAATCCAAAGTTCCACTTGCATTGTCTATAAACCTTTTTGGAATGTGATACCACAAAAACTACTGAACGGAATTATACCAAATTTGGCACGACGCTAGATCTTCGCCAGGAAAGCGTGCTTTTTGTGATCTGTGGTCAATCCATTCAGTAGTCTTTTAGAAACTAAGTTACAAATACATTTGTATATCTGGATGTTTCAGTTTGAGGGATTTTCGCAAGAGTCTTGGATACTTTAGTTAAAAAATAGAGCTTTTATTCCCTTTGGCCATCTCACGTAAATGGGAAGGAGGCTCTCAAAGAAGCAAGTGCTCTGATTAACTGGCCTCAATATGAAAGAAAATGTTGCGGCATCCATTACAGGACACTGGGGCTTAGTTGCCTGTCCGATAAATAGTGAAAAAAACATATGTGGGTGCAGGGTAGTGGGACTCCCAAGGGATCATGGAAAAGAAAAAATGACTGCCAGGATTGACAAGGGCCAGGGAACAAAAAATATAATTATTTTGGAAGGGGGCTTGTGATGACACGCCCACTCTGAGCCGATTATGAACCTGGTGGATCCCATACCCCAGGTCCTGCCATTTTATACAAAAATATTTTTTCACATATTCGAACCCATGCCACATTAATGTTATGCTGGGAAGTGAATTTCAAATTAATTTTGATATAACTGAAATAATGAAAGGACTGACTCTTTCTTGTGTATCATGTAAAAGGAGACATCAATAGTATATTTTTGAAAAAGTGCATAACAAGGAATGTCTCATCGGGAATCTCCTGTCATCCCAGATGCTATCATTCTTAGTTATTACTTGCAGTACATTTTACCATACAGTAACACGCTTGTTGTGCTCCGGCAGTGGGGGACTTCAGCATCCAGGAAGCCCTGCTCGTGATTCCAGGAGGAGGGGCCACCTGAGACTCTGAAAAGTGCCAGCTTCTCCCCGCAGCGCGGGATGCGCTTGTTGTGCACCGGCAGTGGGGTACTTCAGCATCCAGGAAGCCCTGCTCGTGATTCCAGGAGGAGGGGCCACCTGACACGCTGAAATGTGCCAGCTTCTCCCCGCAGCGCGGGATGCGCTTGTTGTGCACCGGCAGTGGGGGACTTCAGCATCCAGGAAGCCCTGCTCATGATTCCAGTAGGAGGGGCCGCCCGAAGTGCTGAAAAGCGCCAGCTTCTCCCCACAGCACGGGACGCGCCCAGGCAGAGCCCGGGCCAAGGGCGGGCCCGTTCTTGCCCATCATAGTCTGGAAGAGGCAGGACAGGGCCACCTCCCTTGGTTGTGGACCACGCTGATCACTGCGATAAAAACTGTGAGTAGGTCTACTCCCACTACTATTGTCCCTGTCTCTGGATACCAAATTGTTACCAGTATTTCAGCAAACTTGGTCATGAGGGCTTTTTTGTATTGAATTAATGACACAAACTATAGGCCTGTTTTAACTCTGCCCTTGAGTGCTATCAAGCCTGTCTTCTGTTTAAGCTGATGCCATTGATCTTATGATCATCTACATCAAGAGGCACCAGCCCCACTATACTAGTAGTAGACCCAGTGTGTAACGCCTTTCTAATCCAGTCCTGCTATTGAGGGGGTGGCGCTAAATTTAACTTTGCGCACAAAATGCAGTTTCACCTTACGCCCCCCAGCGCCTGCGAAGGAAGAGTCTGTTCGGGACACCCCTGTTTCGGTTTGGCTTGGATTTGTATAGACTGGATCATGCTGTTGCCCGGAGTTGCTGCACCATTTGGAAACGTAGCCCTAGTCCTAGCCCTAAGTATTAAAACTGGAACAGTCTTCTCTTGATGCCCACTTGTACTTTTAGATCGTGCACATATAGCGAGCTTACTGGAACAAAGAACTTGGCTGTTGAACTTGACAATCACGGGACTGCCTATCCCTGACGTAAATTTGGACTAATTTAAGCTCTGGGTTTATTGTTGTCATGGGCAAAAGGAAGTCTTGCGAGGGTGACATGGGTGAGGGAAAAAAGAAAAAGCTGAAAAAGGGCACAAAAAAAGTTTGGTCGTAACACCATAAGTGGGGGAAGGGGTAATAGATAGAATAAATAATCTACTGACTGAATGTGAGGTCCTATTAGAGCCTACCCAAAAGGATGTCACAGTTGACAGCAACATTAAGCAGCATGGAGGAAGTGGGCCCCCTAACAGGCGAATTCCCAATATGTTTAAAAAACCAGCCATGATGCCCGGTATCCCTGATCCCCTGAGCCCACTTCTTGCGAATCCAACAGTAGTTAGATCACCCACTCTGTATCAGAGGCTATGGCTGCCTTTTAATGCTCAAATAGATTTGACATCTTGATAAAGCAACCAGAGACAGTGACCACTCCCCAAACTACCCACTCTCAAGATTGTAGGGAGGCCTCAGTGAGCATTAGGACCCACACTGCTGAGGACATAGTTGTAACAGGTGAGGCAAATTTCACTGAAAGAGGGCAAGGTATTAATACCTGGCAATTTGACAGGCTTCCTAGAGAGCAACTACAAAGCCCGTCACAAAGTTCCGTGGCCATAGAGCTAACTGACATTATGAATGAGATTCCGTGCCTTAAGGCCTCCGTTTGCAACCTAGTTGATTCCATAAGCAAAGCCCACTCAGTTATCCAGCAGGTAAAAATCATGCTGCGAGAACAGCCCCGAAATAGCCTAAGCACATCAGGGGACACGAGTAGTAATAGCCATCTAGACACTCACTGCTATATCAAGGTTCCAAATGGTGCAAGCAACCACAATAAGAATCCCTCAATAAGTCACATCAACATGGGACACACTCATTTAGATAGGGGATTCAAAGTAAGACCTATAAATCAGAATTCTGGACAAAATCCTAGACCCCAAGCTTCAATATCTCTGTACCCGCCCCGTTACGATCACCCAGGGCCCACCAGATTGCGGACGCCCAAAGAGACCCCCATTAAATCAGGAATTAGAACATTTTGTATACATGACTAATGTCTCTAAATGCGCTGATAAAACACACACAGGGAAGATGAGGACTGTCTTCGCAACAAATGTATACAGTGGATACGACATGTCAGGGGTTGTCGATCGATAATTAGAGAAGACATCCTTATGGCCAAACGACACACGATACCCGAACTACCTTGGCTTTTGACTATATTGCATTGACACTCCCCCATCGTCATCTGGTGGATCACCTTGTTGAATTCGATATTCGCACCCAAAATCTTACATGTTCCGGCATTCCCATTAAGCCTAATTCCCCTGAAACAGTCTCACATCTGAGCTTGTCACCACTTAGGTAGATAGATTGAAGGTATCATTCTCTCGCTGACGTTTCAGCGACACACGCTAGGTTTTCACTTGTCAGCCAGACTATTATCCCCCCATATCAGTCCAACCAAACTTAGCACTGTACAATTTATCCTCTAAAGACACGGGTTTGGAGGGAAGGAAGGAGGATTTAGCAATGCAAGTTTCAATGCACAATGAGCAAATTGCGAAATATCATACCTCTTCTAGCATAAGCTTTTTGTCATGGAATATAGCTGGACTAAAGTCAAGGGGCGTATCCCCAGAGTGGCATACATTTATTGAACAATATAATATATGTCTCTTCCAAGAAACATGGATAGCAGAGCCCCTTTTTAAGCTAGGGTATTTAAATTATCACATCAAGGCGAGATGCAGAGAAAAAAGAAGGCTCTCAGGGGGGCTTACAATTTGGGTCAGGCAGGCTCTTAATTACAAGATAAGTGAGCTCCCAACCCAGTGTAATGATATCCTAGCCATTAGATTGACAGCGGGCCCCCACGGGAACATCAACATTTACAATATATATGCCAGAGGGCTTCTTGGGGGGAAGAGATCAGAGGCCATAACAATCCTTGATGAGCACCTAGAACATCTCTCCAAAGATTCCCAGGTGATAGTGGCGGGGAATCTTAATTCAACCTTTGAGCCACTCGGTATTAAGGACCATGATCTGGTAAAGGAGGAAGATGAACAATGGGGAATTCCAAGCCTTGAGCTGACACCTGTAAAGAGGTGGACAGATGTGGCAATCCAAATTAAAGCCACCTGCTTGGGAAAAGGTCTAAGGGCGGTAAATGGAAGAACTCCCTCCGATTGGCATGAGGCTAACACTTTTATCAATGGCCAACATACGAGTCGCATTAACTATATGTTAATTAGCCTAAAGATTTGGCATACACTTTTGGACATGGAGGTGTGTGACCGCTTGGAGAGTGATCATAACCCGCTGTGCTCAACTTTCAAACTATTGGTCCCACAAGAACATACCTCCCAAGATATCCAGCTCACTACCCGGGACCTGATGTCCAAAAATGACATGAGGCGTCTTGAGTGGGAAATGGTTCTGGCGAAGCCACATATTTTGGACTCCATTTCCAGGGAAACTGAGCACTCAATATTTGACCTGGAGGCCCTTTCATCCCACCCGCTCACCTCGTGGCCGTAACTGCATCCCATAACAAATTTTTTTCCAAATTGCGATCCCTTTTTATTAAAGTGGGTAGGGCTAAAAGCACATCCCAAACAAATTTGTGCCACTGGTTTAACAATCAATGTAAAATGGCCAGGAGCAATCTTTTGGATGCGATTACGTCAAAAGAGCCATATAGCATGCGGGTAGCTAGGTCAAAGTATAGGAAAGCCCAAGCCAAAGCAAAAAAGGAATAGGATGAGAGTAGGTGGCAGGATCTCAGAATGGCATTGGCTGACAATAACAACCGTAGGTTTTGTACAGTGGTGAAATGGGGCAGTGACAGTTCATGACCACAGCCACAAAATCACGTAGCACCAGACCAATGGGTTAGCCATTTTGAATCACAATATGCTGCTGATCCTGTAGAGACTAGTGCTCCAGCTCTCCCTCATACTTACTGTTCCAGCAAGCCTTTCACAGTAGTTGACTTTAATGCAGCTCTTTGTGCAATCGTGGAGGGTAAAGCACCGGGGGTAGACGGCCTCCCGGCTGACATTTTTCTCCATGATGAAGCAAAATGGAATTGATATATTTTGCTACTAGCAAATGCTATTTCCCTTGGAGCAACTATACCAGATTCCTGGAAGGGGCTGAGATCAACCCTTCCAGGATATTACAGGTCTATCAGTTTAATTGACTCCATACAAAAAGTGACAGCCCGACATGTGTTAGGAAAGGTCCAAGAATGGATCAAGTATCAGGATATTCTTTCCAACAGGCAGGCTTTCCGGAGCATGTTAGCACGATAGACCAGGTATTTAGGTTTAGATTAATACACTGAAGGACTGTGGTCTAGGAAAGGCCAGCATGTATGCTGCCTTTGTTGACCTTAAGTCAGCATTTGATCTGGTCTCTCGTAGCAAACCTTGGACTGTGCTCCAGGAGTTAGGGATACCGCCTGAAATGCTATCCCTCATAGCTCGTTTTCATGAGGACTATTTTGCCCAAATACGCTGGGGAATACAGGAAAATGTTAGCACACCCTTCCCTGTTGTGAAGGGTGTGCGTCAAAGTTGTGTCCTGGCCCCTATATTATTTTCACTTTTTATAAATGGCATCGCTAAGTATCTAACATCCATCCCTACCGATGCTCCTCCTCTTGCAGGTATTAAAATTTCTATATTGATGTTTGCCGATGATAAGTTAATTATTTCCAAAACCCGAGTGGTCTACAGCGAGCATTACATCTCTTTGAAAAGTTCTGTACCATTCGGGCTTGGAAATTAACATATCTAACACTAAATTTATGGTGTTCAATCCGCATAGAACATTTAAAGGAGGTATACTTTTAGATAGCCGGCTATTGGAACAAGTAAGCGCCTTCACATACTTGGGAGTGACTATGCAAAAAGACATGCGTTGGGGTTGCCGGATAGATGCAGCCACCCTGAAGCATTGTCAGCTTTCAGGTATCCTACAAAATGAGTTTAATACTACTCTGACAAAGCCAGTTAGCCCTTTTCTACAAATATACAATATAAAAGTGGTGAGTTCAGTGTTATATGGGGCAGAACTTTGGGGTTTTGAGAATATGCCCTAGCTCACTATTGATGAAAATCGCTTTCTGTGCAACATCACCACTCTCCCGCAAAGCACCCCGATATTACCACTGCTGCATGATCTTGGTCGTAAAGCTCGGGTTGATTTTGCCAGGTTGCGTCCTATTTTGTATTGGTGCAGAATTTGGAGCACACCAGAACTGTTACCATATGCGGAAGGCCTTAGGGATTTAAATAAAGCGGATTCCTTCCACAAGATTAGTTGGCTATGTGAAATAAGAGCATCACTGACAAACATGGGTATGCTAAACCTATGGGAAAATCCAAAAAACATCCCATTTCCATCAAAGGAGAGTGTAAAAGAAAGATACTGAGACATGGTGTATTACAATAGATACAACAAATGTGATAGCTCATCCCTTACAGGGACTTATTTGGCAGTGAAAGCCCGGCCTAACTTGGAGAAGTACTGGGACATCATATCAAAACCCCATGACAGGAAGCTGTTTTTCCAATTTAGAGTCAGGGCGATAATAAATGCCCTTTTTGTGAGACGTCTGAAGAGTCTTATGCCCACGTTCTTTTTGTGTGCCCAGCATATACTGCACCGCGCAAAGCATGGCTATCTCCAATTTGCAGATCGCTGGGCACTAGAAAATGCAGCATCGCACTGAGAATATTGCGTAATGACACCCTCCTTTGTATTGCAATAGCTATAGCCAAGTATTTGAGTTAGATGTGGGCTAAAATATCAGGCTTCCTTCCCCACTATCTGATTTACAAATGATTGGCACATATGTCTGAAGTTTTCTCTCAATGAATTAATGTGTGTGCTTATTCACTTATAGTACTTTAAATCAGAGATTAACTTTTAATGTATTGATTTGGATGGTCCAATATTTTTAGCAAATGTATTGTTCTTGTTGTTTAATCAGATTTTAACTGAGTCCATGTTTGTTGTACATATATTAACCATTTTATACTATTTTTTAAATTGTTGTATCTAAGTTTTACATCCACAAATGAGTTTTTAATATATGTAACATGCTTTATTGAAATGATTTGTCAAATAAAGCTTATTGGATTGGTAATTAACACTATAAAAGTTGTCATAAACTCCTTTTTTATAAAAACATAGTGAGGATATTTATGTTGTTTCTAAATTTATTGGTAATTAATTTTTAGTTGCTTGCAGATCACCCAATGTTCTGTTTGCCTGTAGCTCATTTTTTTTATCTCGTTGGTGAACCAAGGATACACTCATTGAAACCTGATTGCTAGTGTGGGTCCTATTGGGAAGAGGTGTGGCGCCGCGGCCAGGGCAACTGACTCTGGAATCTGGGGATCACGGTTCGGAATCTGGGGATCATGGTTCGATCCCTGGCGGCAGATTAACCCAGCACCATGTAACTCTGGGCATTAGCTTGCTTAATCTTCCCAACGGCCCCCCGCACCTAGAGACCCTTACCGGTGATTGTTCGGGCTTTACAAATGTGGATTTATTATTATTTATATTGTGTATCCAGTGTAAAGGTTGAGTTATATCTAAATTCCTACAATTGGAGTTGAACTGTGTTTCCCATTGCCTACAAGACAAATTTCAGACCACGATCTCATATGGAACTTGGAATGAAATAGTCATGGTGAAATAATTATTGAAGTAATATTGAGCTAAAATATGGGGGAGCCAAGAAAATGACGTCTATGCACGTGCCTGGTGAAGCAACACTGGTTAAACAACTTTTGGCACATTTTTTATTTTATTATGAATCTGCTGTAAATGATTGTGATATTAATGACTATATGAAAATGCGTGGCAGGTTTGCATTGATCTCAGGCACCGATATATTTACTCTGGGCCATGTTTCACACCCTTAGTATTTTTGCTCACTCAACCAATCCAGACCAGTCTTACACAAATGAGTCTTGACCCTTTTTCAACAGAAGCAGTCCACCTTGAACTGCCAGGCCATGTATAAAAGCAACCCCATACTAGATTTTGCCTGGTAGAGCCACACCGGACAGGTGTAACTTCACTCCTAAAGCAGAGTAATCATAGGACCTATGTTTGGGCATATGCATCGTCTATCTGAGAATAAACATAGTGTGTGGAATGCTTGACTTAATATCAGTGAATGGTAATTACTCATCTGGACTGCATTCTACTCCATGTTGTATATGTATGCTGCACCACTAGAGACAGAAACAAACCACATACAAATCAGCTTTGCCACTGCTCCAGTAGGAACAATTCAACTTATATTAGTTCATGGTGGTTTTAGAAACATAGGGCCAGATGTACTACCATAGCATTTTGCGACTTGCAAATTGCACCAAATTGCGAGTCGCAAAATGCTATGTACAACAGTGTCTGAGACACTGTTTGAGATTCTCCATGGGGTAGCAAATTGCATGCCTCATGAATATTAATGAGGCTTTCGCAATTTGCTACCCCATTGGTAATGGCTAGCACTCCCAGGGATGGTGGCCTGCTGGGGTCAGCGGACCACCATGTCTAGGACAGCTTTTAAATAAAGCAGTTTTTTAAAAAATGCAGCCCGTTTTCCTTAAAGAAAAATGGGATGCATTTAAAACATTAAAATGAAACTTTTCAGTTTCATTTTTTAAAGGCAGGCAGTGGTCCCTTAAAAATGTTTTGCATATGCCTTCCCAAAGGTCAAGGGGTCCCCTGTGGACCCCTTCCTGTTTCCTAGTGCTTTACCATACTTCCGAGAAGGGTGGTAAACTGCAAGTGTTTTGCGACCGCAATTGCAGTCATAAAACATTCATGCATAGCTTTTGGAGTCGCTATTAGGAAGGGAGGTCCTTGGAATGCCCCTTCCTAATAGCGAGTCGCTAACCCTATTTTATGAGTCGCAAATTGTTTGTGACTCACAAAATAGGGTCGGTACATGGGCCACACGTTTTTTGCGGTCACAAACGGGCCTAAAACCCCTTTGCAACAGCAAAAAACAGTTGTACATCTGGTCCATAATGCCCTATTCACTTGAGTTGAAAAGTTCCTAAGTGTAAGTTTACAAGAAAATTTAGTCTTTTTTACGTGTGCCCAAAATTCACAAAGGGAACCATCCTTTACAGGCATAAATCCATTATTAGTATGGCGAAACCTACAATAGCAAATTTTACTTAAGAGGTGGAAAGTGTGCATTCCATGGCATGGTTTGTCTTGGAAGTTTGGAAACACCTACAAACATGTTTATGGGAATTTCTAACCCCTGATCTAACCTCTTAATACCCTGGAAATGGTTGGAGATTTACTCCATGTTCAGAAATGAGACCGATCAATTGTCCACTGTTGATCTTGAGAATGTATTCACTTTAGTATTTCCTGGACCAAGCCTTCTTCTCCTTTCACAATTTTGAGAATAACTTTGGTGTATCTATTGAAAATTCTGATATTTGAATAACCAGCAACTTTGGTTTCTTTTCAATTGTTGACATAGATGTCCCAGCAAAGAGCCTAAAATATTACCACCCATTCCCTTTTCATCACAAGCAGTAACTGAGACACAACAGAAAAGGCAACCAGCGAGGACAACGTCTGGAAAGGTAAGAAAGTCAGTTTGCTATTTGCTTCGGCACATTCCCGAATATGTGGGCACCCTTTGTCAGCCATCTCTTTTTGGGTATTTGATATCTCTCTGATATTCAATGCTCACAGACTCTAAATCATTTTTCTACAGAAAAATAAGGGAAACACACATCTAATCATGGGACGAGTTGCCCAGCTCTAAACCCCATTAGTGGTACCCAAAATAAGGTAATATACAGAGGCTGTCATTGATCACATAGCCTCTAGACTCTAAACTTCAAATATAGTCTAATAGAGGCCATTTATTGTACAATGCACACTACCTTTCTATTTTGAAATAAAAAAATATCTGCTGTCCGCCCTATTCCAGGCATCATTAACAAATGTGTATTGTCCTTTAATATTCAAGACCAGCATATTTTATTGTGCTCCAAGTCTAAACTAGAGGCATTTTTTCCAGGTATCAAATCCTCCAGTCTTGAAGAGCACATAGGAATAATGATATAAGTGGGATATATTCTACACCGAGTGTCACAGTGCAGTGGAGTGTCTCATGTTTGGGAGTGGTGGTTGTGAGAACTTTCTATGTTGTATGAAAATATTAAAGAAATTAATTTTTAAACTAACACTTTTTCCTTACACTTAGACTTTTTGTTGTTGAAGAAAAATAAAGAGGGCAATTACAAGGGTTCTGCTAAAAGCATAGTAAACATGTTAGGTGTTAGAGAGAGGCTGAAACGTGTCAACCATTTAGGAGAGTAAGAGAGATATCATAAACTGCGACAACATCCCTGTGCCTCATTTTGCTTTATCTTGTACAAGGGAACCCAATATGCAATTGGTCAGGGACCTTGGGTATGTTACTATTTCTAAAGACAATGATCCCTAGACAGTCTGACATAGTTCAAATCAATGTAGACTCAATTAGTGCTATATTCTCTGTCCAACGGGACAGGTTTTTAATATGCAATAAATGTATAACAAAAAGTAAGGGAAAAAATCCAAGTGGGACACAGCCTGCGTCCTACTGACATAAACAAACAAACAACATAAGGGGAAGGGTTCAGGGAAAGGAAACGTGTCTGCCTATGAGTATAAATATAAAACAGACAGAATACCGTGGGGTCACCGTTACATATTCCACATAACAGTATAGTGAATGCATATGGTGTACATTGTGTCGACAGCGTTTCGATCCCTTAAATAAATAGTGGGATCATCTTCAGAACATTAAAATGACATGCCTGTATACATAAAGCTGTAATTGCATAAACCATGGAACATATGGGGAAAAAGTAAGAGAGACATGAGATTAAAAAAGGGCAACTGGAGGTCCAGACATTCGAGTACAAGGTTCTATCACGTTAGCGATACAGGATTGTGATGTGCACAATATATAAAGAGCTGGGTGAGGAAATTGGCCGTGTAAAAAAGGGGGTTTACGACGAAAGTACGGAAAAAGAGAATTTACCATGGAAAAGTAGAGCCAGAAAACATGTGAAATGCTCTGGCGAAGTCAGAGCCAAGTAAGTGAAAAGAAGACTGGCCGTGTGGCAGAGACGGAGAACCAGGGTGCGGAGTGAGAGCCGGAAATGCGGCACATTTGCTTAGTGGCAAGGCAAGGGTGACTAGGCAATTCATGTTGCTTACCCAATTGTGGGGTCAGTAGTTGTGAGAGGCTAGTGGGGCTCCAGCCGGAGGATAATATCCATAAAATAACTGCAAGCAGATATACACGCAATTAAGCAACCTTATAGGGTGGGGGGATTGCGATTAATTGATAAGTTATGAAGACGCTTGCCCAAAACCGGAGAACTGAAGGTCCAAAGCGGTTGGGGCGAAAAGGTTGGCGGCTAGTGGGCCTGAAAATTGCCTGAAAAGGAAGGGTCACTAATTTACCCTATTGATCGCCATACCCGCCTGAGAATGCATAACAATCAGACTTACGCTTACCATGGAAGGTCAAGTTAATTACATTGACTGCCGGGACTGCTCGAGGATATTTAGAAGCCTGTAGAAAAGAGGCTCATGTTAGGCGATGCAGGCTGTGAATGAGCCTGCCTAATGGGAGACATGACGCGTGGGAGGCGCGGGTTTACCTTAATAAGGAAATTAGCAAGGATCATGAAGGAACCTCGGTCGTAATCTCCCGGAATAGGATGCCCTATGAGGTTAAAAAAGGGGTACTAATGTTATTTAAGGGCTGGCGTTAGAACCAAGCCTCCGCAGCTGGGGGTGCGGTGTGGTAAATGTACTTACCGAGACAATCTTGGCTCCTGGCGTCAATACACAGTCCCGGTGACGAGCAGCCCGAGTAGATACCCAGTGCTGTCTGTGTTTGGGCACAAGTGCGAGGTGAGTGGCAGTGGTCAAGTTGGCTCAGAGTGGTCATGTGACCTGAGGGAGGCTCGGAAAGTAGGCTCAATAAGGCAGCCATCTTAGAATGTGTGATATATACAGTGTGTAGGCTTTAATTGCCTGTGATGTGAAGAAGGACAGTGAGTTAAAGAATAAAAACATGGAGAAAAATTTTAGAAACCTTTTAGAATGTAACTTGCTTTGCAAGCGATTTAAAACCTCTCTTTCCATTTTAAAAAAACCCAATAGAGAACAGTTAGAGTAAAGAAGTCCAATCTTCAAGACGGGTCAGGACAGTATGTATACTGCCCGTTTTCAGAATCCATTTCAGTTCCTCTTTCTTGAGTAGTTGATGGATGTCAGCGCCCCTGGGAGGTGGTTTGATCACATTGAAGACTGTCCAGCATGTCCAGTCACATTGAAGTGATCTACCAGTGGTGCAATCGGGGTATTGCAACGTATCCTGCTGCGATGCTGACAGATTCTTATGCGTGCTTTCAGAGTGGTTTGGCCAATATATATTTTGTTACATGGACACAAGATGGAGTATATGATATTACAGGTGTTACAATTTTAGAAATTCTTACGTTCGAACTTAATCTTGTCGTATCCAAAATCTTTACCCTTTATTGTAGTTTCACAAACAAGGCAATCCCCACATTTTGCATGGCCAGTAAGTGGTGGTAGGCCCCAGAGATTATTCAGGGTACCCTTAGCATCTGTAGGTGGTAGTGCAGCACATACCAAATGGTCTTTAATGTTTTTAGCCTTTCGGAATGCAAACAGTTGGCGTTCCAGATTAAGCACTCCTGCATTGAATACTTTCCAGTGTTTGATGACACTTTTATGTATGGCATGTAATGCCGGTGAGAAAGTTGTTACACAAACCATCCGGTTCTGTGTGTTCTTGGTTTTGGGCTCTAGGAGCACGTCTCTGGGACAGTAACACGCTCTCTTGAGCGAATTCCAAACTAATCTACGAGGATAACCTCGAGTGGTGAGTTTATTACTTAGGATCTGTGCTTCTTTAAATTAATCTTCTCTCGGGAAACAATTCCTCCTAATATGAACGTACTGGGAGTAGGGGAGTGAATCCCTGAGGGCACGGGTGGTGGCTGTCGTACCTGAGCAGTGTGTTGCGCTCTGTAGGATTTCTGAATAAACTTGTTATAAGTTGCCCTCCATTATGCCGGATGTTCAACTCAAGGAAGGGAATGGTGGATTTGTTGTGCGATAGACTAAAGGTCAGGCCCCCACAGTTATTGTTCAACCAGTGGAGGAATTGTTCCATGGCATCGTTGGAATCTCGCCAAATCATGAATATATCATCTTTATACCTCTTCCACAGGGCAATGCCGCTGTGGAAGGGGTTCGTAGGTGACAAAATGTGACCTGTCTCCAGAGCATCCATGTACAGTATTGCCAGCATGGATTCAATTTGGGGAATATTGGTGTAAAGTGACTCCACATCGAACGTGCAAAGAGTGTCGGATGTGGGGTCAAAAGAGTATTCCTCAATTAAATTTATCATGGCCATACTGTCACATATGTGACATTCTGTTTCTGGTACAAAGTCTTTAATGAAATGATGAACATACTGGCCTAATGGTTCCAGAATGGAACAACACCCCGAAACTATAGGGCGGCCTGGAGGTTTGTCTTGGTTTTTGTGAATTTTGGGTAGGGTATAGATCACTGGTATACGCGGTGACTTAGTGTTCAAGAATAGATGTTCTTTCTTGCTGAGGAAACCGGTTTCTAAGCCATCATTGGTGACTTGGAGAATGAGTTTCTGTATCTCTTTAGTTGGATTTGTAGGAAGTCTACAGTAATGGTCGGTGTTGCCAAGCTGTCTTAAAATTTAGTTTTTGTACTCTTCCTTTTCTTGGAGGACAATTCCACCACCTTTGTCTGCTGGTTTTATGACAAGGGAGGAGTTATTTTTCAATGAAGTAAGTGCCTTTTTTTTGTCGTGTGATATGTTGTATGGTACAAAGCCCTGGTTGTTTTCCAACTGCGTGACATCGCTGAGGAACAATTTCTCAAAGGTTAAGATTTCGCCAGGAACCATATTAGAGGAAGGCAAGAAGGTGGAAGGAGGTCTAAACGGAGTGTTAGAGTTATGGCTGGGATTGGGATTGAGAAGGAAGTAACTGTGCAACCTTATTTTCCTAAAGAACCTAAGTAGTTCTGTTTGTAAATCAAGAAAATTGGGCTGGGTAGTCGGCACAAATGACAGGCCTCTATTTAATAGGGACTGTTTGCAATCAGATAGTCAATGGATGGTGAGGTTGAAAATTAGTAGCATGGCACAAGAAGAAGGTTCAACATTGTTTGCTACCATTGGTAATGCTGGCGGCGTGTGTACTGTTCGCCCGGGAGATTGGGCCATCGCTGTTGCTGCTTTACCTTTTCTCTCTTTGGTGGTTCTGTTTGGCCCCGTCCTAAAAAAGGATTCCTATTTGAGGTGCTAGGGCCTTCTAATTGGTCTGAGCTATCTCCCTGGTTCTCCGTCTCTGCCACCCAGCCAGTGTTCTTTTCACTTACTTGGCTCTCACTTCGCCAGAGCATTTCACATGTTTTCTGTATCTACTCTGTCCCTGATAAATTCTCTTTTTCCGTAGTTTCATCGTAAACTCCCTTTTTTACACGGCCAATTTCCTCACCCAGCTCTGTATATATTGTGCACATCACAATCCTGTATCACTAACGTGATAGAACCTTGTACTCGACTGTCTAGACCTCCAGTTGCCCTTTTTTAATCTCATGTCTCTCTTACTTTCTCCCCATCTTGGTTTATGCAATTACAGCTTTATGCATACAAGCATGTCATTTTAATGTCCTGAAGATGATCCCCCTATTTATTTAAGGGATCGAAACGCCATTCACACAATGTACACCATATGCATTCACTATACTGTTATGTGGAATATGTAATGGTGTCCCACTTTATTCTGTCTGTTTTATATTTAAACTCTTAGGCAGACACGTTTCCTTTGCCTGAACCCTTCCCCTTATGTTGGTTGTCTGTTTATGTCGGTAGGACGCAGGCTGTGTCCCACTAGGATTTTTTCCCTTACTTTTTGTTATACATTTAGTGCATATTAAAAACCTGTCCGGCTGGTTAGAGAATATAGCACTAATTGAGTCTAAAATGATTTGAACTATAACAGACTGTCTAGGGACCATTGTCTTTATCTTTGTACAGGCCAGGCATAATTTCAATAAAGCTCACAGAAAGCAATGCCTTAATAAAATGTTACCTTCCAAATACCTTCTCGCAAATATTAGAGAAACTTTTTCCAAAAGTAGGTATATTCACCTGACACCAATCTGGTGCTGGTGAAAAAGGGGGTCCTCTGCTGACAAAGTCATATGAATAAGTGAGGAGTGCCCTCTTCTACAGTTTTTACCTTGAAAAGAATGGTCAGTTGAAGAAGAAGGGATAATATCTCTCTTATTGGAGTTCCTTCGTCAAATTTTAGTGTATATGGAAACTGGAATGGAAAAAGGAACAGATCACCCCCAGTTTTGCTTGAGGTGGAAGTTTTGCCTTTGGGGGAAAATGATTTGTCCACAGAGAATTTGCACAGGAGGTTCCTGCTGTGTGGATTGCTTCATAGTGGAATAGGAGTTTTTGAGAAATGTAATTCCCAGACATTCCCAGACGTGTGCCTGAAAACCTAGCACAGCATTTCAGGTATACTTCAGAGAATGTTTGCGAATATGAAAAACTTAAACATACCTCTAAAAGGAGATCTAAATCTTGGCGTGTACTTTTAAAATGTTCTTTGTATACAGGGCCCATTATCTTATAGGGATGTTGGCGTCACAACCCAAGCATGCATCAATAACTTCAAGACTAATACTAAAGAAGGATAACATTAGAAGGGTAACTGAATTGACCAACTTACCATTGCCTTAAAAACAAACTTTGTATGGGTCATCAATAACAGTGGTTAGAACAGTATTCCAATCTGCAGACTTATCGTCATAGATACGGGAAATAATATACTGGACACTTTGGCACCAATCTATTCCCAAATAAGTGCTGCACCTTAAAGGTGAACTCACACAAAATAAGTTAGATGAGTACAGCCCAGCATGAAAGACAATGTAGGGAATCATGCCTCTTGTGGGTAGATTTGTTTACTTGACTCAGCAACTCACTCAGTGGAAACATACTATTAAATTGAGAACACAAACATATATACAAGACTATAAAGTTATATTTCAGAAGATAGACTAGCTTGAGGTCTTAGATAGTACCCCCAAAACAGTGTTTCTTCTTACACCAATATCTTATCCATCCATTCTGATTGTGTATTGGACCCATGCTATTGGGGAGACTAGTATTTGTCTTGGCTTAGCACTTGCCTTCGTTTTAGTTACAAGGGAATTCTCATGCCCTCTTATGGCTGTTCAGTTGGTGTACACCTACATATGGGTAATTCTGTAGATGATCCATGTCCTCTATATTCAATAGTGAAAGAGAACCTTGCAGTGCTTAATTAGTGAAAGAATAAGTGTGGGCCCCAAAATATTGTTCAGAAGCCAGTGGCTGGCACTATCAAAGGTCAGTATGCCAAATTCCAAGTCTGTGTTGTCTTGATTCTACCCCATGCCTCTTTAATCCACCTCTGGGCACTCCCTGCCTCTTTATCTCACTCTTGCAGGTTCACTTTTGTCCCTGCTTTCTCATTTTGTTGTTGTTTTTTGTTATTCCCCTCCTCCTTCTTGCTCCCTTTTGTGTTTTTCTCTGTCTTGCTCTGGATCAAAGTTTGCTGAGGAAAAGTATGTGTTGGCCCTCAGAAATTAGCGCTGGTGGGTCTCAGGTGCAACCACTGGTTAAAATTAAGGACCGCCATCCTGGAGCACTAAGATTTCCTGGACATTCCACATTTGCTAAGTCATAGCTTATTTGAGACATCACTGTTGCTCATTCACCCATGTACCAACCTTGCTAACCTTAATGGCACTAGGGCTAGAATAGCACCCTAACTACTGGTACAAGTTTCTACATAAGGATGTGCCATGGGTCCAGGCGATGGAGGTGAGAATGTCTCCGTGAATTTGTTGAGCCTTACATTTCTGCTCAGGCCAATAATTGGTGGAAAGAGGCAATAACTGCACCTTAAATTGAGGGTTATGTGGTGAAGGTTGCATGAGGTGGTTAAAACTTAAAAGGATGTTAAAATTGTTGAAGCAGAAAGTAGTCCATTCTATTGAAAGGTAAGGCAGCGCAAGCACTGTCTGAATGCATAGTACTGAGTTTAGCCCCGCAGATCTTGTGAGAACCAGGGCTGAAGAGCTGATCCATATCAAAGATGAAACTTTGTGAGTCTAAAAAAAAATGTGAAACTTAATATGTCGAAATTATTCATGTTAATGTATTTTTCAAACACCAACATAAAGGAAGCAGTGCTGATTTTTTTAAAACTATGCAGTAATATTAATAATGAAAATATTGAATTTATTATTTTGCGCTTAGACATAATTTTAGTATATGTAATTCTATTTGTTCTATTTTAAATGAATTAAGTGCTGTGTTTCTCATGTCAACCCTTCTGCCTCGTTTCTAAATATAAAACTCTAGTCTGCATTTTTGCTTAGTAAATACTTCAGAAAATGTATTGTGCAATTACTGTTTTGGTTTGTATGGAGCATTTTATTAGGACAAAATCATGTCACAGCTAACCTTGGCAATGAATCATAAATGTGGGAGGCGCAGCTATTTTATGGAGCAGTTGAAAAACATGTAGCTGAATCTTTTATTCCTGAAATCAAAATGACAAACTCGACTGACAATGCCAAACGTATTACGGCAGCTTATAGGAGCATTCTCTGGAAGGCAGAATATGACTGGCAAAGTATAGCTGACATATTGTTAAACAAATAAAATCATAACAGGCTTTTACAACGCAGCATCTGCTTCACAATCATGAAATTAAGATGGAACGTAAGTGCCCAGATAAATCTCCTGGCATATGGATATCAAGAACTATCATGCTTTTACGAGCAGTATGTTTTGGACGCTATTGGTCTTATTTGTTTTATTACATTTTTCTACAGCATTCTTCCTCTATTTGTCTACAAAGGCTACAATGTTAAAGTAAATAAAGCAAAATTTTTAAAAATAGTCAAAATGAAAAATAGCATGTCTGTGCGCACACGAAGGACCCAATACATTTCTTAGAGGTAGGGGCGAATGGTATTTGTGTAAATCGAAAAGGCAATATAGTTCGTCCTTTTTATGAGATTGCCAAAGGGAATTGAATCCTTATTTGCACTGCTGAAAAGTGAAGATTAAGAAAAAAAATCTTGTTTCACGCAAATAACATATTTGAGACTCTGTTGTACAATTTCTGTGCTACCATACGGATTGTTGAGGCAGCGTTGTTATTATCAGGTAAAAAAAAAACACAGGTGGAAATAAGGTGTGCGGTTAGTCAGTCGTGATTTGCGCGCAATTCATATATTGGTGTAAAAATGTATAGTAATGCGTGCATATGATTTTTATAGCTTTTTTAATTTGCCAAAATAAAAAATGCAGGGGCCCAAAATTTTTCTTAGGAGCCACCAAATGCACCCGTCGCTGAATGCCAAGGCTGATATTTTTGATATAATCTCTTGCCTTATTCGTCCACCACTCTTCCTTCTCTTTATCGTCTCTGGTTTGTCCTTTAATGATTAAATGACCATTCTGCCTCTCTGGCATTTCCCATGGTCGTTGCAAGGTAGGGCGCTGCGACCAGTCATGAATCCTCCATTTCCCGTTTCTTTTATAGAGTGACTGCAGTTTAGGGATTGTTTGGGCAGTTTTGCCAAGACTGATCTGGGCTTCCAGTCTGGCCTTGTCGCCTTTCGCCTTCGTTTTTTCAATTTTTAGTTCTTCCTTCTTTTTCTGCCTTTCTCTGTGTTAGTAAGGGTCAAAGTCTAATTTAAAATAACCTGGCAAAAACTCCTCTAATATGTACTTACTACATTCTTATCAAATTTGTGTGGGCAGCTACCTCTAGTGGTATTTCCACACTGAAATTAACTAAGACCCTCCCAACTCAAACACTAAGGGCCTTGTTATGACATTGGCGGTGTGGGAGTGGGGCAGTCCTGCTCCCACACTGCCAAAGCCAAAACAGACTACCCGCCAGATTATGACTTTTTAAGTTGCTGGCGGGCAGTTCTTGGTGGTCCCATGGCAGTGCCTTTGAAAAAGGCACCGCAATGGGAATGTCAAAGCATGTTACTGCATGGATCAAAATGCACAATGTTGAGCATTTTGTTCTGTGCAGGAACATGTAGGTGCATGAGGACAAGGGGGCGCACCATGTGCCCCCCTGCATGCACCCAATGGCGCAGAGGCACAATGGGGCCCTGTAGGGCCCCTTTGTTTACTGACCGCCACACTATTCATGGCGGGCACACCACCATGAAAAATGCGGCAGTGAGGAAACTCCTAATATACTTGGCGGTGCTGCAGCGGCACAGCCAGCATATTTGGGGCCTCAGACCGCAGTGCCCCCTCCAGGGACCATGGATCCCTGGCCGCAGCAGCGATCCAATGGCGGTCCAACTGCCACAGTCCTAATGAAGCGTGCTGACTGCCACAATGGGTTCAGTGGTCCTTTGGACCACCGATCTCGTAATAAGGCCCTAACCATTGACAGGAATAGATTGACATGTATTTACTGGGTGAGAAATAACCTGGCTATTTACAACTATCACGTTGAGCTACCCAATCAATTTAACAGGGGTTTCTGGAAAATTAACCATGCGTGTAATATTTCCTTATTCATAAAATAAAATAATCTCTGGCACATGCACAATTATACTCATCTACTGCTCCACTAATGATCATATGAGTATCAATTGGAAATTTACATACAAAAAAAGTTAATGCTTTGTGCACTGTTGACGGTAGTTGTGAAAATGGACTGTGAATTGATTTTTCCACATAGACCTATGTGCAGACTGTTTACTGATAAAGCCTTGAGAATATACATGACGAACTTTCCACCATTTTCATTGTGTGTTTTAACAAATGCTGGTCATTTGTTTTCTGGACTCCATGTTTTATATTATGACACTATTTCATGGCACCTCCCATCATGCATTTAGCACCACCCACCACCTTCTAAATGTATTTTACTTACTTCATCATCAAATTTCCTTTATTTTGACTCAAATAAAGTCATAAAAGGCATCTCACATACTTTCATATAAAAACGTAATACGTACAATCCAATTACAAAACTGATGTTTAAAAATATTACTTTAAAAGGTTTTTCAGAGTTTACAAACTGATTTAGAGAGGAAAAAAACTGATCATCATCTGTAATAAAATGCATCATTACATCACTCACAGGGTAACAGTCTTGTCTCTAGGCAGAAGCCTTGATCTGATATACCATATCCCCAGTAGAACATCTGCAATTGAGAACACAACAGGGCCACTGGTATTAGTTGTGCATACCTTCAGGGCCAGATAGTGTTCCCTGAAAGCATATAGTTTGCTAAGAAGTTTAATCCTTTGTGAGCATTGCCTTTTGTAAGCCCTACAAAAGAATAAGGGCCTGATTATGAGTCTGGGGGGCCATGGACCGCCAGAATCGCGGAGGCACAGTGGTGGCAGTCTTCCGACTGCCCTATTATGACCAGGGCGGTCGGGCCACCCTGGGACCACCACAACCAGCAGGTATCAGAGATCACTGGTGGTCTTGAGGCTGCAACATGCTTGGCAGGACCACTGCTGTCCTGCCAAGCATATTACAAGTTTCTCCTCTGCCATGGTTTTCATGGCGATGAGCCTGCCATAAAAACCGTGGTGGAGAGGAAACAAAGGGAACCCTAAAGGGCCCTACAGGGCCATGGGGTGCATGCAGGTGGGCATATGTTGTGTGTCACTGTGGGTGTGCACCCCAGTACCTGTACAGCATGGACTGCATCAGTTCATGCCATGCAGGTACTGATTTTGACATTTCCATTGTGGTGCCTATTTCATAGGCACCACTGTGGGAACATCAAAGAACTGGCCACCAAACTCTTAATCTGGTGAGCGGTTCAACCACAGGTTTGGTGGTGCGGGAGTGGGGCAGTCCCACTCCCGCACCACCAAACTCATAAAGAGGCCCTTATACTTGTTCTATGGTCTCTACAACCCCACATCCCATTGGGTATTACTTACTTATTTGTGTATTTATTTACTATATTCAAAATCTGAAAGGCTTTTCCCGCGGCAAACACCCTTTTTCCAAACTTCCCATTTTGCCAGAAGTGTACCTAATATTAGTTTGGCAGGGGCAGTGGAACCAAGGCCCAGAGACCTGCAGGGTCCATTGAATCCTGATAAATGTATTTAGCTAGCCCAAAAGTAGTCAAAGGGTCCCTTTTCCTTGCTTGCACTAGGGGCCATGGCATTCTTGCTATTTTACTGCATTTTACTCACCAGTTAAATTGCCGAAACCAAATACTTTCATTTATATTTTAAAAGAAGAGGTTTTAAGTACAAACACTGCAACGATGAAAACAAAGGACAATGCAAAATCAAGTGTATCAAAGAGAATATGTACTTCAAATGTAAGTAATTTTTTCATTGTTTTCCCTCTCTGGACATAAACCCATTAAAGCCTCTTCCAAGGGTTCACCTCGATCCACATGTGAATCAGTGCATCTTTCAAATTAGGATTGTGAAACAGGTTTGTTCATTTGAATGTGAAGAGTAACCTAACTTATTTCTTTTTAACTCTATCAAAATGTTTGATAGTAATTAATCATAATCTGCTTTTCAGCTTTATAATACGTTTCCATACGGTGGGCTACTGAGTCACGTAAACAAACATATACTTAAAAGGTAGTAGAATGGCCTTATTTTCCTTTCTTGTTGGGCAGTAATCATGTAGCTACGATTTTGTAAGGTATCTAGTATTTATTTTTAAATTTGAATGTTACCAAAAGGGCAAAAGTATACTTTAATATATCTGTGGGAACACCTCTAGCATCTGCAGATAGGATTTGTTTTCTGACCTCTTGTTTTGACTATGCATACAAAGCTTATGGTCACAGCAATTGTAAGTTGGTGATTTTTGGAACCCCTCTAATAGTATTACCTTCAATGGTAGTTATTTTACAGATAATTATGAAATTTACCAATACAGTCTTAAATTGCTTTCATACTCCAAGTATTATGCTGGTAATACCAACTGGAATTACTATTGAGCTATCACAAAGAGTGGCAAAATGAGATTGAGGCCTAGTAGGTCTGGATGAATTCTTCCTTTAGGAGCAAGACTAAGGGCCTAATTATGACTTTGTCAGTCTCGGACTGGAGCCGCCACGCTGCCTCCCCACTCTGAGACCGCCAAAGCCATTAGAGACAGCTCGCCAGAGTATGACTTATTTTTACTCTGGCTGGAAGTTATTTGGTGGTCCTACTGTGGTGCCATGTCAAAACAAGTCAAACTTTAACAATGAGAGTTGGATAGATTGCTAGAGAGAGAGAGAGAGAGAGAGAGAGAGAGAGAGCAAGAGAGTGAGTGAGAGAGAGAGAGTGAGAGAGAGGGATAGAGATAAAACATAGTTTTACCATGACAGTATATCACCATGTCCAATGGGAGCCACCTCTTATGGGACCATGTGCTTTCATGCATCACTCTTTGCCCCCTGGCGCTCACACCAAATGTAATCTCTCTGAGTCTCCGACTCGGTCATGGGTTGGCGCTTAGATTGTATGGATGACCCTACCTACTCCTTTCGCCTGGTGGTGGGGCCACGCCATTCTAAACCGGATACTCCTCTCTCGATCGGCAGGAATTGCTCCGGCTACTTTCCTCTGGTGCTGGAGAACCAACATCCCGGAGTCCTTGACTCACAGCACTGACATCCAGTTCACAACATGAACTGCTCTCCGAAACCTCCCTTCCAACTTCCTTGTGGACTCTTCGGAACCGGGATATGTTTCTGGATACTTCAGCGTTTTCCCCTCTGGCGGTCACCATAGTTCCTTTGACATTTATGGCCTCCCAAGGCTCTCTCTCAAATAAGGTCCTGAATTTCCAACCCAGGTGGCGATCTCTGATAACCACATGGTCCCTTGCTCTAAATGTCGATCCACAGCTCTCCTGTCTCGACAAGCCCTGTCGTTCATAACCATCCTTTTCTCTTGGTCTTCATTCTCATCGATGAGTGCTAGTTGCCAGGAATTGATTGCTGGCAACAAATCACGAGTGGTTCTTTTCATTATCAAGTCGCTTGGCGCACATCCTGTGGTACTGTGGGGTGACTGTTGGTAAGCCCTCAAATACTGTTGTATGCAATATTCAAGGTCCTCTCTCTGATCTACCCCAATCCGGAGCGCTTTGTTGAGTGGCCACATAAACCTTTCCACCTCCTCATTTTCTTGAGGCCATTGAGGGGTGCTGCAGCAAGGCCAAACATTTTGCTGTTGGAAGTATTTTTCTGGTATTCCCAGAAGAGTGAATACTCTCTTGAGCGCATGCCTGACACATTCAAATGCTGTGGATTGAATTAGTTCTACCACAGGAAATTTGGTGTAATTGTCCATGAGGATCATCGTCAGGTGGTTTTCCGGGAAACTAAAAAAATCAAGACTCCCTGATGACCACAGCTGAGTGGGAGCATTTTCGGTGATCACTGGTGCCACTGGTGGTTCTGGGTCCATGATGATGAAGGCCCGTCAGTTATTTACTCATTCTTCCACCATACGATCCATCCCTGGGAACCACACCTTCCTTCGTGAACAGGCTTTTTTTTGGCCATGCCCTGGTGTCCTTGGTGTGCTAGCTCAATGGTGTGGTTCCACAGCTTCTTCAGTATGACTATTTGATGGCTTCTCAACACCAGCCCCTCCTTGCTTTCACTGTAATCATCCCGGCAAAGACACCTATGACTCTTGAGGGCCTCAGTCACTCACATTAGACAGGTATCTACCTTGGCGGCTTCAACTATGTCCACCACTGACAAAGCTTTTGGGCATGCCATTTCTGTGATCATTCAGACTAGTTCCTCTGATCCTGGATTGACTTACCGTGAAGTGCTCGGATCTTTGGTCAGAGAGTGGCATGCCAAATAGTCGGCTGGGTTGTTCACCCCAGGCCGATAAGCAACCTCAAATGAGTATTGTTGAAGCTGGACAGCCCATCTCTCAATTCTCTGTGGTCCATTGCGAGCTGACCCTTCAAATAGCGATACTAGATCTGTTATTACTTGGAACTGGTGTCCACACAAATATAGATGGAAATGCTTTCAGTCCCACCTGATGGCCAACGCCTCCCTTTCTATCTGGGCATAGCCAGTCTCCACTGCTGACAATGCCCTGCTTGCACACGCAATGGGAACCCATTCACCTTTACTTTTAGCCTGTAGAAGCACGGCTCACAGCTGAACTGGACAGGCATAAAAAATGTGTTCCGTCTTCCGAGATTAATCAAAGTAGGCAATCGTAACGCCCTATAAGAGCACAATCTTGACATACTTGAATGCTTGGGCTGCCTTGCTGTTCCACTCACAATTGACGTCCTTACGAGTTAAGACCCTCATTGCTCAGCAAGCTTGGCCAGGTTTGGGATAAACCTCCTACAGTAGTTGGGCATTTCCATGAAATTGCAGACCTCAGAGGGTTTGCGAAGAATAGCTGCTGCTTTCATTGCTTCTATCTTCTTCAGATTCACTTGCTAACCCCCACTCGAGAACTTGTATCCAAAAAAAGTGACTTCATTGATGTAAAATAGACATTTCTGTCAATGTGGCATTAGCCCGCACTCGACCAGTCGTTGCATAGTAACCTGCAAGGGTTACTCTAAACTGTCATTTGACATGGTAAAACAAGCACTTTGACAGGCCAAACCCTACCTTTTTAATGCATATAAGTCCCTACTACTACAAGGTCTATCTCTCCCAATGGAAAATAAGGGTGTTACCCTATTACATTCTATAAGCTTAATTTCCAAATGGGAAGAGATGACCAGTTCAAGTTTGGTGTCTCTGGAATCAAAATTTAAAATGCTCACTTATGGTGAAGTCGTATTTTAAATTGCTATTCTTAAGCCCCGCTTAACGGGTAACAACGAGAAGCTTCTCCCCCACTTCAAAGGCACAATTGGGTGAAAATACTGTACCTCAGACACCAACTCTTTAGTACCCTTCTTGACCTGTGGATGCTCTTTCAGGAAGAAGAACTGCTGTGCTATTGAAGGACTGCCATTCTGCTGGACTGCACTCTGCTGGAATCCTGCTTTGCTGTGCTGACCTGTTGCCTGCTGCCCTCCTGCGTGGGTGAGAAAGACTTAACCTGCATTTCATGAACCCAGAACCCCAGAGTGAGTACAAGGGCTGGTTAGCTGACCTCCTGACTTAAGCCTCAGGGACAGAATGCACCAACTACCTTGCACCTGTACCTGGACTCTGCCATTTATAAATCTGCCAAGTGATGCCATCCCAATCCTGGAACCTGGGAAGTGGGCTTAATGTGCTTTGCTAGCCTCTGTCGATGCAGCGCAACTGACACATCTCCTCTGCTGCATGGCACAATCCCAACAGAACCTGCTGCTTGGATCCGCCGCTGTGCGATGTAACCTCAGCGCTGGCACTCTCATCCTTTGTTGACGGGAGCCTTGAAGATGATGCCAGCCTCTGCATTGTAGCCTCGAGGCTCCTAGGAACAAACTCATTGTACCGACAGTGCAATGCATCCCAGACTCTGGACTTTGCATCACAAACACTCTTTGGTGAGTTCCTCACCAACAACACAATAAGACCTTGCAAGCAGCCACACCGCATCTCGGAACTGACGCATCGTTTCAGCTGCACAATGCATCATCAACACGGATCCTCGCAATGCTCCAGGATTAAGGCTACTTTTTCAACAGGCCCTGTAGCAGGTTAACGCTCCACTGTGGTTGACCCGAACTTGCAGCTCTGTCCCAGTCCGACATGACCAGGTATACACAGTTGGTGCTCTTTTTACTAAAATCTTTAGAATTGAATATCTTCAGATCTACTGATTGGATTTTGTTGTTTTGGTCTTGTTTTATTTATTAAAAACTACTGTATGTTTCTAACCCTGCTGGGAGCTCCTTTTGCCTTGTCCTCTGTGTTGCTGTTTGAAGTGTTGCACAAATACTTTACACATTGCGTCTGAGTTTAGCCTTACTGCTCTGTGCCAAGCTACCCGAGGGCTGAGCACAGTTTCAGGGTTTGCTTGTGACTTCACCCTTAGAAGAATTGTGGTTTCTGCTTGAGAAGGGTTTCACTCCCCCTTCAATGAGTAAGCCAAATTCCTACAACTCTTAATCAAATTGATGAAGTCAGCATTGCCCATGCTGAATTTCTAGAACAACAATTGCTTAATCCCTCAAAATATACAAATAGAGCAGCTAATGCTAGCCTACAAAATAGAGAATCACTTATGGACTTCAAAATTAAGTATGTGTTTAAAAACCATGGGGCATATTTGCAAGGGCATTGTGCCCCCGGAAGGTCACTTTTTCTGACGTTCCGGTGGCTCAATGCACTGCTCCGTATTTTCAAAGTGTCATTAAGCCACTTTGCGTGGCTTAACGCTCTATTGTAAATATTGTCCCCTTTCACTCAGGTACCTTCATGAAAGGGGCATGCAATGGCTGTTGCTGTGGGCATTCCACCACAATACCCATTGCTTTATGATGCTGCCACAGATTTACAAGGATCTGTAGATCTAAGGCAGCGCCAAAAACTAACGCCACTGAATAGCAGGTGTTAGATTGGTACAACGAGGAGAAATACTTTTATTTCTCCTTGTTTTTGCTCATTCTGCAGCACACATAGAAAGAGCAAATCACCTTTAAAGATTGTTTATGTGCAGGAAGGTTTCCCTTCCTGCACATAAACTATCATCCCTGCAACGCATACACCCATGCACAATAGTTTAAGGGTGCCTACATTGCAGGAAATCATCCCTGCAACGCAGGCCCCCTTGCATTATGGCACAAAGGTGTTTGTGTTGGCAATAGGCAGCTTTTCTTAGCACTAGGGAAGACTCAGGGGTGCTCCGCATTATTCGTTAGGCCAGTTCCTTGTAAATATCCCCACTGCCTTATGAGAAAATCTCTTTTTGGCTGACTGATAGTCTAATGAACTTTCTAAATAGCAAGATGGCAAATACAGGCTGAGAGTCTCTTATTGAATGACTGTATAGACAAATCTGATGTGATCGTTCAAAAAATATTAATGACTTAAAAAATCTACAGTCATAGCATCAAGTTCTAGAGGGTATTGTAAAAAAACTCTCACAAATACTGAAATACTAGGAATTTGAAGAAAAATGCAAGGTTTAAGAAAGAGACTGCCTTATTGGCTCATTCATTGTTTGGCAGGTTACCCCCCACATCTAGAGATCGGCATGTCACTAGTCAAGATCTCTGTAATGACAGTAGGTCATTGTGCAGTGGATACACATTCATCACTGTTTTATGGTGAGTGGACTGTCATGTTTTCCAAACTGTTGTTCATACTCCTTTACTTTTCAACTGCGGAAGAGCATACTCTCTGTGATGAATTTTCTCACTGAATGCCAGGGACATTTTTACATTTTCCTCCAAGTACTTCCACTGCCCTGCCCTAAATAGTGTGGGGATAACACAACTATGTTCTGAAAGCCCTGATGTGGACAGGCATTCTGAAAGTGGAGAAAGCTTATGCTTTAGTGTTGACAACCATCTTGCTCCCTATATTTAATTGAGGTTGAGGAAGTGCACATTTGGCAGGGGAAAGCACTCACAGCTTATGGTGCTTTTTCCATCCAGTAAAATTGTAAATGAGGCCCTTTACTATGAGTTAACCTTCCATTTGTGGCACAGGTTTGACTCAAAATTCTTTTTGACAAATACTAAGCCATGCAAATCCACTTTGCGGGCATTGCATGGTATAGTGAATACAAGTAATGCAACGCAGCACTGCCTTGTGCTACTTTACGTCGGGTAGGCATTACATGGGTGGAGCATGGTGTTCCCATTTATCCACCCACGTAATTTGATGCAAACCTATATTTACAAAGACTTGTGAACTAAGGTTTGTGCCAAAATGCCAAAATGGTGCTCTTACCTGACCGAGACAGGAACAAATATATATTTCTAAATATCCTTATTTCTTCCTGTTACTTCCTCTTTGCAGAAATTTGCTCTAAGGATTATTCTTGTGCTAGAAGGTATCCCTTCCTGCAGAAAACAATCCTGCCCGCATCACAGGCTATGGTGCAAGGGTGCCTGCATTGGCACTAGTCAGCACATAGTGCAGCAGCGCAAGGAAAGAGTAGAAATGCAATGCAGCACACCAAGTTCCCTTTTTGCACCACTTTGTGTGAAATAATAGTAAATGTGTCCCTTAGTTCTTTTGCATAGCTTCTTCTACATCAAAGTATATGTGAAATGGGCTCATTGTCAAGTTTAATACATCTGATAGTATTTGTTGAAATTTTAGTAAGTCCAGAACCCTTACATAAAGAATACGTGGAACTGTTGCAGCACAAGCATGGAACCTTTATTATTATACACTTCCTCTCCTTACTACTCTAACGATACTGGACTCTTTACAATTTGGCAATCTGCAAAATTTCCATTTATCACAGTGGCAATGTTCCTCTGAAGAATCTTTCTCCGCAGATAGGAGAGGTGGAAATTAGGGTGACCAAACACCACAATAGCAGTCCAATGAGGATCATTAATTGACAGCAAACTCACAAATTTGAGATCAGATTTAGGTGCAACACTCTTAAACCCATAGTGTTAGAAATAAATAATGTCTACAGGAAGACCTAACCTCCTGAAGAAGTTAAGTCTAGTTAGGATTATGGAGACCAAAAGTTCTGCAACAGCAATGCAATACAAAAGAAGCAAAACTTGATGTTCTGTCAGAGCTCGCAGTTTCTCTCTACAACACATTTATGTCATTAGTGAACAGCACAGTTTGAATGGAAAAACCAACAGGATTCAATAATAGACTCAAACAGAAATTGAATTAATTTGGTTATTGTATCAAAGATTCAAATTTCATTCCCACAAGCAATCTCTTGTGAATTTCAGTTAAGAATATCACAGGTTGATTAAAACCCCAGACATTTAAACAGGCTGTATCTGATGGTTATCAGAATCAGTTTTCACGGTTACAGAGTCCCACCACCATTAACACGGAAGGATAGTTTGTTGTCAAACAGCTCAAATCCTACGAAGAAGGGGAAAGGGTTCAAATTTAAAGTCCATTTAAGGGCGAGTCCATTAGCATAGAACTAGGAAATATAGGAAATTAAAAATCAAAATGAATTAGCAAAGAAGGTTTCAGTTCATCAGTCACCAACTGTAGCATCAGCAAGGCAGTATAAAGTAGGAAAAAGTTCTCAAAAATTGATCAGCATAGCATCCTCTCGCAAAGGGAAAAGAAAAAGTATAGTGACTCGTCAAGAAGCAAAAATCGATGGCATTTGCAATTCCCCTTCTTTGGGGGTTTCTTCTTTTATAAAGTCTCTAACAACGTCCCGGTGATGTAGAATCACGCCACCATCGAAAGACTATTATATGTTCAGCTTCACATACTGTCACCTAGGACACTTGCAACAGTGAGATGCTTTCCCATGCTGGTCATGAGATACTAACGTTTTGAGAGTCCACATAGGCCTAACATCGATGGAAAAGAGATACAAAGTAACTATCTATAGCAATTACTGAAATCCTGTTCCCACAGGAATATTTCACTGTGAACATTCAGGAGTGTCGGGTCTTATACATGTACAGAACAAATAAAGCAACATTTCTCTTGTGGTAATAGGTCCATTGTATTAAGTCAGGAGAAAGGTCAGCCTTAGAGAAAAAGCATTTTCAAAAAAGCATTTAAGTTAGAATCACACGTTTCAGATGAAATGAGCTCTAGATCACATCAATTATAATGTAATTAAATCAATTAAATTGGGGAATATAGAGAACGTTCATCAAACATTATTACATGGAAATAGCTAACGTTAGAAATACCCCACTACCACAACTGTTCTCAACATTCATATAAGTGTATAATTTTCTAAATTCACATCACAAAATTAATCTTTTAATTTTCATAAACTATGAAAACCCTAGCACTATTATGCAAAATTTCAAGATCGTATCTATTTTCTACAGGTTTTTGAACTGACTTATCTAAATGATGCTTTCAAACAGAAAGCGTTAGAAACACCAGGCCACTTCATCAATAGCATAATTTCATCAATACGTGTTAATAAACAACATTTTCATAAGATAATCTTATTAGTGCAACTCATTTATATGTTTTAGTATTACTTTGTGTGCATGTTTTCTTCATCTTGCATCTTAAAGCTCGCTTTCACGGTGCTTCTACTCCACTTGTCTCATTTTCATGTGTCACCGTGTCTAACATGTGCAAAGCGCACATTCATCTTTTCAAGTCTTTAATTAGTAAATGTGCCATGTATTATGATTTTTAAAATCGTGCTACATTAGAACCACATTCTGGACCCCTTCAGACTTGTGAATCAAGATCTCCAACTTGCTATACACAAATGGACGCAATGATTTACATCCTCGATAAATTATCTCAGTCCTATTCCAGATACGTTGGCCCAGGGTCAGAGTACTTCACAGATTAGATCAGCAAAAGACTTGAACACGCTCACCAGAGCCCTAAAGACCCAACTTACACTTTTCTCAGCCCTTCTCAGAAAAGATTTAAATCTTGGTGCTCTCTCCCCCCTAAGGAAATGTATTCCATTTCCAGGCTTGCACCACACTCTGCATGGTCACTGGTATTGGAAATGTCCTATTGATTGTTGAATTCATGTGCAAATCACACAAATAAAAGTCCCTAAACTAAATAACAATCTGGTGAAGGAAAATGCACTGAAGGGATGCTTTAAACACCCCAGCTCTGCAGGAGAAAGGCATGCAGACTTGGGTTTTTATTGGTTGTGCAAGGCATACATAATAATTTAACTTTGGATGAAAACTAATGTTCAAGCTAAAAGCAATCCAAGGCACAGTTCCATTGTCTGTTTTCCAAACAATGACCAGAAAGAAAGCAGATGGGAAATAAACGAGGCAGATGCTACTGACAAAACATGCAGACCCTGTTTCTTTCCTCCCGACTTGTAAGCCAAAAACAGTAGGCTTAGCGGGTTGCTAATAAATGAAAAAAATAAAAAAGCATTTAGAAAAGACAAAAAAGAGACATTCTTCAAATATATAATTTTGATTTCAACAAATAAAACGAAGCTATATTTGAAGCTATATGCAAGTGCGACGAAGTGCATCACGAATCACCCATAAATAATTTAGACAAATAAGCAGTTGTTCATTTTCACTCTAGATTTCTTTGAGCAAATTTTTGTTACATAGAGCTGTGCTCACCACGATTGAGAGTCTTTGGGGGAAGAGGTGGAATGAACCTGTAATGCACCAAGTGTGCCAACTACTCTGTACTATGATGGGCCGTGTAAAAGCAGTTTTGTGTTCATATCATGCAATACATGTGAGTTTCCACACTCCCTTCACTGGGACTGGGAGAGGATTCTAGTACATATACCTGATGTTTTGCGAAATGCCATGTTTAAATTCATACATTTTTACATTTTACATAGAGCATACATTACACCTGGAAATATTAATCAGCTTAATGTGGCTGCTGCTGCGAAGAGTCCGAGATGTGGGTAAATGGGGGCAGAATTGTTCCATGTGATTTGGTCCTGTCCAGTTTTAGTTGGATTCTTTGAAGCGGTTATTGATTGCATAAACATCCGCAGCCCGTGCAGGTAAGAGCGGTGAGGCCGGGTTGGGAGGGGGGGGAATTAGACAGATGACCAAGAGGGAAAATTAAATAAATAAATAATTTTCCCTCGTCGTCATCTTTCGAAATCCCCCCACCCCCACCCGGCCCAACAGTTATTATCTACATGGGCCACGGCTGTGTATAAATGACGTAACTTTTCAGGCAAGCCATTGTAGTACATCAGCCTGCCTCCTTGAAGGATATCCTGATCTTTAAAAGAAGGAAATCACTACTAGATTTACTGATTGAGCATTGATCCTGTCTAAAGGTGAATTGACTATGCATTGGAAGTCTGTGCATGGACCTCGATTGATTAGATGGAGGAAAGAACTAGTTAAATGGGCTGGGCTGAAGAGTGTTGTGTTGTTTTGGGAATTGAAGAGAGGGCAGGGAAAGACTGAAAGTGCACAGGCATGGGAACGCCTTGTGGACTGTGTTCTGACCCCAGATACAGTCTTAGATACACCGAACAGCTGCTAGTTCTCTGATATCTCAGGAGGATTTAGAGGAAAGAATTACCTGTCCTTGAGTGGGATGTCAAGTTGCGATTTTGAACTACTGAGATGAACTTTTTAGGACTTTTGGCTACTTTGGTGTGTATTGAAATACTGCCCATTAGTGTGTCCTTTATTTGGGAGCTTGATAAGGGGCAACTATAGGTAAAGGTGTTAGCTAGTGATTGCTAGTTGGAGGCCGGAATGATCTAAATGATGTTGCAATATATTTAAGACCATGATGGTATTTATTGTATGTTTTTAATCTATTTATTAAAGCATATGAATATTTGTTAATTTAAATCAACATTATTATTTATGACTAATTTATTATATACATTGACTGATCAAACCTTTTTTCTTTACATTTACAGCTTCTGTTTTAAGTTCCATATGAAAAATAATAACATTATATTTAAAATAAATGTACACATATTACATTTATGAAAGGGGTGGGGCTCATTTTGTCATTAGGCAGTTAACCCCATAGCACATATTTAAAAAATTCGAAATAGATCTTAAAATTCATAAACTAAAAAGTAACCAGCACCTTTGCCACACATTTTGAGTTCATTTCAGAATGGCTAAACAGATTGGCTCATAGGGGAATGGAAAGGATGCATTAGTCTTGTCCTCTGAGTAGGTTTGTCAAAGGCTATGGGATTATTGTATAAGCTAATGTATGAAGTTGCGCAATGGCTTCCTCTTTCAATAATTTTTCAGTCTCTTGCACAAATTTATATTTTTGTGTGAGAAACTTGGTTGTTGGTTGACTGGGGTGTGATACCTGGTCATCCCACAGCCACAATCCTTTGCAGGGTGAACCCCCCAAAAACTCTCTAAATTGACCAGTACACCTCGGATAGATAGGCAAGCAAGTTGTTCCTGGTCTCCTCAGAGCACTTTTGGGCCAAAATGTCCAGTTATATTGTTTGCCCTTGTGGGCACCTTTAGCACCACAACCAAGGGTACAGTGCTGGAGGGGCACCCATTTGGGGTTCAGTACTCACTCAGACTGGATCCAGGTGTGGTTTAAAGATGGTGGGAGCCTTTTATGCCCATGTGGCTCTGAAAAGAAGGTCAGCAAATTAGCCCTTAGAGTCACCTCTGGTAGTCATACGTGCAGGTGAAGATGCAGGGCTCAACAGTAAGGCTGGCCTCTAAGGGTGCAAGGCAGCCACCAGGCAGTAAGTCAGTCCTTCTAGGTACTGCAGCAGCCGGGCAGAGTGCATAACAGGTCACAGCAGCAGCCAATCCTCAGAAAATCCTTCCGCAGGTCCAGTAGTGAACTGAAGAGTGGGTCTGAAGGTCCTCTTTTTATACCTTGGTGTCCTTTTTTGGAAGAGGGGGAAGCTGCTGAAAAGGTTTTTTGAAGTGCATGTAATGTCCTGAATCTCTTGTCCTGTGTCCAAGCTGGCTGCAGTGGCACTACAGGGTCGTTAGTCCCTTTATGTGAAGGCAGAACACGGGCTATTCAGGTGTAAGTGGGGCTGTACTCAGCTACATCCCGATCGTGCCAGCAGATAGCCCATTGAGGGAAACCTAATCTCTATTGTGTAACTGTCTGGAAGGAATTCACAAAGTCTGTCAGCTACACCCAGTCATGTGACCCAAGAAAGGCTACAGGCACAAAAGGCTAAGGGCAGGATAATCCCAACTTTCTAAAAGTGGCATTCTCAAAATTGTAATGAAAGCTCTGCCATTAAAGAGAGTTTATCACGACAATTTAATAGGTACAAAACAAATGATATATCTACCTACTCCCGGCTAGGAATTACAGCTTATTAAATGTAATAAGGAATCCCCAATGTTATCCTATGGGAATGGGAGGCCTCACAATAGTGAAAACAATTTTTGGAGTTTTACACCTCCACGACATGGTAAACATAAAAGAGCATGTCCAACCTTTTTATTTACACAGCACCCGGCCTTGTGGGCTGCCTACCTTTGGGGTGACTCCCCACCCTGGACATGAATCTTTACAGGCTACATCCCCCACCAGTACTTCTCTGGGATCCTTGTGTATACTAAATGCTACCTGACATGCTGCGAACCATTTATCCTTATCTTATCCCACCACAAAACCAGGCACCAAGTCCTTGGGTATATAAACTCCCATCTCTCCAGTAGTCATATCTGGTACGCTGCCACCAATATTGCTGCAATCTACCTGCTTTGATCTTAATTCCAGCTTGCTGAGACTGAGCTCATGGTCCATCCTCCTCTCTTCCATGGCCAGTCTTGACTAGCTTCAGCTACAGTTTGAGCTACCTCTCCTCCCTCCTATCCTCCAGCTCTTGTGGGGTCAGTTCCCTGACGGACACATTGATCCCTGCTCATCCTGGCCATTCAGGGCATCCTGGACATCTGCAGGAGTGAGGTTGGGCTATCCTAGCAGCTCAGGTCCCTGGACTGAGTCCTCTCTTTCCTCATCCTTTGTTTGTGCTTTGTCTTCCTCATTTCCATCTCTATCATCCACTTCTGAGGTGGCCTGCCACCTCTGCACCTCCTCAAAGGCTCTAGGGCTACCTGGAAATCCAGTTTGGCAGCCCACTTATCTGTTTTCAGCCACTTTTGCTTGCAGGGTTTCAGCAGCTCAGCCCTGCTGAGTATGTCAAAGTTGCATGGCTCCATCTCCATGGTGCTAAAAGGAAAGGGAGAAAATAACCAATTGAAAAACTGAGGAAGGATTTAAAAAGAGGCACCAATGTGATAAATTGGTTTGTTGGTTGACTTGGGTGTTAGTCCTGGCCAAGTTACAGCTACAATCCCTTGTAGGGTGAACTACAAAAAAGTAATTCAATTAACCTGTTTTTAACCCTGGATAGCCTGGCACAAATAGCAGTCAGACTTAACTTAGAGGCAATGTGTAAAGTATGTATGCAGCACTCAAACAGCAATAAAGTGAAATCACAACCCAAGAAAAATCCATACCAATTTAGAAAAATAGATTAATCAATACATTAATCAATGCATGACAGGGAAAGGGCAGGACTGCACCATATTTAAAGCAATTCCTGCCTTTTCCCCATACACTGGTGCCCTTTTGGCAGCCTTTATTGCATCCAGGATTGTTTTTGTGCAGGAATGGATACCTTCCTGCACAAAAACAACTTTGAGAGGCATATTCCTCTTTCTATGTGTGCAGCAGAATGCAGCACACATAGAAAGAGAGGTAATGAGGAGAAATAAAGATATTTCTCCTAGTTACACCTTTCCTGTGAAGGTTTCTCTTTTTGGTTCAATCACAGGTTTACCAGTTTTGGTAAATCCGGGAATGCGTAAAAAAACATGGGAGTTGCGTGCGAACATCTATGCAATGCTCATTGAAAGTCTTCCCAATGCAGAGCAAGGCAACGCAGTGATTTGCACAGCGTTTCCTTACTGCATATTTGTGGAGCCACTCAGGGCCATGCAAAGTGGCCTTGCCTGGCTTCCTAATCTGACTTAAGGTTTGCATCGCTCTTGCACCACGTTGTGTAGTGCACGAGTGAACCATAGATAGATAGATAGATAGATAGATAGATAGATAGATAGATAGATAGATAGATAGATAGATAGATAGATAGATAGATAGATAGATAGATAGATAGATAGATAGATAGATGGATAGATACATAGACCACAAAAGTAACTAAATAAACATATGCTTAACCCTCTGGTAACTTGGTACTGAAGGGGCCAGACCCATTAGTTCTAGAAATTCTCTAGAGACACAATCCGATGGTTCTTTTTTTGCAGCATGGAAGTGTAAGGAGGAGGATACTCGTTAGTTCATAATTAGCAATAAACTCTCCTGGATACTTATATAATTGACGAACAATTATATAAGGTTAATCAATTTATTACAAAACAACAATCAACTGGACATAGAGACACCTCAACATGAGGGTGTAGAAATACAAAGAAATTAGAATGAAGCAAAATCTACGCATCCAATTAAGACGGTGCAGCATGAATAGAGCTATTAGTTCAAGAAGTCGTATACAGAGAATCAGGAAACATGAGTCCAAGTTACCCTGCATCGAGAGTTAGTGAGTAAAAATCATTATGTCTATCCCTACTCTATCACTAAGGTGACATCCCTACATAGCAGGTTCAGTAAACAGGAGAATAAAGGTGTCAGTGAGTGGAGTCCTCCTAAGAAGCCTCTCTACCATTGAATGGGTCAAGCAGCATAAAACCACTATCGACGAAGAAAGTGCTCGGTCTGAGATGCTCTCTCTCTGAAGGCAAGAAAGAAGTGGGCCACTTTCCTTAGATCTAACAACCAGTTATCTACAGGTAACTCTCCCGTAAAGCACAGCGTGAGCTTGGTTCACAATAGGCACAGTCATGAGAATGGTTCTTCACGATGTTTTGAATGGACAATACTCGCAACACTTTGTCCTTCGTTCACATGCCTTGTCCCGTGTGAATCCATCTCCGTCTTTATAACCTCCAAGCATTGTAACTGTAACTTCTTTTCTCCCATCCCAGCTCCGAAAACAAAGGAATTACTTTTCCCCTATTGCAATGTTACTCCACCTGCAATGCAAATATGAGAAAGAAAAGACTCTACAGCGCACATGAAATTCAAACTTAAAGTGAGAGCTTTCAGGGACTTGCATTTCAGGCCTTCAATTTAAGCCTACAAAGGCATGCATTACTTTAGACATCACATATTAGCATAACTCTATTGCATTTAAAATAAACACATTTGCCAAATTATAGAAATATCATTGTTAAACACATTCAGTATAGAAGTGATATTAACTTCACATCACGAGTCCCTCATGTTAAAGTTTTCTGCTAATTACAATAATTTCCTACATTAATTCTCCATGCTAATTGTGAGGACCTAAGACATGTCACGTTATTGCGTTAAGCGATACCAAAGAGGATGATGGACGGAGCGTTTGAGCAAATCAAACACTCACCCCCAGTCAACTGATCTGGGTTTAATCCATTATCATTCTTTAGCTCACTCCACCACCCCAGTTCAGACATGACCATATGCAAATCAGTCTGACCCTGTGCCTCATGGGAACAGTCCAGCCAGAACTGCCAAGCCATGTCTTCCCTGGACCGGAAACAAGCATCCTGGGACCGGTTTCGGGTTCATAACCCTCATCAGCCAGGCTATCTTGAATCCAGTGGTAAAGTGCGCAAGGGACCCACGTCTGGGCATACCCTGCCAACTTAGGGCGAACAAAGCGATACCAAAGGGGATAATGGACGGAGCGTTTGTGCAAATCAAACACTCACCCCCAGTCAACTGATCTGGGTTTAATCCATCATCATTCTTTAGCTCACTCCACCACCCCAGTTCAGACATGGCCATATGCAAATCAATCTGACCCTGTGTCTCATGGGAACAGTCCAGCCCAAACTGCCAAGCCATGTCTTCCCTGGACCGGAAACAAGCATCCTGGGACCGGTTTCGGGTTCATAACCCTCGTCAGCCAGGCTATCTTGAATCCAGTGGTAAAGTGAGCAAGGGACCCACGTCTGGGCATACCCTGCCAACTTAGGGCAAACAAAGCGATACCAAAGGGGATGATGGACAGAGCGTTTGAGCAAATCAAACACTCACTACCAGTCAACTGATCTGGGTTTAATCCATCATCATTCTTTAGCTCACTCCACCACCCCAGTTTAGACATGGCCATATGCAAATCAGTCTGACCCTGTGCCTCATGGGAACAGTCCAGCCCAAACTGCCAAGCCATGTCTTCCCTGGACCGGAAACAAGCATCCTGGGACCGGTTTCGGGTTCATTACCCTCGTCAGCCAGGCAATCTTGAATCCAATGGTAAAGTGAGCTCACTACGCCACTGGAGTCAAGCTATCCTGGCTGAAGAGGTGTGAAACCCTGAAACCGGTCCTAGGATGCTTGATTCCGGTCCAGGGAAGACATGGCTTGGCAGTTCGGGCTGGACTGTTCCCATGAGGCACAGGGTCAAGACTGATTTGCATATGGCCATGTCTGAACTGGGGTGGCGTGGTGAGCAAAATAACGATGGATTAAACCCAGATCTGTGACTGGGGGTGAATGTTTTGCCAATGTGCAACATTCCATCCATCATCTTGTGTGTTTTGCTGTCCACCCTATGTGGGAGGGGTATGCCCAGACGTGGGTCCCGTGCTCACTACGCCACTGGAGTCAAGCTATCCTGGCTGAAGAGGGGTGAAACCCCGAAACCGGTCCTAGGATGCTTGATTCCGGTCCAGGGAAGACATGGCTTGGCAGTTCGGGCTGGACTGTTCCCATGAGGCACAGGGTCAAGACTGATTTTCATATGGCTATGTCTGAACTGGGGTGGCGTGGTGAGCAAAATAACAATGGATTAAACCCAGATCTGTGACTGAGGGTGAATGTTTTGCCAATGTGCAACATTCCGTCCATCATCTTGTGTGTTTCACGTTATTGTGTTAATACATCTCACAAATCTCACACCTCACATCAATACAATTGCAAGATTACACCAGTACAAAGCAGTCAGACTTAATGTAGAGGCAATGTGTAAAGTTTTTATGCAGTACTCAATCATAAATAAATTGAAAACACAAGAAAAAATCCAAATGAATTTAAAGAGTAGATATAAAATGACATAAAAATGATGAAAATCCAATAAATAGAACAGGAGATAAGTGTTTTTAAAGTTTTAGGTAAAAACAGCACCAAGAGGAACGAAGTGCCAACTTCAGGTATCTAGTCACAAGAGACCAGGACAAAGTTACAAGTTTAGGCGGACCGCTATGGAGCACGGGATGGATGCAAGGCCAGGTTCATCCTGCTGGAAGTTGTACCTACTGATGTCGGTGCAGGGACCGCACAGTGCTGCAAAGTTCTGCATCACTCTACATCAGATTGGGTGAAGCTCTCCGATGGGTGCTGCAATGCATGGTGGGGCTCTGCATCCATTTGCATCAGTTTTGCATCACTCATCTTTGAATCCAGTGATCTTTCAGCTGGGAACTGCGGGGATCTGTGTCACTCATGGTTGGATCCAGTGAGCTTTCAGTTAGGAGCTGTGCAGCTCTGCAGGGCTGTGTGTTGCTCTGCATCTAATCCAGTAAAACCTTCAGTTAGGAGGGAAGCGGGCACTCTGACCCCAGTCACTGGTCCAGGACCTGGAGGATAGCACTAGGAGGATAGATCTCACAGAACAGAGCCCAGCAGAGAGTACAAGGCGATTTCTAGTTGAGTGTGGTCAGCTGGTAAGCGGAAAAGGCCTCTAGAAACTTGTTGTATTTCTGTAGATCACACAGGAGGTCAGCCAACTGGCCTAGCCCTAGGAACCAGAGGAAATGCAGGTCCAGTTTTCAAGGCTCTTCTCAGGCCACAGCCAGCAGGGCCAGTTCTCTTCTGTTCTTTCACTGGTCCAGAAGTGAGTTGAGGAGGGAGTGGGTTGTGCCACATTTATACCCAGTGCCAGCCTGTGGGTGAGGGAAAATCCTAGCTACTCCACAACCAATGGGGTACATTTTCCCAGGAGAGACCCCTCCCACTTTTGCAGCACTTGCTGTGGGTTTTACTATAAGCTATCTCACAGTGCCCTTTTCTACATAAATCCAACATGCCAGAACCTTTAGTCTCCTGGTCAGAGATCTCTGTGCCCACCCAGAGGTGTGGCTCTGATAGCGGGCAAGCCCTAACTTGTGGCCACTCAAACCTGGTTATAGAGGCAGCCCCTCTTCCACTGGGATTGGTGCCTGGCTAGTTAGCAGAACAATTTAGGGGTGCAAGCCTAAGTGCAAGTTACATCTGCTTCTAACAGGGTAGGCACCTTTTGAAGTGTAGTTAAGGCCATGTGCACAGCCCAAATGGCCTTCCTGTCAGTAGAAAAAGCACCTATCCACATGCAAGCCCTTTGTCCACTGTCTGGAAGCAATACACACCATCTCACAATGGGAACGGTATTAACAGGCAGTGACATTTTAAAATAATAACTTAAAATCTAGTGTGGAAATTGGATTGGAGTCTAAATTACTGTTCTTTGAATCTTTAAATCATTGTTCTAGCTATTTCTAAACTGAGGTTCTGCAATATAAGGTGTCAAAATGTAACCCAGTGCTTATCTATGGGAGAGCCAACCATGCCTTAGTGGAAAATGACTTTGGAGATTTTGCACTGCCAGGACTGCTAAACATAAGTACTGCCTACGGCATATAGAGTCTACCATAGGGGTGACTTATACGTATATAAAAAGAAGATTTATGACTGGTAAATGTTTCTTTTGCCAGGTTAAAATAGCAGATTAAAACTGCCCACTCAGGCTGCTCTGGAAGACCTGTAGATATGTTTTACAGTGCTACTTTAATGGGTGGCACAATGAGTGCTGCATTCCACTAGTTACATTTAATTTACAGGCCCTGCAGGGAATACTGCACAAAATATTTTCATGATAGATAGAAAGCTAGATTGATTGATAGATAGATAGGTAGATAGACAGAGAGACAGACGGACAGACGGACGGACGGACGGACGGACGGACGGACGGGCGGGCGGGCGGGCAGGCAGATAGATAGATAGATAGATAGATAGATAGATAGATAGATAGATAGATAGATAGATAGATAGATAGATAGATAGATAGATAGATAGATAGATAGATAGATAGATAGATAGATAGATAGACAGACAGACAGACAGACAGACAGACAGACCTGACAGACAGACAGACAGACAGACAGACAGACAGACAGACAGACAGACAGACAGACAGACAGACAGATCGGACGGACGGACGGACGGACGGACGGACGGACGGACGGACGGACGGACGGACGGACGGACGGACGGACGGACAGACAGATAGATAGATAGATAGATAGATAGATAGATAGATAGATAGATAGATAGATAGATAGATAGATAGATAGATAGATAGATAGATAGATAGATAGATAGATAGATAGATAGATAGATAGGTAGGTAGGTAGGTAGGTAGGTAGGTAGATAGATAGATAGATAGATAGATAGATAGATAGATAGATAGATAGATAGATAGATAGATAGATAGATAGATAGATAGATAGATAGATAGATAGATAGATAGATAGATAGATAGATAGATAGATAGATAGATAGATAGATAGATAGATAGATAGATAGATAGATAGATAGATAGATAGATAGATAGATAGATCATCACACTTCTCAACAAAGGACAGGCAGCAGACTTGATTTTCCTGGATCTCTCGGCTTCTACCTGTTCACCATGACACTACTCTTCACCAGCTAAAAAATCTTTTGGCATTGCTCCAAAATGCTCTTCGGGATCCCCAACTTGCAGTATTTAGTGCTTTGTAGTTACCCAAAATTCTCACCATTCTTGCTTAATTTCTACAAACTTTCACTGTCTCAGCTGCTGGACAAGTTCAAGATCGACTTTAACATGTATGCTGAGACCCAAAGTTACATCTACCTGGACAATAATTCAAAAGAACACTTAAACCTCACAAATTGCATATACCATATATCCAACAATAGTTGAAATGCCGTTCCATGGGTAAATGGATCCAAAGAGTAAATTCTAAATCTAGGTGGTCAGGAGAACACGTACATGACATTTCAGCAGTGACCATCCAGTCCTGATCCGGCTTCCCCCTGACTCAGAAAGCTAAATATCATGTAATAATTGTTGTCTTGAATATCTTACTCACCTGCAATGTAAATAAAGGCTGTGTTCAATGGGTCAGCATGATAGCAAAAAGTTCATTCTCGTGATGGATAGACTATTTTCAGGTGATTTATGCTAGCCTGATGAACATTATCAACAAAGTGTAGGGACACCAAAATAAAGCCACTAAAATATGCTTATATTTACGCAACTTTGACCGCGCAAAACTGGCCCTTGGTTGTCATTGGGTTCTGGAATTAAATAATAGACCATCAATATTGTTCACAAGGGATTAAAGAGATCCTATTTACAAAAGCTAGCCATACACTGCATCCGTATTAGTAACCCATTGTCAGCATTGTCACTCTTAATCGCACCTCACACTTTCAACCTTCAGAAATCAGAGGGCATTTCTTGGCACTGCTGGATCCTAATGTGAAAGTATCTAGACCCACATCTTACAAGTGAATCTTACTATCTCTGATTTATAAAACTGAAAAAACACTATTTGAAAAAAAAAATGTTTTGCCTATGAATTGTTGCAGTGTCCATGCCTGAAGACAGACCTCGAATGGGATCGTTTCTATCTTTAGTACACTATAAATACACTGTTCCTTTATTTCTACACTCCTTGGTCCTTACAGATAGATAGATAGATAGATAGATAGATAGATAGATAGATAGATAGATAGATAGATAGATAGATAGATAGATAGATAGATAGATAGATAGATAGATAGATAGATAGATAGATAGATAGATAGATAGATAGATAGATAGATAGATAGATAGATAGATAGATAGATAGATAGATAGAATGCCATTTTGAAAATGCTTGCAGGAGAAGAAGGATGATCATAATTGTGAAAGGCTGCTGAGGTGGTGAACAAACACGCCTCACACTACCATCACCTAATTCCAATCTCACGTCATCAACATAAAGAATGGCACCACTAAGAATCCCTGGACTGGACCTGAAAATACAAATAAACCTGAAATGAGTCAGAAATATGATTTGCTTGCACAAATTCTTTTAGTTGAGAAGCAGCACTATTTTTCATCAATGTAGCTTTAAAATGCAGTTGTGAGACTGGAAGAAATGTGCCCAGAACCATTGTGTTACCACTGATGTCTTCAAGTAAAGGAACATTGTAACAGGAGGAGACAGAGAGCTGATGGAAGTTACACCAGGAGAGAACATTAATCTGGTAGAAAGGTGCTCTAATATTTTGGTGCAGCCATCTCTTAGGTTGAAATTATCCTTTTTGATGATCCATTAATGCTGAGTCGGTAGACTGAGCTCACACAGGCAGCAAATATAATTCCAATGACCGTGTCATCATTTCCACCACCACGGTACCTTAATATTACCCAGGTGTTCAAAAATTACACTGATGAATCTTCATACAGAACTAAGATGGACTTCACTTCTTATTAAAAAGACTTCCGACTTTATGTTCTTTTGCTTCATTTGGGGCTGCCAGGAGATTTCCTGTGTACTATTGTTTCCTACTGTTTTGCCTCTTTCTCTGTATTCTGCATAGTAGTTTTGATATTTTCATCCATCTTCATGGGCATAATTTAGTGTCCATGCTCTTTCACTTGCCTGATTTTACTCCTGAGAGTACTTTCGATGTGTTTTAGCGAATTATCGGAGCACAAAGATGGGCGCATCCAGTAATGGTAAGAGTCATGGACATAAGATTCCCAACCCGACTGCAAAGACATAGCATAAGATGTGATTTCGTCCCACCATTTAATGGAGCGCATCCGTGCTTTGGGGAAGTGAAGTAATTTCGACAGAATAAGCAGCTTGGCATATTTGAGCTCCTTTTGAAACGGCTGTGTTACAAAGGGCGCACAACAATGCACACACACCTGTGTTTGCTAATAACAAAGCAATTGAAATACAATAGTGCAAAATGAATGAAAACTATCAATGCAAAAATGATTATTCATTGGGAAAAAATAATAGTAAACAACATCGTCCCACTCCCAATTGAAGAAGTGTTGGTAAATGAAACAAAGCACGGGACACACGACCACATGCTGAGAAAGCTGAAATCTGAGTGACTCTTATACGAGTTGCATTTTACAGAGATGTAAAATAAAACTTGCATTTGAAACATTTCATATGAAAGTGTTAGGCTTCACCTTTTGCCAGCTAGTTCTTGCTTGCCTGTCCTTCATGCTTCTCTGTTTCCCACCTGTGGCCTAACTCGAATGCAAATATGTCCTCTGCTTGGACTGCAAACAGTGCTGATATTTGCCTGTCCACGCAGTTTGCTAATAGGATTATGGAAATCGAAAAGTCTTCAGAGCAAAGTCAAAACAGCTGTTTTCACCTTCTGAGATACAACTAAATTGTTACCCTCTGTCAGATTATATTGCATTACATTATTCGACAGCTCCATGGATCAAGGTTGCTTAAATGTCATAGTTGCAAATGTGACTTAAACCCTTCCCTGAAGCATGGTATATAGTTTTAGAATTTACTTATAGCAATGTGTTTCTTATTTTCTGCCTCTGTTGACATAGCTTGCTTAAAAGATCTTTGAAAGTGTATATGTATCCATATACTGTTCATCATGTTTCCATTAACCTTTTGGCAAAGTGTACTTAAAGTGCATTAGACGTGGATTCAGTCATTCCTAGTTTTTATTATTTTTTTATATATATATTTTTTTTCTGAACAAAGACAAGTTAATGCAATTTAGAAAAGATAAATCATAAACATAAATACATCACAAATAGTAGATATTAAGCCAAATTGATCATAAAAATACAGTCATAGCAATTCATAAGCCAATATAAAGCTGCTTCTATGGGAAGATCTACTAATCCTAGATACCATAGGACTAAGCTATTTCACTTAATAAAAAAAAACAGTCGCAGACACAGAAACTTAAAACAGAACTAATTCAAATCTACTGGGAGAGCCAAGCTGTGAGTGGCCCCCAGATCCTATTCCCCTTGATCTTCCCCTTCCTGCCTCTCCGATCATACCACGCTGTCTCAAGCTTATGGACATGCAGGAGCCATCCTTTCCATTGCTGGAAGGTTGATGGAAGCGGATCCAGCCAGGCAGAAGCAACACACAGCCTTTAAACTGACATCGCAATAAAGATTAGCTCCTTCCCAGATCCCCTAGCTTGTTCGTCTGTTCCTAATAACATAATCTGAGGAGAGAGTGGAATGTCCATCTTCAAAATGTCTCATAAAAAGCCAATTATTTCCCTAGCTATTGATTCTAGGCGAGGGCATGTGGAAAAATATATGAAACAATTTTGCCCCTTCCGACCTGCATCTAAAGCACCGGGTCGCCTCCACTCCCCCCGATTTTACAATTTTTTAAGGTGTTATGTACAAATCAAACAAGGTTTTATAATGCTGTGACTGTAATCTAGCAGAACATAATATTGAGCCCCCTATTGCTGAAGATTCGAGAAACAAGGTATCAGATAGCCCTAGCCTGACCTGTCACTTCAAGCTGTGTTTATCCAAATCATCCGGGAACTCCTCCAGTAGAAAACTATATAGCTGAAAAATTGAGGGGCTCTCATCCTTCATTAGTAGTTCCATTAAAGGGTCCCATGTAAAGCCTGCAGCTCCTCCAGCTTTCTTATATAAAAGGTTACTTCATTTCAGAAATTTGAAAAAGTCCCAGAGACCACTATTGAATCTTTCCTTGACTTTCTAGAAGAACGCAATATGATCTCCAGCCAACAGATCCCCTACACTACGGAAGCCAGCCTTCTCCCACCTTACCAGACAGTCATCTTGCGGGGCACTAGGTACCTGATCATTCCTGATGAAAGGGGTATATCAGCTGAAACTGCCTATCCCAAGCTAATTCAGGATCCCCACCCAGTTCCAGAATACTGTGATTAAGGTCTTGAATTTTTGTGTTTTTAAAGTAAGCAGCTTCATAAAATTTAACAAGGCAACCTTCTGCCCTAGCGCCTATCAGGATCTCAAACATTGATGGAACGTAGCTAGGATCAACCCCTTTCCTTACCTTATTCCTGAATAGGAGACTGTAAAACTGCAGGACTGATGCCAGATAATATATCTTGAAGTTAGGGAGCCCCCACCCCCCTCTTTCTCTAGGAAGACTTAAGAACACATTGGCCCTCCTTGTTTTCCCAAAGGACCAGATAAACTTGGCGACCTCCCTTTCTATTAACTTAAACCAGTCATTATGTATGGCTAGGGGTATAGTTCGAAAAATATGAAGTAACTTTGGTAAAAACATCATTTTTACTAAATTACACCTCCCCATAATTGAGAGTCTCAGATTATCCCAGCATTGAAAGTCCTTCCTGATTCTCCCCATTATAGGGGGAAGGTTTAGTTCTACTATTGCCTCAACCTTTGCCTTAATAGTCAAACCAAGATATATTGCTTCATTTACATTCCTACTGTCAGTGGCTAGGGTAAACCTATTTATCAGAATCTAGGTCTTAGTCCTATTCAGTAGGAAGCCAGATTGAATCCCGAAGTCATCGGCTGTGTTTTCAAACTCCTGTAATGCTCTATCCGTGTCGGTAGTGATTGCGGTCACATCATCGGCATAAGTCAATATCTTAGTGTCCCACCCGTGTATGCTTACGGGAATAATATCCTCAGAGTCCTCCAGTCATCCAAGGAGCGGATCTAGATAAAAAGCAAACTGCAAGGGGGAAGAAGGACACCCCTGCCTCGTTCCTCTTTCAATGATAAATGGTTTAGACTTCTCCCCTTCCTCGCAATCGGGTGGTGGGTTTAATATACATAGCCTGTATTGCTTTGATAAAAGGTGTGCCAAGGCCGTTAGCTTCCATGATCTTCTAAAGGTATTGCCATGACACCCTATCGAAGGCCTTCTCCGCTCTAAAAACGCAACTCCCATTGGTTTGGTAAGAACCTCCGTGGCATCCAGTAATATGATTACTCACCTGATATGATCTGGCGTCCCCCTCCCCTGAATGAAGCCATGTTGCCAGGCTGAGACGAGAAGTGGCATTACTTTATTCAAGCGGGTGGCAAAGATTTTGGAGTACAGTTTGACATTAGTATTCAGAAGTGTAATAGGTCTATAAAATCCCAGTGACATAGGGTTTTTCCCTTTTTTTAGAAAGATGACGGTGTTAGCTGTGCCCCAAGAGCCTGGTGGAACTGCTCCTCCCCTAACCATCTTAATTACCTCAAGCACATCCTTACCAACCTCTTTTCTAAAGATTTTATAGAACTCGAGGTGCATGCCATTGGTTCCTCCCACTTTACCTGAGGGAAGAATCTGAAGAGCTACCTGGAATTCCTCCAAAGATACATCCGCTGCAAGGGGAAGGCTCTCATCCTGTGGGAGCCTCACTGATGGTGTGAATACCAGTTGGTCCCCTTTTCTATCATTATCCCCTACCAGAGGGGTCTTGTGGAGTTCTTCATAGAATTTCCTAAAAGCTTCCACAATCTTGGCTGGCTCCAAGACCATTACCCCCTGCATATTCTTTACCTGCCTTATGTGCCACATAGCTATCTGTTGCCTAGCCCTAACAGCTAAGTATTGACCCACAATCTCACTATACTCGTAGCACTCATTTCTTTTTGCCATATACTTCCCTGCAGTTTTATCTGTGTTGAAGTCATCAAGAGATGATTTTGTAATGGCAATTGCGTTCAGTGTTGGAGAGACATCGCCTCCCGAGGCCACTCTACAAATGAACTCGGTCTCTAAACCCCCAAGTCTCTGATAAAGTGCTTTTATTCTTCCTGCCTCACTTTTTTGTTTGCCCACACTGTACCCCAGGGTCTCCCCTCTTGTTGCCGCCTTGAATGCATCCCGCGTCATTCCTTTGGGAGCACTACCCATGTTGATATTCATAAATTCCGTGATCCACCCCTGCATGTGCTTGACATACTCCTGATCAGATAAGAGTGCCCTTTCAAATGTCCAGCTCCTAAATTTCCTTGTTAACCCTGTGATTGAAACTTCCAGTACAACAGCATGATGATCTGACATAACCTAGGGGAATATCTCTATCTGAGCCTCCTTAAGTAAATCTGGTGACACCAAGAAATAGTCCAACCTTGCAAACTTTCTGTGTGGAGCCGAATAATAAGTATAACCAGGATCCTGGTGTTTCAAACTTGGCCAGGCATCCACCAAACCAATATCTTTTAATAAATTATCTAGGGAACACATAGTTTGTGGTTTGCGACTCGTACTGGCAGCACTGGTCCCTTCTGAGCCTATTCTAGAACCATTTATATTTAAATCCCCACATACTACATAGGGTGCTGGCCAGGAAGGTAGTTCAGTAGCTAAAAAATATAATACCCCAGTGTAATCTAAAACCGGAGCATACACTGAGCAAAGCGTGAGAACAACATTCCCTATTCTGCATTCTAGTATCACCCATCTACCATTTTTATCCACTAGTTATCTCCCTGGTATGACACTATCACCTTTCATTAATATCAATACCCCCTTAGTCTTAACTTCCTTGTAGTGTGACAGACATTCTTCAGACCTAATGCATTCGGAAGGTTACTATCATTCCGGGCTATGTGTGTTTCCTGTAAGCAGTACACTTCTGCCTTCAAAACCTTTACGTTTTCTTGTACTTTCCTTCTTTTATCATCATCGTTCAACCCACAGATATTAATGGTTGCAATACGAAGTTTAGCTATTATCTTGCGTCATGTTTCGCCTTTCGATTTTCCCAGCCATGGTAGAGCCTATCTCTTGTAGACAACAGCTCCCCCATCTATTTCCATATGCATGCTGCATTCTATGATCAAAAGCTAACAGAATCTTCGAACAAGAATATACATTTTGCTGTAACTTAGCTATCATCTTGAGTGTGTTTCCAGCCAACCACCCCCCTTTGCCCTCCCCACACCCACCCCCCCATATTGAAAGCAGTCAGATCTACCAGGTCTGTGTGATGTTGTTGGTGTAGGACCCCACAAGCTCCCTGCCATATGTCCCCCCTACCACCCCCTCCCAATGTTCAAATTTTAAAGTTAAGAAATTAGCATCCCCAAAAAACCACTCTGTCCCCTAGGAAAGAAAGAAAAATAAAGAAAAAACTAATAATATCAAAAGGTTTAGAGGAGATTCCCTTAGATAACCCCCCAGAGATAACAAGGCTCACTAACTTGTTTTCTTTTCTAATAGAGCCTGATCCAAATACTCTCTGGCTTTTATCTCTGAGGTGAAGAACTTAACAGCCCCTCTTACTATTGTATTCAGCCTGACTGGTGCGAGCAGAAGAGCCTCAAAGCCAACCCCCTGATAAGGCTTGATTACCTGGTGCAAACGGCATCAATGTTCTACCGTTATGTGGCAGAAATCAGGACGTACAAAGAAAGAAGTCGCCTTATACTGCCTTTTAGCGTCTGGTTGGGCTTTTTCAAATGTAGCCTGTCTAAGCATAAAATTATCAAAAAACACCAGGATGGCTCTTGGCTGATTCTTATCTCTGCCAGGCTGTGTACTATGGTAGCGAGTAAATGGTAACTGATGGACCCTCTGAACTTCCTGTTCCCAATTCCAGCCTGTGATGTACGGGAAGGCTTCCTTAAGTAGATCCAGGATAAAGGTGTGAATGTCCCCCCCTTCAAGACCCTCCTCTATACCAAGAAAGTGAAGGCTATTACTAGGGGTGGGCGGAATTTGTGTAGTCCCGCTATGCAAAGCTCCGCGGAACGGTAAAATATCTCCGCGAGCACGCAAATGTTCAGCGAACATGAGGAATTGCTTGTTACGCCAGTTCACGATGCTTTTTTCCTGTTCGTGAATGCTGTTTGCATGCTCGGGGAGATATATCACGCGAACATGCATTTTGAAAGCACGAACAAGCAAAAAAATCCGCGAAGCCACGGATCGTGGAATTTTTGGCAATTCCGCGTCCTCTGCAGAACGCGAAATTACCCAAATTCCGCAAATTCCGCGAGCAGAACAGAATTTACCACCCAGGCCTAGTTATTTCACCTTAGGCGATTTTCCATGTCCTCCACATGACATCCGTTAGCTGGGCTTCATGAACACTTGTCTGGTCTCTTACAGCAGAAAGGTCTGTCTCTACGGCAATTGTTCTTTCCTCCATACTATTAAGCCGCTCACCAATCTCAGTACATGTTTTCCCTACTTTCGGATCGCGCCTTCAAGCTTTTTAGTGGCGTGTCTTGTTCTTTTCCCATCTGCCTGAGTCTCTGCGCGATGTTCCTTGATTGATTCTAATATCAGACCCAGAGCATGGTCGATATTAACTGCCCCCCAATCATGCCGGTTATGTTGGTGACTTCCCGGCTGATCAGTACCTTTCTCCAGTGATCCCAGCATCTTGGTGTGGGAGTAGTCCCATTTCAATCCCGTGCCTGTATTATGCCTCCCCCTATTTGAAAGGTCAGTGTGGCCTTTGGATGCATTCGAACTCCTCCGGTGCCTATGACGTTTGAGAGCAGTCTCGGGCGCTTCCAGTGTACTAGACCCAGATGTTGTCACATAGTCCTCTACTTCGCTGTTGCTGTAACTGGTAATGACCGGTTACTCACCGGTAATATTCATTATTCCGTATAGTCGTAGCCCTCCCCGTCCCAGTTCTAACTACATGAGCATAGCTCCTCCCACCAGAAACTCCCAAGCAACTTAAAACCCATCCCTTCCCTCCAGGCCACACCCATACCCTGAGGCATATAACCCTGTGACCCGCCTATCCACATCCTGTACCACCAAGCACAAGAAGCCGAACAGGGAGGGAGGGATTGGAACTTGGACGGTGAGGGCTACGACTCGGAGTAATGAATATTATCGGTTAGTAACCGGTCATTACCTCCTCGTCAGCCCTCCCCGTCCCAGTCCTAACTACATAAGAAGATACCAAAGCAAGAATCGGCTTCACTCAGTAGCAAAAACAGACTTTATTAAAGCACAGTAAAAAGTCACACCACCGAAGCAGAATGCAACACAGCATCCCCAAACCCAGCAGAATCTGTCCCCCTAGCACCAACCTATAATGGGACATAAAGGTGTGAGGAGAAATCCAGGTAGCAGCCCTGCAGAACTCGGCCATGGAAGCCCCTTGAAAACAAGCCCAGGAAGCAGCCACCCCGAGTCGATTTCCCCTGAACAGACCCAGGAGCCAACACACCACAAGCCTCATACGCAGCACCCACAGCCCACCGCAGCCAACGACTGAGGGTAGCCCCAGAAGGCTTTAGACCAGCTAGCCCAAAGGTCACAAAAAGAGATTTCACCTTACGAAAAGGCTCAGTACGCATCAAATAGATCTCCAGAGCCCTCCGAACATCCAAACAGTGCAGCCGCACCTCAACCTCCGAATGACGACCACAAAACAGGCAAAACCAGATCCGCAGAGCAGTGAAAAGAGGAAGGGATCTTGGGAACAAAGGAAGGATCAGGCCGCTGAACCACCCGATCAGGAAAAAAACTTATAAAAGGGGTCGAACAAAGTAAGGAGTCCAACTCCCCAATCCGCCGATCCGAAGTAATAGCCACAAGGAAAAGCAACTTGATAGTCAGAAACCTCAAGGAAACCTCATGCAGAGGCTCAAAGGGAGCCCCCTGCAAGGCCCCCAAAACCAGAGGCAGATCGCAACTAGGAGCAAAGGACCGAACGACAGGCTTCTGAAGGAAACAACTCCTGAATAATCGGGACACCAGGGGAACCACTGGCTCACAGACCGAACCCCAAAAGACCTGAACAGCAGCCCACTGAGCCCTCAGAGAGGACACAGCTAGACTCACCTCCACCTCCAATGCAGACCACCCTCACGCCGTACACCAAGACTGAAAAGATACCCAATGTCTGGCATAGGACTTGAGAGTCGAAGGGCACCTGGACCGCTGAATAAATTCAGCCACCGAAGGAGAACACTCCAATGCCACAAGGTTCATCCTCTCAACAGCCAACCCACCAGATGCAGGCGGACCAGACACCCCCGAGACAGAGGGGGAAACAACAAGGGACAAGGGACTACCGGCAACCTCCAGCAAGGCCCCACCGCCAACTTCAATAACAGAGGGAACCAAGGCCTCCTGGACTAATCAGAATCCACCAGAATCACCGAAGCCCGATCTAGGTTGACCTTCATCAGAACAGGCAGAATCAGAGCAATCGGGAGAAAGGCATACATCAGGCCCCCTTCCCACCGGAAGGACAGGGCATCCACCCTCCAAACCGCGGCTGACCGAACCAGAGAACAAAACTTCTACCTCAAGGCAAACAGGTCCACCAGCGGGACCCCGAACCGGGCCATCAGGCAACCAAACACGTCCTGCGACAGGCACATGTCCGACAGGGAGGGAAACACCCTGCTTAGGCGATCTGCCTCCGAGTTCAAAATCCCCAGTAAATGTAAAGCACTCAGAGACAACAAGTGAGACTACGCCCACAGGCAGATACGTTGCGCCAACAAATTGAGGGAAGCCACCTTCACGTTCCCCTGGCGGTTGATATAACACACCACCACCGTGTTGTCCGATCGCACCATCACATCCCTCTGGAGGACCCAAGGCAGAAAATGAGCCAACGCCCACCGAACCACCTTCAATTCCCTCCAATTCTAGGACATTTCCGCCTCCGACACAGACCAAAGACCCTGCACCGAATCCTGACCCAAGACCGTACCCCAACCCAGTTCGCTGGCATCAGTCGTCAGGACTAACCTCTCCTGGGACACAAAGGGCGAGCCCTGCAAGAGGGTCCAATCCACCAACCACTAGGACAACTCCTGGGCGATGGACCCATCCCCCGGTATCAACAGCTCGTAATTCAGAGAGGCCGGATCCCAATGCCCCAGAAGATGATTCACCAGGGGGTACAAGTGTAAACGGGCCCAAGGTACAATCATCACAGTAGCCGACATCAGCCCCTGAACACGCAACCACTGGCGAGCCGTGGAAGATTGAGCCCCCAACACCTTTCTCAGTTCATGCATAAGAGTCAGTCTGCGGGGTTCCGACAGGAAGACTTTTCCCAACCTGGTGTTGAACCCCCCCCCAATCAACAGCAGTTCCTGAGTGGGGAAAAGACGGGATTTTTCCAAGTTCAGAATCCACCCGAACCGTTGAAGGAGACTGCAAACCTCCAGGGAATGTGCCTGAGCCTGAAGGAAAGGAGAGGAAGAAATCAACCAATCGTCCAAGTAAGGGAACACCTGTATACCCCTAGCATGCAACAAACTCACCAAGGGTACCAACACTTTAGTAAACACCCTCGGAAAGGCAGACAGGCCAAATGGTAATACCTGGAACAGGTAATGATCCACCCCTACACAGAAACGCAGGAACCTCTGCGAATCTGCGTGCACCGTCACATGAAAGTAGGTGTCCCGGAGATCGAGAGAAGCCAGGAAATCCCCCACAGACAGGAAGGGAAGAATCAACTGTACAGTCACCATTTTGAAGGACCGATGAGGGATACACAAGTTCACAGCGTTCAGATCCAGGACAGGACGGAAGTCCCCATTTGGCTTCTGGATCAAAAATAGGATTGAGTAAAGCCCCCGACCCTGTTGACTCGCAGGCACCTTCACCACAGCCCCCTTTGACACCAAGTCCCGAACTCCGTCCAACAGAGCACGGCATCTTGTCTGAGACCTGGGAACTGGGGTAGCTCTGAACACATCCACCGGAGGAGTCCCAAATTCTATTCTGTAGCCCAGCCGGACCACCTACAGGACCCACTGATCCCAAATGAACTCCTCCCAAACAGGAAAAAAAGAGGTGAGGTGACCCCCAACTGGCCCCCCCAAGGAACTCACCACATAGTCACGACTTGGAGGGACCTGCAGAAGAGGAAGCACCCTGTTGACCCCGGGACTTGTGGAAGGAAGCCACGTCCCCTACCACGAAAGGGCTGGGATGCCATCTTAGATTGAAACGCCTGCCCAAAAGCCCGCTTATAACCCACAAACTTCCCCTTTTGAGAACGGCAGACTGTAGCCAACAATTTCTTGTCCTCAGCAGTTTTCTTTATCAAAGCCTCCAACGGCTCCCAAAACAGCTCAGAGCCTGTGAAGGGAAGCTTCATCACAGCAGCCTTCTGAGCAGCCCCTGCCTTCCAAGACTTAAGCCACAACTGCCTCCTAGCAGCAACAGAGGCACCAGCAGCTGCCGCCGCAGCGCTAAGGGAGTCCAAGGACAAATCAGCCATGAAACGCAACTGTTGTTCCAACATGGACAAAGATTCTGAGGGGTCCTCATTCTGCATGAGCTGCTCAGAAATACCCTGACAGTCCTTCAGAAGCGACTGAACAAGATAGCTGGTGGCAGCAGCAGACCGAACTGCAAGATTAGAGGCAGCAAAGGACCGCTTCAAGGCCCCCTCAACCTGCTTGTCCCCAGGATCTGAAGGAACCGCATCCTCAGACACCACCAGGCTCTGAGATGCCATACCAGCAAGCAGGAAATACACCTTCACCACGGCCGGGAATTCCTCAGTGAAAGCCTGCAGGGGATACCTCTTAGCCAGAAACCGGGGAAAGTCATGTTTGTCAACATCCTTCCACTCCCCCTCCAGCACCTTCCTCACAGATGTATGATGGGAAGGCTTTCAGGTTCTTTCTTTAGGTAATTTGCAAAGACGTCTTCAGACTCTCCAACCTCCATGGGACCAGGGAACCCCAAATTGTCACGAACATGCTGCAGAACACAGCGAAGGTCTGCCCCCTGGACAAAATGACCCTTCACCTCCTCATCAGAGTCAATGTCTGGATCCACCTCCACCGAGGCATCCAATTTCTGCTTCTTAGGCCCCTTTGGTTCACGAGCCACATAGGCCGCCGCCACAGCAGCCTCAATCATCTTCTGAATATCCGCCAGGGAAGGAGCAGTGGATGACCCAGCGACCACCACCTCATCCACACAGCCGAGCTCATGTACATACGCACCTCTACCCTCCATGTTGTGAACAGGAGACAACCACAAACCTACAAAAGGAAAAGACTGAACAGGGCCCAACTGTAAGGACATGAAGGAACCCAGAAGCCCCTGCCCCAGGAACCAGCGAACACAGAGGTAAGAAACTTCCAAATGCCCCCGCAGTTCTGCGGGGAGCAGGGGAGTAGAGCCCCAAAAAACACCATACGACCCCCACCGCCAGTAAAGACTGACTCGAGGACAGGGAAACCCCCCACCAGGGCACCCCACAAGCATCCTGAAATGGCAATCAACAATGGATTGTAAGCAGAGAGAGCCCCATTTAAAATAAACGTAGTGAAGTGAAATCTGTGCCACTTTAAGAGACACCAACAGCATTTAGCAGGATGCAAAACCACAATTCTAGGGCCCCCACTGCCCCAAACAAACACAAGATAACCACTAGGGATAGACCTCCGTGGAGAAGCCAAACCGCCACGCCCTCGGCGTGTGGAAAAGCCAGCCGCGCTCAACACACCTCCCCTCCCACCCCGGGTGTTCCCGCAAGAGCAGGGAATGAACCCGGAAGAGGGGAGGCCGCAGCAGGGAGTCACAAACCCACAACAGGCAGTCCGGACCCCCCAACCCCATGGTCCCGCTAAAGCAGGGACTCAAACGCATATGCACAAAAGTATAACAGGCACATAAGGGGTTTAAACGGTCGCTTAACATCCTGTTTCACACTTACCCGAAAGGAGGCCAGTTCCAGCACCTCCCACGACGAAGTCTGCCCGGAAGTGATACCACAGAAAAAACAAACAGGATGTGGATAGGCTGGTCACAGGGTTATATGCCTCAGGGTATGGGTGTGGCCTGGAGGGAAGGGATGGTTTTTAAGTTGCTTGGGAGTTTCTGGTGGGAGGAGCTATGGTCATGTAGTTAGGACTGGGACGGGGCGGGCTGACGAGGAGGTAATGCCTCAGTAGGACTCCTCTGTGAGGGAAACAAATATCTGCCCCATCTGATCCTTGGGGAGGTGTGCTGTGTTCCCTGCCGTAGAGCCACAAATCAAAGCCGATTGATGATTCATCTGTGTATCAGGTAAGTTCTTATGTACCTCCCGGGTAGGCTCACTAGGAATCTCTTCCCTTCTTTCCTGAGCGGGGATAGGCTGTGAAAGAGATCCAGCATCTGACACCATGCTCTCTGTCTGCTGTTGGTCCACAATTACTGAGTAGGGTTCCTTGACTCTGAGAGCCCTTTGCTTAGTTTTCTCTGAGTCTGACTCAGACAGTTGTTCTTGTGGCGTACAACTCATTCACACTTCTTTAGTTTTGAATAAATCTGTTATGGCTGCCTGAGGAGGGACAGCAAGTTTGGATAAATTAGGTGGGGTTAATAAGGGAGCTATGCTATCTCCCTCAGAGGACAGATTCAGTTCTTCTACTGATTTAGCCAGCAAAGTTTTCCTCACCGCACCTTGTTTTTTCTCCATTAAATTTATTTTCTTCCCTGCGCCTGTACTTTCATGCCTATTTTTGACCGTACTGGGCTTACCTGCACTCTCATTTTTAGTATCGAGGGGAGACTCCTGTCTCACCTCCTGTAGTTGTGTTGCAGTCCACGCTGCTAGCTCTCTGGCTTGCTTGCTGACCATTGGAGCCATCCCCGTGCTTCCCTCCAGCAAAAGGCTAAATCCAGCTTCCCTCACACTCCAGGTGAGTCTCAGTTTCTTTACTGTGTGACACACCCACTCTCGCAGGGCATCACTAACTGAGAAGGCAAGCCTCACGGTCAGCGTGTAGAATGCTGCCGGACTGCTCCTTCTCCAGCCTCCTCTCTGTGCCTCTTCCGCTCCTGGGGCAACTCTGCCATAAGGGGCCTCACTCGCGATCAGCGGGAGTCCCATCTGTGCTGCCAGCCAAGGAATCATCCGTGAGTACACAGAAGCCGACAACTGCGACTACCGGCATCCGTCAGCACAGATCCGCCGAATCCGCTAGCTCTGACACAGGTAAGGTAATGCGAGATGTTAGGGCGGGAGCTCTATTACGGCGATCTTGATTTTCCTACAGTCCAATGAGTCCCAAACATAGTCATTCCTAGTGTGATAGTGAATGAGAAATAAGTTATAATTAGCTTCAGTGTTTGGTAAACAAAATGTGTTCCTTCATGTGGCCTTTACTGTATTAATACAGAGGATTTGATATGTGCCCTAAATCAGTGAAGTCTGCAGAAGTGAATCTTAGGAGGGGCACACATTAGGCCACAGATAACATTTGTGGGCCACCTACAAAAGTTAATTGTAAAGGGTATGTGTGTAAGTGTGTGTGTATATATGTGTGTGTGAGTGTAGATATATATATATATGTGTGTGTGTGTGTGTGTGTGTGTGTGTGGGTGTGTGTGTATATATATGTGTGTGTGTGTATATATATGCGTGTGTGTGTTTGTGTATTTGTATATGTGTCTGTATGTGTGTATATGTGTATACATGTTTGTGCATATGTGTGTGTGAATGTGTGTGTGAATGTGTGTGTGTGTGCATGTGTGCGTATATATGTATTTGCTTAAAATGTTTAAATCTGACTATGTGTGTGTGTGGGTGTATATGTTACAGTCAAAGTGTGAAATCCCGCGCTCTATAGAATGCCTAGGTAATGTATAGAATGCCTGAAAATGCCTGAAAATCGAACGTCAAAGTATGAAATTATTGATATTTTATACATTGCCTAGGCATTGTATACTTTGCCGGATTGTCTGCCGGCAAAGTATATAATACGCCTAATCCCGCCATTTTATTCCTGCCCGGCAATGTGTGAAATCCGGCATTCTATAGAATGGCTAGGTAATGTATAGAATGCCTGGAAATCGGATGTCAAAGTATGAAATGATTGATATTTTATACATTGCCTAGGCATTGTATACTTTGCCAGATTGTCTGCCGGCAAAGTATATAATAGACCTAATCCCAGAGACAGCACAAGTTATCAGCAAGCGAGGGGCAGAGACAGCATAAGTTATCAGCAAGCGAGGGGCAGAGACAGCACAAGTTGCCAGGAAGCGAGGGGCAGAGACAGCACAAGTTGCCAGCAAGCGAGGGGCAGAGACAGCACAAGTAACCAGGCAAAGAGCAGGTGGCAGCCGTGCGGTGGTGTGGGGAGCGACCTGCCTGCAAGCAGGGTCAGAGGTCGTGTATAGCATCCGGCTGAGGTTCCACAGACGCTCTGCCATCATCCTTTCCCGTGGTTCTTGTATCACCATGTCGGAAGTGAGTGTAGTGCCAAGACAGGAATCACGCCATGCTGACATGTAACGACGGTTCTGCGATGAATTATCTCAAGTAAGAGCCAATGCTGCTAAAAACTGTGTTTTCCTAACCGAAACCAGTTACCAAAAGTTAGTGGACGATGTGAAAAAGGCTAAGACGACCATTAAGAAGGAACCACGGGACTATTGGCTGGTGAAACACTATGACGTAATGATGTTATGTTAAAAATATTTATAGAGCGCTCGTACACCACAGGGTTTCATGGCGCTAGTGGGAGAGATGCGGCAGAAATTAAAGAATAGAATTTATGAATAAGCCTGTACGAATAGAAGAGTTTTAAGAAAGGATCTGAACTGAGTGAGAGAGTTTGCAAATCTGAGCTCGATGGGGAGAGAGTTCCAAAGTTGGGGAGCCAGAAAAGAGAAACTGAGACCGCCATGTTTTTTCCGTTTAAAAGGGGGAATAACGAGAAGGGTAGAATGAGATGAGCGAAGAGAGCGTGAAGGTGTATAGCGAAGTACCAGAGATGAAATGAAAGCAGGGCCAAGGCCGGCTAGGGCTTTAAAGATAGTACAGCCCAGTTTGAAAGTGCAACGTTTTTCTACAGGGAGCCAATGAAGGCTCTTCAACAGGGGACGGACATGTTGATGCCTGGGTTGTTGGAAAATAAGTCTGGCTGCTTGGTTCTGAACCAATTGTAGGCGGTGAAGCTGGTAGACCGGAATACCGACATACAACAAATTAGCATAATCTATGCGGGAAATAACTAAGGCCATGAGAACCAAGGTGAGGGCTTTGGTAGTCAGAAATCTCGAGATCTTACGAATTCTGCGAAGATGAAAAAAACAGGATGAAACCACAGCACCGATTTGAGCTTTCATGGTCAAGTCTTTACTTGTAATGACTCCAAGGCTTTTCACGGAGTCAGTAGGTTGGGGGGGGGGGTTGCCTAACATAGGTGGCCAGTAGCTGTCCTTCCAGGGGTTGGAGGCACCGCCAGTCAGGACAAGCTCGGTTTTATCAGGATTGAGTTTAAGTTGACTGGCGTTCATCCAATTACTAATGAAGCATAAGGTAGCCTGAAACCTGGAAGCTGACGTGGTGGAAGAGTCGATTGTGAACACTAATTGGAGATCATCAGCATAGTTGAAGGTGGCCACCTCGCAGTTGCGTAGAGAACGGATCAGAGGAAGCATGTACAGATTAAAAAGTAGGGGGGAAAGAGAGGATCCCTGAGGGACTCCACAGGTCAAGCTAACCCTCCTAGCTGAAAAGGTGTCTAGGCGAACCGCCTGAGACCGATTGTCAAGAAAGGAAGAGATCCATTTCAGGGCTGTTCCCTGAATGCCAGCGTCCCCGACACGGTCGATCAATAAATTATGGTCGACCGTGTCGAACGCGGCAGAAAGATCTAGAAGGATAAGGGCCTGAGAGATGTTGTTGTCGGCCCCCTTTCTGAGTTCATGACGGCAAGTAAGACCAGCTCAGTAGAATGAGCTGGTCTGAAGCCAGCCTGCTGGGGATCGAGAAAGAACGATAGTTCAATAAAAGATCTGAGACATTTGGTGACATGGGCTTCTAGAATCTTGCTGAGATAAGGGAGAAGGGAGATCGGGCGATAGTTAGCGAGGTTGGAAGGATCAGCGTTGGGTTTTTTGAGGATGGGGACGACCTCGGCAACTTTAAAAGAGTCAGGAACTAAGCCGAGTTTCAAAGAGTTATTGAGAAGTGCTAGAGGGGGATCAGGACATGTAGAAAATGCTTCTTGAAGGAAGTGGGGAGGGCAAGAATCAGTAGGGGAGCCGGATCCGACCTTCTTTACAAGTGCAAGAAATTCCTCTTTCGAAATCAGAGGTATCTGGTCTAGCACTTGCGAGTTCTTAAACGGGGTCAGAGAATTTATAGGGGCGACAGGCAGGGGGATGCTACTTTTGATGGTAATAATTTTCTGCAAGAAGTAGTCATTTAGAGCGTCACATAGCTGTTGGGAAGGAAGAGGTTTAGCAGTTACTCTATCAGGTAAAGATAATTCGTCCACAATGGCAAATATGTCTTTAGTTTTGGTTGCAGAGTTGGTAATTTTCAAAGAAAAATACGATGATTTGGCCTGAATGATAGATTTTTTATAGTCATTTAGAAGAATGATGTAAGTAGCGTTCTTTTCCAAGGAGTAATTGCGTCTCCAGCTGCGTTCCGCCTGTCTGAGTGCTAATTTCTTTATCTTTAATCATTGGAGAACCAGCGTTGGGCATCATAAGGACGTCTGAGTGTGGATAGTTTAAGGGGGGCAACAACATTGCTGGCAGAATCAAGCCAGCATTTAATAGCGGCTACCTGGTTGTTAAGGCAGTCCGTTTCGGCGGGAATGGAAGTTGAGAGTAGGGAGCGGAACTCGTCCTTATTGGCACGATTCCAGTTTCTGGCCCAGTATTTGCCCGGGGTCGGGGGTTTGGCAAAAGGGGAGGAATCCAGGGAGAAGTGAATGACTTAATGATCTGAACAGGGGCATGGAGAGATGAGGGGGGGAGAGATAGTCAGATTAGCAGTCCATATCTGGTCCAAAATGTGACCCTTAACATGAGTAGCTGTATGGATATGCTGGGTGCAATTAAGCCCGAAGAGAAGGTCAGTAAATTCCAGGGAGCTAGTGCTTTCCTTGAGGTCCGAGGGCCAATAGTTGAAGTCACCTATTATAATAATTCTCGCGTAATTAAGAGTAGTTGGGAGATGAGTTCACCAACCATTTGAGGAAAGGAAGGCGTGTTGGGGGGGGTCTGTAAAAGAGCGCACAAATAAAAGGGGAATAGGGGGAGTCAAATTTTAAAATGAGACTCTCAACGGAGGGGATACTGGTAACAGTCAAGGCAGTAAATCTAAATTTGTGATCGATTGGCAGCCACTCCTCCACCTGTTTTCCCAGGGGGTCTATTGGCTTGAAGTATATAGTACCCTGTAGGGATTGCTGCCAAGATGTCTGGTAGGGAGTCAGCAGTAAGCCAAGTCTCTGAGAGAAGAAGTATATCTGGTTGGTTAGAATCGAGAAAGTGAAATATTTCTAATTGGTTCTTGGGCAACGAGCGAGTGTTAAGATAGTAAAACTCCAAGGAAGTCTTGGTAGAGGGCGGAGGAGAAATGAGTGTTTCGGCTGGGTTAGCCGAAAGGCACTCTCTGGACATTGGAGAGGGTAGCACAGAGGATTCATACCTAGGATGGAGGATACCTATGGAGGATAGATAGGTTTTTAAGCAGGGATCAATAGGCCAGTTTGCTCGATGGCTGCGCAGTTCAGTGGGTGAGTAGGAGAAAATTTGGGCAGAGTGGGGTGCCCCTTGCCCCGGCCGGCCGCGGACGTGCGCAGACGGGCTTGCCTTAGGTGCGCCAGCGGCGCGCTCGCGCCAGCCTGCTTTAAGTAGTGGCCCTTTAGCAGCGTGATTGGTCCTATGTTTGTCTCTAAAATGGCGACCAGTAGTGTCTGTGCGCGTGCGCTAGGCGCAGACACTTAACCAACACACAAGCGCTATCTAAAAGCAAGAGGTTTCCCTTAAAAGTAAGTAAGCAAGACTTTCAGCAATAAGTTAAGAACAGAATGTGCAAAATGTGCATAATCACAGGTTTAAATAAGCATAGCGCGTCTCTCCCGGCTCACCCCTCAGGAGGAAGCGTCCGCTACGCGCTCGCGCCAGCCTGCTTTAAGTAGTGGCCCTGTAGCAGCGTGATTGGTCCTATGTTTGTCTCTAAAATGGCGACCAGTAGTGTCAGTGCGCGTGCGCTAGGCGCAGACACTTAACCAACACACAAGCGCTATCTAAAAGCAAGAGGTTTCCCTTAAAAGTAAGTAAGCAAGACTTTCAGCAATAAGTTAAGAACAGAATGTGCAAAATGTGCAAAATCACAGGTTTAAATAAGCATACCGCGTCTCTCCCGGCTCACACCTCAGGAGGAAGCGTGAGGAAGAATGATGGTCAAGAATACGACTAAGTTGATCTATCCTGTTAAAGAAGGTAGGTGTTGTGGCTCACAGGGTGCGCCAGAGAGCACTGCCAGTCCGAGCGGGAACCACCCGCGGTCGGCGGACATGACGGGAACTACCATTCCCATGAGGCAATGCGTGCGGACGTAAGTGACGTCAGCACGCTGGACGCGCCGGCGAAGAAAAGGGAACATCCGGCTGCAGTCAGGTGCCGGTTATTTTGTATCCAGGTCGGAAGTGCAAGCAGAGAACAGCGTATCGGGTAGGGGTGCTCTGCACCAAAACTGTGATTCTTTGCTGGCTTCTGTCATCCAGACATTCCTTGGTTGTTGTTGCGGAAGCAAGGCGAGGTTCGTCTTGTCTTTCAGGGTCCGAGTACAGTGGCCCCGTTGGATGCCGCATTGAGGCGTGCGGGGTCGCCATTCTCCGTGTTGGTTTAGTTCAGCACTCCTCGCGAAGGGGAGCTTGTTATTGTTTGTCCCTGTTCTATCGTTCCGTGGCCCCGTTGGAAGCCGAGCTGCGGCGTGCGGGGTCGCATTCACCTAGGTCCGGAGTTAACTCCGGTCATTGCTCTCACTTGACACACAACAGGGCGGAGGGCTTTAACTTTCGGAAAGCGATAAACCGCGTTGTGTTGAGGGAGTATTATTTAGTCTCCTCAAGGACAGCTTCTTATCGTTCTTGTATATAGTGAACTCTGCCTGCTGGTAGTATAACGGTGTGACTGAGGTTCGCCTTGAGAACCCGTGGGGGCGACCAGGAGAAGTATCCTGTTCCTTGCCCTGCTGCATTTTATGTGTGTTCGTTTGTACTCCATACAGGGGTGGAAAGGTGACTCCTGGCATACGTCCTTCCCCCCCCTGTACTGAGAAGAATCCAGAGTTCATGGTAGGTCCTGTAGCTGAGGGGAGTTACGAGGGTGCTTACATACTACGACCTCTGCTGATTGGTATCTTGTCTGTAGGGTTCCAGTTGCCTTGCGAGCAGGTCTTTCCAGTCTCCTGTTCCCCGAGAGCATTCTTTCTTTTACAGGTAAAAGGGGGAGCTAGATAAGAACGGGGTGATAGCGAGAGAGAGAGGGGCTGATGTAACCATTGCATGTTGTTCTTTCTCTTTCAGATCTCCCTCCCAGCTGTCCCCTTCCTTTCCTTCCCTCGCCTGATCACCCTTCTGTGTCTGTTATATATCTATCAGACCAAGGGGTTATCGGGAGGTGGACCCCTTACAGCATCGTGCGACTCTGAGGACAATTGGACGGCGACAGAATAACCGGCCCACGGATAACTGTCCTCCCAGTCGCACGGTGGGATGGCCACCTTTGAGGATGTTATAGCTGCGTTGGCCTTGTTGCAGGCTGAGGTAGCTGCCTCTAGAACAGAAACAGCAACACTACAGGCGCAGGTAGATCGCTTGGAACGCAATCCCTTTGATGCAGGCTTACCCCGCGTCACCCCTACGGCTCCTGTTGTTGTGGAGATTCCCACGCCTGTGCAATTAGCTACTCCTGAAAGGTTCAGCGGGGAAGGCGGGAAGTTGCAAGTCTTTCTCACGCAAGTGATGTTACATTTTACCTGCAGAGCTAGGGCGTTTAATACAAACCATTCAAAGGTAGCCTTTCTTCTCTCGTATTTATCTGGGGACGCAGCTCAATGGGCAGTCCCACTGGTGAGAAGAGACGATCAGCTCCTATATGATTGGAACGCATTTCTGGAAGAATTCGAGAAAACCTTCAACCGTCGAGCCGCCACGCTCTCAGCCGACAGAGATCTGCTAGAATTGCGACAAGGCAATAGGGATGTTATCTCCTATATTAACGATTTTCGGAGACTGATCACTGAAACCGAGTGGCCAGAAGAGAAGCAAGCGGCTCTTTTCCATCAAGGGCTAAGCGAAGACTTGAAGGATGTGGTGGCGCAGATCGACCCGCAACCAGTCACCTGTGAGGCACTCATCAGTTTGGTGTTAAGGTTGGATCATCGCCTAAGCATGAGAAAAGGGGACCACAGACGGCGGGAGAGACCGGTGCCGGCTGTGGAACCTGCTAGGGCAGCAAACCACCCAGGTTCCTCAAAAACCGAGCCTATGGAAATTGGAGCCGTCCGTTCCCCGCTCACCTCCGAAGAACGAGAGTATAGGCGGAAGAAAGGCCTATGCTTGTATTGCGGACGGAAAGGGCATTTCATTCGCGAATGCAGTCTGCGGCCCAAAACTCCACGATCGGATCAGAAAGCTGCGGTTACAAGAACCACCCTCGCGGAGGCGGGAAACGCTCCGGCTTAAAGGAGGATGAAGGGAATCCTTTGAGCGCACTGTACATCCCTTCATTGGAAGACTTGAAGACCAAGGAAAGAAGCCATTTTTATGTGGACGTGCACATCTTGGTGCAAGACAGGTGGTTGCAAGTCCGGGCGTTATTGGATTCTGGGGCCACGGGGTGTTTTATGGACCAAGATCAGGTGGTAAGGCTCGGAATAACGTTACAGGAGAAAAGCATGCCGGAGATGGTATTTGCGGTTGATGGAAAAATGTTGGATTCAGGACCGGTGAGATACCATACAGGACCTTTATCGGTAAAACAGGGGACGGAGCACCAGGAGTTGATTTCCTTTAACGTTATTCCAGCACCACATTACGGAGTAATACTAGGGTTGCCTTGGTTGTGCCTCCACAACCCGCTCATAAATTGGCTCGAAAAAACCCTGCAGTTTACCTCCGACTACTGTCTAGCGAACTGCAACGTTTCTGTAAGAAACCCTGCCATGTCATTGGCAACTTGTTACCAGGTGGCGACCGCAGTGGAACAAGCAGTAACATTACCCGAGGTCTATAAAGAATACAACGATGTTTTTAACGAAGACAACGCCGAAGTCCTGCCTCCCCACAGGGCATACGATTGTCAAATAGACCTGATACCGGGGGCGGTCGTTCCCGCGGGACGGGTGTATGCCCTAACGGAGCCAGAACATAAGTACCTCAGGGAATATTTGGATAAATATTTGGGCCTGGGGTTCATAAGAGTGTCAAAATCCCCAGCAGCGTCGCCTCTCTTCTTCATTCCTAAAGCCAATGGCGAGCTTCGCGCGTGCGTGGACTACAGGGCGTTAAATGCCATTACCGTGAAAAACCGGTATCCGCTACCACTAATCAACGTTCTGTTGGAGCAGGTAAAAGAGGCAGCGATCTACACGCGATTAGATCTGAAGGGGGCATACCATTTAGTCCGAATGAGGAGAGGGGACGAATGGAAGACTGCGTTTAAAACCAGATTCGGACTCTATGAATACTTAGTCATGCCCTTCGGGCTATGCAATGCCCCCGCGGCCTTTCAATTCTTCCTAAACGATGTGCTCCGTGAATATCTGGACCACTTTGTCATAGTGTACATCGATGACATTTTAATCTACTCCCAGGACACCAGGGAACATACGCAACATGTAAAAACCATCCTTCATACTCTAAGAAAACACCATTTATTTTGCAAGATCAGTAAGTGCGAGTTTGGGGTGACGTCTGTGGAGTTTCTAGGGGTGAACCTCACACCCTGGGGGCAGGAAATGTCAGAAAGGAAAGTATTGGCAGTGAAACAATGGCCTACTCCCCGCAACCTCAGAGATGTACAGTGTTTTTTGGGGTTTGCCAACTTCTATCGTCGCTTTATCCACCACTTCTCAGACTTGGCAACCCCTCTCACTCAGCTATTGCGCAAGAAGGCGGTGTTCCAGTGGACCTCTGGGGCCCAAAACGGTTTCGATGAGCTAAAAGAGGCGTTTTCTACGGCCCCGGTGTTGGCTCATGCACACCCTGAATGTCCATTCATCGTGGAGGCCGATGCCTCCGACACAGCATTGGGAGCGGTGTTATCACAGAGGCATGTCGAAACAGGGCAACTGCATCCAGTGGCATACATGTCACGAAAATTGAATTCCGCGGAGTGCAATTACAACATCGCCGAAAAAGAACTACTCGCCATCAAGGATGCCTTCAGTGAATGGAGGCATCATCTCATGGGTGCCAGACACGTGGTTACGGTTTATACCGACCACAGGAACTTACAGTTCATGACGGCGGCGAGACATCTAACCCCCCGTCAACTAAGGTGGACTCTCTTTTTTGCTGGATATAACTTCCTTGTTACTTATAGGCCTGGAAAGGAAAACAAAAAGGCAGATGCTTTATCCCGGCAAACTTCCCAGGCGGCTCTCCCTACATCACCTAAAGGAACCATCATCAGCCCTGAACACGTGATAGGGGCGACGTGTACAGATCCGTTCTTGAGAAGTGTATCCCGGAACGTCCAGACAACCCGATGGAAAACCTGGCTGAGAAACAATCCCAGCTGGAGATTGATTCATGATCTACCGATACGGGGAAAGCAGTTACTTCTGCCCATTCGGGCCTTACGTCTTCAAGCGTTCAAATGGTGTCATATTCTACCCTGCGCAGGTCACAACGGCCGAGAGAAAACCCTTGATAGGGTCCTAAGGCAATTCTGGTGGCCTTCGGTACGGGAGGATGTGGGCACTTGGGTGAAGGAGTGCAGAGTATGCAGTCAAATGAAGGCCTCACATTCCAAACCAGCAGGTTTGTTACAACCGCTCCCCACACCCAATCTCCCGTGGGAAAACATTTCGGTGGACTTCATCGTGGGAATGCCTAGCAACAAGGGATGTACCGTTATCACGGTCATAGTGGACTATCTAACAAAGATGGCACACTTCGTAGCCTGTGAGAAAATACCCACGTCAGGACAGTTGGCACATATACTACTAGTGAACGTGGTCCGCCTCCACGGCCTGCCCCGGAGGATTGTCTCGGACCGCGGAAGCCAATTCACAGCAAACTTCTGGAAGACCTGGTGTTCATCGTTGGGGATAGAATCCAACATTTCCACTAGTTTTCACCCGCAAACGGATGGACAGACCGAAAGGGTCAATCAAACCCTTAAGCAATACTTAAGGTGTTACTCCAGCGCTTCAAAAAGCGATTGGGTGGACTTACTATGGTTAGCTGAAGTGGCGTATAACAGCGCATCACATGCATCCACCAAACTCACACCATATTACTGCACATATGGTTTCCATCCTTGGTTTTCGCCCTTCCTTAATCCAATACAACCAACTAAGGTTCCAGAAGCGCAGAGTAGAATAGAGCGCATTCACACCACTTTACAGAAGGCCAGAGGCAATCTGCGAGAGGCCAAGCACAGATACAAAGCTTCCGCCGACAAACACAGACGGCAGGGACCTGTATATAAAGTGGGAGATTATGTGTGGTTATCCACAAAAAACATCCGGTTTAAACACTATAGCGTATTCAACCCCAAGTACATAGGTCCCTATCGGGTGGTGAAATTGGTGACTCCGGTAGTGGTTAAACTTTCTTTGCCCTCCTCCTTGCGCATTCATCTGGCTTTTCATGTGTCCCTAGTGAAGCCAGCGCTGGTGAAGCCCAATAAGGCCCCTGCTCCAGTCATTGTAAATAGCGAAGCAGAGTACGAGGTGAGAGGGGTTTTGGATTCCAAGATACATCGCTCCAGGTTGTGGTACTTGCTGGCCTGGAAGGGATATGGGGAGGAGGAAAACTCATGGGAACCAGCTTCCAGTGTTCACGCTCCTGCTCTGGTAGCTCAATTCCACAAGAAATATCCGAAAAAAGCTTGTTTATGTCAGTGCTCTTCGGGGGAGGGATGTACTGTTGTGGCTCACAGGGTGCGCCAGAGAGCACTGCCAGTCCGAGCGGGAACCACCCGCGGTCGGCGGACATGACGGGAACTACCATTCCCATGAGGCAATGCGTGCGGACGTAAGTGACGTCAGCACGCTGGACGCGCCGGCGAAGAAAAGGGAACATCCGGCTGCAGTCAGGTGCCGGTTATTTTGTATCCAGGTCGGAAGTGCAAGCAGAGAACAGCGTATCGGGTAGGGGTGCTCTGCACCAAAACTGTGATTCTTTGCTGGCTTCTGTCATCCAGACATTCCTTGGTTGTTGTTGCGGAAGCAAGGCGAGGTTCGTCTTGTCTTTCAGGGTCCGAGTACAGTGGCCCCGTTGAATGCCGCATTGAGGCGTGCGGGGTCGCCATTCTCCGTGTTTGTTTAGTTCAGCACTCCTCGCGAAGGGGAGCTTGTTATTGTTTGTCCCTGTTCTATTGTTCCGTGGCCCCGTTGGAAGCCGAGCTGCGGCGTGCGGGGTTGCATTCACCTAGGTCCGGAGTTAACTCCGGTCATTGCTCTCACTTGACACACAACAGGGCGGAGGGCTTTAACTTTCGGAAAGCGATAAACCGCGTTGTGTTGAGGGAGTATTATTTAGTCTCCTCAAGGACAGCTTCTTATCGTTCTTGTATATAGTGAACTCTGCCTGCTGGTAGTATAACGGTGTGACTGAGGTTCGCCTTGAGAACCCGTGGGGGCGACCAGGAGAAGTATCCTGTTCCTTGCCCTGCTGCATTTTATGTGTGTTCGTTTGTACTCCATACAGGGGTGGAAAGGTGACTCCTGGCATACGTCCTTCCCCCCCCTGTACTGAGAAGAATCCAGAGTTCATGGTAGGTCCTGTAGCTGAGGGGAGTTACGAGGGTGCTTACATACTACGACCTCTGCTGATTGGTATCTTGTCTGTAGGGTTCCAGTTGCCTTGCGAGCAGGTCTTTCCAGTCTCCTGTTCCCCGAGAGCATTCTTTCTTTTACAGGTAAAAGGGGGAGCTAGATAAGAACGGGGTGATAGCGAGAGAGAGAGGGGCTGATGTAACCATTGCATGTTGTTCTTTCTCTTTCAGATCTCCCTCCCAGCTGTCCCCTTCCTTTCCTTCCCTCGCCTGATCACCCTTCTGTGTCTGTTATATATCTATCAGACCAAGGGGTTATCGGGAGGTGGACCCCTTACAGCATCGTGCGACTCTGAGGACAATTGGACGGCGACAGTAGGAGTGCTATTCAGTTTTACGCTGCGGACTCTGAGTTATTTGATGTACTCCATAAGGCCCATTTGGCTATTGGTCATGGAGGACGGGACAGGATGTTGAAAGAACTTTCACCCAAGTATAAGAACATTACCGGTCATGATATTGAGCTGTACATTCACCTTTGTGAGCCTTGCCAGAAGAAGCAAAAAGGTGTTAAAAAAGGTGTTGTGGTCAAGCCAATGGTTTTTCTGAATTCAACTCCCGTTGTCAGGTCGATCTCATCGATTTTCAGTCCCATCCTGACAGAGTACAAGTTTATAATGGTGTACCAAGATCATCTCACTAAGTTTGTAGTTCTCAGGTAAGCAGCCTAAAGAAGTATTGGCCCACCTTGAAGATCGTCCATGGTAAGCCGCGCCACTCACAAAGTCAGGGGAGCGTCGAAAGAGCTAATCAGGACAAATATGCTGTGTGCTTGGATGCAAGATGAAAAAACTAGCTGCTGGAGTGAGGGATTGCGGTTCGTCCAATTTATGAAGAACAGAGCTTTTCATTCTGGGATTAAGAGGTCACCATACGAAGCTCTGTTCGGCTGCAATGCTAGAGTAGGTCTCTCGACGTCGTCCCTGCCTTACGACGTTTTACAAGATGTAGAGACTGAGGAAGAGCTCGAAAAAATAATAGAGAGCTTACAAACAACACAACAGCAGGAAGAAAGACGAGATGAATCAATGCAAGAGGCACAGCTACCTGCAGAAGACATAGCTGAGAATGCAATCCATGATGGAGGAAACCAAAACAGTGATGAAGCCATGGTTATCGAAGAGCCTTCCATTTCCGTGGTTCCCGAAAATCCTTCTTCTTCCGCTATCTGTTGCGTCTGCTTAAAAGAAACCAGCGGTGCTCATACATGTCGAAAGTGTGGCCAAAATGTTCATGCCATCTGTGGACATTCTCCTAAAGACGATGACGGCAATGAAGTAGAAGGTTATGGGGTAAGCATTTTGTGCAATGTTTGCTTCAATATTGAGAAAGCTATCCAAAGTAAAATGGAATCGAAATCGAACCTTGAGATTCAGGCCAAAAAAATGAAAAGGGATTCTGACATAAAAAATCCTCCTGTGCCTTTGGGTGCCACTGTACGAGTTCCGATTCCCGATGTCGACAAAGGGCGGGGTGACTCACACAATCTCTTGGCATTTGTTATGAACGTGACGGAAGATGGCTTTTACCGACTTGGAACTGCACAAGGAATCTTGAAGCAACTCTGCGCCAGATCACAATTCATCGTATGTCCAAAGAACTTAATTGAAGACGTTCCTGACCATGAAATACCTCTCCGATCTGCAGCTACTTCTCAGTCCACAGGAAGCGGCCAAGAATTCGTCAGGTGTATGTGCAAGACGAAATATGAGGTGCCTTTGTGTGAAAAAGAAAATTAAGTGCAATTCAAAATGTCACTCTAGCCTTCCCTGCTGCAACAAGTAGGTCATGCCAGTTCTGCTTTGTGTTTCACCGGTAACAATATTCTGTTCGCATTCTTCTTTAAGTCGTGAAATGTATGTACAAGATCATAGTGCCAAAATAGAAGGTGTTTTTGTGCTGCAACAAGTAGGTCATGCCAGTTCTGCTTTGTGTTTTACCGGTAAGAATATTCTGTTTGCATTCTGTAGGTCATGCCAGTTCTGCTTTGTGTTTCACCGGTAACAATATTCTGTTTGCATTCTTCTTTAAGTCGTGAAATGTATGTACAAGATCAAAGTGCCAAAATATAAGGTGTTTTTGTGTGAAGAATAAAAGTGAGTACAATTCCTCGTGTTACTCCGGCCTTTCTTAGTGTAACAAGTACTTCAATATCAGTTCTGCTTTCATTGTTTTCCGGTAAGAATATCCTGTGCTTTATTTCGTAGTTTAGTTCTTTCAGCTTCAAATGCGTATTAATTAATAAAGGCTTCTCATCTTGTGCCCTTTTAACACTTTGCGTAAATGGTACTGGTCATACTGTATAATGCCTAGGAATCTCATCTTGTGCCCTTTTAACACTTTGCGTAAATGGTACTGGTCATTCTGTATAATGCCTAGGAATTGTATAGAATGCCTAGGAAAAGTATGTAACATTTTCACCAAAAACTTATATTTCCTAGTTTGCCAGTAAACCATCCGGCATTCTATACATTACCTTGGCATTCTATACAATACCGGGATTTCACACTTTGCCGAATGCCTAGGAATCTCATCTTGTGGCCTTTTAACACTTTGCGTAAATGGTTCTGGTCATTCTGTATAATGCCTAGGAATTGTATAGAATGCCTAGGAAAAGTATGTAACATTTTCACCAAAAACGTATATTTCCTAGTTTGCCAGTAAACCATCAGGCATTCTATACATTACCTAGGCATTCTATACAATACCAGGATTTCACACTTTGACTGTAGCATATATATGTATATAAATATATATAAATACATATGCTTTTGTTGGCCGTTCTCACGACGTATCCACCCCCCTCGTGATGTCATCACAAAGATTCCGTAAACTAAAAAAATCATTTTTAACGAAATTAACAATATTTCGGGTACTAGGGTGGATCTGACAAGAGCTTTTGTGTTGATTCTGTGTGTGTGTCACACACATAACACCGGATGCATAGTTTCAGGTTACTTAGAAACACTCTGTTGCCTTCGTCTGTTAAGTGCACTGCATCATTTCTTTGAATTACATGCATGTCAAAACGCAGATTGTTGTTATAGATATAGCCCATGCGAGAGTCTCTGAGGAATGCAGAAACTGTTTTATTAACATGTTTCCTGGCTTTGTCTATCTGTGGACAGAATTGATTTGACCACTTCCGTTTCTGTCATTGGCATTTATTAGAGTACACCAAGACAGTGTGAGGAAAAGGCAACATCAACTTTGCACAGGTTTCTTTCATTATGATTTCCAGCCCTACCCTAGACAATGTGCCTGGTCATTGCCACCACAGTGCACAGTCATGAGGTGAGGAGCTCAGCAATCCACAATGGAATTAACCAAAGCCAGCAACTGATGAAACTTTAACCCTCTCTGGCCACACCAAGTAATCTCCACATTTGGCAAACCCAAGTCCCTCTCAATACCTCTGTTTTCTTGCAGCCTCTTTAGCCCATTAGACATAACTGTGGCCCAATATCCACACTCTACGCATTTTGAAGAGAAGGAGCAATTGCAATCAGGAGAAGGCAGAAGTTGAATGATGTTTTTTTCCAAATTAAAAGCAGTTAAAATGGAGGTTTAAAAAAAAAAAAGGTATATTTCATTGGATGCTGTCAGCACAAATGTAAATAAAAATAGGTAGTGTGTTGGATGCCTTTGCAAGGAGTCCTGTCATTGGCTGTTGTTTAAAAAAAGAAATGTAATACCGACATGGATATGCTTTTGAATGTGTGGAGTAAAAAACTTGCCCTCTCACCTGGCATTGCGACGGCGTTCCTCTCCCCGGTCCACTACAGCTCTTAGGGGCTGACCGTGTGGAGGGAGGGAAGGCGGATGTAACTTTCCTTCGCTCACACTCCTCTTCCGGATTATAGTGAGGTTGCCATTATAGTTGTGGGGTTCTGCTGGGCTCGGTCGGGCACTTTCACCTCCTCCACAATAAAGTCTCAGAATGGCGCCATCACGCAGCAGTAGCACGCAGCATGCCACCGCAGGTGCGCCCGAAGCCACGCTAAAGGCAAGCCCTGGTCCTCGGCTGTCAGGAGCGCAGAGATTCCGAATGTACTATACCAGTAAGCAATTAAGGGCAATCAGTAATGGTGGCAATCGGTGTAAGCTGGTTTGTGCCCAACTAGATCCAGTGATTCTCCCCAACAAGGTCACAGTTTCATGTCCTACCTGTGGGTTTAGATTGGAGGCCCATGACAGGATACAGACTAACCAGACTGAAACTGTACTCAGAAACACACCCCAAAAAAGTATAAGGAAAAGGACAAGGTATTTTCTCCCCTGATCAATGCTCGCTCTTTCCCAAAGCATAAATACGAAATAGTAGAACTCTTAGATAATCATCATCTTGATCTTCTATTTATCACGGAAACGTGGGCCGATCCCTCAGCAGCCCCAGATTTCTGTATCGCTACTCCGGACGGCTTTGCTGCTTACAGATGCGGCAGAGTAAAGAAATGAGGGGGAGGTTTGGCTCTCATACACCGAAATGACTTTTTAGTCAAGAAAGAGATGATTCCCTCCATGGTACGTGAGGCATTTAATTTCAATATAATGAATATAATGCTCATTAATCATCAATCATTTAAGAGGATCCTCCTATACCGTCCACCGGGCCCCAGGTGAGATTTTCTATCAGCAATAGGAAACCTACTGGAACCCGCTGCAGGTGAATCTAATTTCACCATTCTTGGGGATTTTAATTTTCATCTGGAAGCCGCCGAAGATTAGAATTCTGTAACCCTTACCTCAGAGTTAGAGGTGTTAGGACTCTCTCAAAAAGTCACGAGTCCTACGCACTCTGCTGGGCATACACTGGATGGTCTTTTCACAAACAATGGGCAGAACTCTATAAATTAGATCCTCCCTCTGACGTGGTCTGATCACTGTGTAGTATTATTTGATATTAGGATACGGGATCCTTTCGCCCTACACTCCAGCTCAATCCCCCCAAACAGTTTAAGTCTTGGAGTGGTATAGATCAGGCCCTTCTTGGACAGCATTTAATTGACACCCAGCCAGAAGTGGTTGCAGACGCAGAACTGGCCTCCACAAATTACACGGAATGGCTCCCAAATGCTTTTACTAGACTAGTACTGTATAAAAATGTCACCAAAATCACCATGCTAACATGGTGGTCTCCTTGCCCTTTTATGTTTTAAGAATGATAAAGAAATTGTTACCTTTTGTCCCGGCTAGTACCGGGAGAGAGTTAATTGGTGCTCTGGTCATGTATAAGGTTGGCTACTGCAATAGCCTTCTAATTAATGCCCAGGAAAGGGTTCTTGGTCAGCTGCAATTGGCACAGAACGCAGCCGCTAGGATGCTGTTGGGTACCCCCAAGTTCAAGTCCATCTCTTATGTGGTGGGACAACTCCATTGGCTGCCCATAAGAAGCAGAACGAAATTTAAAGCTCTCTGTATTGCCTACAAGGCAATTCACAATGCAGAACCAGAATACTTGAAGAAAGCCTTTCTGGCTAACACGCCCATCAGATCTCTTCGCCTAGCAGATGCCAAACTTCTGGTCGTCCCTAGAACCAAGAAAGCCAACTGGGGTGACAGAAGCTTCATAGTTACCACATCCAACTACAAAGGAGAAGTTTATGTGATTACGGCTGGGTATTCTTCCATCACAAAACCATCTTCCCCCGTGCAAACCGCCACAAACAATAACAAATTGCCGTTTATGTGGGGACCCAAAAGAGGACATCCTTCACCTAATATGCATTTTCAAAGGACTGGAAGAGGAGCGCAGTTATCATTTAAAACTAACCCTAAAGAAATTGGTAATAAGAACATGCCGGCAGGCGGTCAAAGCATGCTTTGATGGCAAAAACATCCAATTAGCAAGCCATCTTGTCAAATTCCTGGAAAAAGTGGAAAAAAAGCAGAATGCCAGAAGGGAGAGACCGGACAAAACAAACTTTCACGGCATTTAAGTCCAACTGCCCCACTCGGTAACGACAAGGAACAACCACCTCAACGCTAAAACCTTGCATATGCAAAAAACTTCGGATTCTTCTAAACTTTTACGCTGACACGAAGGGGGCTCAAGAAAATGGCACTCATCATAAAATAACATAAGCTGCGCGCCTAGACATTCTGGCTGCGCCCACCTCAATTACAAAACATCAAATTTCTTCCTTTTTAAACAAGCATGCATACTTCCGCAACTATGGATTGGTCACAACGGCACAAAACCGCAGAAGCCATTTGCAACCAACGGCCCACCTTTTAACTGTCACATCCACCGGACGGCGCCGCTCAAAATTGCTCTAAGAACCTGCAGTTGCATGGATCTGAACATAGACTCTTTTGGGCCACATAACGATTCATCTTTTAGTTTATGGAAAGCGCTAAATGATGCCTAATTATTAGAATGCACTTTTTAGCCTCATGAAATGTTTCTAAAGTTTTAAAGCAATTTTAATCGAATTTATTGACAAAAAGGTTGTACTAGATAAAATTGTATTTTAAGTTTGTTTACATGTATATATGCTGATTGCAATGGTTTTAATTAACTGAGCAATAAAGAATTACTTACTTACATCCAAATTGTGGAATTCTCTTCCCATGCAGATTAAGGCTAGTCCCAGGCTGTTATCATTTAGAAAACAAATAAAAGCTTGGCTCTTCAAGCAATAGGCTTTCTCACCAGCTTTTGCCTACCCTTCCAGCATAGAGCGCTGAGACACCTACGTGTATTTGTGCGCTTTACAAGTTGTTAAAATTTTTTATAAATAAACCACACCTGCTGTATCTCATTTGGAAGTAGCATGTTCCTTCTAGAATATGCTGTGAACTTGTGACCTACTGGTTTCACTGGGTTGCTAGGTACACTGATCTAAGAGTGTATTGGGGGGAAGGGTGTTAACGAGACAGAACATTTCTTTCAAAGTTGAGGAGTTATGAAACAATTTAAGTAATGGCAAACTTTAATTTCTAACTCAGGACTATGTAATAAACTGTTGTTCAGTATTTAAATTTTGAAAAACTGAAGCTAAATATCGGTTTGTACTCCCATTATTTTAGCGATTATTCTGCGAGCATCACGAAAACATCGCAAACACGTGGAGACAGGAACCTTATTTTGAAACAGAGGAAAAGGGTTAACAGATATGAACCATTCACAAGTGGAGGCGCAGTAGTCTAAAGTGAAACACCTGATTTCATTTGCTGCCTTTCCGATGATCAGAGAGTGGAAAATTGAAGAGGTTGCCCTTATATAGTTGCTTTCTAAGAGAGTGGTGTACCATTCTTGTGCTTAGTTTTTACAAACCTTAACAGTGTCAAAACTATCCAGAAAGAGCTAAAACAACAACTAATTATGAACTCAACTCACTGGTGTGTATATAACTTTTCGATTATTTAAAAAATGTACATTAGAAATGAAGATGTATATGGGAGTTTGATTAAAAAGAGTATCACAGAGATGTGAAAAAAACATAAATCAAATGAACTTTATCTGGCTGGGGGTATGTGTTTAAGATGTTAGTGCTGTTGAAAATGACCATGAGCAAAGCCTTTAAAAATGACAATGTTTTAAATGTCTAAACATTATGTGCAGACTAGATATATCTATATTATTTGCATTCTGGGACTTGTGGTAGTTTTAGTTACAATTATTAACAGGAGTAAAGTAGTCAGATATAACAGATAAGAAAATGTACTGGGTCTATATATGATTTATAAAGTAGTAATATTTTTTAGGTATGAATTAGGAAGTGTTTGTCAATGTGGTTTTTAATTTATATGACTTGTTTGCATATACTTAGATGATGAGATATGTTTTTTGTGGTTGCAGATAGTTAGTTATATGTATGAATAGACTCTTGAGTTTACCTGAAGATGCAGAGAACTATATATTTTTGCAAAGATGGCCTGAAGGTGTATATCTATGATGAAATGACATGCATGTTTACATGATGATCTATATTCTATTAGGCTGTTGAAAATCTCATGTATACGGTGAGGGTGGCGTATTTCTTTAAACATGCTATATTTAAAATTGATGAGGGTTAATAGTGGAGAATGTCTCTTGAGAGTTTTTGTGCTGGCTTCACTTGGTGTGTAACTTTTATTTAGAAATGCTGAATATATGTTTTAAATACACAAGAAATAGTGAGAATTGTTGTTTTCAGTATTAGAAACTTACTGATGCATGTACACGCTTAGAAACAGAGCAATATATGCTCTTAGAGAGCCATGTATGCAATTATATATCAACTGTGACATATCACCCACATACATTCTTCCAATCACTCAGGCACTAATTAGGTACTCATTGACCTAAGCAGGCAACACCCATGCGTTCATTCAATCACCCAGATATTAGCAATTTAGTCATGTGAATACACAGGCACTAACTATGCAGATATTGAGCCACTGATGTAGTTCCTACACACTCGGGGAATCATGCAGGCACTACCTATATTCTGAAGGAAGCACCTACTGTTAGACCTGGTACCATTGGCGTGGGTCTCCCTTCCATTTTTTCTGATTGCCTCCTCTGTTTTTGATATGTTTTGCTGGTTTAGATGCTTTGGGCACTGTGCCACTGCTATTCAGTGCACAGTGCAAGTGCTCCCTATGTTAAATTGATATATTGAGTAGTGACTCCATGATTGGGTTATTTGATTTACTTGTCAGACCCTAGTACCGTGCACCATGTGTGCCCAGGACTGGTAAATCAAATGCTGCTGGTGGGCTTGCAGCACTGGTTGTGCCACCCACAGAAGCAGCTTGTAAAGTGTGTCTCAGGCCTGCCAGTGCAGAGCCTATGTGCAGTCTGGTACTGCCATGATGACTGACCAAGTGCACCCACTTGCCAGTCCCTAAACCTTCCCTTATCTTCATATCAGACACCCCTATCGTAGGCCCAAGGGCAGGGTGCATTGCTGTGTGTGGCATGTCCTAATAGTGAATTAAAGACATTTTCATTTTTCACGATTGCAAGGCTACCTGTTCTCCATAGGCCAGAATGGGCAGTTTGATTATCACATCTTATAATCCTAACTGACTCAGAGAACATGGTAGAAATTCTAATTTAGTATGCCTAAACTCAGAATGATAAAATACATCTTTTAGTGAAGTTGGTTTTAACATTTTGTGTTTGAAAATACCACGTTTAGAAAGTAGGTATTTTCTTGCTTAACTGTCCAAGCCTGCCTCTGCTAGGTTGTGTATTGTGTGTCTGGTTCTGTGAGTGACAGGGGCTGGGGATTCCAGGGAAGAGGGTGAGTCAGAACAGGGCTGAATAGGAAGATCTGCATGTAGATGGGTGGGAGGAGTTGCACCTGGGACCTGAATAGGGCTGTGCCTTCCCTCCACAATGCTGGCTCTGCCTCCTGTGGTGTGTCTGATGTCTCTGCCCTGCACTCTGAAAGTAAAGAAGGAGTCAGGTAAACACAGTGCTCCAGGACTGACCAGAACTGGTTTGGACCAAGCAAAGGCCTCTCTGCCTTCAGAGAGCAAAGATAAAAGTAGATTAAAATGAAGACCCAAATCCCAAGACTTTAGATCACTTCTGGAACAACAAGAAGAAACATCTGCCAAGGAGAAGAACCAAAGGAAGCTGTAGGAGTTGGACTGCCCCCCTGCCAGTGTGCTGTGTTGTTGGCTTGGCCAGCAGTGGTGTCTTCATTGCCAAGGAGAGGAGAAGGAACTTTTTACAGAACGTTCATAATCTTGCAGAGTATTTCTCCAAGGGCTTCAACTTGTGCTTGCCTCCTGCTAAAGTCTCTGGGACAACAGACTTCACCACCAGCTCCCCTCTGAATTTCTTTGCTGGGAATTCTATCTGCAGAAGCCTGCTTGTCGCTGGAAGATGGAAGCGCGATGCATCAAAAAGAAGCATGTCGCTGCCGCAGCTGTAGTCATCACATCGCCGTAGAAGCGTGCCGCCGCCTCATCTCCCAGAAGCGTGCCTTCGTCGCAGCTGTCTGCTGTCGCATCACCGGAGAAGCCCGTTGCAACCATGAGGGTCACCGTCGCATCATCGGAGAAGCATGTCGCAGGGCCTGTCGCGGCTCCAAAGTATGAGAGTCGCCGCAAGACTGCCAGGGCATGTCGCAGCGTCTCAACGTCATCGCATCAAGGGCGCCATCTTATCGCATTGCACCGGATAATCGCATCGAGGCGCCATCTTGCCGCATAGCAACCTGGCTGCAGCATGAGAATCTATGCATCACCTCCTCTCCGGTATGGATCAAGACGCATCCGCAACTGTTTTTGTATTATGTGAAAGTCAGTAGTAGTTGGCTAGAAAAGAAATTCTTATACAGTTATTTTTTTACAGAACAATATCTGCATTACTGACAGAATGCCTGCAAAAGCTCAGAGGAAAAAGGAACAGAGGCTATGGTATCTATGCAGAACTGAGACTCAAAAGGGGCAAAATGAAGAAAAAGTGGTGAATGAAAAAAGAGATTTGTGTAAGAAGACAAAGTAATTTCTCAAAAATATATGTTGACATTTCCAAAGATTATGAAATTATGAAAACAATATTCAAACTATGAGAAAGATTGACAATGGACACATTCTATATAACAAGAACAGGAAAGAATGCAACAAAGATGGACACACCTTAACCAGGAGGCAGAAGCAGTTTAAGGAATTCAGAACCAGGGTGTTTCATAGTAGAGTAGTTATAATCTACTGAGAAATATGAAGAAGTATATAAGAAGGAGATATGCACTTAAACAGAAAGAATGAGTTGAGCGAGTAGTTCTTTGCTTTGAAGTTGAAGCTTTTTATCTTTATTATAAATAGAATGAAGTCTCTTGACAAAATGATTTTGTGCATGAGGAGACAAACTCAGAAAAAAGGATTAGTGAATAGATGTAACTTTTGTACAGATTTTACTGGAGAATGCATACATACTTCTAGTACAGTCTTTCTTTAATGAAGAATGGCATTCCTATAGCAAAAGAGAACAGGTACAAGGAAGGAGGAGTTAGGCGCCTGTATAGAAATGGAATTTTAGTAGTGTTTGTGGTATTTGACAGCAATTCATTGATATATTAAGGCCATTTCTGCATATCTTTCCAAGGCAAAGTTTAAAACACAAAATAAGTACTTTACAAGGATTGGATCCTTGCAAGATTAGAAAGCACACAAATTTGCAAGGACACTCACTAACTTGTTTATCAAACAAAGTGTGCCAAAGCACCTTTCATCATTTAAGAATGTTCGCTGTACACCACGCAACATTGCGAAATGTAGTTAGGAGGCTTACTTACTATGTGGAACCTCCTGCTTTATGTTTAGGAGAAATTAAAATAGCGCTTTTCCATGGGACTGTGGCAGACATAGCAAAGGTTTGTGATGATGTTCAGTTTTGTTTCTTTGGTCATGAGCAGATTCTAGGGAAAATGAAGAGTTTTTAAGAGGAGGAGTTGCAGAACAGGACACAGATATTACAGTTAATAGTTTTGAAAAAGAGATTACAAAAGTTAACCATGTGGTCTCAAAACCCAGAGTATGTTTCTGTATGTTGTCGACGCACTCACTAGAAGATCCAAACACAGACTGTTGGCTTGTATTTAAAAAGGGGAAATGGTAACTGGCAAATGTTAGCTGTGTATTTATTTGTAGAGGAACACTTTGACATGTCCATGTGGCAAGTTATATGTAAGTAGTCTTACAATAAATTAGAAGATAATAAAATGCCTTCTAATGCAGAAAAACTATGAAGGGCCAAAAAAAAAAGAAATCAGCATTTATGATTCTTTGCAGCTTTGGACTGCTCTCGAGCACTCACTACAACTCAACAATCCATGCAGTACAATGCCATCTGGGAAAACTATGGAGCCAAATCGTGAGATTGGACTTCTGAAGGGACTCTCTGTCCCGGAGTTATTGTGGCTGCTATTGTAGTTGAGGGTCCTTTCACCTTGCATTGCCTTCTTGCTGCTTTTAGACTATTGTTATGGTATGTTTTTAGATATTAAAGCATGGACATAGTCCCGCAAGAATAGTTTTTATTTGCGCCCCTTGACAATATCTTGTGACATATTGTGTATTGCGTAAATCTGCTCAATATGAACTCATATTAAAGAATGTTCAAGATAGATACATGGGCTTGTTCTTCTCATTATTTTAGTTGCAAAGTGTATTATCCAAAGATATTTCTTTATTTCCCGGTGGCATGATCTTCACAAGGATCAGAACCTTTTTGGCGAAATAGAAAAAAAAAGTAAAAAACTACCACAAATTTCAAAAGGAGTTTGTGTAACAATGGAAAGTTTGATGGGTGTTTGGCATTTATGTTCTATTCGTTAGTTTAGATGTGGAAAAGTATTTTTGGAAACTGTTGTTTTTTACAAATGTAGTTTTAAACTAAAGTTAAACAAATAAGTTACTAAACAGCTAGACTCATACTTTGTGTAAAATATGTCTATACATCTGTATTACACTATACACCTGTATTTGTGGACAAGGATGTCATTGCGACCTCCAATGTTGCTGTGAAGAATGAAAATGCATTTTTGATGCAGTTATTTTGACAAATAAATACAAAGGGGAAAGTTGAATCAGTGTCTCACTAAAAAGCTATACAGAAACTTTATGTAAAATATGTCTATACATGTGTTTTATACTTTGTCAAAAACACCTGGTATTTGCAGTGTGTCCTTGGCAATTGCACTCATAGAATCACACAGGCACTCTCTATGCAATCATACAATCACCCAGGCACTACTCAAGCACTTACATAATTACCCAGACATTACACACTCACTCACAGACCCATACATCCACTCACACACCCAGTCACCAACCTATACAGTGACTCACACACCCACTCTCAAAGTTTACCAGGTTACAGTTAGGAAATAGAATTAAAAATACCTTCAAAATTCACTGAAAAAACCAAAGGTTACAGGGACGTTATAACTAGGAATTAGTATTTTAAAAAACCTTAGAAATTCACCGAAAAAAACAAAGGCTACAGGGACGTTATTGTTAGGGAATATAATTTAAAAAACCTTAGGAATTCACTGAAAAAAATTAAGGTTTCAAAGACATTATAGTTAGGCTCAAGTTTCACTAGTACAAAACCAATAAAATTCTGCAGTTATAGTTATCTGAGCTAACTATAACTTGCACCCCGCAATGTACTGCTAATGACCTCACATATTACATCACTCAAGACATGATCAGTGACATCACTCATGACATCACTGATGACATCTAAAATTACATCACTGATGATGTCACTGATGACATCATCTACAGAATCTCTGATGCACCCACTCACACCCCAATATAACCTTTCATACCCCCACTCCATCTTCCACACAACCATATCATCATAAGTGCCCTCTTGTGCTGCTATTAGGCCTGGGCTAAAAATCCGTTCCGCTCGCGGAAATTGCGATAATTTGACATTTTCGCGTTCCACGGAGAGCGCGAAAATGTCAAAATTTCCGCAATCCGCATTTTACCGGAAATTTTTTGCCTGCTCGCGCTGTAAAATAATACATTCTCGCGTGCGCGCGATCGCCTTACCTGAATCCCCGCGTTCGCCGACCAGTTTTCCCGATCCGGTCGCGTTCTCCATGAGATGTTGGATTGTTGGTAGCCATTTGCGCTGTCTCACGACAGTTCGCGCCCGCAGTAACGCCATTCGTCGCGCGATCACGTCTTTCTTCTCGCGATCATGCACCGCGAGACAAGTGAAAACAAGATGGCCGCGCCCGCGAGCCACCGCATGGGTAAGTCGGCGAGCCGCGGCCACGCAGAAAATACCGCGAACGGGCGGGAAAAAAACTTCCGCATCTTCGCGATATTTCCGCGTGTTTGCGGAGATTTTTAACATTTTCGCGATAATTTGCGAAAGTGAATTTCGCAAATTCCGCCCACCCCTAGCTGCTATATCATGGAATCTTCTTGCATGTACAATGTCTGTGCGAATTAGAGGGGGGCCAGTTTTGGAACCTTTATCACATAAACACAACCAGACCTCCCAGCACACTCCTCAAACTCCCTCCCAGGTACAACCCTTCCTTTTAGACTCTGAGGAGAGCCAGCTGTTAGCTGTTCTCTAGTGGCCATTACAGGCAACCTATTGTCTGTCACTGAGGCCCATGTCCTAATAGGCCAAGTTGAGGGGCTATTGGCTGTGACTTGAGGATATGGAACTCAAAGACAATCCATTTGTGATTGTTACGACCCATAACATTTTGGGTTCAATCATTTTGTAAAAAGTGCATATTGCGCTCCTTTGCCGATGATGAGTGTGTGGCATGGGGGTTATCAATTGGCACAATGGCTTCAGCTGAACACTCATATTTCCGACTGCTTTGTAATTTACCAACATGTGCTGTTAAAGCCACTAGTTTCCCTCTTGGTTTGCTTATCTCTTCCTGTAGACCCCGTATGATTTCAATAACATTAGCTGGTTTCCCATTCTCATTCCCATTTGCCCCTCCCAGTTGTTTCACAGCAGTTTTACAACCCTCCTTAATCCTCCCGTAGGTCTCTTGAGTGCAAGCGCATGGTTGATCCTCCAATAAAATGGAGAAGCTATTTAAGCATATGATTTTGGGCTCTATGGAAACAGAAGTACAAACAGCAGGATCAACAGCTTGAGTATTTGCAGTAGTAGGCACTTGGTATGGGTCAGAAGTTGGGGCAACTAAACTGGTCATTCACTGGTTGGCAGTAGGAGATTTGATCTTCATTTTCCCCCCAAATTTTATTGCAAACTTAGACAATGGTTTTCCCTTCATATGCCCATTTACTTTTTCACCCCATAACAGGAACTCTACCTCTTCAATTAAAATATCTATGTCCTGGAGCATACGGCTAGCCTGGGTCTTAGCGTCTGAGTCTGCAGATGTTATTTGTATGATCTTGTGTATGATCTTGTGTCTTTTTCCAGCTAAAGACTCCGTAGTTTTACCCTTACCTGCCAGGGCTAGACTTACACAGTGAGGCAAAAAGAAGGAGTAATAGGCTTGTGCAGGAAGAGTTAGCACAAAGTAGATCTACGTGGCTCCCCCTTGCAGTCAATGTAAGAGACACTTTTACATTGATAGTTGTTAGGGAGGTGCCCATCCCAGCCTCTTCTGGGCTCTTATGGGTTAAGATGGGCCCGCTCTTGGCCTGGTCTTTGCCCATGGTGTCTATGGTCTCCCCTGACAGCACACAAACAGAAATAGCAGGTATTGAAAGTGACCTGGTAGTATGTGCACCGTTGATTTTGCCACTGGGCACTTTGAGATTAGAGATGGAGCCGCAGATGCTTGCATGGATCTGACTGTAATATGGAGTGCACTGGTTCACGATCTGCACCAGCAATCATAAGAAGGTGTTAACTAATTTGACGGGGTGTCACACCATGCAATAGGGAATCCTTTTTCCTCACATCCATGCTGTATTACAGAGGGGGTAATAGCAAAGAAACTGTCAGGGGTGCACTGATTGCGCGCCACATAGAAGTTGGTGCACAGTCAATGCACACCCTCATGGTGCCCCTTTGAAAGGAGTCAAGGGGCCCCAGGCACACACACTGCACCCTTATGTAGCGGGATCCCTATCCCATCTTCAAAGTGAGGCTAGTATGCCTTCAGTGAAAGACCGAACTGTGGTTACATACCACAACTCTGTCAAATTCACTCTCCTCAGCATAGATGTGACCTTATAGATATCATGCCTGCAGCATTTTGTTTTTGCGTAACGAGCGCCTGTCCTGATTTGCACTGAGCGATCTGAATTAGAGACAATTTATGGAGTTTATGTCTATCACATACGTTTAGTTAATTCCTATGATGACACTTGTTCAAACTGCAATTTAAATTGTTCAAGGGAACTTGTTGAGGCTCTAAAGTTCTTGTGCCCTGGCTTGTGGTGCAACGTCTGCTCTTAGTTAGGGGAGTTACATGCATTGCATTTGCTTCCACTTTAGAATGTCCACATATTACCAGTTGCATGTAAATTGCATTCTTTCTCAGCTTGTGCAGTCTTTCACCAACTTTTTCCTTGGAGTAAATGTCAATGGAAACCAGTGAACTAGGATGTTTTAGTCAAGAGGCCACATGAAAAGATCTTTCAAAGTCCAGTTTTAATGCTCTAGGATGTTTTATCCTGTCCACAGTCCACACCTTATTCTAAATCATCCAACATATGGAGGCGTTTTATTACATGAATGCTTTATACCCTGACCTTCAAATATTTATGAAAAATATTTCTGTGGCCTGTCCAGTGATATGTTTCAAGGATCTTTAGAACACAATAATACTGAAAGACCTATTGAAAACAATGGAGTAGCTCAGGCCAATAATAGTTGGTTCAGACCTTTGACTCAAACATTTCAGTGTTTGTCTTTCTAATTAGGAATGTTCAGTGTCAGGGGTGGAATGTTCTAATAGTGCTATAGCTTCTACCGTGGGCTACACTTGTGCATAAAGGCCATCTCGCTATGTTTTGTGCCCTCAGCTCTCGTGTTCAGGCTCTTTAATAATGGTGATAGCCATCGGCACTGAGCTATAATGCTGCAGTAATGAAGACCAAGCCAAATTTAGAGACACAGAAAAGACTTTTAAACGTGGCAGCCCTTCTAAAGTATGTTTCTTGATCAACACTCAGAGGATGCCATAAGGGTTCGTAATGTGAACAAACCTGTGTTCTCATCTCTAAGACATAGGGGTTGATTACGATGTCATCCAGATAGGCTCCGAATCTGATTCGGGTCTGCCAAATCCAATTCGGAACCTGTTTTTCCGACCAAATTGGAAAGCTTTTCCAACCAGGGGTGCCCGCCACAGGGTGCACAATTTTCCCCACCCACCCCTTTCTTCAATGGAGCCTGTGAATTTGATCGGAACACATGCTGTCTTTGAAGTCAATGGGAGTCTGACCGAATGGTATCTGGAACCAGTCCGGAATCAGTTGGTCGGACTCCTCGAATCAGATTCGGTCGTAAACCATTCCGAGACCGACTCAGACAGAATGCCTTCCGGATTACATTGTAATCGACCCCATACTCTTTCACTGCAGCTTCTAATAGCATAACCACATGACCAGAGCAACCATTGCTAACTCTCGCAGGTCAGAGTACACAAAGAAACTTCAAGCAACAAAGATCTGTCGGATGTTTGAAGATTTTATTTGTTTGCATGTGACATAGTAAACTAAAACGTCACTGCAAAGGCACATTTTCTAGTGCATCTGCTAATGCGTTTGTGGGCGTAGACCCTGTGGCATCCACGTTTCAATCTGAAAAAAATCTGACTCCAAAGATCTGTTCAGTCAATGTTCTTCCAATCCCTCCCTCGAAAGGAAGTACCCTACTTTCTTTTTATTTGCATTTGTTGCTCTTTTTGTAATTGGGGCATTTCCATTTGATGGACATCAATTTAGCAACAACTCCAATATTGAAATGCTAGCTTGTGGAGTATTAAATAAAGACCCCTTATAAAATGGATGGGACGAACAAGGAGTAACGGAAATGTTACTACGCTTTGAACATCTGTGGTTAGCGCATAAAAAATGCCTGAGCTCTCACACTATCTTTTAGGTGTAAAAATCAGACTATTTCATAATGTTTCAGACCAAACGTCCTCCCCCATTCTTTACATGCATCCTAGCCTGCAAGGAAGCTCGCGGGGTAAAGCTCGTGCCTGACATCTGCTGTCACTGGCACTTTTTAAATATAGGCAAAGCCAAGTTAGCCTTTCCATATGAGGGGCAGATTGACTACCACAACATTAGATAATCGTGGCATCTGATATTTACAGAAACAGCAGAAGTTTGGTCTAAAGCACTTTAGTAAAAATAAGGTATTTGTATTTTATTATTTGAAGCCGGTTTCAGCATCTCAGAGCCAGGCACATGTCCAGGCGGATAGATGCATTCATTCTTCTCTCTCAAATGTTGTGTTGTGTGTCAGAAAAGTGAGCAAATTGAGCCTAGTACCAATTATCAGATGTTGTTATAGTTACTGGGAGCAGAAACATAATTTCCTGTAATTTATCCTTGAAACTCTTTGTGTCGGATACACATCTCTTATTAAGCTCAATGCCCTGGCCATTTCTCCTTTAATTGTGTTAGGAAGCGCAAAGCATTCATTTTTACTTCATAAAGAAGGCCACACTATGTCATGCTCAGTCAAAGAAGATAGCACGAATCTAATAATGTTCCACCAGACGATCACTTTGCTGATTTTATTGCAGCAATAAAAGACCCCTTCCTCTCCTTTTCTCTTAAAATGCCATCGTTTCGTATTCAAATAACTGATTTCTATAGTCGTGACTGACCCTCGCATCGACATGGTAATAGCTTTATGACAGTGGCAGCTACAGTATATAATCAATTCCAAATGACTATAAAATGCAACATAAAAATAAAGTTTTCCTGTAAAAACATATATAATTACACAAATTCGAGGGTTTGGGACTAGCAGTTTTAGATTAAAATTAGAAATTTGATCATCCTGCTGATAGACCAATATTCAAACTATAATAATAAAAGACCAATAAAAAGAAAATAATAAACACATTCCTATTAGGAGCCAGTTTAGATATCAGTAACAAATTTGCCTTTTGTGATTGATTTTTTAATTGGATGTAGACGCATGCCTGCAGCGTCAGTACTCACACACATTGTCTTCTGCTATTATTAGCGATGTTCTTAAACATGCCCATGAATAATTTGCATTCTTTACCAGTCGCTGAAAAATGGAATACAGCAGATGAAAATTATGTATTATTTAGAATTATAGAACAAAAGGTGCTCTTCGACCAATTAGCACTGGTGGATTTGCATAAAGTCTATGCCCTTAGGAAATTGAAGTGCGGGCTTCTATGGCCGATTCCTGAGCTAGTCACACTCTATATGAAAATTATACAGTGCTAAGAGGATCAATTGAGGGAGGGACTGAAGCCTGTGGATAGATGGCTAGGGGGAAAATGCAGAGTGGCTGATATAATATGAAAGAAGTATATCAATAATTATAATAATTATTTTGCATTTTTAGGTCTAGCGTTATCCTAGACCTTTTATTTCTGGTAAGAATTACACTTACGAACAAGGGCTTTGAGTCAGCCTTCGTCAACAATTGGCCTATTGTTGTCATTCACATTTTTCACCCTCTCACCACAAGCTACGACATGATCAGTGGGTCTGCCCATCCTGGCCCGTTGTTTCCTTTCTCTGTGAATTACAGCATTCTCCCCCAGCAAAATGTTATCACCCACAAACGAAGTAATCCCTATCCGTGCGAGAGACTTGTGGGCCAGTGTGAGTTTTTTTCACAAAGATAAATAGTTTTTATTTATTTTAATGTTTCAGAGGGACATGCAGCTCCTGAGGCATAGCTACCGGACTCCCACCGTGTGTTGCATTTTGCACACATTGCTTGTGGTGGCAGCGTTTTGAAATGGGCTTTGTTTCAACTCATTGCCGAATGGCCACCAATGTTTGTGCATGCGCACACACTGCCAATTTTGAATAGACTTTCAGCCCATTCCAAAATGGATGACATTGTGTGAACAAGAGCACATGTGTACCAGCAAGGGTAGTCATATTTAAATGCTTTTATAAACTTTATTTGCACAAATATTCATAGGCTTAGGGATGTGAATGTGCATGCATGAGACTGCACAGGTGGCCATCTTCAAAAGCTTTTGTAAAAATGTATCACCTGAACATCCATGCATGTAAGAACACACTGACATCCGTTTTTTAATGTTATTGATAAAAAAAAATTGAAAAAAACCACCAACATTGCAAAGCCAATGGGCTGGCAGCCAACACCATACCTATTGCCTTTGCCAGTGCACAATATAATAGAACATGGACGTGTATACGGGTAGTCAGCAGAAGTAACTGGTACTCTTGTCTTTGGTGTCCTTGACACTGTCACTGCTACCTGTGGATTCAGAGAACATGAAGTCAGCAGAACACAATTAAGCATGGCTTAAATGGCAGTATATTCTGCTCAGTGCCACTCCCTTATCCAGAGGTTTTCAGACATTTTTGTGCCAGATCCCCCCACCCCACCCCCAGCAAAATGTTTTCAAAGCAGCCACTTCCTCCAAGTTTAGGGTTGGGGCAGTAAAGATGGGCCTTGTTAAAATATATCAAGGGTACCAATAATTTAGTCCATAATCACATTAGATCTCAGAGGAGGTTCTCAAAGTTGAGGCCTGTTGCTCACAGTCCCTAACAACTCAGAAAATTAAGATGAAATCAATTCAAAAGAATTGTAATGCTCTGCAATCTAATCCAAAATGACTAAACAAATGCAGTATAAGCACAATTGTAAAGAAAGAATACGGTGACTGATTTAGATTTTGGTGGACGGGTTACTCGTCACAACTGTGACAGATATCCCGTCCGCTGTAATATAAATCCCATAGGATATATTGGGATTATTATTTCAGTGGACAGTATATCTGTCACCAAAGTGATAGAGTAACCTGTCCGCCATGATCTAAATCAGGCTCACAGTCTTTTATACCGATGCATTCTCAAGTTAGGGGTGGGCGGAATTTGCGAAATCGCGTAACGCAAATCTCCGCGAAACGGTAAAAAATCTCCGCGAACACGCAGAAATTCCGCGAACACGCGGAATTGCTTGTTCGCGATGCTTTTTTCCTGTTCACAATTGCTGTATGCGTGTTCGGGGAGAAATATCTCGCGAACACGCATTTTGAGAACACGAACAAGCAAAAATTTTGCGAAATCGCGGAAAGCAGACTTTTGAGCAATTTCGCGTTCTCCGCGGAACGCGAAATTACGCAAATTCCGCGAGCGGAACGGAATTTGCCGCCCAGGCCTAGCTCAAGTACTGGCCGGTGGTAGAATCTCACAACATTAGCAAATGGGTTGTATTTTTATTTGATAAAGGGTTTTTTAGGGGTGACAGAAGAACATTTTAGAGTGGGTCTTCAACTTTAAGGCATAGCTACCAAGTGATATCAAGTCAGGTGATATAGATGTCTACCTAACTCTGGATTGTTAGCCACCAATACTTGCAGGCTGGTATTCTTCAGTCCATATTTGCAAGGTTAAAGCAAAACTGCAAGTTCCAGAATGCAAGTTCCTGTGCGAAAAAGTCAGGAGTAAATGAGGTTATCATCCATGGTTCTTCTTGGCAACTATATACATTTGTACTATTTCCATTGAAGGCAGTGTGCTGTGGAGAATAGGTGTAGCAAATCTCAAAGGCGCATGTCATTGTCAAGCATCATCTGTAGCCTTTTCATGGTATTCAAAGTACTAAATTCAACAAAGTATTGCTAACACAGGCCTCTTTAGGAAATACCGGACAGCATGACACTCTGCACATGCCATGGAGGCCAGGTGAGCTGTCATGCTACAGCAGGAATGAGCTGTACACAAGGCATTGATTCACCCATGGGAGTAAAACTCTGAAACAGAGGCCCTCTGCTGGATGAGGGATTTGAAAATCCACTACACCTTGTACCCTCCGCCCCAGTGATGTGTCAGGCTCACTGGTGCCAGCCCTCGCAGTTTCCTGAAATTAAGGCACACCAGCCTTGGCTCAATGTCCACAACAGTCTGTGCCCTATGCCAATGCAGGAAGGAAAGGGAGCCTCTGCATTCTGAACACCTTCCTGCCTTGGACATATTTCTGAGACCTCCAATTGCTTGTCCTGCAGCCTCTTTATAAAAAAAATCAGTCCCCACACCTCGCCCCCCAACCAAGGCCCATCATTCCACACCCTCAGAAGCCCATAGATAGGGACACTCTGGATGGGAGCCTGTACCAGTCCACTGCAGAGGCCTATCACCCTACGTCACTCCCTTCCTTCCGAGCACATGGAACACTGCCCTTGTGTAAAAAAGACAGCCCGGAACTGTCCTAAGCAAACAAGTAACACTTACAGTCTCTCCTTCTACAGCCCACATGTCACATTCGCACTGAAATCAGCCAGTTAAGATTGTAAACGACTGATCTTAACAAAACTAGTCTGATAGGAGCGATGCCGACCTTCACCCCGGCAAAAGACAACAAAATATCTCAACTGGTATCATTTAAAAAGGACACTTAGAGATGCATGTATAGAGCATTGCAATCAAGAAAGAGTGACTCTCACTCGGTAATTTTCGTAAAAATGCACATGGCATCATGCATTGAGCAAAAAGAAATGGCAAGGGACCAGTAACATAAATGAAATGGACAATTTTACAGTTGTAACAGCTCTGCAAGTAAAATCTTTTAGCGAGAACAATCCGAATTGTACTTGGTGCTCAGGTGTGTTCGTGACACAACGGTGTGGCGACGCAAGTGACAAAGTGAGATCAGCAGGGGACGGCGCAAAGTGAAGTGAAGTGAATAATTGAATAGTGAAATCAAAGGTTCTGGTAACAAATTTATACAATGATGATTAATATTCAGTTATTCATAGAACCATAAGAGGGCTGCACCATCAATTGTGCTGACAAGTCGACGGCGTTTCGATCCCATTATTTAGGATCATCTTCAGGACCGGGTTGGTATAATCAGGCAGTGCTGGGACAGTAGTGAGGCAGAGCACGAATGTCAATCGGCGTTTTCAAAAGGACGTAGAATCTGAGTTGTATACGAAGGTGGAGCTCAATGGCTATGTCACAGAGAGCAGCGGCTATAGAACACAACAAAACTTCCTACACCTATCTAATTTAAACATAAGGCACTATGTCCATATAATAAGACAAAACCCACAGCCAACGGTGTACAAAACTACATTAATTCATTTATTTGCTCATTTTTTCAGAAAACATATACATGTGTATTTTAGACTATATATTAATACATAAAGTGCATATTGCATCACAATAATAAAACACAATTATAACTTATCTTCAACAACCCACAACAAGATGACATGAATGAAAGACATATATACATGATACAATACAAAAAACTAAGACAATAGACATCAGAATGAACAAGAGAAAAAAAGTTGTAATTATTAAATACAATAGACCATGAAATTATACATAGGACCAGCGCCGACGCGTGTTTCGGAGATCCTATCTAGCTTTTACAGGCTCCTTCTTCAGGGCATATTTGAATGGTCTTTCAAAGAGCAAAAACTACAAGGCCTAACTTCATGTCCAATATCATGTGGTGAGGGTACAAAATTCAATATTGACAGCCGTTGGTCTGTGGGTATAAAAAACCAGGATAAGTACGTATGATATAATTTTATTTTCAATATTGTGAGGACGGGAGCTAATACAAGAGGAAAGGACTAATATTAACCCATGATCCAGTAACACCCAGAGAAAAGGAATACGTGCATCAAGAAAAGTAAAGAACATAGTACCAATCACCTAGTTTGGAAAGTATAAATGAATATACACATACTTGGCAGGAAGGCTTTAAAAGAGAACACCAGATATACGGCAGCTTCAATCGGTGTATTAGTTATTTTGAAAAGAACTGAAATTGAATAAAAAAGAAACAAATGACCATTGCGAAATCTAGAGACATAATAAACTACAAAATCTGTAATTTATAATTTAGAATAGGGGTAGAGAAACTCCCAACTTTATACATAGGTCATGGAGGGAGAGAGCGCGCCTATGTAGAATAACTCAATTGCACCGAGAGTAGACAACAATAACTTCAAATGTTGCTCAGGTTATAGACGAACAGTGTGTCCAAAATTGCAATGACGACAACAAACACCGGATGGATTTAACCATAAGGATCAATCCGGGGCATAAGTAGTGTGCAGAGTTGGTCAGAACAGAGATTCTCTCTCGAGAACCGTCAAAATGGCCGTAAATGTAAACGGTAATAATTTATAATGGGAGGCCCTTAAATTCTGTGATTCAAACCCAAGACTTACCCAACTAAGATGTCAAAGAACGTAAGAATGATATCTAAGCCGGGAATTAATACCGGCCAGGAATGTGTCTAAGTTGAGCTATGCGGACCCGAAGTCACGCTGCCAAAGTTGCCTAAAAGTATAAAGAAGAATATATTATAATGGGAAGTAGCAAGATTCCAAAATAAAACTACAGACCCTTTACCTAATGTTCACTTACAGGTAACACGCTCTATACCTTGGCAGATTAGTGTTCAGGCAGTTCCCAGTACAGGGTCTTTACGTATAAGTCGTACACTCAAGATTGGAAGTTAGACATCATTCATAGTATCTACAGGGACACAGAATATCGGATGTTAAACGCGAAAACCAACAGCGTCAGTTACATTTACAACGTAATAGAAACGGATACTAGGACCGGCGTTCTTCTTACCGTGAAATCCAGAAAATTAGCCTCCAGGGTCCGCAGCATACCGCTCTCACCGTTAAACGATGTGGAGTCTAGCGTCTTCCTTATATGGGATATCCAGGAAGTAGTGTCAACAGATCATAGAAATTGAGAAAGGACAACAATTGTCCGATAAGGTTGAGAATACATCATGAAGGTAAAGAAAGGACCAAAATTCCATGAGCCCACTATATTCAGAGAAGATCACCATAGAAACGGATGGTTTAATAAGGAAAATGTTTACAACGACCCAGTGAACAACTTTAAGATGGTTATCAACGAATCCAGGGTGACCCTACTGTCACGTTAAGGCCCAGCAATTGGTCACAAAATAAACTATGTAGAGTCTGTATATAGGAATGTATATATTTATACATCCACTGAACCAGTACTTAAGGGAAGGTGAATAATACGCGGGGTACAGCCCAGATGAATACTGTGTACCCCATAGAATAATGACAATAATTTCATATATTATTCAGCGAACCAGGATATGGGGTAAGATAGCATACTCCCAGTGAGAATACTTAGGGTCTCCAGGTGACTAAACCTAAGCAATCGTATTTTCCCAAGGCAGATGTTCATTCAAAACTTTTTCTTGTGTCCGAAGGACATATATCCAAAACACTTCCCTTTTGCATCTTAGAGCATCCACATTGGCATTGTTAGGTAAATAAACATGTTCCAGGATTAACCAGCGGAGATCAGAAATAGAGTGTTGCTTTTCGATCCAATGCGAAACCAGTGGAGCCCCAATACGTTTATTTGAGATAGCTGACTTGTGTTCGCTAAAACGAACACAAAATTCTCTACTGGTTTCTCCTACATAGCCTTTGCCACAAGGACAAAGGATAAGATAGACCACATGTCGTGTACGGCAATTGGTCATGTCTTTGAATGTAAAGGTTCGTTTGTCCCAGATTAGTTCATTGGTTACAATGGCAAACTGGCATGCATGGCAACAGCCACATTTATGCGTACCACTAATGGGATTGGTACCAGTGATGGATTTCTGGACAAAAGAATTGGTAGCAGATACTTTAGACTTGACCAACGAATTCCTCAGATTTTTGTTGCGTTGAAATGCAAAAATAGGTTTGGGAAGAATCTTTTTGCAGTGATCGGAGTTCAGGATGTGCCATTCACTGTTGCTGATTTGTCTAATCTTGTGGTCAATGTTAGAATGGGTGGTAACACAAACCAATTTATCTTCAATTTTAGTTTCTTTATTCTGCAACAATACTGTGCTGTCGTAATACTTTGCTCTTTTTAGGCATCCTTAATCAATTTAAGGGGCTAGCCTCTATTGGCAAATTTTTGTTTAAGTTCTTCAGCATGTAGATCGTAATTTTGTATGGTGGTACAGTTCCTGCGTAAACGCAAAAATTGGCTGAACGGGATGTTATCCTTTTGACTACGAGGGTGGTAGCTTGAGTATTGGAGGAGAGTATTTTTGGCTGTGGGCTTAGTGTAGAGACTGACCTCAATCTTCTCATCAACAATTTGTATCCCGATGTCTAAGAATTCAATTTTGGACTTACTGATATTGGGACTAAATTTGAGATGGACATCGCAGAGATTGATCCACAGGATGAATTCATGCAGTTGTTCTTCCGGACCTCTCCAGATAAAAAAGATGTCATCGATAAATCAATGCCAGCTTAAGATGTTTTCGCTAAATGGAGCTATCTCATTAAATATGAACTTATTCTCAAATTCTCCCATATAGATATTGGCTACATTAGGTGCACATGCTGCACCCATGCTGACTCCTTGTATCTGTTTAAAGACTTGTCCGTCAAATTCGAAATAGTTTTCTTTTAAAACAATGGCCAAACATTCCAGCAGGAATAGCCGATCACCTGGGCTATTATTGTTATTCAGGGTTTGTTTGACTGCTTCCAAAGCTCCTATTTGTGGAATATTAGTATATAGGGCTTCAATGTCCATAGAGACCAAAAAATCAGTATAGTTGTTAAAATAGGTACCCTCGATTTCACTAATGAGGTGTCCCGTATCTTTAATATATCCTCGAAGGTTCGATACCAGAGGTTGAAGAAAAATATCTAAATATTTAGATAGGGGCTCAGTGAGTGATCCAATAGTGGATACTATGGGTCTGAAGGGAGGGAAAGAGGGGTTCTTGTGTATTTTGGGAACCCCATACAAGATAGGTATTCGGTGGAATTCTGTGTTTAGATAGTTAAATTCTTGTACACAAAAAGAACCTCTGTCGAGTGCTCTTTGAGTTATATCTAAGATGTCAGCTTTTATTCTTTGTTCCGGATATGACCTGGACTTGACGTAATGTTCAGGAATATTAAGCATGGCCTCAATTTGTTGTATATAAGTTGGACTGTCAAGTACCACAATGCCTCCTCCCTTATCGGCAGGCTTGATGGTCACCTCAGGGTTATTGGCCAGTTGTTTAAAAGCTTGATATTCAGAATAATCCAAGTTATACTCTGGTTTAGGAACAAAAGAGATAAGTTTTTGTACTTTAGAGCTAACTACTTTTTCAAAAATATCCACTTCAGCACCAACTTGGTCTAGGGTGGGCGTAAAAATAGATTTAGGTCGAAGTCCTGTAAAGTTGTCATTAGTCTGGGGCAGAACATCCTCAAAAAATCTTTTAAGACGAATCTTACGGAAAAAAGACTGGATGTCAGTCATCATTTTAAACCAATCAAGATAAGTAGTGGGGATAAACGTCAATCCTCGAGATAGTAGTTTAAGAGCAGAGGTGTCAAGGTCCATTTTAGAAAGGTTAAAGACAGGTATGGTTTGAATGTCTTTGGAGATATTTTTATCAGAGAGTACTTCTAGTTCCTTCGATGGATATTCCTTAGAGGTAGTGGGAACTAGAGCTAAAGCTTTATTAGAAGATGTATCAAAAGAGATATTGCAATCAAATGTGGTAGCTATTCTCTCCAATATTGGTTCCTTCGGGTCTGAAGGAACTGTGGGGTATTCTCTGATTGTTGGTAGGACCCCCTCTCTGAGTTTCGGTATCGTGCTCTCATTTGGCCTTGTCTGTTGCCTAAAAAATGGGCATTTCTTCTGGGGCCCTGAAAGTTCGCCCTTCTTTGTCCGTAATTACCAAAAAAGTTAGATCCACTGTCAGTATCTGATCCTGAAGTGTCCGAGAACGTGATAACTCTTTTATTAGACCAATATTGTCGGTCATTAGAATGGGGTTGATCTCGTTCATTTTTATAGTAGCCAGGGGCCAGATAAGGATAAACTCTCTCCTCGCTAAAATATCTAATATCTTTTTTGAGTTTCTCCGTTTTTTTCTTTATTAGGTATTCGCAAAAAGAGTTCATCTCACCATTGATTTCTTCTAGTTTCTTTTTGGCCTCTTCTACTGGGTTATTTTTCTTTAGGTTTTCCTCCATTTCGGCAATCTCTTTGAGTAGGTTTTCTACCACCTCTCTTGCCGTTTCAATAATAAGTATCATTAGATCTCTGGAACATCGATTGGCTAAGAGTGACCATTTTTCCAGAAATTTCTTCACCTCGACAAATAGCCCCGGTATGTTCCTAACTCGGAGTCCATTAGGGATAACTCCCGCTCGTAAGTACTCTAACATGAATTCCGCATGGGACTCAGTTCTTCAAGTCTTTTTTTTTTAGGTTAAGTAATTTAAACCAGTCATCATTAATGTTATTCCCAATAGTGAATTGCCTGTCAGTGGTGGAACTACCACCTAATAGTTTTGAAAAGTCTTCATCAGTAAACCCGAAGGTTTTGATCCTATCCATATTCCAAAGAAAAAAGTGACAGCCAAGCAAGTATAAACTGATGAAACAGTTGCCTATGACTACTTATAATAGATGAGGAGCACCTCCTCTGCAATGAAGAGATCAAACGTAATTATATAACAAATATACCAGGAGTAGTAATATATAAGCTCACAAGGTCAAAGTGTAAAAACAGAAAAGACAGAATAGGGATATATTTGAAGTTATAGTGAAGCTCCAGCCCAATAAGAGAAAGAGCGACCCTCACAGCAACATGCTGGGGAAAATCAACAGAGGGACCCTGAATGTTTCAGTTATGTGAGGAAGAAGTCAGGGAATAAACTATAGAACACAACAAAACTTCCTACACCTATCTAATTTAAACATAAAGCACTATGTCCATATAATTAGACAAAACCCACAGCCAACGGTGTACAAAACTACATTAATTCATTTATTTGCTCATTTTTTCATTTTTTCAGAAAACATATACATGTGTATTTTAGACTATATATTAATACATGAAGTGCATATTGCATCACAATAATAAAACACAATTATAACTTATCTTCAACAACCCACAACAAGATGACATGAATGAAAGACATATATACATGATACAATACAAAAAACTAAGACAATAGACATCAGAATGAACAAGGGAAAAAAAGTTGTAATTATTAAAAACAATAGACCATGAAATTATACATAAGACCAGCGCCGACGCGCGTTTCTGAGATCCTATATAGCTTTTACAGGCTCCTTCTTCAGGGCATATTTGAATGGTCTTTCAAAGAGCAAAAACTACAAGGCCTAACTTCATGTCCAATATCACGTGGTGAGGGTACAAAATTCAATATTGACAACCGTTGGTCTGTGGGTATAAAAAACCAGGATAAGTACGTAAGATATAATTTTATTTTCAATATTGTGAGGACGGGAGCTAATACAAGAGGAAAGGACTAATATTAACCCGTGATCCAGTAACACCCAGAGAAAAGAAATACGTGCATCAAGAAAAGTAAAGAACAAGTACCAATCACCTAGTTTGGAAAGTATAAATGAATATACACATACTTGGCAGGAAGGCTTTAAAAGAGAACACCAGATATATGGCAGCTTCAATCGGTGTATTAGTTATTTTGAAAAGAACTGAAATTGAATCAAAAAGAAACAAATGTCCATTGCGAAATCTAGAGACATAATAAACTACAAAATCTGTAGTTTATAATTTAGAATAGGGGTAGAGAAACTCCCAACTTTATACGTAGGTCATGGAGGGAGAGAGCGCGCCTATGTAGAATAACTCAATTGCACCGAGAGTAGACAACAATAACTTCAAATGTTGCTCAGGTTATAGACGAACAGTGTGTCCAAAATTGCAATAACGACAACAAACACCGGATGGATTTAACCATAAGGATCAACCCGGGGCATAAGTAGTGTGCAGAGTTGGTCAGAACAGAGATTCGCTCTCGAGAACCGTCAAAATGGCCGTAAATGTAAACGGTAATAATTTATAATGGGAGGCCCTTAAATTCTGTGATTCAAACCCAAGACTTACCCAACTAAGATGTCAAAGAACGTAAGAACGATATCTAAGCCGGGAATTATTACCGGCCAGGAATGTGTCTAAGTTGAGCTATGCGGACCCGAAGTCACGCTGCCAAAGTTGCCTAAAAGTATAAAGAAGAATATATGATAATGGGAAGTAGCAAGATTCCAAAATAAAACTACAGACCCTTTACCTAATGTTCACTTACAGGTAACACACTCTATACCTGGGCAGATTAGTGTTCAAGCAGTTCCCAGTACAGGGTCTTTACGTATAAGTCGTACACTCAAGATTGGAAGTTAGACATCATTCATAGTATCTACAGGGACACAGAATATCGGATGTTAAACGCGAAAACCAACAGAGTCAGTTACATTTACAGCGTAATAGAAACGGATACTAGGACCGGCGTTCTTCTTACCGAGAAACCCAGAAAATTAGCCTCCAGGGTCCGCAGCATACCGCTCTCAGCGTTAAACGATGTGGAGTCTGGCGTCTTCCTTATATGGGATATCCAGGAAGTAGTGTCAACAGATCATAGAAATTGAGAAAGGACAACAATTGTCCGATAAGTTTGAGAATACATCATGAAGGTAAAGAAAGGACCAAAATTCCATGAGCCCACTATATTCAGAGATCACCATAGAAACGGATGGTTTAATAAGGAAAATGTTTACAACGACCCAGTGAACAACTTTAAGATGGTTATCAACGGATACAGGGCGACCCTACTGTCACGTTAAAGCCCAGCAATTGGTCACAAAATAAACTATGTAGAGTCTGTATATAGGAATGTATATATTTATACATCCCACTGAACCAGTACTTAAGGGAAGGTGAATAATACGCGGGGTACAGACCAGATGAATACTGTGTACCCCATAGAATAACGACAATAATTTCATATATTATTCAGCGAACCAGGATATGGGGTAAGATAGCATACTCCCAGTGAGAATACCTAGGGTCTCCAGGTGACTAAACCTAAGTAATCGCATTTTCCCAAGGGAGATGTTCATTCAAACCTTTTTCTTGTGTCCGAAGAACATGTATCCAAAACACTTCCCTTTTGCGTCTTAGAGCATCCACATTGGCATTGTTAGGTAAATAAACATGTTCCAGGATTAACCAGCGGAGATCAGAAATAGAGTGTTGCTTTTCGATCCAATGCGAAACCAGTGGAGCCCCAATACGTTTATTTGAGATAGCTGACTTGTGTTCGCTAAAACGAACACGAAATTCTCTACTGGTTTCTCCTACAGAGCAGCGGCACCACAAGAAAAATGAGGGCGGCCGCGGGAACTGAAAGTTATTTTACGTGCGAGCTCGGAGTTCGACTGAGGGGATTGCTTGGCGATTCAGGGATAGAGGTTCTATTAAATAGAATTCCAATGGGAGGCGGAGGGCGTCTAAGTCAGCCTGTGTCTGACGCAAGCAGTGACGGTGATCTCACTTTGTCACTTGCGTCACCACACCGTTGTGTCACGAACACACCTGAGCACCAAGTACAATTCGGGTTGTTCTCGCTAAATTATTTTGCTTGCAGTGCTGTTACAACTGTAATATTGTCCATTTAATTTATGTTACTTGTCCCTTGCCATTTCTTTTTGCTCAATACATGATGCCATGTGCATTTTTACCAAAATTACTGACTGAGAGTCTCTCTTTCTTGATTGTAATGCTCTATACATGCATCTCTAACTGTCCTTTTTAAATGATACCAGTTGAGATATTTTGTTGTCCTTTGCACACTTATCCTCGCCTCAACAAGGTTTATGGGTTATTGCTCCTGTTGTTTATTACAAGACCTTCACCCCGGATCACATATTTGTATGACTTGGAAAGAAACTCCATCTACGCGATGTAGTCAAGGGGGGAAAGGATAATGGAAAGAGAGACAATGCGTGCTGGCTTTCCGTGACTTGACTGGGTTTCACCACCTGAGAACGTGCATGTTCTGTTGACTTAGAAAGGAGAGGATACAAACACTTAGCTCTGTTTTTTATTTACAATGGTTGTCATTTAGTACCTGTGTCACCTTCTATTGCCTACCATAACTATTAATCAAACTAGTTCCATTCAGTTATCTCACTCTATGGTATTGGCACTTTCAGAATTGCAGTTCAAATGTTACCACTTTTTATAGATTGATTTTCTTTCCAAACTGCTTGTATCTCTGTGTAACAGGATTTATACCTGCACAGATTCAAGTGTCTCCACTACTGTGCGAACCCTGTTTCTTCTCATTTTCTTTTATCTGTAGAGTAGTTGGTGAAAATTTAGTCACAAGATCACAGTCATGTCCCGCTCCAGCTGGCATTCTTCTATGCCCTTTATGAGGGCTATGGGGAACTGAGAAGGGGGATGATGACCCATTGGCCCTTCGCTCACAGTTTTTTCTCTTTTTTTGCAGAGCTGACCCGACGGTATCAGAACGCTTTACACGAGCACCAGTTGCGTTACATATTTTTTTATTTTATTTATGCAGCGCACGAATGCCCAAGGGCGTCTTGGCGCTAGAGTCAGTAGGACAGTATAGTTTTAATGCAAATTATGCGCCATGTCTGTTAGCGAAGAGCCAGGTCTTCAATGCTCTTCTGAAAGACATAAGTGAAGTGCTGCTCTTGATAGAGATTGGGAGGAGGTTCTAGATTTTAATTGTTCCCACTAGGAAACTTCTTCCTCCCCACCGGACCTGCTTGAACTTGGGTGTTTGTAGCAGTTTAGAGTGAGCCGATCTTAGGCTCCTGCCTGGTGTATACCATTTCAAATGCGTCTTCAAAAACTGCGGGACAGTGCCTTCTAAATCTTCGAAGGCCAGGCATTGGGATTTGAAAATAATCCTTTTGGCCGCTGGGAGCCAATATAGGGCTCCTAGTCTAAGGGCGACAGGCTCATGTCTGGGGATGACACATATCAATCTAGCTGCTGCATTCTGCAGTCTCTGAAGTTTCAGTAACAACTGCGATTGCATCCCTACATAAAGGGCATTGCCATAGTCCAGTCTGGAAAGGACCAGAGCTGTAACTAATGTCTTTAATGCCTCAGGAGGGATGAAGGGACGAATTTTCCTAATCATTTTTATAATGAACCAAAAGGTAGAAGTTAGTTTATTGATCTGAGCATTAAATGTTAGTTTATCATCAAAGACAAACCCCAGGTTCTTGACCTTAGAGACTGGGGTTGGGGCGTTGCCCAGACTAACAGGCCACCATCTCGGCGACCAGAAGGAAGGGTTGGATCCTAGCAGCATAACTTCAGGTTTTTCATCATTTAGCTTCAAACAGTTGAACTGCAGCCATTCATTCACCTGCGTCATGCAGTGATTGAAACAGTCGGCTGTCTCCTCCATATTGTTTGAGACAGACACCACCACCTGTGTGTCGTCTGCATATGAGGAAGGAATCGCCATCGTCCACAAGAACAGCATCAGGGTCTCGACCAGCACCGACGACACTCTCAGCACTGCCGAACACATGCATTTCCAGATCCACACAGACCCCAACTCCACCCTCAGAGGCACCCTCGTCTACATGCCCCACGGACCCTGACTCCAGTTCAGTGACTCCATCGCCAACTTCATCAGCACGCACGCCCTGACCTCCACCGACCACATCCTCCTTGGAGACCTGAACTTTCACCTTGAGAACAACAATGACAGCAACTCCACCACCCTGATCGATAACCTCGCTAACCTCGGACTGAAGCAACTCATCACAATGCCTACCCTCTCCGCCGGCCACACGCTCGACCTTGTCTTCTCCTCAAGCTCCCACGTCTCCTTCAGCCATGCCACCGAACTCCCCTGGACCGACCACCGCTGCATACACTTCACCTTCCAGAAACCCACCACACACCACCGCACCCAACAGATTCCCCGGCGCTGCCGGAACAAAATCACCAAAGACCAACTACACGCAAACCTCGCTCTCAGCCCACCCACAGAACTCTACAACACCGAAGACGCTGCCCACAACCTCAGACGCTGGATCGACGACTGCGCCAACACCCTCATCCCGCTGAAGAAACCTTCCTACAGAGACACCAGCAAGAGGGCCAGCTGGTTCACCCCAGAACTTCTAGCCTTCAAACGAGCCTGCCGGAAACTAAAGAAGAAATGGCACAGTGAGCAGACTCCAGACAGCCACGCAGCCCACAAGGACGCCACCCGCAAGCACCATCACCTCATCAGGACTGCCAAGAGGACCTCCTTCAAAGACCGCCTAGACAACAACGCACACAATAGCAAGGAGCTCTTAACGACATCCTGCCATCGCAGCCCTGTGTGACTCCCTCACCGCTTTTTTCCACTGCAAGATTGCAGACATCCACGACAGCTTCAACACCCAGACAGCCCCAACAGACATCAACACAACAGATTCTCCACACACCATCGACCATGACCCCCTTGCTAGCCTGGGCCAACGCGAGCCTCGATGACACCATGAAGACCATGAGCACAATCCACTCCGGCTCCCCGTCAGACCCTTTTCAGCACCACACCTTCAACAAAGCCAGCAGCTCCATCTGCGCAACGTCATCAATCTCTCCCTCGAGACCGCGACCTTCCCAGAGAGCTGGAAACACGCCGATCTCAACTCCCTACTCAAAAAAACCAAGGCAGACCCAAGAGACCTCAAGAACGTCTGGCCCATCTCCCTGCTTCCGTTCCCGGCCAAGGTCATCGAGAAGATCGTCAAAAGACAGCTAACCCGATACCTTGAAGAAAACAGAACCCTGGACCCTTCCCAGTCAGGGTTCCGCAGCAACCACAGCACTGAGACTGCCCTCATCGCCGCCACCGATGACATCAGGACCCTGCTGGACAACGGTGAGACCGCGGCCCTCATCCTCCTGGACCTCTCTGCCGCCTTCGACACCGTCCGCCACCGCACACTACGCACACGCCTCCACGCCATAGGGATCCCAGACAAGGCTCTGAAATGGACCACCACCTTCCTCTCCGGCAGAACCCAGGCATCTTCCTTCCCCCTTTCCAATCCGAAGCCTCCGAGATCATCTACGGCATACCCCAGGGCTCTTCCCTCAGCCCGACACTGTTCAACATCTACATGGCCCCGCTCACACACGTCGCCCGACAGCACGACCTCAAAATAATCTCCTACGCCGACGACGCCCAACTGATCCTCTCCCTCACCAAGTACCCCATCACCACCAAATCCAACCTCCACGAAGGAATGAAGGCTGTCGCCGACTGGATGAAGATCAGCTGACTGAAGCTGAACATGGACAAGACAGAGGTCCGCATCCTCGGCTCCAACCCTTCAGTCTGGGACGACTCCTGGTGGCCGATGGCACTGGGGGCAGCCCCGACACACACCGACCACGCACGCAACCTGGGAATCATCCTCGACTTAACGCTCTCCATGACCAAGCAAATCAATGCCCTCTCCTTCTCCTGCTTCAACACCCTCCGCATGCTCCGCAAGATCTACAGGTGGATCCCGACAGACATAAGAAGAACAGTCACCCAGGCCCTCGTCGGCAGCAGACTCGACTACGGAAACGCCCTCTATGCGGGAGCCCCGACCAAGCTCATCAAACGTCTGCAACGCATCCAAAACGCCTCTGCACGACTGATCCTCGAAGTACCACGCCACAGCCTCATCACTCCCCACCTGAGAAACCCGCACTGGCTCCCCGTCAACAAGAAGATAGCCTTCAAGCTCCTCATCCACACACACAAGGCACTCCACAAGACCAGTCCAGCCTGAATATACGACGTTACTTCGCATGCGTTTAGTGCGCATGCCATTACTACGCGGTTGTTAATACGACTGCGTTTTTAGTTCGCATTCCTTTCCTACGCAATTCGGAACAACGAATTGCAGTAGGGGGTGCTGGATGTTGGAATAGTATAATTTACTATTCCAACTCCAGTCTATGCGGACACTAGGGAAGGTGTTGGATTTTAAATCCAACACCTTTCCACCCCTAATGCAAGTCGCTGTTCCGACTTGCGTATTAAAGATTTTCTAAGTAACAACGCGTGCGTACTAACATCCGCGTAGTAATGGCATGCGAAGTAACGCATGCTAAGTAAACGCCGTTTACCGTCCAGCCTACCTCAACAGACGACTTTCCATCTACATCCCCAACCATCAGCTCCGCTCCGCCGACCTTGCACTCGCCACTGTCCCTCGCATCCGGAGAACAACCACCGGTAGAATATCCTTCTCCCACCTCGCCGCCAAGACCTGGAACACCCTCCCACTGAGCCTACGACAGACCCAAGACCTGCTGACCTTAAGGAGGCTACTCAAGACCTGGCTGTTTGACCAGTAGCGGCCCCCGCCCCCACCTCCCAGCACCTTGATACCCTCGCGGGTATGTAGTGCGCTCTACAAATGATTGATTGATTCAGACAGCTGAAAAACCACACTGTCTAATAATGGAGGCCAAGGGAGCCACATATAAATTGAAAAGGGTGGGGCTAAGTGAGGACCCCTGCGGTACCCCACAAGGCAGTTTGAAGGACTTAGAAGCAGAGTTTCCCTGTTCCACCGAAAAGGTTCTGTCTGCTAGGTAGGATGACAGAAGATTTAGTGAGGAATCTTGGAACCCCATCTCTGCTAGTCTACTGGCTACGATCTCATGGTTAACAGTATCGAAGGCCGCCGAAAGATCTAACAAGATCAAGGCAGCCTTCCCCACTGCATCAAGGATTATCCTGAGTTCCTCCGCTGCCATAACCAGCGCCGTCTCTGTTCCGTGCCCCTCCCTGAAACCCTATTGTGCATGGTCCAGTAGGTTCTCTTTGGTAATAAATTCTGTGAGCTGGATATTGAGCAGCTTCTATAACACCTTAGATGGAAAAGGAATCCTTGAAATTGGGCGATAGCTGCTAGGCTCCTTCGTGTCTAAATTAGGTTTCTTTAGCAGCGGTAGCACTGAGGCTATTTTCCAAGTGTCCAGAAAGAGGCCTGATTGGATTACCTTGGCGAACAATAAGTTTAGTTGTTCGCTAACAAGTTCCTGGCACATATGGAAAACTTTAGGGGGACAGAGATCTGAGGGAGCTCCTGATTTAGTAATTTTCACCACCTGGATAATCTGATCTAAGGAAGGGGGGAGAAACAGAAGCCTGCATTGGTTGTACTGGTAACAGCCCCAGTTTTTGCCTGTATCGAGGGGGCATGGTAGTTGTCTTTAAAAGTTTCATACACTGAGGCAACTTTATCAGTAAAGAACTTTCCCAGAGTATCGCAAAATTCAGGACTGCTCATCACCAGGGCTTTTCCTGTGATGTTATCTAGTTTTGCTGGAGTTTTTGGCCTCTAAAATTTTACTTGTGAAGTAGTTACTTTTTTCCTCCATGATCAGTCTCTTGTATACTAGTAATGATTGAGCATACTCGGTTTTCCTGCCCTGATCGTAGTTGGCTCTCCACTTCCTTTCGGACCTCCTACATGCTTGTTTTTGCAATCTAAGCTTTTCTGTAAACCACGGTTTGGGGGGATTTAGTCTCCTGGGGAGAAAACTCATTTTCGGGGCTGCGATATCAACCGCTGCTTTGACCCAAGAAGTTAATCTATGCGCAGCTGTATAAGTGTCAGTTCAAAGATCTGATTTAGAGGTCAGGAGATATTCTTGGAGAAATACTTATTTTTCCCCAGTCTTGGTAAGTAACCAAGGCGGGAATGCTTGAGGGTGTTGCTGACCCGCACTTACTGAGAACATTATAGCTCTGTGGTCTGACCACACTACGGGTAAAACCTCAATGATTTTAATAGTGGAGTTTGAGGTAAAAATCCCGTCTAACTTGTGAACGGCATCATGGGTCTCCTGCTTAACGATCTGGTCCAAAGAAAAACTGGTCATTGCATCAACTAATGACACCGTGTTACTGTCCATATGTTTCTCCAAATGATAATTGAAATCTCAGAGTACAGTAAAATCTGATCCACCTAGACTGGATTCCAGAAAGGGACTGATGATGTTCATGAGAGGGGTCCATGCCCTGGGGGGCCTATATGAGGACACATTCATTTTTGTTAGACACCAAGAGATTAAGTGATTTGCCCAGAACCATAGGATGTTGCGCGTCCTTGCCAAGACTCCAACCTGTTTTGCCAGATTGGAGGTCGACCGCCCTAGCCATTAGGCTACATCCTCTCCCAACCAAAGACACTCTGGCCTATCGCTTGGCCTACTCCAGGCCATCAAGTCCACACATTGACACCCCATTGAGCCTCTGGCCTTCCTCCAACTTTCCTAGTGTAAAAGGCATTCTTTCTGCTCCCATCGTGAAGTTGCACAAAGTAAAGAAGCGGGATCCAAGATCTCACAAGATCTCAGGCTGCCGTGAAGCTATTAGGAGCAGTACTATATATACTGTGCCCATCACATGAGGCGTTTTTTGGCTTCAAGACTTCTTCAAGATAGGATCTCCCACTCCCTTGTTCCCACTTACCTTCGTCAAGGTCCTGATACTTCACATTGCTCAATGGTTTTCATTATCCACAGCTACTCCTCTGATTTTCTGCCACCTGAAAAGACAAGCAAAGAAAATCTATAAGTGCCACTTTGTTGATAACATCAGGACAGTCAGTACACTGAACCTTAGATTAGAAACAAAACTTTAGCTCTTGATGTCAGATAACGTGAACGTCTCTTAACATTAGGCAACAGAAAAGCCTAAAGGAAGCCAAAGAATGAATGCAGGGTTGTGTCCTTCAATAAAAGATAAGGAGGATTATCCAAAAACTGAGTGACCTGTTGGTATTTCTTAGACCAACAACCAAGGCTGATTGAGTTATCATTTTTTTGAACAATAACTAAAGGACACCCCAAACTTCCCATGAAGTAAGAGTTTTTTCCTAGGGTTCAGTAGGGAGAATTCTTACGTTGCGACGGAACTAGACCGTATGTGAGTGCTCATGGATTATGAACTAGTATGAATACTAGATAACACTGACTTAAAGTTGTGCAGTCAATTGTTTTGTGTTGCAATTCTTTATTGAAAACCATAGAAGTGCTACATGGAAGCAATTCAAAATGCAAAATGGGGAGGGAGTGGGTGGGAAGCAGCCACAAGGCAATCAAGCAGATCATACATTACATACATTGCCCTTAAGAGTGTTATACATTGGTAAAGGGGTAAGATAAGTCCAGCTGGCCTGGAAGGGGGTGCACTGAATGGTTAGTAGTGAACAGAAAGGTCGAATTTTTCCAGGGCAGGCTGACGTAAGATGGGGAGGGAAGGGCAGAGGTCTTGAGCTTGAGTGAAGTGTGGTATGGCTTGTAGGACAGCGAAACAGGCATGGCATGCCTGAGGGAAGAGGGCAGCTGGGGGGATAGAGGAGGAGGGACAGAAGTGCGGGAGAAAAATAGAAAAGAAGCAAAGAAGAGTGGGCAGGGGGTAAGGGAGTTGCTGGAAGGGGGTTGTCCAGGAGATTGGGTGAATGTCTGATGCAGGTGGGGGGCCATCCCTTCCCATGCAGTAGGCTGATTGCGTGCCTCCATCAGCCAGTTTCAATGCACGGTGTCGTGGAGGAAGGGCATTAACATCTGTAGGATTATTTCCACTCTGTCCTGGAGATTATATATGACACGCTCATGGGTGGCTGCCTGAAACATCGCCGCCAGCAACTCCTCTTGTGAAAGGGACGCGGATGATCGCCAGTGGTGGAAGAGGCATACCTTGACTGTTGCCAGGGCCGTGTGCCGGAGGCGGCGCTGATTAAGGGGGTGGTTCGGGGATGCCGAAGAATCTGAGAGTGGGTGGAGAGGCGGTCCTGAGTGCCATGGTCTCACCCACATCCCACAGAGTCCCCACTGCATCCCAAAAAGGGACAGTCTCATTGTACGTGCACAAGGTCACAACGGAAGGTCAGGCACCGCCAACAGTTTGCATGTGGCAAAATTCCAGGGCCATTTGTGCAGTGTTTTAAACAGACATAAATTTAAACGGGCCTCCCGTGTCCCCCTGTCAAGTCCCTTCAAGAACCTGCCCAGTCGTTAGCCTCGTGTCCTGTCTGTAGGCTGGTTTGTCATTTGGTTTGGAGGTTTGAGGGGAGGAAAAATAAGTTGAGGTTCAAAACGTCGTAGAACCTCGACATAACCCCCGGGAGCAGCCCCATGTCCTGAGGTACTACCGGTGAGGCCTGCAATGCCCATGGCTGCACTCACAGGCTGTGCTGGAGGAAATGCTGCAGCTGGAGATGCCGCCATGCGTGTTGGGGTGGTAGGCTGATCTCCTCACGTAGCTGCTCGAAGGGTTTGAGGTCCCCACCTGCAGTGACCTGGTGCAGGCTGTAGATGCCTGCCACTGTTCCCAATTAAGAACCTCCCTTCCAATGCGTAGGCAGTAGTTGCCCTATAAGGGTGCATGCACATCTAGATGGAGATCCACTCGAAGGAGGCGATGCACCAAGTTCCAGGACTTCCACATGGCCTGCAGCATTGGGTTACCAGGGTGTGTTGAAGGTGCTCCTACCTTGCACAAGGGGTCAAGTCCATGCCTGATTGACAATAGTGAGCACTCTGCCGATACCCACTGCAGTGGATCTGGTATTCCGGGAAGCAGAAATGTCATCTGTGAGAGGTGGAGGGCCCGGGTGTAGTGATTGACCAATGGTAGACCAAGGCAGCTGCACAAGCAACGCACCAGGAGTTTGGGGTAGGCCAAGCGGGGTAGGAGGATCCCCAGACAATGGCACGGATTCCGGCATCCAGTGACTGTAGGGTTGCCAGGGGGTCAAAGAGAAGCAGCATGCCATGGGCATATGTAAACCGCAGGATGGTAACAATCTGTACAGCCTGTTCTTTCCCCCACATGGAGAGGCCCAGATGGGATCACTTTTCAAAGTCCAATTTCATGCGGGCTATAAGAGGATACAGATTGTCCACCACCATATATTCCAGGCCCTGGTTGATCAAAATCCCGATGGACTTGAGGTATGATGGCGTCCACCGAAAAGGATTGCCGTGGATTGCCACCCTTGACAGGGGTAGTGCCTCTCTCTAATTCCAGTTCACCCGGCACCCTAACAGGGCCCCAAAGTCAGCTATGATGTCCAGCAGGGCCGGTAGAGAGCGATGAAGGTCCATAAAGGTGAGTAGTACGTTGTCTGCATACAGGTAGATCCTGAATGTCCCGTCCAGCACAGGTACACATGTGAGGAGTAGTGATTGGTGGATAGTAGCCACCAGGTGCTCCATTGCCATCAGGAGCAGTAGGGGCGACAACAGGCAGCCCTGGTGTGGCCCTCTTTGAATCAGGAAGGGGTCCATCAGGAAGCCACCACAATTGACCTTTGATGTGGGGTAGTCGTAGATCCAGTGGACCTTGGCGATAAACCGATCTCTGAGTATAACCCTCTTTAAGGCGGTGAAGGGATATACCCCCACTCAATCCAATCAAATGCCTTCTTGGCAACAAGGGAGAGGGCAAGGGCCTCATCCAGTATGCCCTTTGCAACTGGGGACAAATCCTAATTGTGTGTGGTGTATCAGGGACAGGAACATCTTTCGAAGGCGAGCCACCAGCGAGGATTTTAATATCTCCATTAATTAAGATGAGCCTGTAGCTGCCACACAGGAGGTGATTCTTCCTTGGCTTGGGGAGGACTGCTATAACTGCCCTGTTCGAGATAGAGTCCAAAGAGCCCATTTGTTCAGCCTCCTGAAAGACGGTGTGAAGTGAGACTGTGCAATGCCTGGCCACCCATTTGTAAAACTCTGCAGGCAAGCCATCCTCCACGGTAACCTTAGAGATGGCTTGTACTATCTCAGCCTTACTGATTTTCCCATCCAGTAGGACCAATCAACTCCTGTTGGTCCAGTTGAGCAGCCAAGTGTCACCCACCTTTTCACCTTTTTGGTAGTTGCGGCCTTTAAGACTCTATAAAGCATATTCGGCTTTGGATGTGTATAACGTGTTTAGGTCAATGCAAGCCTTCTCTAGTTGACAGAGCGCAGGAGGTGAGGGCTTTGCAGTGTAAAGGTGCGTGAGAGTCGTCATCTCACCCTCCATTTCCCTCTGACGAGTTACTCTCTGTGCTTTCGCCGAGATGCATCCCTTATGATACCCTGGGGGAGAGGGGAGGTAAAGCATAGCTTGTCCCTCGGAGAGGTAAGGCCTAGATCCAAGGATAGCAAAAATGGGTGCATGGCCAGAGAGGGTTGTTTCCATGCTCCGGGATTCCAGAGTGATGGCCATGAACCTGTGGGAGACCAGGAAGTAGTCCAATCTGGATTGGGTGCCATATACCAACAAGGGAAGGTATACTCCATGTCGGCCAGATGGGAGAGACACCAGTGGTCCACCAGACCCTGGTCAGAGAGCATGTACCACAGAAGGGTCCTGTCCGTGTTTTTTCCCGCATCCAGTGGGCCGGTTTGGTCCAGCACCACGGCCTGCGCTAGGTTCCAGTCACTCCCAATTAAGTAGTGGGAGTCCCCAATCTCGTTGAGGGGATGGGTCAGCTGGAGGAGATAGGGGCACTTAGCTCCCGTAGGGACGTACACCAAGCCTATGCAAAGTGTCCAATACCCTATTTTCAGCTTGGCAAAAACATACCAGCCGTCCAAGTTGGACCAGAATTTGATGACTGTGATGAGCAGATACCTCTAAATTTCCTAGGGGGGTCCCTCTCCCATCTCTGCTGACGCTGGGCAACTGCTCCCCAACCAATCCTGTCTCAGCTTTTCGGACTCTAGACTGCAAGGTGTGTCTCCTGTTACAGGGCCACATCTACCTGTTTTGATTGCACATATGACAACATCTTCTTCCACTTTATGTAGTGCGTTAGCCCGATGACGTTCCATGAGATGGCGTGCAGGAGGCTGCATGCAGGTTTGCGGCCATTAAAACAGGACGTGTGTCTGGTGGTGGCTGGGGTAGCAAAGGCTCAAAGGGAGAGGACAAAGAGGCAGAGTGTAGCCTAGGTGGGGTGCTGGGAGGGGGGGAGAGGGAGAGAAAAAAAAAGAGGGAAGAGGGTAGCAGAAGAGCTGTGAGGGGTGCGAGAAATGATGAGGCAGCAGTTGGGGTACATGGGCCTCTCTGACACATCCTGGGATGGACCACTAAATGCACAGAAACTGTGGTTTGTGGAAAAGAGGGCTAGGGCGGGAAGGGGTAACTAACTGGCTCTAAGCCAAGTTCAGTCCTCAAGGGCCAGTGTCTATAGACTGCAGAAGGGGCAGGGCAAAAAGTTGATAAAAGGTAACCAAAGTGTAGTCCCCTGATGTCCAGCCAGGGGTCAATGGCGCATTCCAGGGATGGTAAAGCATGAAGGTTAGGCAGTGCCAACAGGAGCAGGGAGGAGGAGGGGTTGGGGTGCCAACAGGTGGGCTCCGTGATCCCTCAAGGGAAAGGGTAAGAGTAAAAGTAAGAGTGCCTGGAGGGGAGGGATGGGGGTTGGTGTCACCAGTAGGAACAAGCTGTTAGCTCAGGGCCTCCCTATGCCAGGTGCGCTGTGTTTAGCTGTAGGCTAATGGATCAAACAGGCCAAACTGTGGGAAATAGCATAATACATCAAAATGTATCAAAGCACACGATTGGGTAGAAAGGGGTAGGGGACTACAGGTGCGGATCAAGCATGGCAATGTAACAGGTAACAAAACAAGCACAGTCGTAGAAGAACAATCGTCCTCTAGCTGTGCATTTCACACGACATTAGGAAAAAGTACAGGCATGGAACAGTATACTTTATTCCTATTCTTTTTCAAATCCCCAACCCTCTTTCCCCCTGAGGTTAACTGCCAACACCTGTCTCTGCTCCTGTGTTGATGGTCTGTCTCAAACGGGTTGGGAGGATTCTCTTTGTTCCCGCAGAATCCTGGATCTTCAGGTGTGTGGTGACTTGTCAATTACTTGTTAATTGCCAATCGTCTCTTGTTTCCTGCAAGCGTGTTAATATTATTTATCTATTACATGCATTTAAAATTTTCTGGGGTATTCACAAAGGTAATTTACCCTTGTAAATAATTTACACATGTAATTTACTCTTATACTTTTCAGTACAGTAACTGCTTTTGGCTAGTCACAAAATTTGAGTGCAAAGTTACTCTAAACCGTACACTTACATGAATCTACCACACAAATTGGATGGAATCAAATTTATGACCACCAAAAAAGAAACAGTAGTAAGTTCAGCAGCACACATGACCAACCACTAGTACAGCAAAGCCTCCTCATAGAAAATAATAGAGGCAGGGACTTATTTTAAAACAAAGTTAATTGTGCTGTTACATTTATTTTATTTTGGTCTAAATTTAAAATAAAGAAATATTTTTGCTAATTTACACACAAAGTTCAATAAACGTGGGGCGTGGCCAAGATGGCGGTCGAGTAGGACATACCAGCTTGTCGCTCCGCTCTGTCGCCTGGGCCCCAGCTCTATAGCGTCAGATAGCTGACCTGGGATGGAGCAAAATATCGCAGACAATCCCGTAGACAATCCCGCGATCCAATGTGCCCCGGAGGGGTGCGACGGCATAGTGCGGGCCTCGGAGAGCATGTGCTTGCAGCTCCTGCAATGCTGCAGCCCAGAATCACTCGGCTGCAGTTGAGTTTGCGCGGCCTTCTTGAGTTGGTGCGGGCCTGCGCATGTGCTTCGGAGCGGCGGATGACGATAATCTGGGCATCAGAGGAGATCCGGCAGTCCTAGTGTGGCGGAGCTGTCCTCCAGAGAGACTGAGCCTGCCTGGTAGCAATGAGCCATCCCCGGCAAAGCAAGATGGCCCTGCCAAGATCCGGAGATGCCCTAGTGGGGGGGTGGAACTCAAGACCTCTGACATCGGCACAGCCTGCAAAGTGGCAGGCTTTGAAGTAAGTGAGCCAGCCATAGGGGAGACCGGACTCCCCCCTCTCCTCTGTGACCCGACCCCCTGCAGAATAATTGTGCTTGCTGGTAGGGAGTCTGGAGGGATGCTGATAGAATGAGAGCAGGTGCCTGGAGCGGGTAACCCCCTGGGCAGGGGTGAAGCACACAGAGGCAGCTGCACAACCCACTCCTGGGCCCTGCGGTGTGGGGTTGCCTTGAGGGCTGATACCGGTGCCCCCCCTGAAGCGTGCACCAATCTAGGCCCCCAAGCACAACAGAGGACTCCACAGGAGTGCGGCTTTGGGAGCTGTTGCACAGTCGACTAGAGCGGAGAGGGCTCCCACCTGAGAAGAGTAGCCGGGAGCAGCATGGCCGTGAACTAGGCCTGGCAACAGCCTGAGACGGGCCTCGTGGGCTTGTTGGAGTTGATGGTCGGGCAGGCCGGGAGGTCAGTATAAGCAGGCGGGCCGGTCCACAAAGACTGTCCTTCCCCCGCAAAAGAACGGATGGGGCTCGGGATGAGAGGGCGGACTCCCATCACTGGCCTGGAGATTCAGGGGCCTGGCCTGAAAGGGGCTATCGCCGGAAGGCGCAACAACAGTTAGCTCTGAAGAATTTCGGTGAGAGCGGGACTCACTGTGTCCTCCCCCCACTCTGGGCCCTGTTACCCTTGCTCTTCCATTCTCTACTCTAACACCTGGGATTTGGCCACTAGAAGCCATGGCGGAATTTGGCCACTAGAAGCCATGATGGCTAATAAAACCATGAAGGAGTGATCAGTTAAGGACCTCCTCCTCAAGACTGGTGCTGGAGGGACTAAAGGGGCACCATCCTTGGGTGCACATTCAGCAGAACACGAGCAGAGCAATACAGATGGGCCAGTCGCTCGTGGCTTCCTCGAGTCTCTCTTCACCTCGCTGAAAGGGGAATTCCACGCCATTAAAAAATATATATCCCTGGAACTTTGGGAGCTGCGAAGGGACATAGACTCGGTCGGCGACAGAGTGGACATATTGGAGACTCAAGCATCGACAAGAGACGAGGAGATCGACCAGCTCCAGCAGGAGGTCCTCCGCCTCCAAGACTAGCAAATGGACCTCCAGGCCCATGCGGAGAACCTCGAGAGCCATTCCCGACGTAACAACATCAGAATCTGGGCAATTACTCATGGAGCTGAGGCACAGGACATAGAAGCCTTCATGGAGGAGCTCTTTCGTTACATCCTTGGCAACCCCTGGAGAAACAGATTAAATTAGATCGGACCTATTGGGTCGGACCTAAGAGACCAGCGACAGCTCCCCCCTCCGGACATCTTAACATGCATTCACGACTTTCAGCTTTAGGAACGGATCCTCTGGGAAGCGCCAGCCAAGTACCCCATAGACCTTCGCTCATCCAAGCCCCTCCTGTTCCAGGACTTAGCTGCCTCCACTCTACAAAAAAGAAGCGAGTTCAGGTGAGTCACAGCATTCCTGCGCTCAAAAGACATCTCCTACTCCTGGGGCCACGCCTTTCAGGAAAATGTTTAAGTGGGAGGGCAAGCTCTGTCAAATTCGCTATTTACAGGACGCAAAACTGCTAATCAACCTGCCTGAGGAGGACGAGGGAGCCCCGGAGGGGGAGGACATCGGGGGTCGACGCAGCGGAGCTGAAAAATGGCGCAGATAGGTACCCTATGCGCCTTCGGCCTGACCCTGAGACAATGGCTAAAGAGTGTTTTCGCAACACTGGAGGAGGACTCAGCTGTCGCAGATTGAAGAATGCAACAACTCGGCACCACCGGGACGAGTTGAAGGAGAGGTTCATCCGGGTCTCTGACACTGGGGCTCGGACAGAGTGGGGGCGGCGGGAGGCTCCTGCTGTACATCTCACACCTCACCATGGGGTCCGTCACCAAGGACAATTACGGATTTTGCAAGTTGCAGTTAATTTTGCTTGTCATGGTTTAGGGGCAATGGGGTCCTCTCCTCCTCCTTCCAACTACGGAAGGAACTTGAGATTCATAGGCTACGGTAATCACCGGTAATTCCAGATAGGCATGGATATGGGGGGTCAGAGGGTGGGGGTGAGGTGAAACTTATGGGTCCTACATGAACATCTTGACACCCACTATTATGATGGCTGACATAACAATTCTGTCTCTCAACGTAAAGGGCCTTAACAATCCACTTAAACGGCGAGCAGTCCTGTCCTTCTTAGAAAATTCAGATGCCCACATATGTCTCTTCCAAGAGATGCATCTCCTGACACAGGATACTCACAGATTGCAATCAAGTGCATTTCCTTACCAATTGTTCTCATTTTGGTCCTCTAAGACAGCATTGGTGGCTATACTGGTTTCCGATAGGTTCCAGGGTAAAATTGGTCATAAACAGGCTGAGATTAAGGGCAGACTCCTAGCTCACACTTTTACACTGGGACAGCATATTTTTATGGCAGCCACAGCTTATGTCCCCAATGATGGACAAGAGGGGTTACTCCAGGAGGCGATTCAAGAGCTGTCTAGCCTCTACTTCTGGGGGAGACTTCAACCTGGCTTTCGACAACGAACTGGACAGGTCGTCCCAGTGCTCAGGGCAGACTGGGTCCCTTACCGGCAAAGGGAGGCACCTAATGACGGTGGCTGGGCTCACAGATGTCTGGTGATCACACCACCCGTCATCAAGAGAGTATACTTTCTACTCGCATTCTCATAAAACGTATGCTAGAATTGACTACATACCGGCATCAGATACACTGATGCATTAGACACGAGGTGGAGATGCTCCCATGTCCTCTGTCCAATCACTCAGCAGTGTGTACGTCCCTGTCCTTACACCACCAACGATCCCATCGTCACCTTTGGCGCCTTAGGGAAACGATGCTGCAGTGCCCCTCTGTAGTCCAGCAGGTCACCAAAACCATAACTGACTATTTGGCCATTAACAACACTCCAGATACTTCGATAGCAACCCTGTGGGTCGCCTTGAAGGCAGTGGTTAAAGGGGAGCTCACAGGGATATCTGCAGCCGATACCAAGATTAGGAGAGAGAAAAGGGAGCAACTCTCGAATGCAGTAGTAGAACTAGAGAGCATCCACCAAAGAACAGGCGCACCCCGGGTCCGGAAACAGATAGAGCTGAATACGCCGCCCTTCGACTTAAGCATGCCATTTAAGTCGGGGGAGATAGAAGCGGGAGACCCCTAGCCAATAGACTACGAGCACAAAGACAGTCTCCCCACATACTCATGGTAATAGACCAGCTAGGATAGGAACAGACTAATGACCAGGGGATTGCCGAAACATTTCTGCAGTTTTATTCGACCTTATATGGGGCCCAGAAATGGCCCAGCCCAATATCTACAAGGGGTGACCACTGCTAAGCAGGCCCTGAGTCAAGTGGAAGACCGCAAAGCCCCTACTAGGTTATAGGGGGTCTATTAGGTTAGTGGAGGCCATCTCAGCCATATCCAAATTAAAAACGCATAGATCCCCAGGCCTAGATGGATCCTCCTCTGCCTTTTTTAAAATCTTTTGCACAAAACTGGTCCTGCTGCTGGTGAGGCTGTAGAACTCGATCAGGGTTTCTAACCCTATTCCATCATCGAAGTTGGAAGCACTAGTTACGGTGATCCCCAAAGCAGGCAAGGACAAAGGAAATGCGCATCGTTTTGTCCAATTTCCCTCCTCAATGTGGACCTTAAAATTTTCACTGGGATTTTGGCACAGAGACTCTCCCCTCATCTAACTGGGTTGATAGATCCGGATCAGTCAGGCCGGGCATCAATGCTCTGACAACACAAAACGCTTCCTACTCCTGGTGGACAAATCTGAACACTTTCTCTCCGAACACAAGATACTCACAGTTGACACCAAGAAGGCATTCGACAAGGTCAATTGGCCGTAACTCAAAGCGACTTTAGCCCACTTTGGCCTGCCACAGCGTTTTATCGATTGGGTGCTCAGCTGCTACACTAACCCCACTGCCTCAGTACAGGTGAACTGGTTTATCTCAAACACCTTCCCTATCAAACAAGGAACAAGAGAAGGGTGTCCACTGTCGCCACTTTTGTTCACCCTGTATATGGAGCTCATGGCTTAATGGGTTAGGGACGATCCATCAATCACAGGGGTACACTTCGGAGGTGAAGAGCACAAAATCAGCCTATATGCTGAAGATGTAGTGGCACATTGGAGAAGCCCGGGGAATCCCTCCCCGCCCTACTGGCGGAGCTCGATAGGTTTGCTTTAGTGTCAGGCTTCAAGGTTAATGTGCACAAGTCACAAGCTCTTAATTTATCTCCTGGCTCTGACACATTGGGAGTGGTGCAGCAATCCTACCGTATCCACTGGGCACAAGGTACAATTTCCTACTTGGGCCTGCAGCTTGTGGCCAGTACTCAAAACGCTTACTTTATGAATTATACGCGCCTGGCCAGCAGACCGGGGAAGGAGGAGTCCAGTTCCCAGGAGCCTCCACGGCGAGAAGGGCCGCCAATGCTGTCATCGCGCCAGGAGGCGAATAAAAGCACCCGCACACTCCTGAAGCGTGAGACGCGCTTGGCCAGCATACCGGGTGAATGGAGGACTCCAGTTCCCAGGAACCTCCACGGCAGGAAGGGCCGCCAACGCTGTCATCGCGCCAGGAGGCGAATAAAAGCACCCGCACACTCCCGCAGCGCAGGACGCGGCCGGGTCCGTCTGCGGCCGGAGGACGCTGGGTTGGGCCACATCCCCTGGCTTCATTATTCGGAGACATCATCGAGCCTAAAGTAAGGAGTGGGATCTGGGTGGTGGGGAGATAACCCTTGCCCGCACTGTAATTCGCTCTATACACCCGAAGAACTCACAAGATAAACTAGGATGGGGAGGAAGAAACCAATATCCATATCTAAGGGTACTGGAGCCACACTAGATGGCTTCCTTCAGAAGGCTGTGGGGGCCCTGAAGAAGGAAATTTAACTGGCAGAGCGCAGGCTATTGCTGGGTCCATCATCCTCATTCCCAGCCATGAACACGCGCTCTGCACAATCTAACCTCCCAACAACTGTAGAGGACCCTAATTGAATAATACCTGTATCCCCATATACCCACCAGGAGGAACAACCAATTGCCCTTTCACCCGCCCTTATTATCTTGAGCCAGGGAGCTACAGATGGAGAGCCACAATGCAGGGGAGTCATAACCCCAACGCCACAGAGGACCACAATGTGTCGGGGGGGAAATGGAAGTGCATTGACCCGAATGAAACCAGGACTGATCAACGGACCTTGGGTCTCATGCCAAAGACAAAGAGAACTAAGCAAAACCCCCCTAACTTTGGGGGAAAACCCCGTGGGGGAGGTGGGTCTGTAAAAATAAAGACTTTGTCTGATATGGACATGATGTCAGCGCGTTTTGGTAAATTAGTGTCAGACTCCCTTGAACCTATCTTATCTCGGCTGGCCCGCATAGAGGAGCAACTGGCCCAACTCTTGTCGTCTCAGGGGAACACATCCAAGCAAAGTGGTCGCATTGATAGATGTCCCCTGGCTAAAGGCCTGCAAGAGAGAGGCATTGAGGCCACTCCTGGAGTTCCAAAAAGTGGAAGGTTAACCCTAGAGGGTACCTTAAACAGAGGTGCAGAGGCCAAAACATTAGATCTACCCCGGGATAGGGCCATCTGCATAGATCCTGAAATAGAGTCGCAAACCCAGGCAAGGGGTGAAGAGAGGAGGGCTCCTAGTAGTCTGGTGGAACACAAGGAATCCTGTTCACTGAGCATTGAAAGTGATTGTAGAGCGAGTTCAGGGAACAGGAAAATGTTAAACAGGGGCTTTGAGTCTACAAGGCAGGACAAAAACATCATATGAAATCTCCCTCCGGAGTGCTTCCCCTACACATTGGTCCTGACAGAGGTACCACATGTACCACCTGTTCGTCACGAAAGCTGTCAGAGTCTCATTAATAAATCCGCCTACTGGTGAACCAGTAAAATTGGGTCCCAGGTAAACTGGTGTTACCACATTATAATGGCAAGACGGGTAAGTTGGTTGGGGATAACAAATAAAGACAGAGAGGGAGATTGTGTGGTCCTGAATTTCAACGATGCAAGATGGGTGGACCTTGCCCTTTGCCACCTTAGAGACTCCCCTTTGGAGCACATACAGGCCCGCGCATTGGGTTTTTTCTACTCTACCTACCAAGGGGGCTTTATGCCTCGTTTACGTCCCCAGAACAGAAACCCACTCCCTCTCCCTCGGTCACCCGAATGGTTCCACCCTAACCGTTTTTAGGTATTATCAGGGTTATCAGGAATTGACTGACTACCCTTGGACCCACATAGCTCAAGCTGGATGTTAAGGACGGGGGGGTAACTAGGGATAACCTTCCCTGAGAGGTTAGAACAATAGGTAACAGTCTGGGGACAAAATATTTACACTATCCTACACTTAAATTACCTGATACTCACATTGGCAACGAGGAGGGGGAGACTGTGGATGTTGTATCTAGTCCTTCAACATCACACAGTCCAGGGATGTGGAGGGCCGGTTTAAACCTCTCGATTGTTAGCAAGAGGAAGAACCCAGGTGTAAGTTCAAATAAAACTTGTCCCTTCAGAATTCTCTCCTGGAACATTGCAGGTATCCGCCCGAAACTAGAAGATGTAATGTGGTTAGGGTATATAAATACTTTTGATATTATCTGCACCCAGGAAACATGGGCCAGGGAGAATATTGAATTAGATGGCTTCTGTTCCCTTAATGCCCATGTGATTGCCTCACCAGCAGGGAGAGCGAAAGGAGGATTAGCGACGCTGATACCCCTTAAGTATGGGTCAATCAAAGCGAATTCCGTTAAAGTCTGACCCTGGTATCAATTGATTTTAATTTCCAATTTGTTTCAGGTCAAGATTCCTTTAATTAATTGGAATTACAAAGTTTTTGACACAAATAGTAGTGACATTATTGTAAATCTTAAAGTGGAAATTGACAAGATCGCAGGAAAGTGGCAGCCCCTGTGTATTTATTGGGTGGGGGAATTTAATTGCACCATATGTCGGCATAGCACAAATGGAGCATGCGGACTAACGGATACCGAGGGCCAACCCTGACGCTTTTCGTACAAACACCACAGGGAGATGCCTTAAATGAAATAATTTTTGTGAATAATGTACTTTTTGTTGACACTTTAGTCAGTAACACAATAACCCAATATCCAAACTTCATGGGCAGAGGGAATGGAGGTGTTATTGACTTCATGCTAATATCCAGTAAATTTTGTTTCCTGGTGGACAGTTTTAAAGTGGAGCCCAATAACGCTAGCGATCATAATCCCTTCACGGCCTCCTTATATGTAATTGCCCAAGAGGAGAAAGGTGATGGTCGCCCCCTCCAGTATAATCGAAATAAGGGGGTGAGAATGAAATGGAACAAGATAAATCCTCCTCAATTTGAGGAGAGCATCGTTAAAGCAAACCTAAGTTCCATACTGCAATTCTTAGATCATGACTTCCCCCCAGAAATGGTTATTCAGGGATTTGAGGGAATCTGTAGGAATGTGTCCCAAAACCTGACAACCCCAATAGTATCAAGCGAACCCAGGGGGTCTAAATGGTTCAACACAGAGTGCACAAGGGCCCAAAAGGATTTTAAAAAGGCACTACATATAAGCCCCAGAGACAAATCCTTAATCAAGAGTGCAAGACAGGCTTACAAGAGCACAGCCGTTAAGCGGAAGAATGAATTGAGAAAGCTGGTTTGGGCAGACTTAGAGAGAGCGAACACGTTAAAAGACCGTATGAGCTTCTGGGAAGTATTAAACCACCCCCTATTCACAATGGATTCAAGGGGGATGGATTCACTGATACCAGGGCAAGAATGGGAATCGCACTTTACAAAAATATTTAACTCAAAGGATATCATTGGCCAGGAATTAAGTCCAGAAGTCCCATTAAATCCAGTAACTGCCCACCACCTGAGCTCTTCCCTAACTGTAAGTGAGGTTGAAGATGCTCTTATGAAAGGTATACAACTCAAAGCTGCAGGGCCACATGGGGTACCTCTTGATTTTTTTAAGAGCAATATGCAACTGTGGTCACCCTTCCTAACAAATGTTTTTAGTGCGGCAATCAGGGGCCCCATTCCAACCTCATGGAAGGAGGCTATAGTGGTACCTGCGTATAACAAACATTGGCATAGCCAATAGGTCTCGCCTTTGGGAACTTATAAGTGTTTTGCCATGCAACAGTTGTTGTTGCACCAAGGATATTGTGCTGCATAACTAAACACTTATAAGGTCCCAAAAGCGAGACTTATTGGCTATGCCAATGCTTGCTGACAAGGTCAGCAGTATCTGGTGGCCAAAAAGTTATTCATGGGGGACAATATCTTGGCTGGTTTTAGGGATAGTTAACCCATTATAGTCAAAACTGTGCCCAACTGCAGCCCAATATGGCCAACATTATGACTCATCACAGGTCCTTTCCCATTCTCTCCACCTCTTCTAGAGAGAGAAATGGATTGTTTATCTGATTCCATCTAGTCAAAAGCATGGTATCAGGGCCAATAACAATGCCCTGGCCAAGCACGGGTTCTCGAGTCTCCATCACTGAGCGTCACGAAACCAGTTTTGCAGCTTTAATGGCAAGTATGGGACTTAGGAAAACCTGAAATTAAAACAACCATCTACCCTCCTCAACGCACACACGAGCAAAGGTTAGTTGGGGGCAGGAAAAGATTAATTAACCGCCTGGAAAACTCTAAAAGAACACGTGAACTGTCAGAGGAGCATTTTAGAAATAATGCGTGTGAACTGGGAGGGCTACTGAGAAAGTTATTAAAAAGCAGATGACATCTGTGCACTGGAGGGAAGTTGGGAGCTATGCAATCAACTCCCACAAACAGAGGAGTACGCAGGGCATGTGCACGCACAGAGGCACGCACACAGACACGCACACTTCTAAGTTTTGCTTTATCAGCTCACAGCTCTGGTGTTGAAAATCATATCTGTCACCTTTTGGAAAAATATAGTGTGAATCACTGTGCTGTTAATGAGGAAATTTAGCGTGAACCAATATCACTTAATGAAGTGTCATTTCTTCCTGCTCTTTTCTTAACAATACATTACATTTCAAAGAGACAAAGAAAGTGCGGGACTTGGCAAGTACACAATGTTCCACCGCTGGCAGCATCGTAAATTGCAAATCTGGCTATCAGAAGTATTAACAAGCATTGGCCGCGCGGCCGTAAAAGTAACGGCCGCGCGGCCGTGAATACGAAAGTGATCGCCATCAAAGCGAAAGACGTGTGGCTGGCGGCTGCGCGCGTGAGCGCAAGCGCTAGGCCAGCCAGTAGCACTTTGAAAACTCACCTACTAAAGTCTCTCCAAGCACCGCATGTGCACTGACTCAGCGAGACCTTAAAAGGGTAATAAGGAAGATCCAGCCTGCTATAGGCCCATCTCCTTGATCGATGCTACAGTCAAGGTGATGGGGCGGATCATTTTAGCACGACTGGAAGCCTGGGCAGATTCAACTGGGCTAATATCACAAACCCAATATGGATTTAGGAAAGGCATGGGGACAAACGAACAAAGTCTCAACTTGGCCTTGATTATGAGCGAGTACATGAAGGCTAGGAAGGGATAAATCCACCTTGCCTTCATGGACTTGTACAGCGCCTTCAATACAGTTAAGAGGGGGAAATTGTGGTCCATGATGGGGGGAAATGGGTTTCGAGGAAACTCTCATCAACCTCCTGCGTAGGCTACATGCATCTACTATGGTAGCCATACTATATGGTCCTGGGGGTGAGAGGACTAGACCTATTGTTTCCACTGAGGGAGTTCGACAGGGGTGCATATTGGCCCCCCTTCTCTTTCTCGTGTATACGAATGGTCTAGAATCAGCCCTGATAGACCAGAAATTAGACTTTCCAAAAATCGGTGGCAACCCGTTCCTGTTGTTGTCATACGCAGACGACACAGTTTTAATGGCTTTAACTGCAAATAGTCTACAGAGCTCCTTGAATGCTTTTACTGATTTTATGTCAGCCTAAAAGTAAACTTTACTAAATCTTATGTTATGGTCTCTAATGTTACCTATTTGGGGAATGTTTTTATTAATAAACTGAACTGGGACACTCTTATTACATCAAGGGTGCTGAATAGTAACAGTGCTGTGGATGGCCTTTTTCGTTTTGCATGTAAGTTAGGCCACAAACCAGTAAAGGAATTGCTCACCTTAAATAAAGCAAAATGTTTGTCTAATGCAACCTATGGGGCGGGAGTATGGGGAGAGTACAAAACTACTCCACTGCTAAATTTCCATTCCGCTCGCGGAAATTGCGATAATTTGACATTTTCGCGTTCCGCGGAGAGTGCGAAAATGTCAAAATTTCCACATTCCGCAGCTTAGCGATAATTTGTTTCTTGCTCGCGCTGTAAAATAATACATTCTCGCGCGCGCGCGATCGCCTTACCTGAATCCCCGCGTTCGCCGACAAGTTTTCCCGATCCGGTCGCGTTCTCCACGAGATGTTGGATTGTTGGTAGCCATTTGCGCTGTCTCGCGACAGTTCGCGCCCGCAGTAATGTCATTGGTTGCGCGATCACGTCTTTCTTCTCGCGATCATGCACCACGAGAAGAGTGAAAACCAGATGGCCGCGCCTGCGAGCAACCGCATGGGTAAGTTGGCGAGCCGCGGCCATGCAGAAAATACCGCGAACGGGCGGGAAAAAAACTTCCGCATCTTCGCAATATTTCCGCGTGTTTGCGGAGATTTTTAAAATTTTCGCGATAATTTGCAAAAGTCACTTTCGCAAATTCCGCCCACCCCTATCTGGAGGTCGGGATGGGCTTCATTTCAGATGTGATTAACATTGCCCCACTGATGCTTTGGACCAAGGTCTGGTTGTCAGAAGACTTAAATCTCACAAGAGCGATCATTAAGGATTGTATGATGCTGGATAATGCTGAGGCCATTTCATGGCTCTGGTACGTGAAACGAAAATGTAATGAAATAGGCCTAGGGCATTACTACGATAATCCACCGAGTATTGACACTAATATGAAATTCACCATAAAAAATGCATATTTTGCTGAGCCTAACAACCTCTGGCAGCATCTAGGGCCGCACCCCCTCCGAGACCGGCACCTTTTTCAACAACAATTTTACTTGTCCTTTACTATGAATTCGCAGTACAGATTTTTATTGACTAGGTTTCGGCTTTGCACATTGCACTTTTTAGTGGCCTTTTCTAAACAGGCTGGCTGGTGCAATAACCTTACTCCTTCCACCTGTGATGGTTTAGCACAACAAAGCACCCTGCACTTTATTCTCTTTTGCGCACTTTACAAAGAGCCATGGTCATGTTTCCTTATTCAATTTTTGGGATAAGTTGCCCCCGCAATTATCAGGAAGGGTTCGATCTCCTGCAATCCTTGTCCTCTGCAGTTATTTGTGCTGAAGTATTAAATGTTGTTAGAATTGCATTTTTAATAAGGAAACGATATGAAATGTAAATTAAATGACTGTTTGATTTTTTTTAAAAATAATTTTAACTTTGAATCTTTTAAAATAGGAAAAACTCACTATGTAGTATTTGAGCCATATGATGTACCAAGGAAAAAATGTAATACCTAAATTGTATTCATTTCTTTTTTTATGTACGTCATACTTTTATGGTCAATTCTATGAATCGGATAAAGTTATTCTTGACTTGACTTGAATTATATGACGCTTCTACGGCACGTGCGGGACTGCCTCCGTAAGTGGAGGCCTCACTCGCTGTCGTGGCTGGGCCGGATAGTGGCAATAAAAATGAGTATACTCCCTAAGATAATATATCCATTTCAGACACTCTCCCTAGTTCCCCCATCAGGTGTCTTACTCTCATTACAAAGGGATATAGAGCATTTCATATGGTGGGACCAGGGACCCCGATTGCGTAGGGAGCTAAGCTGTAGGGACCCCGTTGAGGGCAGATTGGGAGTTCCTAATTTGCAAGCCTATTGGTGGGCAGTCCAGCTGCGAGCATTGGTTGAGTGGTCTTGCCCAGAATCCGAGAAACACTGGCTGTTCATGGACAGATCCCTCACCAGGAAGCCCCTTTGTGGAGTCCCCTTCCTTCCTACAGCAGCCAGCCCTCAGAACTTTTATCTTTCCAAGGTGACTCATCCCGCCCTCCTAGCATGGGACAAGGTAGCCAGCTCCTGGGGACTTACGACCTTTCCGTCTCTGATCTATCCCATAGTGAGCAACCCAGATTTTACACCTGGTTTTACACCAGGGGTAGAATCGTTGGGGTTCACACATTGGACCAAGGAAGGCCAGCGCTCTATAGGCCATCTCTTTGACACAACAGGCCCTTTGACTTTTTCTGACTTCCGCAGGGAACGGGACATCCTGGAGACAGAACGGTACCACTACTTACAGATTCAACACTGGGTGTTGCATTCTGAGGTGACGGAGGGTGCAAAGAGACATTTTACACCATTTGAGAAGTAGCTACTCACGAGGCACACAAACGCTCGCCTGATTTCAGATTTGTATAAATTCATCAAGCACGCCCCTGGCACTGGGAAATCCCCTGGACAGTTGCGATGGGAGGGGGAACTGGGCAGATCCTTGACACAGGAAGAATGGTAAGACATATACTATAGAGCCTGACACACAGCACGAAACATAGCATCCACCGAAACAACCACAAACCTTTTGTCACCTACTGGCACCTAACTCCTCCCCGGCTCATCAAGCGTAACCCTTCTCGGAGACCCCCATGTTGGAGGGCCTGCGGCTTCCTGAGCACCCTTACCCACCTGTTATGGGACTGTCCTTCCCTGATGGACTATTAGAAACAGATAGTACACAACATTGACTCCCATTTAGATACCCAAATTCCTTATCTTCCAGTATACACTCTCTTTTGGCTCCCAAACCCAATCACCTTCCCACTTAAGGTGCAGAGGGGCAGAAAAATGGCACTAGCACTGGGGGCAGCCTTGCAAAATATCCCCTCCACCTAGGGACTCGCCTGGGATGGCTCCATAGACTGTGGGGCATACTTGGGATGGAGAAAATCTCATTATCTCTCACGAATCCAGGTGCCTCCTTCCAAGACCTGTGGGAACCCTTTTTAAAACTGCTGACCTCGGAATTTACAGAACTTACTTATCCCAAGTACTTAAGACTGTTATGACTGGCGGACTCACCCACACAAGCAGAATTGGGCAAGCACGTACAACGTTAGGACCTATCCATCAGAACTGTCTGACTGTTGAGATCTCGGAAGACCACTGTACCGGCCTAATCCACATGATAGCAGGAGGGGGGAGAGGGGGTGGGAGGGGGTCCACTTTCTAGTTCATGTTTACCTTTGCTAAACGCGGCAGTGCCGCTGGTGGACTACACTATGATAAACAAGCACATGTTTGTTTTGTACGTTGTTTATTGTCTTGAAAACCAATAAAAGAAATTTAAATATAAAGTTCAATAAACGTTTAAAATTTTCTCTATACTCTGCCAGAGAGAGAGTGAGATTCAACACTGACAGTTGATGATAAGACATATTTTATGTAATATGATGCGATCCTGTACCTCAGCTGCCCTCTTCTTGGTTTGTTTGATGAAAACAATCAAAATATTTAAAAATGTGTGGCAAAATAAAAAATAAAAAATTACTAATTTTTAGGATCTGGTATGTGTATATTAAAAATTCAAATCAGATTTTTATGTGCTTTACAAATCACTGGATTGGGTATAAAAGGGCCTTGATTAATGAAAGTATTCTGATGGGAAGACAAGTTGAAAGCACACACATTTAAAAATACAGCTACAAAGTGAAATTTATGCAAATACCCTCTGCTCTCGGGCAGTTAGTGTCAGCAGAAGTTTGAGGCTCTCCTGCAAGACTCAGGGACAGAGGAGGGTGATCATACATCAGTTCATTGCGATGGCAGTCCACTATCACTCAATAGGTAAGTGCTAGTGCAGGCAAACAACGATCTTTAGACCCATGAGGCTGTATGGGCAGTGCTGCTGGGTATGCTTTCAGTGAGATGGTAAATTTGCTTCACTGGTCCTGCTGTTATTGATCTACAGAAGCCAATCAGAGGAGAGGGGATTAACATAGGTTGGTATTTATATTTTGAGTAGATTATATTAAATTACACATGTCGCTGGAAGACATCAAATTAGAGTTGCAAGTTATAAACAAACATTGGAGGCGAGAGAATTGACTGATATAGATATTATTGGAAGAATTATTTTCTGAAATTCTCTGTATGCAGTTTCTAATCGAATGGTCTGAGGATGTGATGTTGAACAGCAGTGGCACCCGATTTGTTGTCACAGCTTCCTAAACTGTTGCTTATGAAAGCAAGGAGAGATAAAGGAGTCTATTTTGAGCAAGTGAGGAGCTTTGAAGGGTAGAGAGTCTAATCACATTCTACATATAGAGAGGATCCAATACTTATGCATGATTTATACATTCTGAAATTGAATGTGGCTATTTATTGGGACCGAGAAATGATTCTAAGAGGTTCACTTACTATGTTCTTATGAAATCAAAGATAAACCAGACTGTTGCTCACTAAATGGAGAAGGTGAAAAATTAACAGCCCAAAAAAGTCCAGTGATGAATTAACTTTTATACTAGAAAGTACATGCAGGCGGCGAGAAACATTCAAAAATTATGTGTCAAACAGTAGATCATCTGATTCAACACAATTTTGATATGGCAATTAAATGCTAAATTGTTAGCTGAACATAGCCCTGGTTGCCAGCCTTGGAACCGGAAAATGATAGAAGCCTTTTAGGCCGTGGACAACCAAAGTGACTCTTCCTTGGCCCTCTGCACATATTGAAGGCTATGGAATTAAACGTTAGCCACTTCTAGATGCATGTCAGATAAATGTTATAGTTTAGTCAGTAGCTTTCAAGTTAATTATTTCATTGCCAAACAGGTATAAATACGTTTCTGCCTGCAGGGCTTTCCAAGTGTGACGTGCTGTGCGAGTCCAACCGAGCGAGTATGATGCAACCGCATGGTTACGGATTTGGTTCTGCTGAACTCCCATAGCACTCTATGGGAGCTTGTGTATGGACGAGTACACAGGCTCCCATAGCAAAAAAAGGTGTGGGTGGAGAAAAGCGTACACAATGTGGCAGACACCCCATTTTGCCCGCCACACTGTGCATGCTTGGATCGGGAGGACCCATGCACACCCCTGTGAACAATTCAGAGTGCTGTGGGTGAAGGGGAGCCTTCTCTGGCCCTCCGAAGTCCGATTCCGACATGTTTACTCTCGCTTAGAACGCGTCAATACAGCTGCCTGAATCGTGCATTGTACTGGCCTGTTTGGAATCTGGTTCCATTGCGTGGCACGATTTGGCTCCGTACGAGTTGGACTGGTAGATTCGAGTTCGTAAACAATTTTATCGACGCGGACGCAAACTTCGTATTCTACTTGCCCGTTTGTAACGGAGGACGATTCGGACGGAAAGATAGGCTCCGTATTGGATTAGCTCTTTACGAATCCCGTTTGGAGGCCTTCCGTACAAGATCAGAATCGGCCGCTATTTGTGAAAAACAAGCCATTTTTCCTATCTCAAACATTAAGATTAATTTATGAAGTTCAGAAGAGTTCTGTATAACTTATTACATTGAAGCATCATGTTAAACGCTAGACCTCCTATCCAACCTAGCTTGTAGGTTCATTTGACTAACCAAAAATAGCCGCAACCCTTAAGACTGCTGATCACATTCCAAAGACCAACTGCCAAATCAATAAAGATAACATATGATGCTGAGTAATTTCTGTGAGTGGTGGCATGAATGCTTTAAACAGGAAGGTGAAAGTGATGCACTTTGAGGAAATCGCCAACCCATTTTGCTTCTAGAATTTTTCCTTCATTCTTCTTTGAACTGTTACCTTTCTGCTTCTGCTCTAACTCCTTGTTTTTGATGGGCCTTTAATATCTGAGACATCCTCTTCTCTGCTGGATCAAGTGTGCTGGAGTCCTGCTCCAGCATTGTCTTAGATCTGGAACATAGGACAGGATAATGACAAAGTTAAACCATATCCCAGGTTTTATGGGAGATTTATGGATCCAAATACTCACCAGTACCTAAGAAGGCATACAAATCAACATAGTAATTTATGTATGCAGTTACACAGTTGACAGACCAAATGGCTTGACAAGGATTCCAAACATTCAGATAGGATTTCAGAGCAATGGCTGAGTGCTGCATGTGAACAAATCAGGAATTAAAGCCAGCAAGATAGAAAGATGAGTGTTAGTTAGAGCATGAACGGGCATATATATCGCCTGTGGCACAGTGACATTTTGTATCACTGATAGACTACAAAGTAGTAAACTTTTTACTCACATTCTATTTGAATGAGGAATTCACACAATAAAACGCAAAGTGCTGTCTTCCTTTTTTCATGTTGTCTGCTCACATCTTAGGTCAATCTTGAACAAGCATTGTCAAAACCAATAGTTTGGCTGACACTATTTCAGATTTACTAATGTTTGTTTCATTTTGGTATTACTTTTGCAAAACTTAATTGTTGGGGGAGCTGCAGTGCCCTGGCCATTATAAGAAATGAATAAAACCAAAAATAACATTTTCTTGTCAAAAAGCATGCATTTCCATATTTGCATCTGGCATTAGGAGAACTACTTTGCTTGCGGATGTGTTCCTTGTGAAAGACAGAATGCTGTCACTCACAGTAAATTTAGCCAACGGTTCGTGTTGGCTGATCAATTAACCAATGCTGTATGCTACACAGGGCAGGAGAAAATGAGACTGACACAACCATAGACAATGGAGGAAGAGCGCTAAATTCAAGCTCCAATATGCAAACCCATCATATATAGGGTCTGTAAAATCAAAAGACCTCTGCCAATTGCAGGCATATAAAATGCAATCACTAAGCATTGCTGCCCCATTCAGGAAGATGGGGGTCCTTTCACAGTATCGAAGACAGGCTACTATGTCATTAAATATGTGTTGAAATAGTCTTCTAGTTTAGTGGTGTGTGATTAAAATGTCAAGTTATTTTATACTAGAACATGCAAATGTGTATGCAGTTTTCGTGCATAAACTTCTTGCATCTGCAGATAGAGTGATATATTTTATTAGACAAACTTAATGCATTTTTGTTGCTGAGATAAACCAGTGGCCCCTGATACAAGCAGGGCATTCCACATATATCTAGTGACAGAAGCACAAGCCATGCCAAACCATATTAGACTAAGGGTCTGACCTAGATCTTGGTGAACAGATAAGTGCACGTTGGGATGGTGGAGGACATTATCTCCGCCATCCCGTTGGTACTTCACCCATTTACAATCGATTACCCTGCCCGCTAAACCTTCCATCTGCCTGCCTCATTTAAAGACGAGCAGACCTTAACTGTTCTGTTGATGGAGGTCTGTTGACTCTTCCAACATAATTCTTCCTCTAATGGTTGTCTGAAGAAGGGCTGTACACTGTCCACCTTATTTAAGGTGGACAGTGTAATGCCTTTTTTTTCAGGTTGGCCACCACCAGGAAAATCATGGTGGTTAGGGACAGGAAAATGAGGTCTCACATTTGTTTCCCTTTGGAACAGTAAGACTCTTCCACTATCCTTGCTTGTCGATGCGCAACTACTATGTCCGACAATCTCCTTATGAGACATTACGTTTAATGAAAGTAGTAACTTGCACAGTAATTCTCGTTCCATTGCTGACAGATTTTATTGTCGAAACTTCATTTTCGTGAGTAGGCTCAAGACATAGATGACTCGTAGGAGCATTTGTTTTCACAAATCATTAATTATACTGTGAGTTTCTATCAAGCATTACGGTAGTTTTCAGAAACTCAACATGGAGGACCTGATATGACCAGCAGAACGAACATAAACATGTTGCTCCCGAGAAAGCATGCACTCAATAAGACTCTAATATCCCCATGTCTGTAAAGGAAGCTCCCAAGAAGTAATGTGCTCATTAATCATAAGCAAGTTCCTCGCACGAAGAAGAGGGTCAGTTATATGTGCAGAATGTCTTTCCCCTGGCAGTCTTTGATAATATTCATGACCAGTCTTCAGAATTTCCTGTTTGTATCGACACAAGGAATACATAATAGAGATGCCAACTGTTCCTGTGACATGAATAATTACAAAGCACCACAGAAATGGAGATTAGGATGATAAGGCTGGTTTTGGAGAGTGATCTCACGCGCAGACAGGTTGCTGGAACCGAAATGGAGCTTACATTAGTCAGGAGGTAGAAAAAAATTGCTTTTCAAGGACTACTGTAACGATCCATCGTTCAGGGGGAGGCTATTCCAATATTTAGCAGGTAGGCGACAGTCTATCTGAGTGAGTTGCACAGGAGCACGGAATTGTCAACAGAGGAAGAGAGGCTATTTGTAAGCATCTATTGAGGGTATCTCACTGAAATATACTTGGGGGCAAATTTACAAGCCCCCTGCACCACCGGTGCATCACGTTGCGTGACGCATAGGCACCCTGCATGACTTTACCTGTGCTTGTAAATGTCCTTCCTTTTCACGCAACACTTTGCGTGTTAGGGGTGTGACATGGGTATTGCTGTGGGTGTTCCCACGCAACACCTATGTCCACTGATGCATTTCCAGATTTACGAGGAATCGTAAATCTTGAAATGCATCAGAATGCTACTCCACCCTAGGTGTGGCGTAGCGAGTTGCAACGAGGAGAAACGTATACATTTCTCCTCCTTTTTTCCTCTTTCAATGGTTGCTGCATTCTACAGCACACATTGGAAGAGAAAATCACCTCAAATGATTGTTTTTGTGTAGGAAGGTAACCCTTCCTGCGCAAAAACAATCTCCCCATGACGCAGGCATCCTTGCACTGTGGTGCAAGGGTGCCTGGGCCGGCGCACAGCAGCAGTTTGTGCGCCAGGGAGAAGTACAGAGATGCGACATATTGTTGTAAATATGTTGCAACCCTGTCCCTCAAAACTAACGTAGCACGGCGCAGCGAAATGACTTGCAGCACTGAGCTGCGTGAGTTTCTTGTAAATCTGCCCCTTGGTCTCCACTTCATGCTTGCCATGATGCACTATGCATAATCTTTTAAACATAGATCTTTTCTAAACTGGAAGCCAGTGAAGGAAATAAGGAGTGATATGGGAGCAGGGAGAGAAGCTCAACAAGAGATGGAGAGACAAGTTGTGGACTATGATGCCCTGCAAGGTGATACTATAGGAAAGGTACACTGATTTCCACAGTCCAGATACAGTAGGATAACAATAGCTTGGACTATTGGGTTTCTAGATAAACATCTTTTACAGCATCTTAATGTAGTGAAAATAAATAGATGCCACATGTTTGATTTTTAGATGTGTGATTAGTAAATCATAAAAATAATACTAATTTGCATACTAAGGCGCAGGCATCGGAGAAGGGCCGCATTTAGTCGTCTATAAGTTTCTGCTTCATTAAGCAACCAGTGGGCCTATGATTAAGGTTTGAGTCATGTCTGTGTTGAATTCCACGGCAATAAGACAGTTTTGAAGAATTATCTTGACATTAGATGTATGATCATCCAATCTGATGAGGATGTAAGTGTTTGCAGATGGCCCTAAAGTAAGCCCATAAAACAGAATAATCTGAGCTCAGGTGCCATATAGGCACTTAAGAGTGTTGAGCTAATTGTGGAGCACAGTGGCACTTCCTGTGATCCTGAAATTGTGACTGACATTGGGGCACTTAAATTGCTTAAAAGATATCTGACATGCATGAGATGATACAGGCTCAAGTCATTCCCAGGATATCTACAGGGTATTAGTGTTGAAGCAATGATCTCATAGGGTGCTTTGTTGAATGTCACAGATGGGTCCAATAGGACCCAAGCGTTTCCATGATGCTCCTTAGTACATCAAAAATGGCGAACATCGCTGTCTCAGTGATATCAGGATAATAATGATGGCTGTTTGCAAAAACATGTCTATAATGATAGCTACATCTGAAAAAGATACACGTAATGTTAAAACAGCGACAATTATCTTACCAATACGCACACATGCTGGCACGGCGTTGTATGTCAAGTTCCAATTATTTTATTGATGAGTAAATACCCAAATCAACGTTGAATAAAACATATATTCAGAGAATCGATTCACCATAAAAGCGACAAACTATTTATTTAAGACATGTCGGACCAAAAGTCTACCTCGCGAGAATAAAAAAGGGTTTTTAAAGTAAACATTTCTCGGAAAAGACTCTACATTCTGATGATATAAAGGTGCCTCTGTTTGTCTGATGGAAGTTTGCACAGTCAGATTTGGAAACGAAACATTTGCCAACTTTAACATTGCATCAAAAATCAAGTCAGGCGAGAAGCAATATTATAAAGACATTTCTCAGGATAACTTTTCAGTTCAGATGAAAGCGAGTGTAAAGTTGTCATCTCTGCCTTCTCAGGCAACAACACCACTTAAAGTTTCCAATCAGTCATACCCACGTCATTACAGAAAATGGAGTTCAAAATGGCTTCTGTGATGAACCTCCTTCTCAGTCCTTTCGGCCACGAGACATTATCGTGTGATCTTTATCAAGGAAAGAAGAAGGAAGTAATCATTTCAAATTGTAGTGCTGCCTTTAATGTACTGGCTATCTTGTCACTCTTGAGTCACTCCTTCCCATTTTAAGAGCTATAGGGCCTTATAGAAAGTTTTTCATTAGGGGCTTGTGCTGGCAATAATGTCAGTTCCTGATTGCTCTTATTCAAGCATATACGATGCATTGAATGGCCAATCAATATGACGACTCATTTTCAAGATGGCCGATCTCTCTGTAAAGTTTGATGATCTGGTCTAAACGAATCTAGCTGATCTATGCGGAAAAACATCTGAGTACTTTTTGATGCAATTTAAAAAAAAATCATTGTTTGAGTATGTGTTTTGAAAGACCTCTTTCAAAATGCGAGGTATTTTCTGACAAAAAATAATTAACCGCTATATGATTTACAAATTGAAAACGCATTGTTTATTTAAGTAATCACGTCTGTTTATCTGGAAAGGCTGTTTCTTGTTCATTGCACATTCTCCAAAAGCGACTAACACTATGGATCCTTTTGACTATTATATTTAAAAGGGGTGTGGTCAGCTATATTTTGACAGATATATTAATATGGTGCATATATATCATGCATAAAAGTGCAACTCCACGTAAAGGTACTGCATCTGCTCCTAGCGACTGCTGGGCACGATATGGAATTGTGAAAGTTATAGACGACTTTATGTCACTACTGAGAATGATATTAAAGAAATATGTCAAAACATCAGATGCACTGCATCTAAATTACAACATCTGAGAATACCATAGTGAGGATGCCACTGCACCAAATTTATTCAGCATAAGACAGATAATAGCCATCACTCATAGAAAAAACATAAATCTATCCCTTACACTGGCATGTTATTTTCATTACAAAACCTTTACTAGGTTCAACTATCTATGCGGTGAGGATCTCACCAGGAGCTGGTGGCCGCTCAAGCTTCACATACCCCCTAAACTCAAGACAACCCACCCAATGTCAAATCAATTTGTTATAGTTATAACCCAACACACCCAACACACCTCTGGTATCCTACAGTTGTCTTTTATTTCATCTACAATTTCAACAGACACTCCACACGCAATCATACCTGTTGCACCTATGAATGTTCATTTGCTGACAGTACATGTTAAACAGACTCTTTTCACCCTGATGCGCACAATATGTCACCAAACTGTTGTCAAATAAACAGTACTATCAAGTCAAGCCGAAATACCCTTAAAAACACTCAGATGTAAATCACAGCTACATAAACCGCTCTTCTACACACAGAATCACAGCTAGTCACCTACCTGGATTGTGATGCATATGTATCATGCCACAGCATGCTGACCAGCTAGAAACCCCTTCAGCATATCTTGTTACATGCACAAGGCATTACAGTTCTAAAATTAAACATTGAACAACCTCGCTATTGACCTCACAAAACACCAATAAACAAAAATCAACTATCCAAGAATAGCACTTTGTATTTTCGCACAAATCCAATACCATAAGAACATTGTAAAAAATCCACTTTTTTTATGTGAATGGGGCGACTAAGATTTTACCTCACAGAACTCTTTCTGTCTGCGTGATTCTTTATTGTCCCCACGGAACTTTGTTTTCATGGGCAAGACTTTTATTTTTCTCACAACCCTGTAGATTTGACCTTTTAGAAATGCCGTTGCCGTTCTTTATTTGAACCTGACAATTTTGATCTAACAATGGCACTTTGTATTTGTGTATCGGTGCCTTCATGTCAAGTATTGATTTACTTTGTATTGGCTTTTCAAAAAGTTTTGTTCTGAAACTCTTTAACTTCACATTAGAACTCAGTTTTCGAGCGGACCCAGGCACTATTTCTGATTTCACTCTGCTATTTGTTAGGCCTATGCTGTGGAGTGAGGTGTCTCTTAATGCCAGATCATTCAAGGGTCATGTAGGCGGATCACCTGGGTAATTTTGGAGTGTTCAAGGTATTGGGATGATGTAAATTATTGGGGTTTGGGCTTCCACATGGACACATAGACATTTTTCGTAAAGAAAAAATGTTTTTTCAAACTGTACACATTAGCAACTACAAAACCTCCGATCACAAATGCTTCCCTTGCATTAATTAAGTTTCAAATATGCGCAAACTTTTCATTCTAAAGTTGTTCTCAATTTTGTTAGCTGAATTCAAAATGAAGCAATTTTATAACTGGAAGGAAAGTACAGTCAGCAGAGCCACAACTGCAAATAAAGTTACAAAGTGAAAACTGAGTTTACATACCAACTGATCCTTCTACTTCACTTTAAGAGCCTTGGGACCTGATTTAGAGTTTTACAACAAAAAACAAATGATGGACGGAATGCTGACAATGCAGACATTCTCCCCCAGTCAAGAGATCTGGGTTAAATCCATCGTTCTTTTGTCCACTACGCCACCCCAGTTCAGACATGGCCATATGCAAATCAGTCTTGACCCTGTGCCTCATTGTCAGCATTCCGTCCATCATTTGTTTGTTGTAACGCTTTTCGCCCTAAGTGGGATGGGTATTCCCAGGCGTGGGACCCGTGCTCTCTACGCCACTGGAGTCAAGCTATCCTGGCTGATGACGGCTGATAGCCAGAAACCGGTCATAGGATGCTTGATTCCGGTCCAGGGAAGACATGGCTTGGCAGTTCGGGCTGGACTGTTCCCATGAGGCACAGGGTCAAGACTGATTTGCTTATGGCCATGTCTAAACTGGGGTGGTGTAGTGGGCAAAAGAATGATGGATTTAACCCAGATCTCTTGACTGGGGGAGAATGTCTGCATTGTCAGCATTCCGTCCATCATTTGTTTGTTGTAACGCTTTTCGCCCTAAGTGGGATGGGTATTCCCAGGCGTGGGACCCGTGCTCTCTACGCCACTGGAGTCAAGCTATCCTGGCTGATGACGGCTGATAGCCAGAAACCGGTCATAGGATGCTTGATTCCGGTCCAGGGAAGACATGGCTTGGCAGTTCGGGCTGGACTGTTCCCATGAGGCACAGGGTCAAGACTGATTTGCTTATGGCCATGTCTAAACTGGGGTGGTGTAGTGGGCAAAAGAACGATGGATTTAACCCAGATCTCTTGACTGGGGGAGAATGTCTGCATTGTCAGCATTCCGTCCATCATTTGTTTGTTGTAACGCTTTTCGCCCTAAGTGGGATGGGTATTCCCAGGCGTGGGACCCGTGCTCTCTACGCCACTGGAGTCAAGCTATCCTGGCTGATGACGGCTGATAGCCAGAAACCGGTCATAGGATGCTTGATTCCGGTCCAGGGAAGACATGGCTTGGCAGTTCGGGCTGGACTGTTCCCATGAGGCACAGGGTCAAGACTGATTTGCTTATGGCCATGTCTAAACTGGGGTGGTGTAGTGGGCAAAAGAACGATGGATTTAACCCAGATCTCTTGACTGGGGGAGAATGTCTGCATTGTCAGCATTCCGTCCATCATTTGTTTGTTGTAACGCTTTTCGCCCTAAGTGGGATGGGTATTCCCAGGCGTGGGACCCGTGCTCTCTACGCCACTGGAGTCAAGCTCTCCTGGCTGATGACGGCTGATAGCCAGAAACCGGTCATAGGATGCTTGATTCCGGTCCAGGGAAGACATGGCTTGGCAGTTCGGGCTGGACTGTTCCCATGAGGCACAGGGTCAAGACTGATTTGCTTATGGCCATGTCTAAACTGGGGTGGTGTAGTGGGCAAAAGAACGATGGATTTAACCCAGATCTCTTGACAGGGGGAGAATGTCTGCATTGTCAGCATTCCGTCCATCATTTGTTTGTTGTAACGCTTTTCGCCCTAAGTGGGATGTGTATTCCCAGGCGTGGGACCCGTGCTCTCTACGCCACTGGAGTCAAGCTATCCTGGCTGATGACGGCAGATAGCCAGAAACCGGTCATAGGATGCTTGATTCCGGTCCAGGGAAGACATGGCTTGGCAGTTCGGGCTGGACTGTTCCCATGAGGCACAGGGTCAAGACTGATTTGCTTATGGCCATGTCTAAACTGGGGTGGTGTAGTGGGCAAAAGAACGATGGATTTAACCCAGATCTCTTGACTGGGGGAGAATGTCTGCATTGTCAGCATTCCGTCCATCATTTGTTTGTTGTAACGCTTTTCGCCCTAAGTGGGATGGGTATTCCCAGGCGTGGGACCCGTGCTCTCTACGCCACTGGAGTCAAGCTATCCTGGCTGATGACGGCTGATAGCCAGAAACCGGTCATAGGATGCTTGATTCCGGTCCAGGGAAGACATGGCTTGGCAGTTCGGGCTGGCCTGTTCCCATGAGGCACAGGGTCAAGACTGATTTGCTTATGGCCATGTCTAAACTGGGGTGGTGTAGTGGGCAAAAGAACGATGGATTTAACCCAGATCTCTTGACTGGGGGAGAATGTCTGCATTGTCAGCATTCCGTCCATCATTTGTTTGTTGTAACGCTTTTCGCCCTAAGTGGGATGGGTATTCCCAGGCGTGGGACCCGTGCTCTCTACGCCACTGGAGTCAAGCTATCCTGGCTGATGACGGCTGATAGCCAGAAACCGGTCATAGGATGCTTGATTCCGGTCCAGGGAAGACATGGCTTGGCAGTTCGGGCTGGACTGTTCCCATGAGGCACAGGGTCAAGACTGATTTGCTTATGGCCATGTCTAAACTGGGGTGGTGTAGTGGGCAAAAGAACGATGGATTTAACCCAGATCTCTTGACTGGGGGAGAATGTCTGCATTGTCAGCATTCCGTCCATCATTTGTTTGTTGTAACGCTTTTCGCCCTAAGTGGGATGGGTATTCCCAGGCGTGGGACCCGTGCTCTCTATGCCACTGGAGTCAAGCTATCCTGGCTGATGACGGCTGATAGCCAGAAACCGGTCATAGGATGCTTGATTCCGGTCCAGGGAAGACATGGCTTGGCAGTTCGGGCTGGACTGTTCCCATGAGGCACAGGGTCAAGACTGATTTGCTTATGGCCATGTCTAAACTGGGGTGGTGTAGTGGGCAAAAGAACGATGGATTTAACCCAGATCTCTTGACTGGGGGAGAATGTCTGCATTGTCAGCATTCCGTCCATCATTTGTTTGTTGTAACGCTTTTCGCCCTAAGTGGGATGGGTATTCCCAGGCGTGGGACCCGTGCTCTCTACGCCACTGGAGTCAAGCTATCCTGGCTGATGACGGCTGATAGCCAGAAACCGGTCATAGGATGCTTGATTCCGGTCCAGGGAAGACATGGCTTGGCAGTTCGGGCTGGACTGTTCCCATGAGGCACAGGGTCAAGACTGATTTGCTTATGGCCATGTCTAAACTGGGGTGGTGTAGTGGGCAAAAGAACGATGGATTTAACCCAGATCTCTTGACTGGGGGAGAATGTCTGCATTGTCAGCATTCCGTCCATCATTTGTTTGTTGTAACGCTTTTCGCCCTAAGTGGGATGGGTATTCCCAGGCGTGGGACCCGTGCTCTCTACGCCACTGGAGTCAAGCTATCCTGGCTGATGACGGCTGATAGCCAGAAACCGGTCATAGGATGCTTGATTCCGGTCCAGGGAAGACATGGCTTGGCAGTTCGGGCTGGACTGTTCCCATGAGGCACAGGGTCAAGACTGATTTGCTTATGGCCATGTCTAAACTGGGGTGGTGTAGTGGGCAAAAGAATGATGGATTTAACCCAGATCTCTTGACTGGGGGAGAATGTCTGCATTGTCAGCATTCCGTCCATCATTTGTTTGTTGTAACGCTTTTCGCCCTAAGTGGGATGGGTATTCCCAGGCGTGGGACCCGTGCTCTCTACGCCACTGGAGTCAAGCTATCCTGGCTGATGACGGCTGATAGCCAGAAACCGGTCATAGGATGCTTGATTCCGGTCCAGGGAAGACATGGCTTGGCAGTTCGGGCTGGACTGTTCCCATGAGGCACAGGGTCAAGACTGATTTGCTTATGGCCATATCTAAACTGGGGTGGTGTAGTGGGCAAAAGAACGATGAATTTAACCCAGATCTCTTGACTGGGGGAGAATGTCTGCATTGTCAGCATTCCGTCCATCATTTGTTTGTTGTAACGCTTTTCGCCCTAAGTGGGATGGGTATTCCCAGGCGTGGGACCCGTGCTCTCTACTCCACTGGAGTCAAGCTATCCTGGCTGATGACGGCTGATAGCCAGAAACCGGTCATAGGATGCTTGATTCCGGTCCAGGGAAGACATGGCTTGGCAGTTCGGGCTGGACTGTTCCCATGAGGCACAGGGTCAAGACTGATTTGCTTATGGCCATGTCTAAACTGGGGTGGTGTAGTGGGCAAAAGAACGATGGATTTAACCCAGATCTCTTGACTGGGGGAGAATGTCTGCATTGTCAGCATTCCGTCCATCATTTGTTTGTTGTAACGCTTTTCGCCCTAAGTGGGATGGGTATTCCCAGGCGTGGGACCCGTGCTCTCTACGCCACTGGAGTCAAGCTATCCTGGCTGATGACGGCTGATAGCCAGAAACCGGTCATAGGATGCTTGATTCCGGTCCAGGGAAGACATGGCTTGGCAGTTCGGGCTGGACTGTTCCCATGAGGCACAGGGTCAAGACTGATTTGCTTATGGCCATGTCTAAACTGGGGTGGTGTAGTGGGCAAAAGAACGATGGATTTAACCCAGATCTCTTGACTGGGGGAGAATGTCTGCATTGTCAGCATCCGTCCATCATTTGTTTGTTGTAACGCTTTTCGCCCTAAGTGGGATGGGTATTCCCAGGCGAGGGACTCGTGCTCTCTACACCACTGGAGTCAAGCTATCCTGGCTGATGACGGCTGATAGCCAGAAACCGGTCATAGGATGCTTGATTCCGGTCCAGGGAAGACATGGCTTGGCAGTTCGGGCTGGACTGTTCCCATGAGGCACAGGGTCAAGACTGATTTGCTTATGGCCATGTCTAAACTGGGGTGGTGTAGTGGGCAAAAGAACGATGGATTTAACCCAGATCTCTTGACTGGGGGAGAATGTCTGCATTGTCAGCATTCCGTCCATCATTTGTTTGTTGTAACGCTTTTCGCCCTAAGTGGGATGGGTATTCCCAGGCGTGGGACCCGTGCTCTCTACGCCACTGGAGTCAAGCTATCCTGGCTGATGACGGCTGATAGCCAGAAACCGGTCATAGGATGCTTGATTCCGGTCCAGGGAAGACATGGCTTGGCAGTTCGGGCTGGACTGTTCCCATGAGGCACAGGGTCAAGACTGATTTGCTTATGGCCATGTCTAAACTGGGGTGGTGTAGTGGGCAAAAGAACGATGGATTTAACCCAGATCTCTTGACTGGGGGAGAATGTCTGCATTGTCAGCATCCGTCCATCATTTGTTTGTTGTAACGCTTTTCGCCCTAAGTGGGATGGGTATTCCCGGGCGAGGGACCCGTGCTCTCTACGCCACTGGAGTCAAGCTATCCTGGCTGATGACGGCTGATAGCCAGAAACCGGTCATAGGATGCTTGATTCCGGTCCAGGGAAGACATGGCTTGGCAGTTCGGGCTGGACTGTTCCCATGAGGCACAGGGTCAAGACTGATTTGCTTATGGCCATGTCTAAACTGGGGTGGTGTAGTGGGCAAAAGAACGATGGATTTAACCCAGATCTCTTGACTGGGGGAGAATGTCTGCATTGTCAGCATTCCGTCCATCATTTGTTTGTTGTAACGCTTTTCGCCCTAAGTGGGATGGGTATTCCCAGGCGTGGGACCCGTGCTCTCTACGCCACTGGAGTCAAGCTATCCTGGCTGATGACGGCTGATAGCCAGAAACCGGTCATAGGATGCTTGATTCCGGTCCAGGGAAGACATGGCTTGGCAGTTCGGGCTGGACTGTTCCCATGAGGCACAGGGTCAAGACTGATTTGCTTATGGCCATGTCTAAACTGGGGTGGTGTAGTGGGCAAAAGAACGATGGATTTAACCCAGATCTCTTGACTGGGGGAGAATGTCTGCATTGTCAGCATCCGTCCATCATTTGTTTGTTGTAACGCTTTTCGCCCTAAGTGGGATGGGTATTCCCAGGCGAGGGACCCGTGCTCTCTACGCCACTGGAGTCAAGCTATCCTGGCTGATGACGGCTGATAGCCAGAAACCGGTCATAGGATGCTTGATTCCGGTCCAGGGAAGACATGGCTTGGCAGTTCGGGCTGGACTGTTCCCATGAGGCACAGGGTCAAGACTGATTTGCTTATGGCCATGTCTAAACTGGGGTGGTGTAGTGGGCAAAAGAACGATGGATTTAACCCAGATCTCTTGACTGGGGGAGAATGTCTGCATTGTCAGCATTCCGTCCATCATTTGTTTGTTGTAACGCTTTTCGCCCTAAGTGGGATGGGTATTCCCAGGCGTGGGACCCGTGCTCTCTACGCCACTGGAGTCAAGCTATCCTGGCTGATGACGGCTGATAGCCAGAAACCGGTCATAGGATGCTTGATTCCGGTCCAGGGAAGACATGGCTTGGCAGTTCGGGCTGGACTGTTCCCATGAGGCACAGGGTCAAGACTGATTTGCTTATGGCCATGTCTAAACTGGGGTGGTGTAGTGGGCAAAAGAACGATGGATTTAACCCAGATCTCTTGACTGGGGGAGAATGTCTGCATTGTCAGCATCCGTCCATCATTTGTTTGTTGTAACGCTTTTCGCCCTAAGTGGGATGGGTATTCCCAGGCGAGGGACCCGTGCTCTCTACGCCACTGGAGTCAAGCTATCCTGGCTGATGACGGCTGATAGCCAGAAACCGGTCATAGGATGCTTGATTCTGGTCCAGGGAAGACATGGCTTGGCAGTTCGGGCTGGACTGTTCCCATGAGGCACAGGGTCAAGACTGATTTGCTTATGGCCATGTCTAAACTGGGGTGGTGTAGTGGGCAAAAGAACGATGGATTTAACCCAGATCTCTTGACTGGGGGAGAATGTCTGCATTGTCAGCATTCCGTCCATCATTTGTTTGTTGTAACGCTTTTCGCCCTAAGTGGGATGGGTATTCCCAGGCGTGGGACCCGTGCTCTCTACGCCACTGGAGTCAAGCTATCCTGGCTGATGACGGCTGATAGCCAGAAACCGGTCATAGGATGCTTGATTCCGGTCCAGGGAAGACATGGCTTGGCTGTTCGGGCTGGACTGTTCCCATGAGGCACAGGGTCATGACTGATTTGCTTATGGCCATGTCTAAACTGGGGTGGTGTAGTGGGCAAAAGAACGATGGATTTAACCCAGATCTCTTGACTGGGGGAGAATGTCTGCATTGTCAGCATTCCGTCCATCATTTGTTTGTTGTAACGCTTTTCACCCTAAGTGGGATGGGTATTCCCAGGCGTGGGACCCGTGCTCTCTACGCCACTGGAGTCAAGCTATCCTGGCTGATGACGGCTGATAGCCAGAAACCGGTCACAGGATGCTTGATTCCGGTCCAGGGAAGACATGGCTTGGCAGTTCGGGCTGGACTGTTCCCATGAGGCACAGGGTCAAGACTGATTTGCTTATGGCCATGTCTAAACTGGGGTGGTGTAGTGGGCAAAAGAACGATGGATTTAACCCAGATCTCTTGACTGGGGGAGAATGTCTGCATTGTCAGCATTCCGTCCATCATTTGTTTGTTGTAACGCTTTTCGCCCTAAGTGGGATGGGTATTCCCAGGCGTGGGACCCGTGCTCTCTACGCCACTGGAGTCAAGCTATCCTGGCTGATGACGGCTGATAGCCAGAAACCGGTCATAGGATGCTTGATTCCGGTCCAGGGAAGACATGGCTTGGCAGTTCGGGCTGGACTGTTCCCATGAGGCACAGGGTCAAGACTGATTTGCTTATGGCCATGTCTAAACTGGGGTGGTGTAGTGGGCAAAAGAACGATGGATTTAACCCAGATCTCTTGACTGGGGGAGAATGTCTGCATTGTCAGCATTCCGTCCATCATTTGTTTGTTGTAACGCTTTTCGCCCTAAGTGGGATGGGTATTCCCAGGCGTGGGACCCGTGCTCTCTACGCCACTGGAGTCAAGCTATCCTGGCTGATGACGGCTGATAGCCAGAAACCGGTCATAGGATGCTTGATTCCGGTCCAGGGAAGACATGGCTTGGCAGTTCGGGCTGGACTGTTCCCATGAGGCACAGGGTCAAGACTGATTTGTATATGGCCATGTCTAAACTGGGGTGGTGTAGTGGGCAAAAGAACGATGGATTTAACCCAGATCTCGTGACTGGGGGAGAATGTCTGCATTGTCAGCATTCCGTCCATCATTTGTTTGTTGTAACGCTTTTCGCCCTAAGTGGGATGGGTATTCCCAGGCGTGGGACCCGTGCTCTCTACGCCACTGGAGTCAAGCTATCCTGGCTGATGACGGCTGATAGCCAGAAACCGGTCATAGGATGCTTGATTCCGGTCCAGGGAAGACATGGCTTGGCAGTTCGGGCTGGACTGTTCCCATGAGGCACAGGGTCAAGACTGATTTGCTTATGGCCATGTCTAAACTGGGGTGGTGTAGTGGGCAAAAGAACGATGGATTTAACCCAGATCTCTTGACTGGGGGAGAATGTCTGCATTGTCAGCATTCCGTCCATCATTTGTTTGTTGTAACGCTTTTCGCCCTAAGTGGGATGGGTATTCCCAGGCGTGGGACCCGTGCTCTCTACGCCACTGGAGTCAAGCTATCCTGGCTGATGACGGCTGATAGCCAGAAACCGGTCATAGGATGCTTGATTCCGGTCCAGGGAAGTCATGGCTTGGCAGTTCGGGCTGGACTGTTCCCATGAGGCACAGGGTCAAGTCTGATTTGCTTATGGCCATGTCTAAACTGGGGTGGTGTAGTGGGCAAAAGAACGATGGATTTAACCCAGATCTCTTGACTGGGGGAGAATGTCTGCATTGTCAGCATTCCGTCCATCATTTGTTTGTTGTAACGCTTTTCGCCCTAAGTGGGATGGGTATTCCCAGGCGTGGGACCCGTGCTCTCTACGCCACTGGAGTCAAGCTATCCTGGCTGATGACGGCTGATAGCCAGAAACCGGTCATAGGATGCTTGATTCCGGTCCAGGGAAGACATGGCTTGGCAGTTCGGGCTGGACTGTTCCCATGAGGCACAGGGTCAAGACTGATTTGCTTATGGCCATGTCTAAACTGGGGTGGTGTAGTGGGCAAAAGAACGATGGATTTAACCCAGATCTCTTGACTGGGGGAGAATGTCTGCATTGTCAGCATTCCGTCCATCATTTGTTTGTTGTAACGCTTTTCGCCCTAAGTGGGATGGGTATTCCCAGGCGTGGGACCCGTGCTCTCTACGCCACTGGAGTCAAGCTATCCTGGCTGATGACGGCTGATAGCCAGAAACCGGTCATAGGATGCTTGATTCCGGTCCAGGGAAGACATGGCTTGGCAGTTCGGGCTGGACTGTTCCCATGAGGCACAGGGTCAAGACTGATTTGCTTATGGCCATGTCTAAACTGGGGTGGTGTAGTGGGCAAAAGAACGATGGATTTAACCCAGATCTCTTGACTGGGGGAGAATGTCTGCATTGTCAGCATTCCGTCCATCATTTGTTTGTTGTAACGCTTTTCGCCCTAAGTGGGATGGGTATTCCCAGGCGTGGGACCCGTGCTCTCTACGCCACTGGAGTCAAGCTATCCTGGCTGATGACGGCAGATAGCCAGAAACCGGTCATAGGATGCTTGATTCCGGTCCAGGGAAGACATGGCTTGGCAGTTCGGGCTGGACTGTTCCCATGAGGCACAGGGTCAAGACTGATTTGCTTATGGCCATGTCTAAACTGGGGTGGTGTAGTGGGCAAAAGAACGATGGATTTAACCCAGATCTCTTGACTGGGGGAGAATGTCTGCATTGTCAGCATTCCGTCCATCATTTGTTTGTTGTAACGCTTTTCGCCCTAAGTGGGATGGGTATTCCCAGGCGTGGGACCCGTGCTCTCTACGCCACTGGAGTCAAGCTATCCTGGCTGATGACGGCTGATAGCCAGAAACCGGTCATAGGATGCTTGATTCCGGTCCAGGGAAGACATGGCTTGGCAGTTCGGGCTGGACTGTTCCCATGAGGCACAGGGTCAAGACTGATTTGCTTATGGCCATGTCTAAACTGGGGTGGTGTAGTGGGCAAAAGAACGATGGATTTAACCCAGATCTCTTGACTGGGGGAGAATGTCTGCATTGTCAGCATTCCGTCCATCATTTGTTTGTTGTAACGCTTTTCGCCCTAAGTGGGATGGGTATTCCCAGGCGTGGGACCCGTGCTCTCTACGCCACTGGAGTCAAGCTATCCTGGCTGATGACGGCTGATAGCCAGAAACCGGTCATAGGATGCTTGATTCCGGTCCAGGGAAGACATGGCTTGGCAGTTCGGGCTGGACTGTTCCCATGAGGCACAGGGTCAAGACTGATTTGCTTATGGCCATGTCTAAACTGGGGTGGTGTAGTGGGCAAAAGAACGATGGATTTAACCCAGATCTCTTGACTGGGGGAGAATGTCTGCATTGTCAGCATTCCGTCCATCATTTGTTTGTTGTAACGCTTTTCGCCCTAAGTGGGATGGGTATTCCCAGGCGTGGGACCCGTGCTCTCTACGCCACTGGAGTCAAGCTATCCTGGCTGATGACGGCTGATAGCCAGAAACCGGTCATAGGATGCTTGATTCCGGTCCAGGGAAGACATGGCTTGGCAGTTCGGGCTGGACTGTTCCCATGAGGCACAGGGTCAAGACTGATTTGCTTATGGCCATGTCTAAACTGGGGTGGTGTAGTGGGCAAAAGAACGATGGATTTAACCCAGATCTCTTGACTGGGGGAGAATGTCTGCATTGTCAGCATTCCGTCCATCATTTGTTTGTTGTAACGCTTTTCGCCCTAAGTGGGATGGGTATTCCCAGGCGTGGGACCAGTGCTCTCTACGCCACTGGAGTCAAGCTATCCTGACTGATGACGGCTGATAGCCAGAAACCAGTCATAGGATGCTTGATTCCGGTCCAGGGAAGACATGGCTTGGCAGTTCGGGCTGGACTGTTCCCATGAGGCACAGGGTCAAGACTGATTTGCTTATGGCCATGTCTAAACTGGGGTGGTGTAGTGGGCAAAAGAACGATGGATTTAACCCAGATCTCTTGACTGGGGGAGAATGTCTGCATTGTCAGCATTCCGTCCATCATTTGTTTATTGTAACGCTTTTCGCCCTACGTGGGATGGGTATTCCCAGGCGTGGGACCCGTGCTCTCTACGCCACTGGAGTCAAGCTATCCTGGCTGATGACGGCTGATAGCCAGAAACCGGTCATAGGATGCTTGATTCCGGTCCAGGGAAGACATGGCTTGGCAGTTCGGGCTGGACTGTTCCCATGAGGCACAGGGTCAAGACTGATTTGCTTATGGCCATGTCTAAACTGGGGTGGTGTAGTGGGCAAAAGAACAATGGATTTAACCCAGATCTCTTGACTGGGGGAGAATGTCTGCATTGTCAGCATTCCGTCCATCATTTGTTTGTTGTAACGCTTTTCGCCCTAAGTGGGATGGGTATTCCCAGGCGTGGGACCCGTGCTCTCTACGCCACTGGAGTCAAGCTATCCTGGCTGATGACGGCTGATAGCCAGAAACCGGTCATAGGATGCTTGATTCCGGTCCAGGGAAGACATGGCTTGGCAGTTCGGGCTGGACTGTTCCCATGAGGCACAGGGTCAAGACTGATTTGCTTATGGCCATGTCTAAACTGGGGTGGTGTAGTGGGCAAAAGAACGATGGATTTAACCCAGATCTCTTGACTGGGGGAGAATGTCTGCATTGTCAGCATTCCGTCTATCATTTGTTTGTTGTAACGCTTTTCGCCCTAAGTGGGATGGGTATTCCCAGGCGTGGGACCCGTGCTCTCTACGCCACTGGAGTCAAGCTATCCTGGCTGATGACGGCTGATAGCCAGAAACCGGTCATAGGATGCTTGATTCCGGTCCAGGGAAGACATGGCTTGGCAGTTCGGGCTGGACTGTTCCCATGAGGCACAGGGTCAAGACTGATTTGCTTATGGCCATGTCTAAACTGGGGTGGTGTAGTGGGCAAAAGAACGATGGATTTAACCCAGATCTTTTGACTGGGGGAGAATGTCTGCATTGTCAGCATTCCGTCCATCATTTGTTTGTTGTAACGCTTTTCGCCCTAAGTGGGATGGGTATTCCCAGGCGTGGGACCCGTGCTCTCTACGCCACTGGAGTCAAGCTATCCTGGCTGATGACGGCTGATAGCCAGAAACCGGTCATAGGATGCTTGATTCCGGTCCAGGGAAGACATGGCTTGGCAGTTCGGGCTGGACTGTTCCCATGAGGCACAGGGTCAAGACTGATTTGCTTATGGCCATGTCTAAACTGGGGTGGTGTAGTGGGCAAAAGAACGATGGATTTAACCCAGATCTCTTGACTGGGGGAGAATGTCTGCATTGTCAGCATTCCGTCCATCATTTGTTTGTTGTAACGCTTTTCGCCCTAAGTGGGATGGGTATTCCCAGGCGTGGGACCCGTGCTCTCTACGCCACTGGAGTCAAGCTATCCTGGCTGATGACGGCTGATAGCCAGAAACCGGTCATAGGATGCTTGATTCCGGTCCAGGGAAGACATGGCTTGGCAGTTCGGGCTGGACTGTTTCCATGAGGCACAGGGTCAAGACTGATTTGCTTATGGCCATGTCTAAACTGGGGTGGTGTAGTGGGCAAAAGAACGATGGATTTAACCCAGATCTCTTGACTGGGGGAGAATGTCTGCATTGTCAGCATTCCGTCCATCATTTGTTTGTTGTAACGCTTTTCGCCCTAAGTGGGATGGGTATTCCCAGGCGTGGGACCCGTGCTCTCTACGCCACTGGAGTCAAGCTATCCTGGCTGATGACGGCTGATAGCCAGAAACCGGTCATAGGATGCTTGATTCCGGTCCAGGGAAGTCATGGCTTGGCAGTTCGGGCTGGACTGTTCCCATGAGGCACAGGGTCAAGTCTGATTTGCTTATGGCCATGTCTAAACTGGGGTGGTGTAGTGGGCAAAAGAACGATGGATTTAACCCAGATCTCTTGACTGGGGGAGAATGTCTGCATTGTCAGCATTCCGTCCATCATTTGTTTGTTGTAACGCTTTTCGCCCTAAGTGGGATGGGTATTCCCAGGCGTGGGACCCGTGCTCTCTACGCCACTGGAGTCAAGCTATCCTGGCTGATGACGGCTGATAGCCAGAAACCGGTCATAGGATGCTTGATTCCGGTCCAGGGAAGACATGGCTTGGCAGTTCGGGCTGGACTGTTCCCATGAGGCACAGGGTCAAGACTGATTTGCTTATGGCCATGTCTAAACTGGGGTGGTGTAGTGGGCAAAAGAACGATGGATTTAACCCAGATCTCTTGACTGGGGGAGAATGTCTGCATTGTCAGCATTCCGTCCATCATTTGTTTGTTGTAACGCTTTTCGCCCTAAGTGGGATGGGTATTCCCAGGCGTGGGACCCGTGCTCTCTACGCCACTGGAGTCAAGCTATCCTGGCTGATGACGGCTGATAGCCAGAAACCGGTCATAGGATGCTTGATTCCGGTCCAGGGAAGACATGGCTTGGCAGTTCGGGCTGGACTGTTCCCATGAGGCACAGGGTCAAGACTGATTTGCTTATGGCCATGTCTAAACTGGGGTGGTGTAGTGGGCAAAAGAACGATGGATTTAACCCAGATCTCTTGACTGGGGGAGAATGTCTGCATTGTCAGCATTCCGTCCATCATTTGTTTGTTGTAACGCTTTTCGCCCTAAGTGGGATGGGTATTCCCAGGCGTGGGACCCGTGCTCTCTACGCCACTGGAGTCAAGCTATCCTGGCTGATGACGGCAGATAGCCAGAAACCGGTCATAGGATGCTTGATTCCGGTCCAGGGAAGACATGGCTTGGCAGTTCGGGCTGGACTGTTCCCATGAGGCACAGGGTCAAGACTGATTTGCTTATGGCCATGTCTAAACTGGGGTGGTGTAGTGGGCAAAAGAACGATGGATTTAACCCAGATCTCTTGACTGGGGGAGAATGTCTGCATTGTCAGCATTCCGTCCATCATTTGTTTGTTGTAACGCTTTTCGCCCTAAGTGGGATGGGTATTCCCAGGCGTGGGACCCGTGCTCTCTACGCCACTGGAGTCAAGCTATCCTGGCTGATGACGGCTGATAGCCAGAAACCGGTCATAGGATGCTTGATTCCGGTCCAGGGAAGACATGGCTTGGCAGTTCGGGCTGGACTGTTCCCATGAGGCACAGGGTCAAGACTGATTTGCTTATGGCCATGTCTAAACTGGGGTGGTGTAGTGGGCAAAAGAACGATGGATTTAACCCAGATCTCTTGACTGGGGGAGAATGTCTGCATTGTCAGCATTCCGTCCATCATTTGTTTGTTGTAACGCTTTTCGCCCTAAGTGGGATGGGTATTCCCAGGCGTGGGACCCGTGCTCTCTACGCCACTGGAGTCAAGCTATCCTGGCTGATGACGGCTGATAGCCAGAAACCGGTCATAGGATGCTTGATTCCGGTCCAGGGAAGACATGGCTTGGCAGTTCGGGCTGGACTGTTCCCATGAGGCACAGGGTCAAGACTGATTTGCTTATGGCCATGTCTAAACTGGGGTGGTGTAGTGGGCAAAAGAACGATGGATTTAACCCAGATCTCTTGACTGGGGGAGAATGTCTGCATTGTCAGCATTCCGTCCATCATTTGTTTGTTGTAACGCTTTTCGCCCTAAGTGGGATGGGTATTCCCAGGCGTGGGACCCGTGCTCTCTACGCCACTGGAGTCAAGCTATCCTGGCTGATGACGGCTGATAGCCAGAAACCGGTCATAGGATGCTTGATTCCGGTCCAGGGAAGACATGGCTTGGCAGTTCGGGCTGGACTGTTCCCATGAGGCACAGGGTCAAGACTGATTTGCTTATGGCCATGTCTAAACTGGGGTGGTGTAGTGGGCAAAAGAACGATGGATTTAACCCAGATCTCTTGACTGGGGGAGAATGTCTGCATTGTCAGCATTCCGTCCATCATTTGTTTGTTGTAACGCTTTTCGCCCTAAGTGGGATGGGTATTCCCAGGCGTGGGACCCGTGCTCTCTACGCCACTGGAGTCAAGCTATCCTGACTGATGACGGCTGATAGCCAGAAACCAGTCATAGGATGCTTGATTCCGGTCCAGGGAAGACATGGCTTGGCAGTTCGGGCTGGACTGTTCCCATGAGGCACAGGGTCAAGACTGATTTGCTTATGGCCATGTCTAAACTGGGGTGGTGTAGTGGGCAAAAGAACGATGGATTTAACCCAGATCTCTTGACTGGGGGAGAATGTCTGCATTGTCAGCATTCCGTCCATCATTTGTTTATTGTAACGCTTTTCGCCCTACGTGGGATGGGTATTCCCAGGCGTGGGACCCGTGCTCTCTACGCCACTGGAGTCAAGCTATCCTGGCTGATGACGGCTGATAGCCAGAAACCGGTCATAGGATGCTTGATTCCGGTCCAGGGAAGACATGGCTTGGCAGTTCGGGCTGGACTGTTCCCATGAGGCACAGGGTCAAGACTGATTTGCTTATGGCCATGTCTAAACTGGGGTGGTGTAGTGGGCAAAAGAACGATGGATTTAACCCAGATCTCTTGACTGGGGGAGAATGTCTGCATTGTCAGCATTCCGTCCATCATTTGTTTGTTGTAACGCTTTTCGCCCTAAGTGGGATGGGTATTCCCAGGCGTGGGACCCGTGCTCTCTACGCCACTGGAGTCAAGCTATCCTGGCTGATGACGGCTGATAGCCAGAAACCGGTCATAGGATGCTTGATTCCGGTCCAGGGAAGACATGGCTTGGCAGTTCGGGCTGGACTGTTTCCATGAGGCACAGGGTCAAGACTGATTTGCTTATGGCCATGTCTAAACTGGGGTGGTGTAGTGGGCAAAAGAACGATGGATTTAACCCAGATCTCTTGACTGGGGGAGAATGTCTGCATTGTCAGCATTCCGTCCATCATTTGTTTGTTGTAACGCTTTTCGCCCTAAGTGGGATGGGTATTCCCAGGCGTGGGACCCGTGCTCTCTACGCCACTGGAGTCAAGCTATCCTGGCTGATGACGGCTGATAGCCAGAAACCGGTCATAGGATGCTTGATTCCGGTCCAGGGAAGACATGGCTTGGCAGTTCGGGCTGGACTGTTCCCATGAGGCACAGGGTCAAGACTGATTTGCTTATGGCCATGTCTAAACTGGGGTGGTGTAGTGGGCAAAAGAACGATGGATTTAACCCAGATCTCTTGACTGGGGGAGAATGTCTGCATTGTCAGCATTCCGTCCATCATTTGTTTGTTGTAACGCTTTTCGCCCTAAGTGGGATGGGTATTCCCAGGCGTGGGACCCGTGCTCTCTACGCCACTGGAGTCAAGCTATCCTGGCTGATGACGGCAGATAGCCAGAAACCGGTCATAGGATGCTTGATTCCGGTCCAGGGAAGACATGGCTTGGCAGTTCGGGCTGGACTGTTCCCATGAGGCACAGGGTCAAGACTGATTTGCTTATGGCCATGTCTAAACTGGGGTGGTGTAGTGGGCAAAAGAACGATGGATTTAACCCAGATCTCTTGACTGGGGGAGAATGTCTGCATTGTCAGCATTCCGTCCATCATTTGTTTGTTGTAACGCTTTTCGCCCTAAGTGGGATGGGTATTCCCAGGCGTGGGACCCGTGCTCTCTACGCCACTGGAGTCAAGCTATCCTGGCTGATGACGGCTGATAGCCAGAAACCGGTCATAGGATGCTTGATTCCGGTCCAGGGAAGACATGGCTTGGCAGTTCGGGCTGGACTGTTCCCATGAGGCACAGGGTCAAGACTGATTTGCTTATGGCCATGTCTAAACTGGGGTGGTGTAGTGGGCAAAAGAACGATGGATTTAACCCAGATCTCTTGACTGGGGGAGAATGTCTGCATTGTCAGCATTCCGTCCATCATTTGTTTGTTGTAACGCTTTTCGCCCTAAGTGGGATGGGTATTCCCAGGCGTGGGACCCGTGCTCTCTACGCCACTGGAGTCAAGCTATCCTGGCTGATGACGGCTGATAGCCAGAAACCGGTCATAGGATGCTTGATTCCGGTCCAGGGAAGACATGGCTTGGCAGTTCGGGCTGGACTGTTCCCATGAGGCACAGGGTCAAGACTGATTTGCTTATGGCCATGTCTAAACTGGGGTGGTGTAGTGGGCAAAAGAACGATGGATTTAACCCAGATCTCTTGACTGGGGGAGAATGTCTGCATTGTCAGCATTCCGTCCATCATTTGTTTGTTGTAACGCTTTTCGCCCTAAGTGGGATGGGTATTCCCAGGCGTGGGACCCGTGCTCTCTACGCCACTGGAGTCAAGCTATCCTGGCTGATGACGGCTGATAGCCAGAAACCGGTCATAGGATGCTTGATTCCGGTCCAGGGAAGACATGGCTTGGCAGTTCGGGCTGGACTGTTCCCATGAGGCACAGGGTCAAGACTGATTTGCTTATGGCCATGTCTAAACTGGGGTGGTGTAGTGGGCAAAAGAACGATGGATTTAACCCAGATCTCTTGACTGGGGGAGAATGTCTGCATTGTCAGCATTCCGTCCATCATTTGTTTGTTGTAACGCTTTTCGCCCTAAGTGGGATGGGTATTCCCAGGCGTGGGACCAGTGCTCTCTACGCCACTGGAGTCAAGCTATCCTGACTGATGACGGCTGATAGCCAGAAACCAGTCATAGGATGCTTGATTCCGGTCCAGGGAAGACATGGCTTGGCAGTTCGGGCTGGACTGTTCCCATGAGGCACAGGGTCAAGACTGATTTGCTTATGGCCATGTCTAAACTGGGGTGGTGTAGTGGGCAAAAGAACGATGGATTTAACCCAGATCTCTTGACTGGGGGAGAATGTCTGCATTGTCAGCATTCCGTCCATCATTTGTTTATTGTAACGCTTTTCGCCCTACGTGGGATGGGTATTCCCAGGCGTGGGACCCGTGCTCTCTACGCCACTGGAGTCAAGCTATCCTGGCTGATGACGGCTGATAGCCAGAAACCGGTCATAGGATGCTTGATTCCGGTCCAGGGAAGACATGGCTTGGCAGTTCGGGCTGGACTGTTCCCATGAGGCACAGGGTCAAGACTGATTTGCTTATGGCCATGTCTAAACTGGGGTGGTGTAGTGGGCAAAAGAACAATGGATTTAACCCAGATCTCTTGACTGGGGGAGAATGTCTGCATTGTCAGCATTCCGTCCATCATTTGTTTGTTGTAACGCTTTTCGCCCTAAGTGGGATGGGTATTCCCAGGCGTGGGACCCGTGCTCTCTACGCCACTGGAGTCAAGCTATCCTGGCTGATGACGGCTGATAGCCAGAAACCGGTCATAGGATGCTTGATTCCGGTCCAGGGAAGACATGGCTTGGCAGTTCGGGCTGGACTGTTCCCATGAGGCACAGGGTCAAGACTGATTTGCTTATGGCCATGTCTAAACTGGGGTGGTGTAGTGGGCAAAAGAACGATGGATTTAACCCAGATCTCTTGACTGGGGGAGAATGTCTGCATTGTCAGCATTCCGTCTATCATTTGTTTGTTGTAACGCTTTTCGCCCTAAGTGGGATGGGTATTCCCAGGCGTGGGACCCGTGCTCTCTACGCCACTGGAGTCAAGCTATCCTGGCTGATGACGGCTGATAGCCAGAAACCGGTCATAGGATGCTTGATTCCGGTCCAGGGAAGACATGGCTTGGCAGTTCGGGCTGGACTGTTCCCATGAGGCACAGGGTCAAGACTGATTTGCTTATGGCCATGTCTAAACTGGGGTGGTGTAGTGGGCAAAAGAACGATGGATTTAACCCAGATCTTTTGACTGGGGGAGAATGTCTGCATTGTCAGCATTCCGTCCATCATTTGTTTGTTGTAACGCTTTTCGCCCTAAGTGGGATGGGTATTCCCAGGCGTGGGACCCGTGCTCTCTACGCCACTGGAGTCAAGCTATCCTGGCTGATGACGGCTGATAGCCAGAAACCGGTCATAGGATGCTTGATTCCGGTCCAGGGAAGACATGGCTTGGCAGTTCGGGCTGGACTGTTCCCATGAGGCACAGGGTCAAGACTGATTTGCTTATGGCCATGTCTAAACTGGGGTGGTGTAGTGGGCAAAAGAACGATGGATTTAACCCAGATCTCTTGACTGGGGGAGAATGTCTGCATTGTCAGCATTCCGTCCATCATTTGTTTGTTGTAACGCTTTTCGCCCTAAGTGGGATGGGTATTCCCAGGCGTGGGACCCGTGCTCTCTACGCCACTGGAGTCAAGCTATCCTGGCTGATGACGGCTGATAGCCAGAAACCGGTCATAGGATGCTTGATTCCGGTCCAGGGAAGACATGGCTTGGCAGTTCGGGCTGGACTGTTTCCATGAGGCACAGGGTCAAGACTGATTTGCTGATGGCCATGTCTAAACTGGGGTGGTGTAGTGGGCAAAAGAACGATGGATTTAACCCAGATCTCTTGACTGGGGGAGAATGTCTGCATTGTCAGCATTCCGTCCATCATTTGTTTGTTGTAACGCTTTTCGCCCTAAGTGGGATGGGTATTCCCAGGCGTGGGACCCGTGCTCTCTACGCCACTGGAGTCAAGCTATCCTGGCTGATGACGGCTGATAGCCAGAAACCGGTCATAGGATGCTTGATTCCGGTCCAGGGAAGTCATGGCTTGGCAGTTCGGGCTGGACTGTTCCCATGAGGCACAGGGTCAAGTCTGATTTGCTTATGGCCATGTCTAAACTGGGGTGGTGTAGTGGGCAAAAGAACGATGGATTTAACCCAGATCTCTTGACTGGGGGAGAATGTCTGCATTGTCAGCATTCCGTCCATCATTTGTTTGTTGTAACGCTTTTCGCCCTAAGTGGGATGGGTATTCCCAGGCGTGGGACCCGTGCTCTCTACGCCACTGGAGTCAAGCTATCCTGGCTGATGACGGCTGATAGCCAGAAACCGGTCATAGGATGCTTGATTCCGGTCCAGGGAAGACATGGCTTGGCAGTTCGGGCTGGACTGTTCCCATGAGGCACAGGGTCAAGACTGATTTGCTTATGGCCATGTCTAAACTGGGGTGGTGTAGTGGGCAAAAGAACGATGGATTTAACCCAGATCTCTTGACTGGGGGAGAATGTCTGCATTGTCAGCATTCCGTCCATCATTTGTTTATTGTAACGCTTTTCGCCCTACGTGGGATGGGTATTCCCAGGCGTGGGACCCGTGCTCTCTACGCCACTGGAGTCAAGCTATCCTGGCTGATGACGGCTGATAGCCAGAAACCGGTCATAGGATGCTTGATTCCGGTCCAGGGAAGACATGGCTTGGCAGTTCGGGCTGGACTGTTCCCATGAGGCACAGGGTCAAGACTGATTTGCTTATGGCCATGTCTAAACTGGGGTGGTGTAGTGGGCAAAAGAACGATGGATTTAACCCAGATCTCTTGACTGGGGGAGAATGTCTGCATTGTCAGCATTCCGTCCATCATTTGTTTGTTGTAACGCTTTTCGCCCTAAGTGGGATGGGTATTCCCAGGCGTGGGACCCGTGCTCTCTACGCCACTGGAGTCAAGCTATCCTGGCTGATGACGGCTGATAGCCAGAAACCGGTCATAGGATGCTTGATTCCGGTCCAGGGAAGACATGGCTTGGCAGTTCGGGCTGGACTGTTTCCATGAGGCACAGGGTCAAGACTGATTTGCTTATGGCCATGTCTAAACTGGGGTGGTGTAGTGGGCAAAAGAACGATGGATTTAACCCAGATCTCTTGACTGGGGGAGAATGTCTGCATTGTCAGCATTCCGTCCATCATTTGTTTGTTGTAACGCTTTTCGCCCTAAGTGGGATGGGTATTCCCAGGCGTGGGACCCGTGCTCTCTACGCCACTGGAGTCAAGCTATCCTGGCTGATGACGGCTGATAGCCAGAAACCGGTCATAGGATGCTTGATTCCGGTCCAGGGAAGTCATGGCTTGGCAGTTCGGGCTGGACTGTTCCCATGAGGCACAGGGTCAAGTCTGATTTGCTTATGGCCATGTCTAAACTGGGGTGGTGTAGTGGGCAAAAGAACGATGGATTTAACCCAGATCTCTTGACTGGGGGAGAATGTCTGCATTGTCAGCATTCCGTCCATCATTTGTTTGTTGTAACGCTTTTCGCCCTAAGTGGGATGGGTATTCCCAGGCGTGGGACCCGTGCTCTCTACGCCACTGGAGTCAAGCTATCCTGGCTGATGACGGCTGATAGCCAGAAACCGGTCATAGGATGCTTGATTCCGGTCCAGGGAAGACATGGCTTGGCAGTTCGGGCTGGACTGTTCCCATGAGGCACAGGGTCAAGACTGATTTGCTTATGGCCATGTCTAAACTGGGGTGGTGTAGTGGGCAAAAGAACGATGGATTTAACCCAGATCTCTTGACTGGGGGAGAATGTCTGCATTGTCAGCATTCCGTCCATCATTTGTTTGTTGTAACGCTTTTCGCCCTAAGTGGGATGGGTATTCCCAGGCGTGGGACCCGTGCTCTCTACGCCACTGGAGTCAAGCTATCCTGGCTGATGACGGCTGATAGCCAGAAACCGGTCATAGGATGCTTGATTCCGGTCCAGGGAAGACATGGCTTGGCAGTTCGGGCTGGACTGTTCCCATGAGGCACAGGGTCAAGACTGATTTGCTTATGGCCATGTCTAAACTGGGGTGGTGTAGTGGGCAAAAGAACGATGGATTTAACCCAGATCTCTTGACTGGGGGAGAATGTCTGCATTGTCAGCATTCCGTCCATCATTTGTTTGTTGTAACGCTTTTCGCCCTAAGTGGGATGGGTATTCCCAGGCGTGGGACCCGTGCTCTCTACGCCACTGGAGTCAAGCTATCCTGGCTGATGACGGCAGATAGCCAGAAACCGGTCATAGGATGCTTGATTCCGGTCCAGGGAAGACATGGCTTGGCAGTTCGGGCTGGACTGTTCCCATGAGGCACAGGGTCAAGACTGATTTGCTTATGGCCATGTCTAAACTGGGGTGGTGTAGTGGGCAAAAGAACGATGGATTTAACCCAGATCTCTTGACTGGGGGAGAATGTCTGCATTGTCAGCATTCCGTCCATCATTTGTTTGTTGTAACGCTTTTCGCCCTAAGTGGGATGGGTATTCCCAGGCGTGGGACCCGTGCTCTCTACGCCACTGGAGTCAAGCTATCCTGGCTGATGACGGCTGATAGCCAGAAACCGGTCATAGGATGCTTGATTCCGGTCCAGGGAAGACATGGCTTGGCAGTTCGGGCTGGACTGTTCCCATGAGGCACAGGGTCAAGACTGATTTGCTTATGGCCATGTCTAAACTGGGGTGGTGTAGTGGGCAAAAGAACGATGGATTTAACCCAGATCTCTTGACTGGGGGAGAATGTCTGCATTGTCAGCATTCCGTCCATCATTTGTTTGTTGTAACGCTTTTCGCCCTAAGTGGGATGGGTATTCCCAGGCGTGGGACCCGTGCTCTCTACGCCACTGGAGTCAAGCTATCCTGGCTGATGACGGCTGATAGCCAGAAACCGGTCATAGGATGCTTGATTCCGGTCCAGGGAAGACATGGCTTGGCAGTTCGGGCTGGACTGTTCCCATGAGGCACAGGGTCAAGACTGATTTGCTTATGGCCATGTCTAAACTGGGGTGGTGTAGTGGGCAAAAGAACGATGGATTTAACCCAGATCTCTTGACTGGGGGAGAATGTCTGCATTGTCAGCATTCCGTCCATCATTTGTTTGTTGTAACGCTTTTCGCCCTAAGTGGGATGGGTATTCCCAGGCGTGGGACCCGTGCTCTCTACGCCACTGGAGTCAAGCTATCCTGGCTGATGACGGCTGATAGCCAGAAACCGGTCATAGGATGCTTGATTCCGGTCCAGGGAAGACATGGCTTGGCAGTTCGGGCTGGACTGTTCCCATGAGGCACAGGGTCAAGACTGATTTGCTTATGGCCATGTCTAAACTGGGGTGGTGTAGTGGGCAAAAGAACGATGGATTTAACCCAGATCTCTTGACTGGGGGAGAATGTCTGCATTGTCAGCATTCCGTCCATCATTTGTTTGTTGTAACGCTTTTCGCCCTAAGTGGGATGGGTATTCCCAGGCGTGGGACCCGTGCTCTCTACGCCACTGGAGTCAAGCTATCCTGACTGATGACGGCTGATAGCCAGAAACCAGTCATAGGATGCTTGATTCCGGTCCAGGGAAGACATGGCTTGGCAGTTCGGGCTGGACTGTTCCCATGAGGCACAGGGTCAAGACTGATTTGCTTATGGCCATGTCTAAACTGGGGTGGTGTAGTGGGCAAAAGAACGATGGATTTAACCCAGATCTCTTGACTGGGGGAGAATGTCTGCATTGTCAGCATTCCGTCCATCATTTGTTTATTGTAACGCTTTTCGCCCTACGTGGGATGGGTATTCCCAGGCGTGGGACCCGTGCTCGCTACGCCACTGGAGTCAAGCTATCCTGGCTGATGACGGCTGATAGCCAGAAACCGGTCATAGGATGCTTGATTCCGGTCCAGGGAAGACATGGCTTGGCAGTTCGGGCTGGACTGTTCCCATGAGGCACAGGGTCAAGACTGATTTGCTTATGGCCATGTCTAAACTGGGGTGGTGTAGTGGGCAAAAGAACAATGGATTTAACCCAGATCTCTTGACTGGGGGAGAATGTCTGCATTGTCAGCATTCCGTCCATCATTTGTTTGTTGTAACGCTTTTCGCCCTAAGTGGGATGGGTATTCCCAGGCGTGGGACCCGTGCTCTCTACGCCACTGGAGTCAAGCTATCCTGGCTGATGACGGCTGATAGCCAGAAACCGGTCATAGGATGCTTGATTCCGGTCCAGGGAAGACATGGCTTGGCAGTTCGGGCTGGACTGTTCCCATGAGGCACAGGGTCAAGACTGATTTGCTTATGGCCATGTCTAAACTGGGGTGGTGTAGTGGGCAAAAGAACGATGGATTTAACCCAGATCTCTTGACTGGGGGAGAATGTCTGCATTGTCAGCATTCCGTCTATCATTTGTTTGTTGTAACGCTTTTCGCCCTAAGTGGGATGGGTATTCCCAGGCGTGGGACCCGTGCTCTCTACGCCACTGGAGTCAAGCTATCCTGGCTGATGACGGCTGATAGCCAGAAACCGGTCATAGGATGCTTGATTCCGGTCCAGGGAAGACATGGCTTGGCAGTTCGGGCTGGACTGTTCCCATGAGGCACAGGGTCAAGACTGATTTGCTTATGGCCATGTCTAAACTGGGGTGGTGTAGTGGGCAAAAGAACGATGGATTTAACCCAGATCTTTTGACTGGGGGAGAATGTCTGCATTGTCAGCATTCCGTCCATCATTTGTTTGTTGTAACGCTTTTCGCCCTAAGTGGGATGGGTATTCCCAGGCGTGGGACCCGTGCTCTCTACGCCACTGGAGTCAAGCTATCCTGGCTGATGACGGCTGATAGCCAGAAACCGGTCATAGGATGCTTGATTCCGGTCCAGGGAAGACATGGCTTGGCAGTTCGGGCTGGACTGTTCCCATGAGGCTCAGGGTCAAGACTGATTTGCTTATGGCCATGTCTAAACTGGGGTGGTGTAGTGGGCAAAAGAACGATGGATTTAACCCAGATCTCTTGACTGGGGGAGAATGTCTGCATTGTCAGCATTCCGTCCATCATTTGTTTGTTGTAACGCTTTTCGCCCTAAGTGGGATGGGTATTCCCAGGCGTGGGACCCGTGCTCTCTACGCCACTGGAGTCAAGCTATCCTGGCTGATGACGGCTGATAGCCAGAAACCGGTCATAGGATGCTTGATTCCGGTCCAGGGAAGACATGGCTTGGCAGTTCGGGCTGGACTGTTCCCATGAGGCACAGGGTCAAGACTGATTTGCTTATGGCCATGTCTAAACTGGGGTGGTGTAGTGGGCAAAAGAACGATGGATTTAACCCAGATCTCTTGACTGGGGGAGAATGTCTGCATTGTCAGCATTCCGTCCATCATTTGTTTGTTGTAACGCTTTTCGCCCTAAGTGGGATGGGTATTCCCAGGCGTGGGACCTGTGCTCTCTACGCCACTGGAGTCAAGCTATCCTGGCTGATGACGGCTGATAGCCAGAAACCGGTCATAGGATGCTTGATTCCGGTCCAGGGAAGACATGGCTTGGCAGTTCGGGCTGGACTGTTCCCATGAGGCACAGGGTCAAGACTGATTTGCTTATGGCCATGTCTAAACTGGGGTCGTGTAGTGGGCAAAAGAACGATGGATTTAACCCAGATCTCTTGACTGGGGGAGAATGTCTGCATTGTCAGCATTCCGTCCATCATTTGTTTGTTGTAACGCTTTTCGCCCTTAGTGGGATGGGTATTCCCAGGCGTGGGACCCGTGCTCTCTACGCCACTGGAGTCAAGCTATCCTGGCAGATGACGGCTGATAGCCAGAAACCGGTCATAGGATGCTTGATTCCGGTCCAGGGAAGACATGGCTTGGCAGTTCGGGCTGGACTGTTCCCATGAGGCACAGGGTCAAGACTGATTTGCTTATGGCCATGTCTAAACTGGGGTGGTGTAGTGGGCAAAAGAACGATGGATTTAACCCAGATCTCTTGACTGGGGGAGAATGTCTGCATTGTCAGCATTCCGTCCATCATTTGTTTGTTGTAACGATTTAGAGTTTGGCAGCCAGCTTACTCCATCACAAACTTGATAGATATTCAGATACCCATCTGCTAAACTCTATATCAGACATTTACAAATCTGATGATTTTCTTCCCTCAATGGCAACATTTGAGTATCAGTAAACTTACTGCTACAGTCAAATGCCATTAACGTCTGTTTACCTACTGGGCCACGTTGCACATTACCAATTAAATGTATTTTGTTATGGCTATTTTGGAAAAAGTTATTTTAAAAACGTGTTTTATGAAACATGGGCATGCTTATTAAATATAGTAAGTGAAATACTGGACTATAGTGTTTGGCTGTCTGTGGTCAAAATAAAACAAAATACTTAGGGGCAGATGTATCATCATTGCAGTTTGCGAGTCCTTAATAGCGAATTTTACCGATTCGTTATTAAGGACTCGCAAAAAGCAATGTATGTAGGTTTTGTAATAATAATTGCGATTCCTACATATTCCTTAATTGTGAATCGAAAATTGTGACTCGCAATTAAGGAATACCTTCCCATTCATTCCTACGGGGCTAGAGGCCCATAGGAATGAATGGAAAGAAATTTGCAATTAGCGAGTACCCATTAGGTACTCGCAAATTTGCGAATGCAATTTCAAGGGTGCAAGGGTGCCAAAAGGACACCCTGTTGCACATGTGGTATATGTGCACCACATGGCACTTTGAAAAATGCAAAAAAGTTAATTTTTCGAGGAAATTGCACATTACCACCAACTTGAAGTTGGTGGTAATTTGCAATTTCCGAAGGCCAAATTGCGAATTTTGGGTGCTTCCAGAATTGCATTTAAGGAATCGCAATTTGCGATTCCTTAAATGCATTCACAAAATGGGTAATCGCAAATTTTGCGATTCCTTATTTTGTAATGGCCTTTTGGGATGATACATCGCAAAAGGATTTTTTCCCGTTCGCAAATGGGCCGATTCTGCGAATCGGCACATTTGCGAACGGGAAAACCCTTGATACATCTGGCTCTTTATGTTGAATTTTAGAAAAACACCAACTGCATTATTGCAAAACACAGCCTGTCTAGGAAGAAACTGAATGTAGAAATTGCTCTCTTCAAGATGCAGCTTTAGCTCCTTGATGTGAACTAACAGTGGTTGAATTCTTGCTCCCCCAAACTCAGGGCCATATGTACGACAAAGTGGCGGAGCGTGTCGTTAGCCTCCTGGTCTTAACGACACGCTCCGCCACTTCGGAAACGCAAGGCTGCACCATATTTACAAGGATGTGCTGCAGCCTTGCGTTTCCCCCTGCGATGGCGCTAAGTTTTACAACTTAGCGCCAGCGCAGGCACCCTTGCACTAGAGTCTAAGGGCGTCTGTGTGCAGGGGAGGATTGCTTATGTGTAGGAAGGTGTTTCTTCCTGCACATAACCAATCTTAAAATGCCAGTTTGTAACGTTCATGTGTGCTGCTCCATGCAGCACACATGAAAGTTACAAAACGGCATGTTTAAAAAGATTTGTTTATGTACAGGAAGGGGCACCTTCTTGTACATGAACAAACCATGGCATTTTGCTTTTTCCATGTGTGCTGCACAAGGCAGCACACATGGAAAAAGCAAAAACGAGGAGAAATAATGCATTTCTCCTCGTTTCACCACCTTAAGACCAGGGTTATCCTGGTCCTAAATTAGACGCTGCCTCCTATATACGCCACCCTTGTACATAGGGAGCGCATCAAATACAATGGTTTTTGCGGTGGAACGCTCACCACTGTGCGCCCCTTTCACACTAAACAAAGCTTGAAAGGGTGCCTTATGTACAAGGCAGCGTTAAGCTACGTTAAGTGGCTTAACGCTGCCTTGTACAAATAAGGCAAGGCCCCTATCGCCACGGGAACGTCACAAAAAGTGACGTTCACGTGGCGATAGGGGCTTGTACATATGTCCCTCAGTTTCTTGTATTCTGGTGAGATTCTTTAGCCCACATGCATCAGTGTGCCATTTGTACAGCTGCAAATGTGTTTTGTAAAAGATTTGCCTCTCATTGACATGCCCTTATAAAGTAGGCCAAGATGAGTGAGGTAGCTATAGTCATTACATTCAGATTTTCCACAATGCATTTTAAGAAACTTTTTTATTCTAGCCCATCTGTGCAGCTCTTTACTTCAATCAAAATAATAAATAAATAAAGATAATAAATCATGATTGATACGTGAAAAAGTTATTTAAATGCTCTCGGTCCAAGATGGAGTAAAACAATTTTTCTTACATTTCTAAGGCAAGCGTGATGGCCTATTTTATTGATATTATACTTGGGAATTTAATGAAAAAGAGGACAGTGTTTAATAAAGATTAGCAATGACCTATTTTAGCACTCTAAGGTGGAACTAGAGTTATATGGCATTCTCCCATACACTTCTAAATAAAAGGTACTTGAAATGCTCAGTTAACAGAAAAAGGTGCAAAATTGTTGTCTATATAATTGTGTCATACAAAAAAATATATATTCATTAGCTCTCATGCTCCACAATAATTAATTCTCTTCATTAAAAATAGGAAGGGTCTCTTCGATCCTCTGAATATTAAACTTCAGGTGAGGTTTAAGAATCAAATAGAAATATGCAAATAGCTCAACTGAAAGTGATTATATGTAAATGTTCTTCATACATATTCATTGTGGTATCCCGAACACCTCAATGGATTTTACTGTAAGATGGGTCAACAAGCTAAGCCCTCACTAAAATGGCCAGTGGAATAAAGTTTCGGCCACCCTAGAAATATTTTTCACCAAACATCTAAACTATGAAGATAGGATATTGTTCTTTGCTTTTGGTTCATGCATTTCATATTTACATAGGCTCTGGAATGTGTTAATGTGCAGTTTGATTTCAATTTGAAATATATTTTCAACATTTTCAATTTAATACCAACGTGAAATAAACTTATTGCTAGCGTCACAATGCAGAAAGGTAAATGCTTTAAGGAAGATGTTACCAAGGATATTAATATTTTATGCATGAATAACTCAAAACAAATAATACACTGTATACTCTAAAGAGATCTGAGACAGTTGTTATGATTAATAACGTTTTGAGGATCAAAGGAAAATGACAATGTGCCTGAGGGTACTATCATTTCCAAGTTGTAGAAGAGGATGCTCAAATATTATGCATTGTTTTGGGCAAGTGTGAGAGCTTGTTTGCACTCTCCTATAAAAAGTACTAATTGCTTACAATAATTAAGAAAATATGTATGAACCTTATACTAAAGTGTTTTAAGTTATAAGTAGGGGACTGACACAAAATGATTTTTCAAAACATCACAATAAAACTGGAATGGAGCAACAATAAAATAGTAACGAAAATACAGGGATTAAAAGGGGACATAAGTCGGGGGCCGGATAAGAGATACAACATAAAGGGGGTGATTTGTAGTTAGCCATACCGTGTGCCATACAGCGGCTCCTCCACTGTCTCTCATGCTGACCTTTGGCTTTAATAAAACATACTGTGATGGCTTGTTCACCTAATTTTAAGACTTTCGGTATTCACAGAAGGCATTTAGGAGTCCTAAAGTTAGGACTCCTAACTTCTGTGAATACCAAAGTGAGTAAGTGTTTTCTGTGAATACCAAAATGAGTAAGTGCCTTCTGTGAATACCAAAATGGTAGTAAGTTTAGGATGTTGTCTTAAGTTAGTTCTGTGAATCGGGCCCATGTTTCTAGGCCTTATAAAAACCATTGGGAATGTATTTGGAAGGGGCAACCTAAAAAAGGCAGCTCCATTTTGCTACTCAGATGGATATATTCACAAGAACGTGTGATAACTAAAACAAGAGTAGGGTAAGGCAACTTTCAATATCGCAGCCCATCGCGGGAAAATAACCCTGTGACAACGTGGGATTCACAACAAGGCGGTAGCATGCGATAGTCACCAGATAGCGCGCCAAATGTCTGCATCAAAATCAACGCCACGCCACAGAAATGCGTTACGCGAATGCAAAACAAATGCGATGAGGCCAACCACGGCACAAAAATTCGCGAAAACCAGCCATAGGCCTGCGAATCCCACTCGTCTGGCGGAACAATGCACTATAAAAACCACAGAATAAAATACACCAAAAACAATCCAAAGTGCGTAGCAACATGGATGCACCCTGACACAGCGCAGGGGCCATCCCGAACCCCACAACCCCCACAGACTACCAGCAAGGAACAACAGGGTCGGGCAAGGAGAAGGAGAAGAGGGAGAGGAAGGCGGGGTGAAGACCGCAGGAAAACAAGACCAGCGTCACGGAGGTGACAGAACACTACCAACAACTGACCCACTTGCAGACCACCTGGATTGCAGTCGGAGTGCCCAGGAGGCCAATCCAGGAGGCCAAGAGGTGTCGGCATGACATGTCTACCTAAACCAGGCACAAACCCGCTGCCAACAGGAAGGTAGCAATGGCGACAGGAGGTGAGAATCTAGCACCACTGGAGGAGCTGAAGGAAACCCAGCCACAGTCATCAGTGTGGAGACGGTGCAAGGAGTAGGGAGTACGGATACAGCTCGAGAGGACCTGACACAACATCAACAGGGACTGGGGGGTCGGGGGGAGTGGTCACAACGGCACACATGCACAACGAGGTGTAGCACACTGCACACCCACAATCATGCAGGTCCATGGGCCTGATCCCCTTGGCACCCTGCGGCACACACACATAGCAAGAACTGCACACCCACATTGATGACAACGAGGAACAACGCGCATAGCTGACACTGCAGAACAGAGGACACAACTGGCTCCGCACAGAAACATGCCTAATACATCTGACGGAGCCGGAAAGTGTGAAATGGAAATGTACACATACAACTTCACATCCGTCATGTAGACCAAATCTACACTGTCCCGCAGAAGAATCCATTACCCCACAAACAGTCACAATGTACATTGCCATACAGTCTGCATGCAAACCTGCACAATGCGCCAACACATATGTCAACGCAAAGTCAATACGCACCTCCCCTTCACATCACAGAGGGGCACACAACACCTTCAGCAGAGCACAGAATACAACACATCAGTGATGCCGGAGAGGACCACCACACCGTCGACACCGACGCCCTACAACAGCACATGGATATCCCACGCAACCCCCCACCAGGACCCGGACAGCCAAGCTACTCAGAGGAGAACAACTAGCCTGCAACAGACCACACAGCAGGAAGCACCCGCAAGCACAGCTGGCCCACGACACTTCGCCCACCCACACATCGCACCCCAATGCCATATTCCTGCATGCCAAAAGGAGGTGGCCCAACAGGTGCAGATGGGCGCTGAACCCATGGAATGTGAACCAGGACACATACGTAGGTGTCCATCACCCCTCAGGGGCCACCAACACCCCACTAAGGAGACCCACACTGCCATATAGACACTTGCAGTTGCACATTCACAGTACAGAACCACAGGCAGGGGCGCTCAAATTCCAGTCACACACCCATGTTGGCTCTGCGTACGACGGCCCTGGCCACTCCCCTTACGAATTGAGTAGGTGATGACAAAGCTACATGTCCAAGCTCCAACCCGCTGCCTGCGGTGACACGTCTGCATCCGATGTACACAGCACAATGTAATGTCGTAGGGCCCGGGGCCCTCATGCATACAACAAGACCACAGGGACACACGCAGATATTATGTTGAACTGGCTACGGGCACGTGCGCCCTGCCTCTTTATTGGCAAGGCCACATGGGCAGTGACGCCTGTGCTGGATGTGTGTGGGGTGAGTGCAAGCCAGCCCGCAAGGAATGCCTGGTGCTGGCAACAATTTGAACATTGGACACCAGTGCAACGGAAACAGCAAACACATGCATAACAAAGTCAACTGCACAGCAACATGGAGGTAGCCGGAGTAAGGACAGAGGTCACCCAAAACTCAGTCAGGAGGTTCCGTGTGTTGCAGTGCACTGAGTTAGGGGCACTAGAGATGAGTGCGCTCATGTGAAGGAAATGCTAGGATTGTGTCCCTTCGTGTTAGTCCTGATGCAGATGCAGTTGAGTGTGTTAGACATGCATCAACTTCCTCATCAACGTCTCAGGTCTCCCACACCATCTTAAGCGCATTACTCAGTAATGGTTCCGGGTGTGTAGCTCGACTACCACCTCCAGTCTGCATTCCTGCCTTGGAGATGTTGCCTCCTGCCCTCCCAGTGTCTGTGCCATCTCCCGTCTGCACACTTGACACATCTTCCTCATCATAGTCCGAGCTCTTCCACTCTGCATGAGGTGACATTGCTGCGCAACATCTCCACAGCACACATGTCAATCAGTAATGGACAATGGCTTGCGGTGCACTGAGTCACTGGCACCTGGAGTGTTGAGTAGGGTATCAGGCCAATGATGGCATCCCCGACAGGTCTGAGCAACTCCGTAAATCTGTCAGGACCACCGTGTCCACTGTGGCAGATAGCTGTTGGAGGTGGTCCTTGCGGTGGTGACGTGTGACTCCTACAGTGATGCCACGTCCAGGCCGGTCAGGACTCGATTTGGTGTGTGAGCCCTGCTGGGATGCTCTTGGGCCCGGAGGCTGCGTACAGTGCAGGGCCACAGAGAAATGGCGTTGATGACCCCAAGGCCAATGCATCAGGGTGCATCCAATTTGTCAGAAGAAGGGGTCCCGGACCGGTCTAGTACACAGTTAGTGGCCCCGGATGCACAGCGGCTGGCGCAGGCACCCAGCCACAGGACGGTGACTTGCGGTGCATTCAGAAGGGCCATGTGACATGAGCAGGTCACCATCAATGTCCGAGATGTATGTTGTGGAGGGTTTCGGGGGACCGTGGAGGGTGTCCTCCAGGGCATGACGTGGAAAGGTTAGATTTTATCCGGAAGCAGCAAATGGAGGACTGGAATGCAACAGCCTCGTTGCCACCACCAATTTGGTATCAGCTACATGAGGAGGAAAACTTCCCCCTGATCCATAGACTAAGACGCCACCAAAGTTAGACCAGAGAGTGTCCATGATTGTCGGGGAACAGACTTAGTGGCACCGGGGCTGAGAGGGGATGCAGTCTGCGATGATGCCGGTACGCTGATATGAACTCAGCCAATGCAAAATGAAGAGTCTGTGACCTACTGGACTGCAGTGTAGGCCGGAGACAGCGGTCAGCATGGGCCATTCATCGAGTGTTGCCGGCATAGGTTGGTGGCCCCACAGGCCTGCGTAGTTCAGGTTCAGTGGCACCACGTGTTCGCTCACCTCTGTGACTGTGACCCAGCTTTTGTCCGGACTGAGCCGCATCTCCCTCTTACTCCTCTCTGTGCGACCACTGGTGTGGACACTGCCATTCGTGATTTGCACCAAGATGCTGGATGAGGGACCTACTGGTCCGCAGGGTAGTCCTGGTCCCTCATTCACGTGTCTCTGGCTGGCATTGAACAGGGTTAGTGGCACCACGTGTCGCAGGCTGGCGTTGAACAGGGTTAGTGGCACCACGTGTAGCAGGCTGGCGTTGAACAGGGTTAGTGGCACCACGCGTCGCACATAGCCCATATGGAACTATGCCTCACTGATCCGGGTGGGTCTGGTGCTTTGGCTGCTGGCCCGGAATTGGGGTCACTGCCATTCATGTATCTGGACACATTTTCGCACATGTGACCAACTGGGCCGAAGAGTAGTCCGAAGGCGGCAGTAGAGTACATCAACGAGAAAGGAGTTAAGCCGGCCTGTATCGTGGAGGCCGCGATGGACTGAGGAGGCTGCCAAGGTTGCGGCCCTCGTGCTTGGAGTTTGCGCTGGCACGTGGTGGGCCCTCCTTGACACACACCGGTGTCGGCAGGTGATCAGTGTGGCTTGGCTGCGCAAGGGCAGGCCTGATGGGTTACAGCAGGTGCACAGCATCGCCGGCAACTCCGCTCACAAAGTCGGCCTCGGCCTCGTGGCGGGGTGCGAGGCGCTGCCCTGGCAGAGATGTTGTGCTTTCCAGAAGGGGACCACGGCCAGGGCTACATGCTTTTTATTCACACCCCTAAGCTGGTGTGGTGTACGCCGGGCCATCCCACTCCGGTCACGCTTGGGGGTGCGTACCAGGCAACATTTCCGCAAGGTCCCCCACTGGCAGTGGTGAAATGGTTGAGTCCACTGTCCACTGGACTCCATACCACAGAGGTGTGTGCCGCCATCGATATGGGTGTGTTCTGCACACTGCAGTCTGTCCAGCACACCTCCCTCACTCTTGGCATTGTGCACTTTCCCCATCATGGTTCTACTGCATCCTTCACACATGCCCGGTTGCCACCACTCCCACATTCGGAGGTTGTGTGGCTGAGGTGCCATGCCATTGATGGCTCATGTTCACGGCTTAGCTAGGTAACCATTGTGGGTTGTTCTGTCATGTCCGGTGGGTGATCATGTTGTTGTGCATGTTGGTAGTGATTTTGTGATGTGTGCATTGCCAGGGTTGTGAGTTGCATGGTTGTGGAGATGAGGTGAGTAGGGTGTCCATTTGAAACTTGCCATGGGGCTGTGAATTTCCCTTGTTTCCATCCTGGGTGCGCTGGTTGCTGATGGACTGTCGGACGATGGAGGGCTCATGCACGCTGGCTGTGTATTTGCAGGCGACATTGTTGGAGGTTCCACTGTGTTCTGTTATTGCCTGCACATTGATGTGAGACGTGTGCTTCCTTTTGCGGTGATTGTGTGCTGTGTCACCAAGGGGCACAGGTGGGTCATGTGTGCTGTGGATTGCCCCCAACACGTGCGTGCATCCTGCTATGGCATATGGTCCTTGCTTGGTCTCCAGCGGATCCTGTGCATTGTGTTAGACGTATGGGGACTGGGGTAACAGGGTGATGGTGATGTCCAGGACAGGTGTGGGGGACTTGGATGTGGCTGGCTGTGGGACTCCTCCGACTCTGCCGGGTGTTGTTTGGGGAGTGCCAGGGGCCAACTGGTGCAGCCAATCTAGCAGCTTGGTGTGGGGTGGGATGTTGGTTGTCCGCTATGTTGGTGCCGTAGGCCTGTTAGGCGATGATGGTCAGGATGCGTAGGATGGTTGTCCCTTTCAGCCTGTAGTGGATGGTGACATTATCAGATGTTAGGTCTGTGAGGCTGGTGCGTTTCCGGGAGGTCCCCTGTCTTTGTCTGCGCTGCCTCTGTGGTTGTCCGGGGGGGGGGGGGGTTATTCCAGGTGTGGGGTGGGGTCCTGGGGTGGTGTCGGTGGGTGTTGTGGCCCTCTTGGGTGTCTGGGCTGCATGATGAGTGGCTCCTTGACATCTGTTGCACTTCCGATGTAGCCCTGGGCTGGTCTCCCTTTTGTGGTGCTGGCTGCCATCCGACTTAACACCAGGTCGGAGCAGGTTTCAATTTCCTGGTGCTAACGCGCCTTATCACCTGTTTTGTGTTTGTATCGCCAATCTGTCTGATCGTTGAGAATGTTGAGGAGTGGTGTGGTTGCGGCTTTAGGCGCGTGAACGCCCACTCTGCATCTCATTAGCAATAGTTGCGGGGATCCTCTGTGGCGATGTTTTTTGCGGCTGCTATCACGGGTAAACTTATGCTTTGGGCTGTTAGCACCAGCTTGTGAATGGGGAGGTAAATTTATCACGACTTTGGCTGTGATAAAGTGCCGTTAATTCGGTGATAGCTCCTTGTGAATATGGCCCAGAGTGTTTTTTCCAGTGGCGAAGCCTACAGTCATGTTGCTCCACTTGGCATATGATATTCTCTCATCTTATAATCATTATGAAGTTTTCCAACAGTTCCCTGTTTTTCCATAGACATAAGTACCTTCTGCACCTGCTTGCTCCAGAGACAACCTACTACTTTCAATGCTGCTATGATACAGCATATCTACCTTTCAAACTTTTAAACATTTTCTATTAAACCATAACAGAATCACTTAATTTATTTTGTGATGAGTAAGCTGATACATTTTTTCATGTTTCTAATTCCTCCAATTAATTACATTAAGTCATTGCTCAACCAATCAATGAAACACAATGCCCATCAAGCAATCGATTTTCGTGATAGATGTACTTTTCACCTCTGATGGTCTAAATCAGTGGCTCTTAACCTGGGTGGGAGCATGCGAGTCTTACTTAGGGGGTCCTCAACATTTTTACAAAATTAAATACTAAAATGAATAAATTGAAATTAAGAAAGTATTTCCAAATAAGGAAGCACAAGTTTAAATTTAAAAACGTCTTTGTTAGATCTGTCAGCCTTCGGATGGTCTTCACCCAAATACTTTGCCTGTTTCCCTACATTTTTCTGTTGAAATGTGTTTTTGTTGACATTTGGACTCTGTGCACTTTACCACTGCTGACCAGTGCTAAAGTGATTGTATTCAATTGCCTAGACATGGCTAAATTGGTATACACATGATTGACATTTAATTTACTTATAAGTTCATTGTACAGTCAAGTCAAGTCAAGAGCATTTGTATCGCGCACACATCACTCACAAGAGTCTCATGGCGCTTGCAGACGTCTCTGATAAAAAGGACTAGATCTAATTTCCAAAAATCCAGGTCTTCAACTTTTTGCGAAAGCTGCTGTTTTCGGAAGTACTGCGCAGGTGAGAAGGCATTTTATTCCAGGATGTCGGTGCTAACAAAGAAAACGATCTACTCCCTTGCCTAACCGTTTGAATTCTGAGGGGGGTCAATAGTGCCCTATTACTAGAACGAAGCATTCTAGGCGGCTGATTCCAGCGTAGCTTTTGCAGCCAGTATTTTGGACCGGTTCCATACATATGCTTATGAGTTAAGCATAAGATTTTTTTAAAAATTCGCTTTTTCACTGGGAGCCAATGAAGAGTGTTAAGACATGCAGCAGAGGGAGATCTTTGTGGACGGTCAAGGACCAGTCTGGCAGCGGTATTCTGCAGAACCTGGAGCCTATTTAAAAGGTCTTCATTTATTGACAGTAGTAAGGTGTTGCCATATCCATTCTGTTGATGATCAGTCCTTGTATTAGAGGTTTCCGTGCCTCTATAGGAAGCCATTTAAAAACCTTCCACAGGCTGCGCATAACACCAAAACATGTGCCAACGACATGATTAACATGGCCCCTCATGGACAGACAATCGTCCATGTAAAAACCGAGATTACGGACCACGCTCTTAGGGGCAGGACACAGGCCTAGCCTAGGCGGCCACCAGTCGTGCATCCAATGATCTGTGGCCTTACCAAAGAGCAAGATCTCTGACTTGCCCCCATTAAGCTGGAGATGGTTCAACCTCATCCATTTGTCAACATGGGTCAAGCAATTTTTAAAATGCTGTTTGGTGTCATTGGGACCTGGGCTTAAGGTGACCAGAACCTGCGTGTCATCTGCATACGATATGACATCAAAACGGTATGCTCTGATCACCTCAGCCAGTGGGGTCATGTACAGATTGAAAAGCGCGGGGATCAAGATAGAGCCCTGTGGGACTCCCATCGTGACCGGTCTCTCACATGAAATGGTATTTACCATCTGAACAGTTGTTATACGTTCAGATAGGTAACTACTAAACCATTTAAGGGCGTTCCCTCTGACACCAACCTCCCAAAGCCGTTGTTCAAGAATCTTATGGGAGATGGTGTCAAAGGCAGCTGACAGATCAAGCAGGACGAGGATAACTGATTGGTGTTTATCTAAGGCCAGTCTAATGTTATCAGTAACCTCGACCAGCGCTGTCTCCGTACTATGCGCTGTTCTGAAACCGGACTGAGAAGAGTCTAAGAGTCCATAGCTTTCAAGGTGGTTTACAAGCTGTTGGTTTACAAGGGACTTCAAAATTTTCCCAAAATAGGGGAGTAAAGAAATGGGCCGGTAATTTAGAAGCATTTTTGGATCGGCCGTCGATTTCTTTAAGATCAGCCTTATGCTGGCTGCCTTCCAAATAGCAGGAAAATCAGCTTCCGAGAGAGACTTATTAAATAGATCAGTCAGTCTATCCAAGACTATAGGAGCAATGGTAGAGAAAAATTTGGATGGAATAGGATCAACAGGAGAGCCCGACTTTATCTTCTGCATGACCAAAGTGACAGACTTGCGGTCACATTTTATGAGCTCATTCAGGATTCCGGGAGGTTCAGATAAAGAACAGGACAGTTCTTCAGGATAGATACAATTATGTGAGGGTAAAAAAGACCGGTGGATATTTATAATTTTTTCCTCAAAAAATTTAGATAGGGAATCCGTCCAAATTTGGGAGACAGGCACTGTGGGCTGATTAATGGGGATGGTAAATTATTTTAAAATATGGTAAAGTTCCCTTGAGGAGTTTTCAGCCTTGTTTATCCGATCAATCAGGAAGGATTTTTTTGCCGATTTTATTTCATTCATGTAACCATGATGTCGCTTCTTATAGCTTTCGCGATCTACTGGGGTTTTACATAATCTTTCAGCAGTTCTACATAAACTCTTTGTAGTTTTTAATTGATCAGTGAACCAGGGAGCAGTTCTAGTCTTAAACTTAACCTTACTCAGAGAGGCAATTTTATCTAATACATTCAGAATAGTTTTATTAAGTTGTAATGCCTCATGATTTACGCTTGCTTCTGGATCTATCGGGTCTAAGCAGAAGTTTTTTAAAAAAAGGGATGGAGTTACTTTGCGCCATGATCTGCGCAATGCAAATTCGCTTTCCAAAATAGTTTTAACTGAACTAGTAGGAATAGCGAATTTCAGTAAATAATGGTCAGTCCATAATACAGTGGTAAACTATATAACCAGTGCCTGTAAATTAAATGCTGCTAGTGGGCCTGTAGCCCTTATTGTGTCACCCACTTAAGTAGCCTCTTGAAACATGTCCCAGGCCTGCCATTGCAGTCTGAATGCAGTTTTAAACAGCCAGTTCGACTTGGCAATATAACCCCCTTGCCAAGACTTTAACTCCCCTTATATTACATATCAGTCACCCATTAGCTAGGCCGTAGGTAGCCCATAGGGCAGGGTGCATTGTAATTAAAAGGTTGGACATGTACTTTGAAGTTTTACACTTCCCACTACTGAAAAACTCCTATATTTGTGTTTCATTACCATGAGGCCTACCTGTCCCATAGGATATGACTGGAATACGTTATTACATTTAATAAGTTCTAAATTTTGATGAGGAAGAGATGAGTCTTTCATGTTTGGTATCTATGAAATTGTATCTAAAACTCCTTTTTATTGATAAAGTTGGATCTTACATTACAATTTTGAAAATGCCACTTTTAGAAAATTGGCATTTTTCTGCCCCTAGCCTTCTGGTGCCTTCAGCTTGTCTTAGGTCACATGACTGAGTTTAACTTGCAGTTAGACTTTCTGAATTCCTTCTAGACAGTCACACAATAGAGGAGTTAGGTGTGCCTAAATTGGCCATCTGCTGTCAGGACGGGAAACAGAGTTGGACACAGCCCTACTTGCAATTGAATAGGCTGTGCTCTGCCTTTATGTGAAGGGCTTGACGCATTCACACATTGTCTCAGCAGCCACCACAGAGCCAGGGCAGGAGAGTCAGGGAACTCCAAGCACTTCAAAGAAAACCCACTAGAAACGTCTCCCAGCTTGAAAGAAGGTACCAGCTATAAAAAATAGAGTATTCCACCCATTTTTCAGTTCACTTTCTGGACTTGTGCAGGATTGCCTTCTGCTGTGGTTTGCTGGGTGCTCCACAAGACTGTTTGGCTGCACTTGGAAGGAATGCTTTTCTGCCTGGAGCCTGCCTTTAACCCTAGAGGACTGTCCTGCAGCTTGAACTCTGCTTCGTCACCTGCACCCATGACTACCCGGGTGATTTCAATGATTAGTTTGCTGGCCCACTGTTCGGAGCCACAGGGACATACAGGCTCTTACCATCTCCAACCTGCATATGGACCCAGTCTGAATAAGTCTACCCCGCCACACCAAAGTGGTGCTCCTCCAGGCCTGGCCCATTGGTGGTGGTGCTAAAGGTGCCAAGATAGCCAAAATCCTAACTGCTCTGAAAACTGAGGGAAGACCAGGACCAACCTGCTTGTCGATTTGCCCAAGATGAATCGCTGTTCAACCTGACTTCATGGCTGCTCCTCCCAGCAGCGGTACGTGGAGGACGTTCCGTGGGGCGGAAAGGCGGGGCGGGGGAGGGGCAGGGTGGGGGGTACTAAACACCGGAACATGGATAATTGGAGGTAAGTAAACAATTAAATAAATAAAATGAATTTCGTAGCACGCCCTGCATCACAAAATGCGGTGCAGAGCGCGCTTCGAAATTCATTTTATTTATTTAATTGTTTACTTACCTGCAATTATCCATTTTCCGGTGTTTAGTACCCGTCACCCTGCTCCTCCCCCGCCCCGCCTTTCCGCCCCACGGAACTCCCTCCACGGACCGCTGCTGGCTCCTCCTATATTCTTCTCCACCACAGCAAATCCTGTTCTAAAGTCTGTCGCCAAAGGGGTATCCAGCCTCCTGGTACTCTTGTTGGCTACAGCCTCCTGCCTTGTCCCGCTGGAGATTTTTGACTTCTAAAAAAGTTACAAAGTCTGGAAGTAAAAATCTTCAGTTTGACTTCATCCAGCAGATCCCCAACGACGATGCTCCTTCCTTAGACACCGTCTGCAGTGTTTCCCCACCAAACTTTATGTTCTCAGAATATTTTTTCAAGAATGTCCTCAAAGTTTGAAGGGAAGTGCTGACTGAGCTCAATCCAATTCTTGTATCCGACCCATGCTCCATCGTGGTCAGCCATATTTTTCGACTTTGACCTGGTCTTGCTCAGCCAGATATCTGCGGTTGGCGCTTTGATCTCCTAGGCGTTAGTTTTTACTGAAAACATTCAAAATTCATAACTCTGTTTATACTTTTTGTGTTTTTGTTGTTTTGGTATCAAGTAATTTATTAAAATGTACTGTATCTTTCTAAATTGGTGTGGGATTTTTCTTGTGTTGTGTTTCCATGTTATTGATGTTTATGTGCTGCATAAATACTTTACACATTGTCTCTAGGTTAAGCCTGACTTCTTTTTGTGCTAAGCTACAAAGGGTGAAGCACTTTTTTGTGGTTCATCGGGCTAGGGATTGTGGCTGTTGCCTGACCAGGGTTCACACCCCAGTCAACCAACAAGGCAATTTCTCGCATTCTTCTATATTTGATTATGAATTAAGCAACATATTTCAATATTTGGGCATTTGTTTGGTGTATACTTATGATTTTGTATTGTTTTGAGGTTTATACCATAGAAATTGTTCAGACTGTGATTTCCCGGCTTCCAATAATGGCTAACTGGGGGTCCCCGGATTCCAGTAATAATTCAGCGGGGGTCCACGGAAGTAAAAGGCTGGCCTGGGCGGAGCTCACTGAGTTTCACTCTGTGGAATTTCGCGGAGTTGTTGAAAAACTCAGTGTGATTCCGCAGAGTTCCGCAAGTCAGCGGAGTCCCTTTGTCTCTAATGAACAACCTGAGGCATTTGTGCATTGTACAATGTACAACAGTACTATCAGTTCAGTTTCACCCGGCCACTAGGTAGCAGGCCACCCTCACAGCTGATAATAAATTATAACGAGAAAGAGTATACCATAAAAAGTAACTCCAGCCTAGCACACCCATTTGTGGTCAGAGCCAGTGACAAAAAACATTAAAACATATGTCAGCACAGCCTGACTCTTGTCTGGATATCTGCAGTGCATTCTATCTTTGTGCCTCCCCTGATGCCACCACCCCCTCACCCCGCTCTCAAGATGTAGCTCTTCCCATAGTTACTGTTACACAGTTAGCGGGAGTCATATCAGATTCCTCATGCTGATCAAGAAACATATAGCACCAGTAATATCAGTTAATATCCACCTTTTTGAAAACTCCCAGCAGGTGCAGCAGCTTCAAAGAGGCACAAGCAAAGGGTAAAGCCAGTGCCCACAAAGCCCCTCCAGCACCTCAGCAGCAGCCTGTCATATCATGCTGGTCTGCGAGGTGAGGTTTCCTCTCCTCAGGTTGCCGTGTAGGTTGGTGTGATTGTGATACATTTCCGGCACTAGGAGCCAGTGTGATGAGTCACGAGACTCGGAGACTTCAATTACATGCCCATAAGAAAGATGGTAACGGTGGCATATCATGATGTGGGTGGGATCACTTGAAGTCACTTCCTGCTACGGCAATGCCAGAGTTAAAGATGATGGCTGTGGGGGCACTAGAAAGGCTGCAGGAAAGGATAACCGGTGGCGGCGAGCCTAACAAGGTAAACAGCTAAACGACACATAGGAGAAGCATAACTCTGGGAAGGAAGAAGAATGATCAGCAACAATGGGGCAACCTGACGAGTGGGTGGTTAATGATGAGTCTAAGAAGGAAGTGCAGTGCACGTCGGTAAACTACGCTCTGCCGGTGGTAGTCAGAGGTTTCTTTTTGCTCTGAAGTCCACTCTCAAAGCGGAGCACAGAGTGTCAAAAACTCTAGAAACTTAGCCGGCAGAGCAGAGTTCAACGCCCACCCTTAGTTAAAAGGTTAAGAACACTGATCAAAATAACATTTGTATCACCTGTTAGTGCAGATGAAGAGACCTCTGTTCCATATGCTTCAGTAACTTTGATGCAGTAATACAGCACATGGTTAATTCCTGGAGTATGGGTAATTTCCCAATGCTGTATGGTTGGAGAGTGCAAGTTATCCTAGAGACTAACTAGAGAATAGGGAATAATATGTGTAAATCAGTATTATCATGAACAATTTCTTCATGGCAACCTGCAAGTATAGGCCTTTTCCTTGTGATTAATTCCTCTAGGTTTGTCAAGGAGGATTTGTCCTTGGAAACCAATTCAGTATTAATGCCAGGGGACGATGGTATGTGTGAGTGGTAAGGCAGAGACCCACCATTTATGGGAAGCCTTGGAGCGAGGGTAGGGGAAGGCCTGAGATACCAAAGCAGCCCAGCACAAAGGATTGCCTGTTTGGTGATCAACCAGTTGGAAAGTATGCTTTTAGTGGCTGGGCACTGAACTGAGCATATCTACCAGAGGAGGTGTCACTCGCCCTAATGTAAAAAGCCAGACCTGTTATGTTGTGTGAATGGTCAGCTAACAGTGTCATTGGAAATATCTGCCCTGGGGTGCTTACTGCTGTGACCATCGATGGAGTTAGACAAGCTCCTTACCTGTAATTGCAGGGTGCTGTGCTGGACAGCAAAATTAAGGCAGATGCGAGTAATACTGGAATGTTGGCTACATTCACTTTTTTTATTTTCATCACTGTCTGGTCAGATGTTGGGAAGGGCTGTGGAAGAGTTAGGTAGGCAGCAGATTAAGTCAGCAATTTCCAGACTTCTGCAAGGCGCACAGACTTGTGTATCATAGAGAGTTTGGAACTACGAGCCTCAACGCATCAGTTTGCAGCAGTTTGTTTTTCTTTCCCTTTGAGTTAACAAGCCATGGTCCTGCCTGTACTCCTCACATTCCGGTTATTAAAGACTAAGAGACATATTTATCAACGTTTGGTGTTGCAAGGGGGTGCAAGGGTGACGCAAAACATTAGTGAGATTTATCAATCCATGTAAGGCTGCTTTGCACCTTGCATTACTTGATAAATCCAGAGTACTGCAAGGCAGCACACATTGCTGCCTTGCGTCACTCTGCGGCAGGGAAGCGTGCCATGGGTAGAGCATGGGTTTTCCTACTCATCTAACCATGGATCTGGGTGCACTCCCAGATTTAACAGTAATGGTAGACCTGGGAATGCGTCAAAATGCTACACCTCCAAAGGTGAGGCATAACAAGTAGAAATATCTTTATTTTGCCTTATTTGTTCTACTTTGTATGTGTGCGGCATTCTGCAGCACACATACAAAAAAGAAAATGTCTCTCTGGACTGTTTTTGTGGAGGAATGTGTCTCTTCCTGCACAAAAACAATACTGACTACAATGCAGGAACTCTTGCACCATTACCCAAGGGTGCCTATGCTGGAGCTAGACAGCCAAAAGTGTGCCAGACCTAGGAAAGGACAGGAATGTACCGTGTAATGGTAAATATAGTGCATTCCTGCCCTTTACCTTTCATGCAGCAAGGTGGCTTGCTGTGTTGCGCTGCAAGAAAGGATGATAAATCTATTTTAACTCTGAAACCATGGTTTTTAACATTCCTAAAATACATTTTAGCGACCATTACCCACTAACATTACAATTAGCAATCCTAACAGTTCCTCCAAATACACCAGTTAAGGTAGTCCCCTTATCTTATACTAAAAATAAGGGGTTAACTCGGAAGTGGTCCTCTGTCAACCCTGAGATTGTTCTGGAGGAGATTATAAAGAGCAATTTTGCGCAAGTACTGGACTGTTTGGATGAAAATTTAAGTGTTACATCCATGATCAAATCGTATAATGCAATAATTGAGACAGCAAAGGTGCTCCTAACTAAAATCCAGTTGAACAGCTCACAGAAAAATAAAAGGTGGTTTGACAGGGAATGCTCCCAATTACATAATAAATTAATTAAGATCCTAAAAACTAAACCACGAGATAGGGTGAGAGTGAGACAGGCGCGCATATATTATAAACGTGCACTGGAGAAACGCAAGAAGGAAATTAGGCAAGAGGCATGGGGCAAATTACATTCAGCATCACAGAGTAAAGATTCCAAACTTTTTTGGGAAACTGTTAACGAAGAATACTTTGGTGACACAAAAAATGGCCATATTGATGCAACAATCATGCCCGAATCGTGGGTAAAATATTTTGCTGGTCTCTATAGTAATAGCACTGAGAAACAAAGTGCCGCTCGCTTCCAATATGTGGCACGTCCCATGGAACCCCCAAATTTAGATGAGGTAAATAGGGCGCTCTCCCAGACTGTAAAGAAAAAGGCCCCTGGGCCGGACGGCATACCCGCTGACCTATTCTTAGCAAATACTGCCTTGTGGCACCCGCTATTAACAAATATATTAAGATGTTATGCAGCTCAGGGCCCCCTGGAGTCATGGAGATCAGTTACAATAGTTTCCATATTTAAAAAGGGTGATAGATCAGATCCCAAATGCTATCGACCTATTTCTTTAATCGATAGCACTTGCAAGACTATGGGACGAGTAATACTGGAGAGACTGGAGACTTGGGTCACAGAAAAGGGAAGTTCTCCGCTGTCCAGTATGGCTTCAGGAAGGGCCTGGGCACTGTAGAACAGTGCCTTACCCTACACCTGGTCATTGGCAAATACATCATGGTTAAGTCAGGGTCCTTATACCTGGGGTTTATGGACCTGGCATCTGCCTTTGATTGGGTGCAGAATGGGAAATTGTGGGAGAAAATGCTCATTATGGGCATTGATCCCTCCATCGTCCATTTTTTAGCTGCAATGCATCAGGGTGTCACAGGTAGAGTACGCTACGGAGCAACTGGAGAGCTTACCCGACCCATAAAGATGGATTGTGGGGTCCAACTGGGATGCGTACTTGCTCCTTTCCTTTTCTGTTTATATATAAATGACCTAGAAAGCCACATCAGAATTGGAAACGTAGATGCACCAACAATAGGCCGCAGGACTTTACCAGACCTGTTATATGCGGACGATTGCGCCCTAATGTCGAGAACCGGGGTGGGTTTACAAAGGCTTTTAATTAGTTTTACTGAATTCATGAGCGATCTTGGGTTAAAAGCAAATGTTGCCAAGTCACACGTCTTGGTAGCAGGAAAAGTTCCTTCTAAGATGAAAACTTTCTACATAAAGAATGAAATATTATGTCAGGTGCCAACTTTCTCTTATTTGGGCATTCTTTTTAACGAAAAAAACTCTTGGTCCCACCTAGTTAATGCCAGGATTGGGGGCTTCAATAAAAACATGGAGGCCATTTTTAGATTCACAAAAAAATTAGCTTCTCGCCCCATAAAAGTAATTATTGATATTTATAAAGCACGAACATGCGCTGCTACATTATATGGTGCTGGAGTCTGGGATTGCTCAAACACATTGGGCCTCCAAAGAGACGAGAATTTAATGTTAAAACGTGTGCTGACATTACCTAAAAGCACCCCTGCCATTATGTGTCAAAATGAATTAGGTGTTACACCACTATCCTTCGTATGCAATTAGCACCACTGATGCTTTGGCGTAGCATCTGGATAAAAAAGGAACCAGTCCTGAATTGTGACATAATTTTAGAGTGTATAAAATTGGATTATGTAAAATAAATTCCATGGCTCTCTTACTTGCAAGAACAATTGGAGAAGTTGTGATTGCAGGATTGTTTTAACAGTCCCGGAAATATATCTGCAATTCCTAAGGCCAAACTTAAAAGTGATTTTCTTTTACTTATGAAAGAGATAGCCGAGAGATGGTAAAAAAAAGGGTCGTTGAGCACTCACTGCTAATTAGCTCCCCCCGAATTGAATCCTAGCTTTCTTTTTATTTTAATCAAGCAAAGATGTTTTATCTGATCAGGTTCAGGATGGGTATTGCTCATTTAAATGGTATCGTACCCACGTGATGCATATTGTGATGCCAAATTAGAACTGTGTCCATGTAATTCAATTTCTGCACTTTGCACTTTGCACTTTATGTTTTTTTGTAAATTGTATCTTAAACCCAGACGCACTTTTTTAAAACCATTATTAAGATTTTTAAATATTAGAAAGTGTCAACCTGCATTATGTCATCTACTTCTTTTAAATAATGAATTCACCTGTCTTATGGTCTATAAGTATATCTTCACTGCAGTTCGACATCGTAATGTTGTCGGAAAATTAATTCCTGGGTATTATTCAAATTGGTTAAAATCTTAATATGTGTATTATTGTTAAAATAATGTTTTATTTGTTCTTTTATGGCTGTCATTAAGCCGAATAAAGATTTTTGACTGACTGACTGGATGATAAATCTGGCCCTAAGGAAGGATTATTAAAGATTAAAGTATTGAACGGCAGGTGGGGTCTTCCATTGAACACCTGTCCGCTCCATGAGTTAATAGGGAGCTTGATTCAAGGTGCTACATAAAGGACTCTCCTTCTCTTATACGTAGGTACTGCTTTAGTCTGCTCTCCTAAATCTCAGCAGGATGAGAACTGTGACTGCTTTCCTAGAAAGACCCTTGTCTGCAAATGTGAACTGTCAAGTACACCAAGTGTTGTTGTCTTCATGGAGCGGACAGGACCCAACCAACTCCCCTAGCCAATCCAGGTGCTACTATCACCAGTTAGAGAGATTTAAAATGCGCATGTCTGGCTGGTCGTTGCAAGACAGCAGCCAAAAAGACATGCGCATTTTAAATTTAGACACGCAGTTCCCTGCTCCCACTCAGCAGCAATGGCTCCACCCTGACACTCAGTTTGGAACAGGTCGATTGGTGAAAAATAAATCGGTAATAAATAAACTTTATTACCATTTTTTTTTCAGCTCTGGCCTCGGGCTTTTCTTTGTGGGGTGACACTCCTCCACTTAAATGGAGGAACCGCCCCTGTTTCCTTCCTTAATTCTGATCAACGGCAATCCGTTGACTTCTGTTTGAGGGAACGAAGGGCCCGATTATGATGGCAGTCGGTCGAGCGTCGGACCGCCATCGCAGAGGGATGGGGACTGACTGACAAGTAGTCAGTGGCCCCACCCACCAAATTAGGATGTGACCACCATGTAGGCGGTCACATTCAAGCTGCGATGGAAAAAGAGATATTTTTAAACATCCAAAAGGTGCCTGGCACATGGGGCATGGATGTTTGGGCCTCATAGGTGCCCCCAAAGTCCCTTTCTGACAGTCTTTCTATGGCTGTCTGACCGCCACGGAAAGGCTGCCAGAAATGGGCATTGTAATCCCTGAGCAGGCACTGCCCCAACTGTAAGGAATGCGATCCGACCGACGGGCCCCTTAAGCCCGTCAGGAACATTAGTCTGTCCCTCCATCCGATGCTGTCCAAACAACTGCATCATAATTCAGCGGTCGGGCTGTTATTCTGAATGTTGGTTGGACTGCCACTGATGGCCTGTCGGTAGCGATCCCACCAACTTCATAATCAGGCCCAAAGTTTACATTCTGCATTATCTGGCCACTGTCTTGGTAGCCAAAGCTTCCATTCCTACACCCAACACTAGGACTGTAAGCTGAGTTCGACATATATAAGCCATTCTGCCATCCTTAATCTTCTATCTCACTTTCAAAATATCACTGCAAAACTTTGCATATCTCAAAATCTCATCAAGGGACTGCCAACAAATCATATTCTGCAATATATGGGTACTAATCTGTGGACGCAGCCCAAAATTGAACTGTTATAGCCTAGGAATATGCTGAGATTTTCTCTTTCTGTATTTTCAATGCCTCTATGCCAGGATTCTCCAATGAGCAGCTTGTGAGCTACTGCTAGCTCACCAGGTACCTGTATGTAGCTAAGCTGAGTGTTGCCTACTGAACTAAATATGAAGCTTTTGCTTGGTTGAATTAATTTATAGACACCAAAATTGAAACGATTGCATTTGAACAGAAAATGTGTGCTTTTTTTTAGAATTCATTAGATGGTTTATGGAGAAAAATGTCCAAAATATATTTAAAGATGATACATTCCTTTTTTATTTATTTTTAAATAGACTTTATTGGGTTTTCAGAAGGAAAAAGATACATATTGGCACATGAAATCATTATTCACAGTCTTCATCGTAGGACTCAGGGCATACATAGAGTATCACCTTCTCGGCAAGTGCTTGGAATGAGACAGCATGGAGATACATAAACATGTATTCAGAAGACAATAATAGGCTGTAAGATTCATCTGCCCCCAGGATATGCATTCCCATTGAAATACCGAAAAATTGAAATCAACAACTTGCCCCCCACCCTAAGCCCAACTAGTTTTCTGTCTGATGCAAGTGGTCAGGGAGCATTGTTATCAGAAGGGCCGTAAGGGGAGAGGATGTGGTCCGTCGGCTTAAACTGCCGACTTTGGTGCTGGAAACCAGAGTTCGAGCCTCGAGGTCGCGTTCACATCCTGTGATTGTGGGCAAATCACTTAGGGGCAGATCTATGTTGGAGTTGCGCCACTTTTACGCCGCCGTTGCGTCACTTTTGTGACGCAGCGGCGGCGTAAACCCTGCGCCATGTTGCGCCCTATTTACATCATGACGCATCTATGGAGATGCGTCACGGTGTAAAGCCCTGCGCCACATGAAACCTGCATCAGGTTTCATGTGGGCGTTGCCACGCAGGGGGGGGCGTTCCGTCGCAGGAACGCCCCTGAAAAGTGACTCAGTGAAATCTATAAGATTTCACTGAGTCACTTTCCCAACGCTGATGCGTCAAAACCCTGCGCCTGCTTGAAGCAGGCGTAAGGCTTGACGCACCATGTTAGGTATGGGGTAGGTTGGAACAGTGCTGAAGTTGCGTCGCGCTTGCGACACAACTTCAGCACTGCGCCAACCTTACGCCGGCAGATACGTCATGCATCTGCTTGTCCTTGCGCCACGATGCACCGCATTGTAAATGTGGCGCATCTGCGGTGGCGCAAGGGCGAACTTGCGTCACGCATCTTCCCTGGCGCATCCATGCTGATTTGCAGGGATGCGCCAGGGAACATAAATCTGCCCCTTAATGTCCCCATGCCTGAATGTGTAATGTAAATACGGTGCTCATGTGAAGCGCTCCAACCTTCGGGTCGAGTTCGTGCTAAATAAATATGGAAAAAATAAAAAATAAGGAGGGTTGGGGGGGAGAATCCCATTAAGGAGGGCCCCATGGACACACGTCTTTGTTGGGTGTTAAATTTGCCTCGCCATTATGCTGTGGTCATAGAGAAATGCCTGTGGGGATCTTGGGTGTATTAGATGGCCTAGTCTCCCTGTCTGACAGTGATTATTTTTCGTCCACCTGGCCCCTAAATGATAAAAAAAAATGCATTCTATCCTAGGGCTATGGGCTGCTTCCTGAGTCTGCTGTGTTCTTCTCTGCGCAAGGCGTGCGCCTCAGCTGTGCCCCAATGTATAACATTCTCATGCCAGCTAGTTGCCAAGGGGGCCATGTGGATTTCCAGTGCCCAGTGATCTGCCATTTAGCTAGTAAGAGTGCTAGGTCCACGAAGCGGCACATGGTTGTAGAGGTTTTGTGGCATGGGGACAAACCCGACATTCCTCCATTTGTGCTGCAGTGGGGGACCCCCGCCACGTCTGCTAGAGCAGTGTGTACATCTGCCCAGGTAGCCTGCAAGGAGAGGCAAGCCCAAATCATGAGTAATAGATCTGCAGGGATGGTGGCACCTGGGGAAATCCGAGGGTGCTGCAGGGAATATCGTGTGTATCTTGAGCTGTGTAAAGTAAGTTCTGTGCTGTAGCGAGAAGTGGATACATTTCAACTGGTAGCTACAGGGGATTTTAGTAGGGGTATTCAAGAAGAAAGCACCTCTCTTTATCAAGTAGATCATGACCTAGGTCCTCTTCCTATCGAGCCCAGAGAGGCGCTTAGGAAACGTGTAAATGTGTGCGCAGACCATTTATATAGCCACTTCACTAGACGTTGACCAGTGCCCATTTCGGACAGAGCCTGCATGAAATATTGTGTCTCTGGTTCTTCCACAATTGGCGCCCAGTGCTTTTGGATATATCGGGAAATGTTAGCATGGGTGAGGAAAAGAGAGTTTGATAAACCATACATTTGGATAAAATCTTGGTGTGTCACAAGCACTCCATCCAGAAACATGTCGCCAATCATATGGATACCCGAGACTCCCAAGGCTCCAACCCAGCTGCCGTGAGTGAACCCATCCGTGTCAGTCGTCCCTACAGTGGTATGTTAGGTGCATATAGAGAAGAGGATGCTGTTTATTTCAAGGCTTGCTTTTAATATGTGAGTGCATTCTATAAGATTAGTGGTAAATGGGGGCAAGGGGTTCCGGTAGCAAAAGTGTGTGCAGTGTACCCAATCGCAGCATAGGTGGAGTGTAGTTTATTTCAGTCGGATGGAACCCTGCAAGCCAATAGGATAGCTATTGCAATTGCACTGCATAACAGTAGGACTGAAAGTCCGGGGCACACATTCCACTCTCAGTCGGTGGTAGTTGCAATTTAGACAGGCTTACTCTATCTTTTCCCGGTCCCCAAATCAGATCTGTCAGTAGGTTAGTAAGTTGTCTAAAACAGGCTGCAGGGACCACTACGGGTAGATTCACAAACAAAAATAATAGACAAGGATGCATCACCATCTTAGAGAGTGCCAGCCGTCCAGCCACCAACAGAGGTAGTGAAGTGCAGAACCGCACTAAGTGGAGTGAGGTGATGACCTTACTTAGGTTACCATCAAATAGATCTGCAGGAGAACTGTATATCTGTATTCCAAGTGAGCAAAATGTATGCAGAGCCATAGGTATGGTGTGTGCACCCAGTGGTATGGCATCCCCTAGTGTACATTACTGAAAGGCAAAAGATTGGAATTGCGATGGTTGACACATAGTACAGAGAAGTCTCCAAGCATGTCTAGCAGAAAGGCTAAAGGCATAAGGTCCATAGTGAGGTCACGTAAATATATGATCATGTCATCAGCATATATAGAAACAGCAAATTGACGAGGCCCTTGTGATATGCACCATGCTTCTGCTGTCAGGCTGATGCTTTGTGCTGGGGGCTCTATTGCCAGCACAAACAGGAGAGGGGAGAGTGGGCATCCTTGCCTAGTGCCATGGAAGATGGCAGACGTGGAGAATATGTGGGGACCCATGCATGCCCTCACCGTGGGATTTGAATAGAGAAGTTTGTATCCATGTAATGTAGGTTAATTGGAATGCCACATTTAGTGAGGGTGATAAACAAGTAGTCCCAACCTAAGGTACCAAATGCCTGTTGAGGGTTGAGAGAAACGAAAACTTCATTACCTGGTATAATTGTCCATTGTTTAATAAGGTGCTATGGTGTGAGATAAACCCATTCTGGTCAGTATGTATCAGGCCAGGTGACATAGGGAGGAATCTGGTCACCAGCACTCTGCTAAGTATCTTGTATTTGGCTCATCAATAGGGACAATGGCCTGTAAGAGGATATGTCTTTTGTGTCACGGGCAGGGTTAAGCAGGGACATAACCAGGGCCTGGCAGGTGGTAGGTGAAAGGGAACCTGATTTGAGGGATGTTTTGTATACAGCATATTCAATTGTGGAGTAAAATTCAAAGTGTGGTCCGTCTAGCCTGGGGTTTTTATTGTGAGGAAGTTCATTTAAAGCATTAAGGGTTTTGTCCTGTGTCAAGGGATCTTCGAGTCCTGCTCAGCGGGGGCCTGGGACGCAGGGAAGTTGTAGACTATCCAAGAAGGTGGCATGGGAATGGGGGTGTTGAGGTCGTAAGAGTTGGACATAGTTGTGCCTGAAGTCTGTGTTCATATCTGCACGAGTCCTGTGTCTTGACCTCATGGATGTATGCACTGAGAAGATGGCTGAAGGGGACTAGGGTGGATGAATCATACGTGCCAATATTGCTCCTGCTTTGTCATTCTTAGCATGTCTTTTCTATGAGCATGTGTTGTTTAAAGATGATACTTGAAAGATGAAAATAAAATGGAGTTGGGGAGACTAATTACCAATATTATTAACTAGGTGCTAGGGAAATTGCAGCTATGGCTTTTATATATTACCATTGTGGAGGCATTCTGAATTGACAAAGCATTTTTACATTATTACCAGCAACTGTGTCTGATACACTGAATTGATCAATGTTGGTAATCTTTGCCTATGGTGGCTACTAATATAATATTGTCTGATGTAGTAACTATTACGTCTGTAATAATATTAGCAGCCCGGATGGATTTTTATTGAACACAACTAGCTCCTATTAAAGAAAAGGTTGGGTACTCTTGCTCTATGCAGTCTGTAAACCTGCATAAGCTGCTCATGCTATGCATTCAAAGACTCCTTAGACTCCTGAGTAGTTTTGAATATTTTGAGCCAATTAACCTCCTTCTATGGGACCTTTCATTTTCAAAAAGGTAATCACATGATTGTACGTGTCCATGACATTAGTCCTAGTATCCATTGGCAGCTCAGTGGCTGGCCATACTACAACTACTTTATATTTGAGAAAGAATTGAAATCCTCCCACAATACTTTTGAAATGTTTATAACCCTCTCCACTTTTGTGTACCAAAGGTCAGGATGTTCTTGCAATTTTGGAAACTTCTAAATGCACATATCTACCACAATACACCTCTCCCACTGGGTACTCTTTGACCTCTGTATTGCCTGTGCAGGTCTTCCCATTGATCCCCCAATATTGTCTTTCTTTTTCTGTTTCCTTTCCTTTCTAGAACACTGGTCCTCGTGCCTTTGAGAAGCACTCCACTTCTCAATACTACCAATGAATTCCTCCATTTATAATTTCATACTTGATGTTTTCATATTCTTTATTGTATCCTTACTTATGAACAGTCTGAAATTCTTCCTTCAATCCTGACTCTTAGAAAAGTCAACCTCGTACTCTGTGGCTAACACCTCTAATTTGTCATGGGATTCATAAGCATGCCTGGCAGCTTCTTAACTCAGAAACAAATGTACTTCCTTATTGTACTCATCTGGGAACCCTAACTCAAGATTCTCTTTAACAAGCTCCTTTACTACTGCCTTTAGCCTCAAAACATCAGATAATCTTGGGGGAGAGTATGCACCCTAACAGTTAGGTCGGGTGACCTCAAATCTGGGGAACTATGTTCGAGTCTTGGGAACAACGCTCAACATCCTGTGATTCTGGGTAAATCACATAATTTCCCTGTGCCCAACAAAAATGAATGTGTCCTGTAGTAAAGACAGGGTTTTACCTGCACACATTGCTATGTTAGCATAAGCTTTTTAAATGCTAAACGCCATCTTGCCACTTTGCTGCTTTTGCACACGACACTACAGGTAGCTGTTATTATAAGTAAAACTGCTTGCTTGCTTTTTCTTCAAATGAGAACGGTCTGTTTTTCACATCCCTAGACTTGCACTGCGACCTTAGTCTGAACACTGTGGGCAGAAACCGTCAAGGTCAAATAACAATGTATGCAGTTGAATTCAGGTTGATCGGCCCATGTTCTAGACACAACAAGCACACAGCTGCAAAAATCTGAAATTCGGGTGCCTTTAATATTGTATTGCATACATGATGCTGGCACTCTTGGAGAAAACCTTTCCAGACACAGAAAGCAGTGCTGATCCTGTGATGTGATTCACCTAAGCTGATCTTAGAGGTATGGGGTTCCCCATTCAAACCTAGAGACCTTCTATTATTATTATAAAACTAGTTTATAGCCAGGGGAGGGTGGTACACAAGGTATTATAGGACCTGTTTCCACTATCATTATAATATGATTCTCCCTTCGTGTTTTAAGGAATTGTAACAATGTTGATGGTTTTATTTCTAATCATTTGTTTGCTTATGTTAGCCAAAATACTACATCTTAGAGCACGTAGTTAAAAATAAACATTTTAAACTTTTCCGTGTCTGATTACTCACGTTGTGGACTGATATGAGAATAACAATGAAAAGGTGCTCTTGATTCCCACCATTCCTGAGAGTTACCTAAGTCACTTGTTCTGGGTTGTCTAATCATTGGTAGCTTTGCTGTAGTACTGAGAATGAATGAGACACTGATGCTAGTCGGATAGGGGTTCTGGGTACTGAGGTGAGTTTTTTGGTACACCACAATTGACTGAGGTCCTGGTTTCCTGTGCATAGTTCTGTGCATGAGCAGAATCCCCACAACATGGTGCACCTAACGTTTTGGTCTTATGTTTGAGATGTCTTAGTAGTGCTTGTATTTGTCCACAGCACCCTCACTCTTGTTTCCGGTTGACGAAAGTGATGGTTTAAACCTACATATATAGCTGACTTATAGGTTCATTCAAGCTTGATAATTAAAAAGGTTTAATTTTTTATTACTTACCCTTTTTGTGCTACAGTTTCATATAGATTGTTTTTCTACTCTGCGTCCTTATGGCTGAAGTTGCTATTGCAGCACATAGTCGCGCACCTCTCCGGCGTCATTTGACGCAGTTCGGGGTGCTAGACGATGGAATGTCAATTATCTTTGTAGTGAGTGCCGATGCATCGTTCCCCTATGAGCTTTTTTACTCCTGGGTTACTTTTCCGGGGGTGAATATGGATGATAAGATGTCCCACTCATACACTCCTACGGCAGTTCCAGCCAATTACACTCCGTATAGGATGCAGGAAATTCCAATTTCGCTTGGCAGCATCGTATTTGGTTCAATGGCGCCCTCCCCCACATCGTAACTCCGTTTCGGTTAGGTCCCTTGTCCATTCCTGGGGCCAATTGGCCAGTCTCGGCCGGGTTCACACCTCATCCACGATATTTGCAAGCCCCGGTGGATGACCTACTTCAACTACATACCGCCTTGATTGTGGTGCAGAGGGCTTTGGTGCAATATGTCTTGCGCAATCTCCAGGTGGGGGCACCTGGGGCTGCAACGCAACCAGTTGGACCGGCCAGGATCACTATTAGTCCCGTCATGGTTAATTCGGTAATGGGCAAACGCCCCCAGAATAAGGACGGTATGTCTTATTGGCTTGCTGAGAAATTTGACCAACTGGAAGCGATATTTCCTAATTCAACTCCTGTGGAGAAACACAGGATCCTTACAATTAGTTTGCAGAAAGACATGGGGGCATATTAGCAAGGGCTGGCGATATAATTATTGCCGCTTTAGCGTCTGTTTTTGGGCAAAAAGCGGCGATAATTATATCGCAATATCATCAAGGACACGCTAGCGCGTGTTTCCTTGATGTAGAGCCCGTTTTTTCACAGCCTCGCCTCGCATCGCTAATGAGATGCAAAAGAGGCGTGGCTGTGAAAACAACACATGTTAATATCGTGAAGGCAGCTTCGCGATATTAACAAGGAGGTGCAGCGATAAAAAAAATCGCGCTACCTCAGCCTTAACTCAGGAATTTAACACCTGTTAAATTCCTGACTAAGGAATACTTTTAATGGGATATGGATTATGCTGCTAGGACCACAGGGTCCTATCAGCAATATTATCGCTGTTTTGAATGGAACATCGCTGGAAAACCAGCGATGTTCCATTGAAAACACCGCTATCGCTGAAATATTATCGCCATAGCGCTATGCGTTGTAAATACAGCGTTATCATGGCGATAATATTCAGCGATAGCTGACGATAATTTTTCTATCGCTATGAACGGCCAGCGATAATTATCGCTGGCCGTTGATAATATGCCCCTTAGTCCCTGAGGTAACAGATTGTGAGAACTGGGGTAAAGTATTTGCAGCAGTCTACGCGAAGTGCTTCAGCACTCCGTCTATGACTGTATTGCCCTCTGTGATTAAGCGTGTTCAGGATGAGCACGGTCCGCAGGCGGCGTTTGAGTTGGGAATGAGTCTTGTCGGCGTGTTTGACGTAGTTGCTGATCTCATCCTTGCTGCAGTCAAGGGAGATGCAGTTAACTTTCAAGTGTTGAATGACCTGCGCCTCGTCGCCGACGTCGATAAACTCCGGCAGTTACCAAGCATTATTGCGGAGGCATATAAGACCATTGGCCACAATAGTTTGGACTTTAAGCCTTTTGCTAAAATAACCATGCAACTGCAAACTCAGACAGTTAAGTCTACTAAAGACGACCGTCCTGTTTTTCCTAAACAAAATTGGAAAGGTAAAAAACAGGGGAAGCAGCAACAGAAACAGGGGTCACGTCCCGCATCACCAATACCAGTGCCTACTGTACACACATATGAATTGCGCGATCGCACACAAATTAGGTCTCCTAATAGATTTCAGGTTCCTGATGAACGTTCTTCTCGTTCTTCACGGGAAACATCGGTCTCGCAAGCCTCTGGAGGAGAACTCGGCAGAGGTCGGGGTGCCCCCCAAGGACGTGAGTAGCCCCGCCCGGCTGATGGTAAAGGCAAGCAGGATGACTAATAAATTGGTACCCCATGCATATAAGAATATTTTGCAAGACTGCTCGCACACAGGTTCATTCATTCATCGATCAAGAAATGTCAACTATAAGAGCCATTGCAAAAATTAATCTATATAATCTTAATTACCTATGCAATTGCACTTTATATTAGTTTCTTCTTTGTTTAACTACGGATTTTACATTGCATTTTTATTCCTCTTGAAAATTGATTGTATTGCACTGGGTTTCATTAACTATACAAATAATAAATTACTTACTTGCACGGTGTGGCACCAAATGACAAAATGACCAATCCCAGCGTTGCACATACATCAACTGACCAAAACCAGCACAACGCATTATGACATAACTTCCAGTACCTCACAGGGCTCTCACTTCACACTCTTGTTTGTTTCACTAAACGAAACCCAAAGTCAGCAGTCACTCTAGGAGAAATGGGTAATAACCCCCTCCTGCTGGTATCACACTTACAAAGTTAATTCTCGATCAGCTGGAAATTACCCAGACTATTGCGGTATATTCCTCTGTGCAAAAGGATTAACTGAACACAAATCTCAGATCCAACACCTCAACCATATCAGATAAGTTGAAACCTTAATATAACTCATTATCTATACCGTCATCTTGGATTATGAAGAATCTGTTAACCATACTTTAACTGTTTGCAGCAAGCACATTTATCTTCATAAGCACAAGCAATATACATGAAAAAGCATTTCAGTTCTCAAATTTAACACAGAGCCCTCTTGGACCCAAACTGACACACTAGCTCATCAAAAGTTGCAAACACTACAGCTCTCAACAACTCCCAATCAAAACCGCAAACCCTACTTATACTCACAGTCCTAGGGCACTGCAACTGCTTGAAGATGCAGTACTTTGCACTGTGCAAATATTAGTGCAAATTCAGGACCAGGCAGCACTTCAATGGATCTTTAGTTCTAGCCTGAGGCTAACACAACATTCAATACAGTTCAATAACCAGGAAGGTTTAATAAAAGATTAGCAAGGTTACAAATTCAAATCATCAATAAAACAGTTGCAAATCAATAGCCAGTATATAGATGCATTAATCAATATGTATCAAAATAATTCACAACCATAAATGCACAGACAAACTGTTACAAAGTTGTCCCAAATAAAAGAAGGCAGACACAATTCCCCATAAAGGGAAATCCCCCCTACTCGTCTAAGATAGGGAAAAATCGTGAAAGTTGGGGAGAATTCAGGCAGAAGGTGTCAGCATAAAAAGCCTCTGAAAGGCAGTATCTATGACTCAAATAAAGATTCATCGAGCAAGTGGAGAAGCTGTCTTTCTACAGTCTAACTCCTTTGGGTCAGAGAAAAGGGCATCTGCTCTGAAGGAAGCTCGAAAGGTATCTAAATCCAAAAATGTTGCAAACATCTCTTTAAAGCGACATTAACAAGTGAAGACAGAAAGGTTACAGTTTTAGTCTCATTAAAATATATAAAAACTTTCTCATTAGCAAATTTCTGCTGTTAGCTTCAAATTAGCAGATAAGACACACAAGTGCAGATAAAAGACCTCAATTCAAGTAGGAAACTGGATCACAAGCTCAAAGAACAAAACCAACTTTTCTACATGAGAAACGAGAAGAATAAGCATTACAAGTTTTAAATGTTGCTTCAGCTTTTCAACTAAAATGATAAATGTTCACACTTCACAATACAAAGTAACAACTGACACAAGCCATTTTAAAAATGCAGGCGTACAATAGCTATAATCAGTTTAAATGTTGGAAATGTGCAGAAAATAAATTTGCATGTTGAAGTCGATATATGTACAAAACAAAACATTTAATTATGGAATAAATCTTCATCACTCCTCTCAATCAGGAACCCAGGGGCACTCTATGGACCTGTAGAAGGTGCTTCTACAGAGGTTTTAGCCGCAAAGGGATGATGGTAGTTCGGTTGTCTATGAAGGGCAGCAGGATGGAGGTCCTTGCAGGTCCTAAGTCGGTTCCTCTCTTAAGTTGCTTCTCCATGCAAGTGTCAGACAATTGGTCTTTGTTACTGGTCTGTCTTTCTTTGTCAAGACAGCTTCTCTGAGATCAGAGAAGTCTATTTCTTTGTCTTTCTAGCAGTGGGGAAGATGCTCTCATTTTGACCTATGGCGTCTTCTATCAATTGATGATGGAGATCTTCACAAATGCCAGAGTTAGTATGCAATACTTGTTACAGAAGACCACTATCTATATGAATGAAGCAGAATTGGAGGATAGCCTTTCCTCATGTTCAAGGTGCGTTGCTTTCGAAATGAAACTCACCAGCAAATAAGAGTAGGAAGCATCTTCGCAAACTGAAACCAAAAACATTTATGTCAGATCCAGGCACAGAGATAGGTTTATTTCATGAAGCACAGTACTCTTCCCCAACGACAATGCCACATCATTGCATAGACTCCCCCCAGCATTCCAAATTCCAGAATCACTTCAAGAGTCCAACAGCTAGACATGAAAGAAAGTATGTGGGGATAGCAAATACAAGTTGCATAAAATATTACAAGTTGCTCATGTTATTCTCTATTCCTTTCCACCATGGTCATAATTAGGTGCAAAGCACATCCAATGCTTGGCACTAATGCTATTAATTCTGCAGTGATTTAGCACCTGTTATTATATCGCAGAACCTTATTTTTGTTCAAAATCATCACCAAGCAAGATTAAAAACAAGGAAGTTATATCTTTCTCTCCAATCCAATAGCAGAATAAAGGCAGACAGTCTGCATTTTAATATGCAACCTAATTGAATATTTTATTGGGGCTGCCATAGGAGACCTTCTGTTTCACTAACCTCTGGATTATTTAACCTTCCCCTAAATAGTTTATGAAGTCTAGTGGATATTTTAAAAGACACTCAGACTAGTCTATTCGCAGCAGTAAATTATGACCTTTTGATACTTTGATTTGCTTTGGTTCAACAGAGTAGTAACTAGTAATTGATGTGCTCAGCCTTCACCCAACGTATCTCCACTGCTGTTGGGCCTATCAGCCAAGGTAAGTGAAATGTTTTTTTCTGGCACTTCTAATATGAAGCGTGTGGCATAAACACTGGGCTGTGGGTAGTGGCAATGATTTTTGGGAAAAAAGACAAAAAGAATATTTTGCTGGTATTGAGGTAAATCTTCCTTCAAACGTAGAAGAAACTTGATCATGGCTTCATGAACTTTCTGGAAATCAAACTCCTCTGCCCTTAACTACTTCAGAGTAAATCATTTGGACTTGGATCTTTATGTACTCTTTTTCTCCGATTTTGTGAGATGAATCTTAGGATTGGTCCTAAAGTCATTAGGTAAGTCTTTATGTGAGAGGACCAATAGCAGTAACATTATTCAGCCACCTGAGGAAAAAACATTTTCATTAAATGCCACACCTGTAGAACGGCTGACATCTGTTAATCTATATTAATGAAGTGAAGCACTGTCTTTTGTAAAATTGCATCAAGTTTTGGTTTTAATTACTATAATCTGATGATGTGATTAGGGGATGATATGAGGATCCCAGAACTGAGGTAGTTGTATGACTGATGATTTTGAACTGGTGGATTGCTTGTCCACCAGACCCAATAAAACTAAACTGATGGACTGGTTGTATTGCCCCAATTACTGCTTTTACTCAACAAAACAGCTATTGGAGGGTAAGAGTGCAGAGAAGATGTTGGAGTGACCCCTCCTGGTGGAGTCAGCTAGGCAGAAAATGACTGCCTTTCAAGAAAAGAATGGAATTTGTTGTCACACACACAATGTAAGATTAGCAGGATTTTTTATGACTTTTATTCCAAGTTGAATACACAGACCTCCCTACCCCAAACTGATTATTGTTCTGCCTATCTTGAGAGTGTCTAGACTGTACCCTGAATAAAGGAAGAGCCTAGATGTGATAACAACCTCCAAGATTATGGAATGATCCCCATCCTTGAAGTTCTGTGGCACATGCTAGGTGTTGTTATCACTGAGGCTGTTAAGGATGCACGGCTTGGCAAGGAAAATGAGAATCCTCCTTGGGTAGGCACATGTTTTGTAATAGGCAATTTATATTGGGGCTCACACTGGCACAAGTGGAGGCAAGGCAACACGAAGAATAAGTCATGAGAAGAACACTCTGGACTATGAAATGCAAGCTATGTAACATTACAAGGACTAATGTCTACCGATTGTAGTGACAGTCTGGAAAAATGAGGAGTTTGACCAATTCCAGGAGTATATTTAAGTTCTATTGGAAGATGCAGGAGACGAAAGAAAATAATGTTGCGAATGTTGTGTGTTTATATTAGTGTATGTTCTTAGACTAGCCACCAGATTCCTTCCCCGAATCTCTGACTGGAGACTTACTTTCGAGTTTCTCATACCTTTCTTCATGAGAGGCTGCCTTACTTACTTTTCATTGATTGACTGCTGATTTGGGAGCTGATAATACTTTCGAGCTTATTATGCAAAGGCTTTATGCTTGGGTATTGACTCTCTCAACAGAACTCTATATTGTGTATCTGGACTGACACCTTTTCTCCCATTATTCCAATTGAATTTAGATTAGAGAATTTCCTTTATGGAACACACCTGTTATATCATAACGATATTAGCTGTTACTCTAACAAATATCATATTCTATTTTAAAATCAAATCTCGATTGATGGATTACTTTAACTTTTAATGCTGATATCGAAATGTTAATAATTAATTATTAAATGATGACAACTTAGAGAATTAAATATAAACTCCTTCAATTCACACTATATCACTTCATTGACTGTACTAACTGTCTTCAGTAATTTGTTGCTATGTATCTCGGTAGATATGTGTCTGTGTTGATTAACAAAGGTCCATACGACCAGTGGAAGAGGTAATTTATTGAATACACCTAAAGATTAAAGTATTGAAAACTCCACTTCCTCAAAGACTACAGCAATGCACCTATTTGCATTGTTAGTTTTAGAGACAAATGTAACAGCATTTTCTCTGAAAACAGTTTTATTTTATGTACAGTTTAGTGGGACATTGAAGCAATAACACAGTATGTCCTGATAGTGGAAAAGGGTGAAACAAATGTTAAGGATTGGTCATTTTTCCAGATGTTCAGGTTCCAATAACACCATTAAAATATGTGCTCAATGATAGAGAACCTATATTGAGTTTTGACAGTAGATGCAGATGGTTACAGGCCAAAGTGTTGAACGGCATTGTGTTGTGTGCACATAGGAAGTTTTCTGACAGTAGATGCAGATGGTTACAGGCCAAAGTGTTGAACGGCATTGTGTTGTGTGCACATAGGAAGTACTACAGTTGAAGTATTACAGTTCGTATCATAGCAGATCCTGGTTCACTCATAACCATTTTGTTAGACATCACATTAATAGAGCTTTGGAATGGTTAAGAAATAATTGAAAAGCTGTGACTCCTAAAGCATTTGGATTACTTTAAAAGTAGGATGTGATATTATTCTGTGCTGACTTGCATTGAATATACAAGAGAATAGTGGAAGGTTGTCACCTCTTGCTAAAAATCTATGAGATGCTTGGAAATACTTGGCAGGGCTAAGTATTTTGTCAGTATTGGTTTGAAAAGAGCATTCTGGCACGTTTCAATTTCAAGAGAACAACAGGATCTCACAACTATTGTCACACTTCATAGTGCCTACAACCATTTATGTTAACTTTGTGGCCTGGCATCACCCGCCAGTGCTTAACATTTAATGGATATTTTATTTAGGGATGTTTGTGATGTTGAGTCATTTCAAGATGACATTTTCATGTTCACAAACTTTTTTCAGAAACACAATATTAGATTTGCCAAAGTACTATCTATTTAAAAGGATAGTGGAAAGACCATTGGTGATGTTGAGTGTTTTCAAGATGACATTTTCAAGTTCGCAAACTTTCTTCAGGATCACAACATTAGACTTGCCAAAGTACTATCCATTTATAAGGATAGTGGAAAGACCATTATGGAGGATAAGTGCAGGTTTTTAACAGAAATGTAGACCATTTTAGGGTACACAATCGTTGCTTCCAGCATCAAACCCAAATGGGACTTAATGGAAGCTGTTAGGAATGCTGCCCAGGATAAAGATCTTTCCCTTCGGTCCCTGTCAGGACTTAGGTTATTATTTAGAGTTCCATGGGCAGGATGGTCCATCACAAACATGGCAGATGTCCTGTCCACCGTATTACAAGTGCCATAGGATATAATGCACTTGTAATTCAGCGGACAGAATATCCGCCACGTTTGTGATTGAGTAACCCATCAGCCAAACTATAAATCAGGCCTTTAGTTAGAGTTATGGTGGATTTGTGCATAAGTATGTATTTAAAGCACAAACCAGAGCAGCTATATTTAAGAAAAGAGAGACATTTAATTGGAGAGAAGCACAAGCAGACATCTTTATTTATTTAAAGAACTGATTTTCAACCAATCTTTTGCAGAAGTCATTTAATGGTCAGGAAAAGTGTAAAGTTACATTTAATGATAGTTCTGTCTGATTGGGAGTAGTTCTAGGTCAGTGGATCAACAATAAGGAACAAACTGTAGCCGTTTTATGTCACCTGAGGGGCCATAATGGCATTACTTTTCTATTATACACAAATCACTTGCATGTGTCTTGGCTCTAGAAGGTCTAAGGATACATTTGTGGGATCCAGCTAAGCCTCATAAGTATATGATGAACTGCTGTGAAATGGTAAAAGCATTTACGTTGCTTGTACATTTAATTTTCACAATTAAATATTAATTGTGGGCCAGGTTGAAAAAATGTTGATGCTGATTGTCTTTCAAAATTACCTCAGGGTGTTACTGAAATGGATTGCGAAGGAGAGGACTAGCAGCAGTGTGTGGTGGCTTTCTTAGATGCAGTTCAATAGTTTGCCAATATTGTGGTATAGGATGAGTGGATTAGAGCTTGTGTAGATGATTCTGTTCTCATTGAAGTAAAGACTTACGTTGTCTGGCATAGGAATATTAATGATCAGTTATGTGGGTTTGCTCAGTTTGCTGCTAAACTCACCATTGAAAGTAATACAGCTTATTTGTTCCACCAGAGCAACTGAGGTACAAGCTTATAGGCATGGTTTATAGTGGTCATTCAGGTTTTACTGTCACAAAGAACTTTAGAAAAATATTATCTGTGGCCATAAATGCACTCACGGGTGGAGAGATTAGTCAATACATAGAGTGCTTATTGTCAGACAAACACTGAGGGTCACAGAAAACATGGAGCACTGAAACGTTTCAGACACTCACCGCCAGTCACAGATCTTGGTTAAATCCATCATCCCTCTTTAGCTCACTTCGCCACCCCAGTGCAGAACTGGAAAGTTCCCATGAGGCACTGGGTCAAGACTGATTTGCATATAGCTGTGTCTGAACTGGGGTGGTGAAGAGAGCTAAAGAACGATGAAGGATTTTACCCAGATCTGTGACTGGGGGTGAGTGTCTGAAATGTTTCAGCACTCCGTCCATCATTTCCTTGTGTTTGCTTTGCTCGCCATATGTTAGCAGGGTATGCCCAGACGTGGGTCCCTTACTCACTTTGCCACTGGATTCAAGTTGGCCTGGCTGATGAGGGCTGTTATCCCGAAACCAGTCCCAGGATGCTTGTTTCCGGTCCAGGAAAGACAGGGCATGGCTGTTCGGGCTGGACTGTTCCCATGATGCACAGGGTGTAGACTGATTTGCATATAGCTGTGCCTGAACTGGGGTGGCGAAGTGAACTAAAGAACGATGAAGGATTTAACCCAGATCTGTGACTGTGGGTGAGTGCCTGAAAAGATTCAGCGCTCCGTCCATCATCTCCTTGTGTTTGCAACATCAATAATAAATCTGTGGTTTTACGTCAGGCATTTTTCTAGGAAACTAATTACATGCTGAGATGATAGGAGAGGAATGGTCCTTTGTAAGTTGAGGCTGATGATTACTGAGCTGGAGTTGGGGGATATTAATTTTGAGATGTATGAATTGGCAGTACAGCTTTAGCATGTGGCCAAATGGCTTGCATAAGAGAGGACACTGGAAACTGAGTTATTAGAATTTGCATAGAGACCTATGCCCTTAGTGGAGGTCCTTCTGGTGGGTGGACCTCTGATATGCTGACTCCTTTACTAGTAGCAGTAGCACACCTCTTTCAGACGCTGTGCTTGGTACCAGATGGTGTGTTGGTTCCATACACTTTGATTGGTCCTATTTGAAGTTCCTCCTGGTTTGGGGAAGCAGTCAGGAATACTAACAGAATAGCATAGCCTAGTGCTGCGATCATGTGTATTTAGTTCATGTAGGAGATAGGTCAACTGAGGCTGTTAAGATCACTTTCGGTGACCCAACTGTTTTTGTTTTAGCTTATGGTCTTATAATTATAACAACACATGTGATATGAGGAGGCAGGTCAACTAAACCAATCTTTCAGAAAGGGAGAAGAGCAGTTTTCCTGCTGTAAAAAGATGTTCATTGAATGTGCATATAATGAATGTGCAATAACCAGAGACTCCTGGACAGGGGCCATAGGAAAGATATTTACTAACAAGGAATGCAATACAATAGGATGGTGAGATACTCATCTGCATGTTGGTATTGCATAAGTCTAGTTTGAAACAGTTAAAATTCCATACATTCATAGAAAATACTTAACACCAGCCTGACAGCCAGGCTCCAGAGGATCGATGTATCCAGCTCAGGCCTGCCACCTACATGTAGGTCCAAGAGAGTACAATTTACATGTTACGGGGTTCTCAATGATGCAGCTTTATCGAGGTGGGTGATTGGTCTGATCACCTCTTGATCAGGTAGGATAGTGCTGTTGGAGATGGAGTCCTTCTTGACCCTGATTGTTTAGATTAATACTGTGTCCCGAGAAGACCAAAGAGGTGTGCACATTTTTATACCAGCACTTTCCAAATATTAGTATAGGGTTGGCATTGAGATTTGCCTCCAAGGTTTCTGGATGGGAAATGTAAGAAAATGGTAAACAGCTGAATGTGTAGCCCTGCAAGTGACACACTACCAACTGGGTGGCAAGGACCTTGAGTCAATGTGCGAGGAAACACTTGTTTGGTAAGTAGACATACAGAGCTCTGTTATTTCTGTGTGCAAATTCTGGTATGTATGTGATGAAATGAGTCAAAGGATTGCTGTCAAGAGAGACCTAATTTGAACCTGACTCTTACAGTCGTTGACAAATATCATTGTATATTGGCGCTGGCCACTGACTGGTTTCGGACACCACCTGGACATTACAAAGGTGCTGCATGCAGATATACTTTTGATTGTATTTTACTGAAACTATCCGGTTATCAGCTCAGTTTTTATTGAGTGTTCTTTGACGTAAAGTTAATTATTTTTGAATGGACACTGAAACACACTCTTGATCTGTTTCTTTAATAAAAACATTTGTTTAGATTATTTTAACATACATTGGGTATGGCACTCCTCTGGGGTTGGTATGATAAACGGCAATTTAATTACTGATTGCAATATATAAAAGGAGCCAAATCAATAGAATGCTGAAAGCAGATCGCAGAAACAAAATGTCAGATGTAATCTAGATTTGTACACATGGCCTTGGTTTATAATGGTTCGACGTTCTAGTAAACGTTTTTGAATGGTAATTAAAACCTACTCAGGCACTGTTCACAATTGGCCTATTAATTTCGTCACTAATAAGAGGTAAACTGGGGGCTAGATAAATGTAGATGCTGTGTGGTTTTGTGGCTTATCAAGTGCAAACGTTTTACCTGATTCTTTTTTAGGTACCCCTGAATTGAGGACAACGTGCTAATTGTGCACGTTATCTATCCCCCAGTCAAGGTGCTGAAACAGCACGTGTGTAGCACATACCTGGACGATTTGTGTCAGGTTTGATCTGGTGAAAATTGGCCAATTAAAATACCCCAAAATGTGACATTTGTGCACAGGCTGTAACACAGTGTCACGTGCAAACTGGGGTTTCCTTTGAACTTAGATTGCCACACCAGTCGAGGTTGAGAGTCTACAGGGCCTAAAAAGTCCTGAATCGAACATTTCAATGACTTTTGGATTCACAGTAATATCACAGTAGATGTATCCAAAATTCAAAATAATTTGTGAAAATGCAAGAAAAACACAAATTTGAACAGAATTATTTATGCTACAGCTCGGTTGCTTTTCATATGCAGTATAAAGTAATGCCTACTGGAAATATCCCTGGGATCAGTGACATTTACAGTATAATACATTTAGGGGCTGATTCCAATCCTGGAAAAAGGCCGTACGAATCGTACAAAAGACCGTACGTGTAAAAAAAAAACTACAATTCTGATCCGGAACAGCCTGTACGTGACGTCCGGACGTATTCAGGCAGCGGTTTTCGGTCCAGCAAGTACGATTCGTCCCTACGTCACTCCGTACGGTTCTTTTTTTACGGGAGTCAAACACAGCCGGAAAAGCAGAGTCCATGCAAACCGCTACGCAACGGAGCCCTAGTACACGATGTACACGCCATGAACCCCGTCGTACGTGTCATCCCTGTCCTCTTGGCCAACGACTAGGCCTGGGCAAAATTTTCGTTCCGTTCGCGGAATTTGCGATAATTTGGCATTTCCACGTTCCGCGGAGAGCGCGGAAATGTCAAAATTTCCGCATTCCGCAGCTTTGCGATAATTTGGTTCTTGCTCGCGCTGTAAAATAATACATCCTCGCGCGCGTGCGATCGCCTTACCTGAATCCCCGCGTTCGCCGACAAGTTTTCCCGATCCGGTCGCGTTCTCCATCAGATGTTGTATTGTTTTAGCCATTTGCGCTGTCTCGCGACAGTTTGCGTCCGCAGTGACGTCATGCGTCGCGCGATCACGTCTTTCTTCTCGCGATCATGCACCGCGAGACAACTGAAAACAAGATGGCCGCGCCCGCGAGCAACCGCAGGGGTAAGTTAGCGACCCGCAACCATGCAGAAAATATCGCGAACGGGCGGGAAAAAAACTTCCGCATCTTCGCGATATTTACGCTTGTTTGCGGAGATTTTTAACATTTTCGCGATAATTTGCGAAAGTCGCTTTCGCAAATTCCGCCCACCCCTACCAACGACCTGGTGCACCGCACCCAACGCACACGCCGCAGAAGGTGAGAACAACACCCAGGGTCCAGGGTGAGGGTGAGGGTCAGGAAACAAACCCCATACTCAAAGCCAAACCTATAATATGGAGGCCATACATTACCAACCGGGTCTGGTCACTTGGGGGGGTGTGGCCAGCAACCCCTGCGTACCGCAACAACAGAAGTGGACGTGTATGGTGCGTTGCACACGTACCCCTACGACACCATTAGAACAGTGATACGGACCGTACATACGCAATGAATGCGTGGGTACGGTGCGTACCATACGTACCCCTACGGCACAGTAAAACTGTGATACGGACCGTACACACGCAATGAATGCGTGGGTACGGTGCGTACCACACGTACTCCTACGGCACAGTAGAACAGTGATACGGACCGTACACACACAATGAATGCGTGGGTACGGTGCGTACCACATGTACCCCTATGGCACAGTAGAACAGTGATACGGACCGTACACACGCAATGAATGCGTGGGTACGGTGCGTACCACACGTACCCCTACGGCACAGTAGAACAGTGATACGGACTGTACACACGCAATGAATGCGTGGGTACGGTGCGTACCACACGTACCCCGTTACGGCACCAGTACATTTGGGATACGAGGCGTACACATGCCAGGAATGTGGGCTTAGAGGACTGGCCCAGCATGTTACCTTCATATTGGTGTGTGTGTAGGTCCAGGCCAGCAGTGTACTGCTCCAAGGGGGTGCGTGGGTGGGTGCAGAGGACTCCCAGCAGTGGCCGACAATATGAGGGGTGGGTGCATATGACTCCCAGCAGTGTCCAGACATATGAGGGGTGGGTGCATATGACTACCAGCAGTGGCCTGCAATATGAGGGGTGGGTGCAGAGGACTCCCAGCAGTGTCCAGACATATGAGGGGTGGGTGCAGAGGACTCCCAGCAGTGGCCTGCAATATGAGGGGTGGGTGCAGAGGACTCCCAGTAGTGTCCAGACATATGAGGGGTGGGAGCATATGACTACCAGCAGTGGCTGGCAATATGAGGGGTGGGTGCATATGACTACCAGCAGGCCTGCAAGATGAGGGGTGGGTGCATATGACTACCAGCAGTGTCCAGACATATGAGGGATGGGTGCAGAGGACTCCCAGCAGTGTCCAGACATATGAGGGGTGGCTGCATATGACTACCAGCAGTGGACAGAGATATGGGGGTGGGTGCATATGACTCCCATCAGTGGCCTGCAATATGAGGGGTGGGTGCAGAGGACTCCCAGCAGTGGCCTACAATATGAGGGGTGGGTGCAGAGGACTCCCAGCAGTGTCCAGACATATGAGGGGTGTGTGCATATGACTACCAGCAGTGTCCAGACATATGAGGGTTGGGTGCATATGACTCCCAGCAGTGGCCTGCAATATGAGGGGTGGGTGCAGTGGACTCCCAGCAGTGTCCAGACATATGAGGGGTGTGTGCATATGACTACCAGCAGTGTCCAGACATATGAGGGGTGGCTGCATATGACTACCAGCAGTGGCCTGCAATATGAGGGGTGGGTGCAGAGGACTCCCAGCAGTGTCCAGACATACGAGGGGTGGGTGCATATGACTACCAGCAGTGTCCAGACATATGAGGGGTGTGTGCAGAGGACTCCCAGCAGTGGACAGAGATATGGGGGGGTGTACATCATTATCAGATAACCACACCTACATGGTGGTATGGACGCATCCCTAACTTTGGACTATGATTTTAGTGCTATTACAACACATCACTGACAGCAGTGTCCCACTCCCAGGAGGATGGATGTCTTTCACACACTGCATGACACACCACATGTGGGTGTGAGGACATATAACACATGCATACCCACCCATGGCGGATGCAGCACAATACACACCCTGATTTCATGCTTACAGACTGTATAGTCATGTAACTGCATACAAAACTAAGATAGCCAAAGGGAACACACACTGTCACGCACATCCCAGGACTGATAGGAATGTTCAAATGCTGGTCCAGCCACCAAGATGTTGTCTCTCATGGAAGCAATAGGGTTCTATTCCACTAGATACAGTGCCCACAATTGTGAGTCAGGTGCCCAAATACCCTGCATAACAAGTACCATTTGTGTGGTAGGCCGTGATTACACACATGCATAGTGCTGAAAAGGGCCAATTTGTCCCTGAAGGCATTCCTACATACCCAAAACACAAGTACAGTGATTAGCAAGGATGGCACAGACGATTCAGCAGGAGACATCGGTGAGCAGGCATGGCCATTGTTGAAGGTATCCCTCACCAACAAAGGAAATGTTGACACAGGTCAGCACAACAATTGTGCAACTGTTTGCAGGGAAGATGTCAGGTGCCACAGAGGAAGGAACACTCCTTGGGACAATGTCTCCAAACAAAAAGAACACACACTACCAATGACTCTTTGCAGAGACATTGTGATGGCACACAGATACCATGGTCCACCTCATGACCATCATACAAAAACATTTCTCAGAACCCTAACACATTTCCAGAGTACCAACTCCAGGAGCCTCATCACCATCGTCAAGTACCTGAAATGCAATAGTGTTGAAAGTAAAAGAAAAGGCTTTGTTCAGCACCAAAAAACAATTAATTAAAAAGAGACTATGCACAAAAGCCAATGGCCAGTCCATTTCTCAAGTCCAAGGGTGGACGTAGGGGACCGCGTCCACCCCTACCTTGCCTGCACAAAGGAACCTCAAGGTTTGTCGACTGAGAGGGGGGCATCATCAGTGGCAGTACCAGGCACCGCAGGGACAGGAGGGGGAAGGGTAGGTGTTGCGGGTGCAGGGGGGGATGTCTCCACCAAAGGGGGTGGGGCAGCGCCGAAGGTGGATGCGAGCTCGGTGCTGCACACCGCTGCCAGTGCCTCCATCCGAACCCCTGCGCCTGAGGATTCCCCAGGGTCAACAGAGGGTGTGGTGGGTAAGGGATGGGGTGCAGCGCTCTTGGGGGAGGGGGTGGACATGGTAGGGGACTCAACTCCCGTGCCCAGGGACTTCCTCGCCCGCTTGTGGGGTGGTTGCTCAGTGGGGGCGAGGTCCAGCCCACCCATATAGATCTCCTTGGGTGAGAGTTTGGCAGGGGAGCTAAGGGGAGTGGTCTTGGAGGAACAGGGTTGTGAGGACTGTGGACTGCGACTGTGGCTGCGTGAATGTCGTCTGCCCCCAGAACCTGTGGGTGTGCCTACATCCCCCTGAGTGTGCGTGCCAGGAGGTGTGCGCTGTGCCTTACTTAGGGGTGTGCTGGATGTGTCTGGTGGGGTGCGTGCCTGTGACTGTCTGGGTGTGTGTTGGGCAGGTATGGGAGAGGGCAGTGTGGATGGGTCCAGGGTAGAGGGGGGACGGAGCGCTGCAGGAGAGAAACTTCTGCCATCAGGGAAGAGTCCATGGACCGCAGAAACCTGCGTTGGTCAGACATCGTTGCTGACATGCCCTCCATGAACGACACCATCTGTGTGAGCAGTTGAGTGTGTCCATGGAGGACATTCAGCACCGATGCCTGCCCAACCTGCAACTGCCGCAGTATGTCCACAGACTCTTCACTGAGGGCAGCAGGGGTGACAGGGGCAGGGGGTGCGGTGCCTGGGCCGAAGGAGACATGGTGGGCCGAAGGAGACATGGTGGGCCTCTGCACGGACAGAAGGGACGGGAGCAACTGGGAGGGCGGAGATGCTAATGGAGGAGGCGGGGACAGATGTGGGGATGCTGCCAGTTGGTGTTGCAGCCTCCGTCTCCTCAAGGATGTCAGCCTCGGACCCGTCGGCGTCGTAGCTGCTCTCGCCTCCAGACAGGTCCTCCGACTGACTCCCCTTGCTCTCCGTGCCACTGGGTCCTTCTGAATCCACAGCACTGGTGGCACTGTCGCTGGGTCCCTCCTCCAGGTCCATGCAGGTGTCTCCTTCAGTTGCGGATGATGATGCTGTGGGCAAGGAGAAGAAACCGAAATGCATCAGTCACCTGTATACATCTGACACATGAGCACAAGAAAAAATTGGTCACAGTGCATATCAGGCAATGCATCATGAGTAACAGCTAGATAACTCTGCACATATGTAAGCCCTGTACTGCCCAGTTGGTAGACCCACTATGCCACTTGGACACCAGGAAAAAAAGAACACAAAAGGCCACAACATGAATGAGAAATACACTGAGAAGCTAGTGTTTGTGAACCGGTGAGCACAGGAACACAATGAAGTCATGCCACCTCTTGTTTACCCTGAAAGAAACAGTAGTGGTGCACCCAACGTAAACTGACACCCCTCAATACTCAAGGTGTCACCACACTCAGAGACCTGTAAGTACTTTGGAACACAAAACGAAAAAATGTTGCTACCTTGGGACTCACAATACTTTACACAATGGACATGTTTTGAATGTGCCAATTCGCCATTTCGTGAAAAGAACACTCATGTGCCTGCATGAAATATGTCGCACAAGGCAGTGCACACAAAAGTACATTTACACTATCATTGAAGAAGCTGGCACATTTTCTAAGAAGACACTGTTAGAAATAAATGGTGTTGTAGAAAGTACATATACATGGGCCCACGGAGGTCTTGATGTCTTGAGACTCGTCAGTTTGTCTCACAAAATCAAGAGCACTGTGGGAACATGTATATGGAGAATCTGCAACACCATTTAATTCTAACAGTGGCTTCTTAGAAAATGTGCCAGGGTGTTCCATGAAAGTGGAAATGTCGTTTGGTGTGCACTTCCTTGGGAGACTTTTTTCATGCAGGCACATCAGTGTTCTTAACACAAATCATCACATTTCCACATTTAAAACATGAAGAACTGTTGACAACTGCTGTGAGTGCCAAGGTACAATATTTTTTTACTAACAACTGAATTATGTCAGTTGTCACATGGCCATCCGTCACCTGATTACACAATTGGCTACACATATGACCTACTGCCTGTCATCTTGAGTGGCACACATGTCCACACCCAGGACAATGCATAAGCTAATGGGCCTTCAATTGGGTTGAAAAAAAGCCTAGCTGTACTGTGGGGACACCCTCATGGCAAGCCAGAATGTACACACAGATGTCAGCACACAAATTCCAAACTGCGTTGCATCTGAACCACACACAGGTGCAAAAAATGTATGAGCAGGAATCATGTTTTTAAAAAACCGACACAGGCTGCAAAGCACGAACATTAAGCACTGGCCACCATCACAGGGGCACTTCACAGTGATTCTTTGTACAGCCAAGTCTCACACACAAGTCAGACCTGGCAATGAAAAATCAGGGTTGCACATGTATGCCTCTCCCACACACCCCACCCCATACCTGAGTCAATGTGATTGATACAGATCAAGAAGTGACACCTCTTATTCAGGGTTACAATAACTGTGCTGGAAAAATAGCTTCATTTACACAACATCACCTCGTGGTGCTGGCAACACATATTTGTGACAAACAACCATCAACAGATTGTTGTGAATAGCCACACAGGCACTACCCAGTGTGAGAATGCACAAGCAAAATGGTGTATCCCTTCCAGTGGACACATGTAGCACACATTAGCAAAATACTAACTAGGCCAGGGAACACTGCCCCAGAGGCAGACCTATGCTGAACCCACAGAGAATGTGCACAGTGTTGGATGACACACATGATTAGGAGGCCAGGGTGTCTCAGGGGACTGTAGTGGGCACACTGCTCCATGGTCCTGGAATGAGCTGACTCTACCATGTTCAACCGTCATGGCAATATGCATATCTCCCACTCATGCACATCATGTCTGAGGCCACAACATTGGTCATGCATGCTGCAAGGGTGTTCAGTTGAAAGCTCACACTCCTATGTGGAGAATCATCATCAGTGACAACAAATATGGACCCCCAACATAGTGAACAGGTCATGGCACAGGCAAGGTACCAACACAAGTCACAGACCACCCTCCCACATGATGCAGAAAGCAATGTGCACTTAGATTTTCTGGCACCCTAGATGACCATGTGCAAATGTGATTACACACAGACCAGGGGACACATGTCAAGGAGGGGAAGGGATGAAAAAGAGCACCAGGTGACATTGGGGAACCAAAAATGTACTGCACATATAAACTCTGGGAGTGTATCCAGGCTACAGAGCACTTCCAAAAGCTGGTGACACATTACACGACAAACAGCCATGTACCTACCCCCTCCTTACTGCAGTCTCTCCTGTAACTGCCTATCGAGCTCAGGGAATACCACCGCCAGGACACGTTTCATGTGGGGGGTCAGGCGTCGGCAGCCGCCGTGGGGGCGAGGACTGTCGTGCCCCAGCTGGACCCGGGCGATCCGCCGGGTCCAGCTCCGGATGTCCTGCCACCTCTTGCGGACCTGTGGCAGCTGCTGACTACGCTCCCCCTCAGATCTCATGGCCCTGACGATGTTTTTCCAGATCACCCCCTTCTCGTAGGCAGTTACCTGTCAGGATGACAAAGTGACACACATCAATACACCTGCTCCATGTCCCAGAGACACACATTTGAACATCATTGAAAAGTTGAACAGGGCATAGGATGCAGACAGGAATTACATCATACACAATAAGAAATTGGCCTGTGTGCAAGCCCCAATGCACTACATGACATAAAAATTCAACAGGTTGGCATGAGAGGTGCAACACACTCACTGATCATGCCACACATGGTGCAGCACATGCAACAGCAGGCTGAAGGCCAGCATGTGCCAAGCAGTCACATGTCCCACTCCCCTGACGCACCATCAGCATACTAGACAGACACACCCAAGCACAGATCACTCGCCTGTCATTGACAACAGCGGATACAACCCTCACTCTGCACATGTGCCACTTGCCAGTGGGGTGTCACAGGTGTCATGCTAGCTCTGCAAGTCAGACACACAACACGGCTTATTTGTCACATCAGATGGGTTGATCTGCTGCCTCCTCCATGCAGCTGTGGTGCAACACTTCACATAGACACTCACCCACATGACAAGGAACATTCACACACATCAATGTCCATGAGGTCGTACACATCATTTGGACACTCTCACCACAGGTCCACTCAACTCATACACATCTGTGGGTACAGTCACCTATCACACCGGTGGGACCACTGAATCACCTCAGCACAATAGGAAAAAAAGCCACCAAGGATTAGCCAGGCTGAAAGTGTCATGCACTATGCAGTGAAAGTCACAGTAAGCACAATGCAAGTGAGGAGTGCACACAGGAACTACATCATGCTCTGCATGAGAGACATCAGCATGTCCCCCCCGGGACCCACTCTTAACAACATTGCATGTCTGTCCCACCTGGACACAATATTGACAGTCACACAACAGGTGCATATGCAAAGGTAGTGGACTCAGCACTCACCTGCTCCCCTGGCCTCCCATTCAGCTTGGTGTACTGTGGGAGGAGGCAGTCCAGCAAGGCCTCATTCTCCTCCTGGGTGAATGGCTGGGCCCTCTCCACAGTACGTGACATGGTCCAGTGGAAGCAGATACAGCAGCAGTGTGGTCGACTGGAAAGTTGTGCAGGCAAGTGCCCTCTCATGGGTTCTGGCTGCCTTATATCTGTCTTGCTATGGGGCATTCATTTAGAGGAGTACATAGTGATTGGTCAGACTCATTTGTATCCTACGTTTACTCCAATCCCTTTAAACATGCACCAATGACTTTAAACATACACCAATGAGAGCATTCGCATCGTTCAAATTTTGAGCATCATGTCAAGTCAACAACCACTTTGCAACATTGTATTTTGTGGCCAACTGACTGTTCCAGGACACATGATCGACACTTTTCAACTGAAAACTCTGTCTCCATGACAACCAGCATGCATTTAGGGCCTAATACTTGTCCCTTATGTGTCCCCTATGTAATTTTGAAATCCACACACAGGTACGGTGCGTTTCACACGTACCCCTATGGCACAAGTACAATGGTGAAATGAAGCGTACACACGTGATGATAGCGGGTGTACGGTGCGTTTCACACATACCCCTATGGCACAAGTACAATGGTGAAACGAAGCGTACACAAGCGATGATAGCGGGTGTTCGGTGCATTTCACACGTACCCCTACGGCACAAGTACAATGGTGAAACGAAGCGTACACACGCGATGATAGCGGGTGTACAGTGCGTTTCACACGTACCCCTACGGCACAAGTACAATGGTGAAACGAAGCGTACACACGCGATGATAGCAGGTGTATGGTGCGTTTCACACGTACCCCTATGGCACAAGTACAATGGTGAAACGAAGCGTACACACGTGATGATAGCGGGTGTACGGTGCGTTTCACACATACGGGTATGCACTAGTGGTAAAGTGCGTTTGACACGTACGGGTACGCACTAGTTCACACGTACGGGTACACACTAGTAGTAAAGTGCGTGTGACACGTACGGGTACGCACTAGTTCACACGTACGGTAACGCACTAGTAGTAAAGTGCGTTTGACATGTACGGGTATGCACTAGTTCACACATACGGGTACGCACTAGTAGTACAGGGGCATTCATTTAGAGGAGTACATAGTGATTGGTCAGACTCATTTGTATCCTACGTTTACTCCAATCCCTTTAAACATACACCAATGACTTTAAACATACACCAATGAGAGCATTCGCATCGTTCAATTTTTGAGCATCATGTCAAGTCAACAACCACTTTGCAACATTGTATTTTGTGGCCAACTGACTGTTCCAGGACACATGATCGACACTTTTCAACTGAAAACTCTGTCTCCATGACAACCAGCATGCATTTAGGGCCTAATACTTGTCCCTTATGTGTCCCCTATGTAATTTTGAAATCCACACACAGGTACGGTGCGTTTCACACGTACCCCTATGGCACAAGTACAATGGTGAAATGAAGCGTACACACGTGATGATAGCGGGTGTACGGTGCGTTTCACACATACCCCTATGGCACAAGTACAATGGTGAAACGAAGCGTACACAAGCGATGATAGCGGGTGTTCGGTGCATTTCACACATACCCCTACGGCACAAGTACAATGGTGAAACGAAGCGTACACACGCGATGATAGCGGGTGTACAGTGCGTTTCACACGTACCCCTACGGCACAAGTACAATGGTGAAACGAAGCGTACACACGCGATGATAGCAGGTGTATGGTGCGTTTCACACGTACCCCTACGGCACAAGTACAATGGTGAAACGAAGCGTACACACGTGATGATAGCGGGTGTACGGTGCGTTTCACACATACGGGTATGCACTAGTGGTAAAGTGCGTTTGACAAGTACGGGTACGCACTAGTTCACACGTACGGGTACGCACTAGTAGTAAAGTGCGTTTGACACGTACGGGTACGCACTAGTTCACACGTACGGGAACGCACTAGTAGTAAAGTGCGTTTGACATGTACGGGTATGCACTAGTTCACACGTACGGGTACGCACTAGTAGTACAGTGCATTTGACACGTACGGGTACGCACTAGTTCACACGTACGGGTACGCACTAGTAGTAAAGTGCGTTTGACACGTACAGGTACGCACTAGTTCACACGTATGGGTACACAGTAGTAGTACAGTGCATTTGACACATACAGGTACGCACTAGTTAACACGTACGGGTACGTACTAGTAGTAAAGTGCATTTGACACGTACGGATACGCACTAGTTCACACGTACGGGTACGCACTAGTAGTAAAGTGCGTTTGACACGTACGGGTACGCACTAGTTGTACAGTGCGTTTACACGTACGGGTACGCACTAGTTCACACGTATGGGTACGCACTAGTAGTAAAGTGCGTTTGACACATATGGGTACGCACTAGTTCACACGCACGGGTACGCACTAGTAGTAAAGTGCGTTTGACACGTACGGGTACGCACTAGTAGTACAGTGCGTTTGACACGTACAGGTACGCACTAGTTCACATGTACGGGTATGCACTAGTAATAAAGTGTGTTTGACACGTACGGGTACACACTAGTAGTACAGTGCGTTTGACACGTACGGGTACGCACTAGTTCACACGTGCGGGTATGCATTTCACACGCTTAAAATGGTAATACAGGCGCACACATGCCAGGAATGGAGGGCTACGAGTCGCACAAGGATGTCCATCAAGTAGTTGTCATTGCACACTGTCATGTGAAGGCCCTAGGTGTGGCAGCCAGTGATATTGCACAGGTCATCTCATCTAGTTGCACAATTGATGTGTGATGACCTGTGGGCACATGTCATGTGTGACGGGGCACTATGTGGCACACATCACCTTGACACTTGCCACATGTGTGTCTGTAGTCCAACTATGTCATGCAGTGGGATGGCACAGTCATCAACACCCGCACCTGTCTCCTGATGCCAGGGACAGGGACACTCTATCAACTGACATGTCACGATCAGCGTGCCCCTTTGTGACTGTCAGGTGTGTGTCATGTGTTCCCATGAGCTTGATGTCAGTGTTCCGTCAACTGCATCTGCGGTTGGTGCATCCAACTTGGGTCTGTGTGGAGATGGACATGGAACACATCTACGCACACCATGCCAAATGTGGATTCCCACCACTGTAGGGTCTGTGTGCATCGGACATCATATTTTCCCAGTCATACATGTCTGCGTTGTCTCAATGGCTGTGTCTTTCTCTTGTCACGTGTACCCCTTCATCGCAATGTGTTTGATATGTACATTTGACATTCCATGTGACCTGTGCGTGTGCCTTGCAGTCAGCTGTGTAGATGAGATGACATCCTTCCAATGCAGCTATGTGGTTGTGTGTCACTCCGGTGATATCTGTGGCTCTTCACTGGCCACCAACTAATTTCAGGGCATGTATTGTAGACTTGACAATCAACAGATGTATCTGGCTTTTTGTAGGAGTGCCAGCAAGCTGGCAAATGTGTCCTGTATGTATTGCACACACCTAACTCCATAGTTACCTAATGTGTATTAGCAGTATAGCATGTGCTATGTTCATTGACATTGATATTGGCAGACTCTCAATTTTCATTCTTACAAACAATGTTTTGCAGGGCACAGCCTGTCCCAAGAACAATGCCAGACTTGGGTGCCATGAGGGAACGTGCCTGCATCCGTCGTTACAGATTCACTCGCAAGTTGATTGCGGACTTGACAGACAAGCTGGCACCACACCTGCAACCGCGACACAGGTATCCTACTGCACTGACCCCCAAGATGAAGGTGAACGCAGCCCTAGATTTTTTTGCCACAGGTACGTTTCAATTCACCATAGCTGATGTTGGTGGCATGTCACAGACAATGTTCAGCCGTGTCCTGCGTGATGTTTTAGCAGCCATGTTGGAGCACCTTGATGAATTCAACAAATTTCGTACTCCTGAGGAGTTGACAGATGTCAAGGGTGATTTCTATGCCCTGGGAGGGATGCCCCATGTAATTGGGTCCATTGATGGTACACATGTGGCTTTGGTACCACCACAGGCACAGGAACAAGCCTATCGCAATAGAAAACATTACCACTCGATAAATGCCCTTCTGGTGTGTCTTGCTAACATGCTGATTTGCCATGTCTGTGCACGTTTTCCAGGATCAGCACACAATGCCTACATCATGAGGCGTAGCAGGGTGCCACAAATGATGCTGCGGCTGCACAATGAACGAGCATGTCTTGTTGGTGGGTATACTCTGTTTGCCCTGTGTGTTGCGGTATCTTTGGCTCTTACGGCATCTCTTGACCCACTTTTTTACATGATGTTTCCATGTAGGGGACTCTGGCTATCCCAACATGCCATGGCTTCTGACACCTCTCCACAACCCAAGAACAGCTGCAGATCACCTATACAACAATGCACACGGGCAGACCAGGCGAGTGATTGAGAGGACGTTTGGCCTCCTGAAGAGCCGATTGTGGTGCCTGGACAAGACAGGCGGGTCCCTCTTGTATGCCCCGGAGAAGGTCTGCCGAATCTTCCTCGTGTGCTGCATGCTGCACAACATGGCAGTGCCACTCATCATGGATATGGATGAGCAGGAACATCCACCCGTGGAGGATCATGGGCTTGCTCACGAGGCTAGTGATGAGGAGGAGGAGGATGATGATATCCGGAGTCAGCTCATACGCAACTTCTTCTCATAATGGTGAGTCACTGGGTATGAGTGTGCAAGCTTGTAGCATTGAGTGGCATGTGTTGCAATGTGTGTGTCCAGCTGACTGAATGCAAAGTGACTTTGATGTGTGTTCTGATGTGTCACTCTAGTGATGATGTCATGCCACACAGTTTTGCGGAGAAACTTTCTTTGAAATTTACATGTGTCCAACATTGTTCATTTTTTGTACATGTCCATGTGTGCGGCGAGAATTGTTTTAGGTGACTTCTTGTGTGTCTGCCATTCCCAGGTTTTTGCGCATGTTGTCTGCTCTTGTCATCGTTGTCCTCCTGCCATTCCTCATGAGGATTGCAACGTGTGCTGAATCAGCGTTACATGCATTGACATGTGGAAATGTCAGTTTGGGTAAGGATTGCAGCAAGGCTTTTTGGTGGAGGTACGGGTTGGGAATGTGTGGGCTTGCTTCTGTGCATGTTGTGGGACCATGCATACATGTCTTCTCACCATGGAGCATATAACATGTAGCATCACTCCCATGACATGATAGTCATCCTTCTTGACAGTCATCTGTAGTGGAGTGTGGCGTCTGATGAAGGCATCAATGTGTGTACACTGTGGGCAGGGCTCCTCGGTGTCTCCTGGGATGTGGCAGGAATGGGGGTGGTGGTTGGCACAGGTGGTCCTGAACCAGGTTCTGCAGGGGCTTGGACACCAGAAGGTCCAGGTCGGTCGGGGTCATCCACGGAGTGTTGAGAGGCGTCGCTGCCGGTGGGATCAGGTTCCTCCCGGGCCAGGGACTGTGAATCTTCACCCCCATTGTTCGGGGTAGATTCATCAAGTTGCCCTGTGTGTGAAAGACAGACAATGTTAATGCTGTTTCATGCATCATGCATGTATCATACACATTCAAGTTGGCACTGTTCCTCCAGGTAGTTGTATGTGCCTAGCATTCTCCTCAATGTTCACTTGTGGATGGGTATGTTGCGGGGGACAGATTGATATGTTCTCCTGAGTCTTTGACATGTAGATTTTTGGCTTGGATGCTTCTTCGGCTATGTATTGGTGTTGTTGTGTTACATGTTCATTGTGACAGTGGGTAAATCCATTGCCTGTCCCGGGGGTGTCTGCTTGTGTAAGGGGTGTGTGTGACAGTGCCTGCTGGTGGGTGTAGTGTGATTTGGCACTGGGGCTCCCAGGTGATGTAGCTGTCCCCCATGGAGCATGCTGCCATGACAGTGAGTGTGAGTTCCTGTCCTAGATATCTGACCTTGTTGTCATGGTGTTTGTGTTTGCACTGGTCACAGGAGGGCCTTGTGCTGCCTACACCCAGGCCGAGTGTGAGCTATCTTGTCAATACATTCCCAATCCCTGTGCATTGCGCATGGTGCATGGATATGTACCTGGGCCATATGGGATGAGGGCAATTGTGTCTGATTTGGAGTTCAACAATGTGTTTTGTGCCTCCCACCCTCCCAGCATACTGGACATCCATTCTTGGGTTGCTGCTTCGTGTAGCATGAGACATAGCATGGCCTTGCTTTCTCAATGGAGCATACACATGTTAGTGGCATTAGCGTTATTTTTGACTGTGGTTCTGGCCGGTGAGGGCTTGCGTGTAGTTGGGTTGTGGATGCCATTACCCCCATGTTACCCTAGTTGTTTGTGTACTCACCAGGCTCTGGAACTCCTTGCAGTTCATGTACTCCCACCAGCGGAAGCAGGGCCATCACCTACTCCTCCCAGGGATGGAAATGTACTGGTCTGTAGGGCCCACCACCTCCAGTGATGTTGCTCGGGGCGTAGTCATCATTCATTTTGCGCTTTACCGCCCTCCGCAGATCGTACCAACTGGCTTGGCATTCATTCCTTGTCCTTCTGATGGGTGCAACAGCATTCACCCTATCGACGATCCTCTGCCACAGGTGTGACTTTTCAGCTATGCTGGTCTGTCTGACCAATGTTCCAAACAGCTGTGGCTCGACTCTGATGACTTCATTGACAAGGATCTCCAGCTCCTCCCTTGTGAACTTTGGATTCTTGTCTGTGGGCATGGTGTGGGGTGAGGGTGTGGATGGTTTTAGGTGTGTGGGTCTGAATGAGACGGTGTGGGTCTGAATGTGAAGAGGGGTATGTGTGAAGGAGGTTGTATGAAGGTGTATATGTTAAGGTGGATGGGTGCAGTTGTTGGTGTGTACTCTCTAGCTGTCTGTTGCAAAGGCTCATGGTTTGTGTGTGTGGGCCCTTTTTATTTGTCCATTTGTGGGTGGGCCTCAGTTTGAATTTTTGGTGGATGTGTTATAAGGGGTGGTTGTGAGTTTGCCCCTCTGTTTGCCTGTTTGGATGTGTCCAGGTCAGTCATTTCCATTTTTTGTGCACTGTAGACGTGTTTTGTGGTGTTGTGTGAGTCGAATAGACCCTCCTTGTGCTGTTTTACAGTGTCCGTGGTTCAGTACGGTACAGGGGTACGAGTCGTACAGGCACACACCCCCATGCGTTGTGTATGTACGGTGCATACACCGACATTGCTATGTACGGTGCGTACATAGCCATTGCGTATGTACGGTGCGTACACCGCCATCGAGTATGTACAGTGCGTACACCGCCATTGCTATGTACGGTGCGTACACCGCAATTGCTATGTACAGTGCGTACACCGTCATTGCTATGTACGGTGCGTACACCACCATTGCTATGTACGGTGCGTACACTGCCATTGCTATGTACGGTGCATACACCGCCATTGCATATGTACAAGTCATTCGCCGTGTACGGGACATTTTCCGTACGAATCGTAAATCGGAAAGCCGGTCCGGATCGTACTTGTACGCTCGAACTGTATTTTTACGATTCGTATGGAAAAGTGTCCGGGTCTGTATCGTACAACTTTTCCCGCTACGATTCGTACGGATCGGGCCGATCCGTCTGTACTTTTTCCCGAACGAGTCGTACTTCACGGGTCGGACGTGACTTGTACGATTCGTACGGAAAAAAATACGGATACGAGTCGTACGGAAAAAAAAAACCAGGATCGGAATCGACCCCTTAATGTCTTTATTGTTAGATAAACTACAACTTCTAGATGTAGATTAAAAAACAATATATATATTTTTATATTAGTAATGTCAGTGTGTTCGTAGGGTGTTTGAACTTTTGAACTTCAAGTCTTCTTCATCAGTATCGAGCGTATGTGTCAGTAATCCCTACACTGTTGTGAACTATTATGTACAGGAACATGCAGAAAATTGTTACATTTCATTTAACATTTTTACACAATGTCGAAAATAAAAGTTAATTTACAGCAGCACTGTGAGAAATAAAATGTACATAAAGGGAATATTCGATTCAAATGAATATGTTGGAAATATCACTGTCGATGCATGCAGCTCTAGTCCTTTTAATGCTATATCCTATGTTGAAATAGTGATATTTTTCAGGACCTTTAGGATAAAACCAGTTCTTCCTATTTGTTTGGCATTTTAAAGGTACAATAGGCCCTACATGGGCAATAAGCTTTTGTCATGGGAATGAATTGTACATAATAATACATTTCATAACATTAAGGAGAATCGGTTACTGGTAGGAGTGTGGTAAGAGCAATAGTTTCTCTGTTCGAGTGATAGTTTAAGTAGTGAGCCATTGACAGAAACTGCAGAGGTATGAACCTTCAGGTGCTATCAATCTTTGCTGGACAGTGAGGTGTTCGCACCGGAAGATGTTGTTTGAGGTAGGGGCTCGCCTTTGTGTTACTGTAGGAAGGGCGCTGCTCTCATCCACAACTGTATGAGGTGATATGAAAATTGTAAATATGACTGCACCAATATCCGAATGTTTGTGTAAACTTGAAGATTTTAACTGCCTGTTTCCCTATTTTTGCTGTATACACTTCTCTTTTCTCTCAAACTAAGAAACAAAGCATGCTTATTGTAATACGTTTTGCAATTTAGACTTCACACCTGTCTATTGTTCATCACGGCACAAGGAGTTTTAAAGCAAAATTTCAGAAGGGAATGCCCCTAGGACGGTAATAGATGTATCTCCTGCTTACTGAGTTATTTAGGCACAACTAAACAGAAGGAGACACTAATCGGGAAAACATCACTCCAGATTAAGCCAGTCCTGCACAGGGCTGGACTGGCCGTAGCGGGCACCAGGTTTTTCCCCGGTGGACCGCCGTGGTGGGGGCGTTTTTGTTATCGGGGGCCAGTTTTGCAGCCTAGCTCCAATATCGACCCCTGTAACAAATGCGGTAGCAGTGAGTTGGGAGTGGTGCTTCTAACTAGCACCCCCCCAGGCAGGCCAAGCTATTTGCCAGGACCGGTTTTGCTTCCCAGTCTAGCCATTGTCCTGCAGCTCTTTAGCAAATGGAAGCAGGTGGCATGTCCACCAGCATCCAGTCAAATGCAGTGCCTGATATGCAAGAATACCGACAGGGCATGACCTCGGTAGCCCAAAAGAAAGTGCTAAAACCTGTCGCAGAGTACAATCCATTTGCCATAGCTGCCAAGTTTTCATTTCCCTAATGTGTGATATTTGCATGTTTTCTGTGTGTTTATGTGTGACATTTCAATTCTTATGTATGACGCATCTCAATCTTGTTCTAACCAACAATATTACACTCAAGAAGCAATAAAACAATTAATTCATTAACATATTCTTTTACCCATACTACCGTTGCAAACTGTGCTGTAGAACTCATGATTTCACATCTGACTTTTAATGTTTGTGATCTTTGTATTCGCTATTTTACAAAGCCTGCATTGTATTTCATGATGTGTTTGCTGTTTCCATATAATATAAAATGGTTCTTGAGTGTTTAAAAAGGCGCCTACTTAACACTTCAAGTGGTAGCAGCTTGATCAACATCTAATTAAACCCACCTTAGTGCTGACTTTTCCTTCACTTAATTTGAAAGAAATCAGACAAATAATGCACATTTAAAATAGCACTAACCTTGACTACACTGTTCTGGTTCAGGAACAGGGAGGACTTGGGCTGGAAGTTCAGACTGGACTGTTTCCATGGGAACAGGGTCTAGACTAATTTGCATATGGCTGGTTTCAAACTGAGGTGGCCTGTTGTGCAAAGTAATGATGGACTGGGATGAGGCCCGACTAATTACCAGTGAATAAAAATAATTCAAACATTCAATTCATCAAGTTTTGTATATTTTAGTGTGTCGTCCTACATGGGATGAGTATGCCCAGTACAGCTAGAGCATTCACTCATATGAAATCAGAACTAATGGCTATTAGAGCGATGCCTATGAAGAACCGCATAGCATTAGATGTATTTCTTTAGAAGGAAGGTAGTGTTTGCAAACTACTAAAAGTTAATAGGTGCTGTACTTTAAGACCTGAAATGTCATGTCATTAACACATGTCATAAATCTAGCTAATATCTCTCATGAGTTTCAATCTTCTGAAAAGCATTGCTTATTGGAATCTGTAGCATCATGGTCTAGTGAGATAGGGAAGGGTTTTAGTAAGATTGATGAATGGATTGATAGTTTGGGAGGGGGTTCTTTGCCTAATACTAAGCCCAGTACTAATTATAAGATTTTGTGAAATTGTTTTGTTTCTTTTGTTAAAATGTTCTGAAAGTTTACTTATAGTTTGCAAATATAAGGGTAAACCGAATTAATAAAAGAGAAAAAAGATCCAAAACCTATGAGATGGAGAATGTCAAAGATTGTGTCTACAACCAGTTAAAGATGGTGGAAGAAAATTCCAGAAAGAAGCAAAAAGTGATGTTGACAGAATGAGTTCCTAATTAATAAAATGTAATCATTGTTTTAGTGAGTATAGACTAATCTGAGAGGGAATTGGTTAGATTGTTTTTCAGGGTTTAATATTAATGCATTAATTATGATGAGAAATATGACTTTCATAATTGATTCTGAAAATATAGTCTGAATTAACATGATTACAGTTGAAACACATTTTATATGATGCACAGAAGTGTGTTTCTTCATGTGTTCAACATATGGCATTTTTTTCTGTTAGACTCCATCTTAGACAAAATGGATGCCATCACTGTCACTCACTCCTGCTTCCTCCATTTGCATGCATCTTCTCCCCATAGGCTCTGCAGAGTACAGTCAAGTTAATGTGTAATGGTTTATTTCCACAGTTATGATTACTTTGCTTTTGATTAATTTTTTCCCTCTCCCTATAATTTGAAACATTATCAAGGTACCATCCGGTTTTTCCCATTGTGCATACAAGTTCATTAATTTTCTGAAAGTTCCATTGTTTAAACATTTCATATTTATTAGAACATCTCCAGATGGTATTAGCATTAAAGGGTCCTAAATACATTTTTTTAAAATAGGATAGTGCCTATATGTTAAGGTAATGACTTGCATGTTTACTTGTGTTCTTATTTGCTAAAGAAACAACACTTTCGCTCCAACCATGATGATTTTGCAGCTTTCTAATTTGTTATGTAATAATTGGGTATGGAACAGGATAATTTTAGCTTCATTGTTTCATGTTTCGTTTGGCCACATATATGTGTACATACGTCCTCATTTACTTGTGTGATGTAACATTATTAATGTAATGTAGTGCACTTGAAGAGTTACAGAAAGTGCATCTAGTGTGTAATCATAACACTTATGTGAGTGTGTGTAGAAACATTTTCTTTACAATAACAACGGGTAGCAGTTCTTACATATATCTACATTTGTGCTGTTTGAATAACATTGTATTCCTTATTTGTTCATGTATTTCTTTAAAGTAATCCTCTCCATTTATCTTATAATCAAAGTTGTATCCATTTAAATAGAGCTCAGCATCAATATTATAACTGTATATATATCTATAATCATGCATTTAAAAAGTGTATTAGAATGTTTTCCGTACTTAAGTTGACCAAAGGCCTTAAGCGTTTGGATTCCACATGTTTGACGTTTAATGTGAATGCCTGCTTTGGATGCTATGTTTTATTCTCCTCTGCAGGTGCAGTTGCATTAGCTGAAGGATAAAGAAATCAATCAATCAAGGACTTGCAAAGCGCAATTGCTCACTTACTCACCTCATGCCAAGAAAGGTATGAGAGATAGTGAGGCCCGAACAGAGTACCGCTTGGCAAGGATAAAAAGGAGGGGAGGACTACTGTCCGAGCGGAATAAGGAGACAGGAGGAATTCAAGGATATTCTAATGTGTAGACCAAAGGAAAGGAAATCTCAAGTGTAGTTGCCAAGTGGATAATTTAAAGATGGGAAATAATTGGATATGTGTCATGAGATTCTCAAAAGTTATTTTGGTGAGTATAATAGGGCATTGCACATTAGCTTTATTTGGATTTTCCTTTAGACTCTGGGGGTACAGACGTCTTTGCGACGTCTCTGTTGTGTGACTTCATGCTATACAATATATTTTACTCTGAGAACTTCTGTAGAAGTTCTGCTATGCTGACACCTTTCTCTGTTCCCCTGACTTAATAGGGGTTCCTTGATTCCCAGTTAGACTAGGGTTTAGTAGACTTTATTAGACAAGCACATGTATAGGCAAGGAGATGAAAACTTTCAAACTACTCATCATATTTTATTCCTTATTCTTTGTATAGCATCAACCGAATTCCTCATTTGCTTTCTGTTATTGAGGATCAAGTTTATTTGCAGTTTCGGCTATCCTCTAGTGATTCTGTATTGTTATACTATGTTTCTGTGACTGATTTATATCAGCTTGGCTTTTAATTTGTGATAAATCCATTCTTAATCCCATCAATTGACTCTGAGATTTACTATGTGACCAAATGGGTTACACTGTAATTGGCAACTTCCAGTAGATCCTAACTCCTTTTATTCCTCAGGCACTTGAAATTTTCCATTGAAGGGGGCCAGTAGGGAGTCCACGTTCAATGAGTTCTCATGCATAAGAACCCTTGGATTTTGGGGGTGAGCTAGAAGATTTTCATATTATACTATTGATGCTGTCCAACCTCTTTTTGATTTTGTTCCTCACTTGGGACCTAGAATAAGTCTGATTTTGCATACTCTGCATAATGTTCCGCTTGACAGCCTTTTGAATTTTGTAATGAAACCCTTTAACTTTTTACTGATCTAGAACTCAGTATTTGATTGCATCCTATTACTTATTTGAACCATTTAACTCCGTCAATTGATGTTAAGGGGGTGCCTTAGTGCACATTTCAAACTGAGGGAGAACTGGATGAAATAACATTTTGGGGTGTCCAAATTTTTGTTTAATAGACAGTGGTATAGTTATAGGTTATATGGCGCCTTAGGAATAATCGCACATATATCAGTTCAGGATAGTATTGAGTTACGGTGCTGTAAGGTGAGGCGAACCACCAACCTCCCCAAAGTTGTGGCCAAAGCCAACATAGAAATTCACAAAATCATCAGCACACGTCGTGACAGGACAGACTGATCTAGTTGTGGCTGTACTACGGCGCGGAGTGGGATGCTTTTACTGAAAATTATGGATTTGCTCACTTCGAAGCAAGGATACTAGACTCACTTACAGTCTAAAGAGTGTGGGATGGAATTATCACCACATTGAAGCCTTGAGAAAGTCACGGACGATTTCCCAGTTTGTGCGTCAAAACATTTGTTGGCTGATCAGAAAGAAAAGAATAAAAGAAAGAGAAGATTTCTGAAACTGTTTATAATTTGTGTATACTTGTATTGGTATTTTAGATTACACTACAGACGTGTGCTGAGGATTTTGCGAATGTCCAAATTTTCGGTTATAGTTTTGCTGCACAAAGGCAAGGACCAAAGATACCCAGCCACATGTCAGCCAAATAAAATGTAACAGAGGATAGTCATGATCTGATAAAAAATGGGCAAAAGGGTGGCTTGAATTTTTCCTGCTCATCTATGAATCCTCGCAAGAGGTGAAAGGTGCAAGGAAATGTCACGTGGAAAACAGAAAAAAGGGCATGTTAAAAGTAAAATCAGAAACCTGGGGAATTTGAGGGTTTGGGGGGGGCGTATCGGAGCTTTATTATATAATGATGGTTTTGAGCTAAAGTAAGAGTGAGGAAACCGGGCATTTCCGCCTAAAACAACAGCAATTCTACGGCCGGCCCTGCACAGCATGGAAATCGGGAAGCCGTGAATTTCGACCATGAGTAAGCATAACCCTGGAATACCTACAGTTCCGATTTTCTTTGTGAATCGAGCAGAAAATAGTTAACTTAAAGCAAAACAGAAGAAGACGACATGAATCGGAACGACCAACTGATGAGAAAAACTGACAGAATCGTTTTTTAGGAGTTACAGCAATAGGAAATGAGTTTCAGCTATGCTCCCTCCCTGCGAAGAAATAACCGCAAAACAGAAAAAAATCAAATTTTTCTTGAGCCACCGATAGGATCCTTTTGCACATCAAGTCTTGGCATGTGTTAAACATTGCTTTTTTTATCTTACACAAAAGCTCATTTCATGCACTATTATGTCATATTGTTTTAAAATTGCTGTTGGAAGGCTCTGCGGTGGGATGGGATACTGATCTTTTTAAATGCTGCACTCTGGGCGCAGAAGCACGTGACTGACCCTTCACTATTTGCAGGTCTTTCCAGGCCATTTAACAGAATTGCCTGTGATGGGGGAGTTGTTCGAATGGTTCTATACTGTAACTGGTAAAAGGTATTTTGAGTGAGGACTGTATTATCGTAAATGATAGTAAAATGGTTCACACTGTGAAGCTGCGGATGAAGCTCACGCCTCTGCTGCCCTGGTGTAATTGGTGACCTAGGGGAGTCAGATCTCCACTGGCAATCTGTGACCTGTCTTTGGAAGAATTCGATGAAGTTTCCTCTGAGAATAAGAGCTATAATAGACACATTTTATTTTGTTTGGCACCATAGGCCTCATCGCAAGTTTGAATATTTTTTGAAATTTTGACCAGCCCACGCCTCTTGGCACTAGACGAGTTTTTAAATTGAAATAAGGCATTGAAGTAAATTGATAAAGTAAATATATATGTGATAGCAATTAAATCCTTGAAAGTCACAATTGATAGTTAAAATGATATATTAAGAATATAAAAAGAGGTAAGCAATATGAATACATTATTCACATGAATTAATAGTGTAAGCCTATGGTCTTTAAATTCGTAAGATAGAAACAATCACAGAACGTTATAGAAGTAAATCTGGCGGAAGAGATTCTGACTAAAACAGTTGACTACCTAAAAAGTTGAAGCTGTGCAACCAGCTGTTTCAGTCAAATGACTTCCATTCAACTATTACTGCTTTTAATTTTGCAAAATTGCCAAACACAACACCAAATGCTTTTTTCTATTTTCCAGACCTCACAAAGCAGTTTACGTGTTTATTTGCCCCGGAAATGGCCAGCATGAACAAGAAGTCTAGCATAGGGGTCAACGAAGCGATGAAGCTTTGCTCTTACTGATTTTCCATCAACCCTATATGGGCTAGGACATTAACCCTGGTAACCTACTCAGCGTAACAGTGGAAAGGGCAGTGGTTCCTTCGATAAATACACTTAACGAAACCTAAAGGGTAAATGAGTTATCATGAAAATTATTTAATGTCATAAAGTAATTCGGTATTCAGCTAATGTTTGCCGGCAGTATAGAAAACACATAGAAAAGAAAACAGCAATGTACCTTGTTTTAGATGTATTGATTCAATCAAACATTACATGTATTGGTATCAAGATATGTCTGAGAAAACAAGGTGCTACGGTGCAAGATAAAGTGAAAGGCGCAGTGCTTAGTGCGGCGATTAGTGAACGGGGAAGACCCCCCTACTAGACAGAAATATAGATTCTGGAAGAGCCAAACGAAATCCCAGACGGAACTTGATGGGAAGTCATCGTCTTCAGTGTAGTAGCCCCGAAGCCAACAAAGAACTGACCTATGAAACCCCACGGAGATGCAGTGCACCACATTGCGGGTCAGTCCTGGCCTTACATGGGCCTGCTTGGCCCAAGGGCTGACCTCTCTCATTAGTTACACTATGCTCCCCTTTCTTTAGCACAGGTCAGGCGTGAGATAGACTAGCTTCGACAACACCCTTAGACCAATGGATAGCAAATTATCTGGTCATACTCCTCATTTATCTATGTGACACTAGAGTAAAGTAGGGGCTTGTGGTGGGTCATGGGAGGGATCCATCTCCCCTTCTTCTTTTCCTCCTTGCTCACTGAGTGCCCCCCCCCCCCACAGTTTTCTTTTGTTTTGTTAATCGATTCAAATGTACTGGGCAACAAATACTTCGGTTCTGTAAGTTTATGGTGGGGTTAGTTGGGATGGGTTTCTTGTAGGCACCATCATAAAAGTCTGGTAGTATGATAGAGGCACGCATGGCTAAACCACTCGTACCTCTACCATGAAACCCAAACCACAAATGTGTCATAACCACGGATTTCTTTACCATGCATTCTTTTGTCATGCAATTTTGTGGTATATGGCTATGCGTGACTAAGGTCGCCACTACTCCGACCCCTCACCCCCGCCCTAAGCTACAAATGCCCTACCTGCCCCCCACCCTGAGGCACAAAATCTTCCCATCCAACCCCCTCTAACCCCCGCACTGTCCCTAAAAGTGCCCCAACCCATTCCATTGCCTTTAGGCCTAAAACCCTAACCCCATATTCAGAAAACTACCAAGCCCTAAAAACTACCCTACCCTCTCCTAAGCCCTAAAAACTACCCTGACTACCCATTCCTCTCCCCTTGTCATACACTACCCCGACTCCCTCCCACCCCAGCACTGTCCCTAAAACTACCCCAACCCCTTGCACTGCTCTTAGGCCTAACACCCTAACCCCTAGTTAAAAAAACTGCCCTAACCCACCACAAGCCCTAAAACCTAGCACAAACCTCCTAACAGCCCTGAAAACTACCAAAACACCCCCACCATCCCTGAAAACTACCCCAAACCCTCCAGCCCTAAAAACTACCCGACCCCCCCAGTCCTGAAAACTGTGCCGACCACCCGCCCTGAAAACTACCCAAACCCCCCCTTTGAAAACTACCTGAACCTCCAACCCTGAACACTGCTCCCCCAACCCATATAAACCCAGCCCCACTAACCTCATTGCGCTCTCTGGCTCTCCTCCTGGCATTTTCCTGCTTCCACCGAGAAGCAGCCAGCAGCTAGACCATGCACTGCCTTAACCATGCATATATGTGGGTAAGCCAAGCATGGTAGCACTTGCGTAGTCAGAACAAGCGTGGCTGAAGCCAGGGTGTTCCAACTGTTTCCCTAATTGGCTCCTTCATTTTAGAAGGCATACATTGGTCAATATTGCAGTCCACAATCTATGCCCCCACCAACCATTGACACCACCCACCATGACAAAACAAAATCACGATAGGCAGCACTCAATCCTTTCATGTAAAGTCAATGGACTTAATGATAAGATCAAGCGAAGTGCAATTCTAAACTGTGCCAAAAAGCTGGTCCCGAACGTCTCTTACTACAGGAGATGCATTCGATGTGCAACATTTCCAATTTTCGCAGTCACTTTGGCTACACTTGGGTGTTCCATAGTGGGTAGAGCAGTGGGACCTGGGGGTATCAATCCTCCTTCAGAAGGTGTATCCACTTATCTCCTCCAATGTGCGTACTGACCGCCTTGGGTGATTTATGATGATCTTGAGTCCCCTATAGGGAGAGATCTAGGCAATTATTTTCTTCTAGCTCAGGCACCAACAGGTAGGACAATAGTCTTTCGAGTCTTAAATGCTGTGATGGACCCCGAGCTTGATGTGTGAAGTGCAAGGACAAGAAATAGGTCAATCTGCCTTGCCCCATGGGTGGGCTCATCGGGATTATGAGATGTTTAAAGAAATGGGCATAGAGATGAGCTGCAATATATCTTCTTCTGCCACTCTCACTCCTCATTCTCATGTGTAGATTATTCTTTCATTCCTGCCACAGATGAGACTGGGGTTTGAAAAGTGAGGGTGCTCTCACTGGGTTTATCAGATCACTCGTCAGTGAACCTGCACCTCTGTGGGGGTCATGTGAGACTTCTGAATGGGTAGCACCTTAATTCCTGGTGGCTGACAGATGGCAGTCTTGCAGCCACACTTAGAGACAACATTGCCATACACTTCAAAGTAAATACCAGCTTGGTTAAGTCAGAGGCAATAGTCTAGAAGGCATTTAAGACAGTCAAATGTCATTCGATCAAGTCTCTAATCAGGAAAGAACACAGACAGCTGTCAGAAGCTTGAGACCTTAAGGCAGACGTATCAGGTATGGAGAAGCAGGCACCTCTGTCATTGGACGACGGGACTCCTTGAACTTTGAACACAGGCAGATTTTCTTGAATTGCCTCCCAGCACAGGATCTATGTGCCGGGGGACAAGGATAGTAAGTTTCTGTTTACCTCGCAACCTGCGATTTCAAAGCCAGAGTAATCCCTGACATTTGCTGCAGTGATGGGAATAGGTCTGGTAAGCCAGTTCAATCTCTGACTCACTTGTAGTCTAATACAGCTGACTCTATGCACTGCAGACTTGAACATAAAGATGCCCATGTTCCAGGCTCAGTTGAGAAGATGTTGAGGCAATTTCCTCCATGCACACTGAGCCCCAATGGGTTCCGAATAGAGTTTAAAATAAAACCTGCACCTTGGTCTCCCCACAATTATTGGTGCTTAATGAAGAGATGGGGCTTTCAGAGGCCCTGGTGTCTGACTTGCATGATTCAATGATAGATGTCATTCTCAGGCCCAGCAAGCAACGAAGTGAGTGTTCTTCATACCAGCCAATTTTACTGATCAACATTGAAACGAAAATTCTTGCTAAAATTCTGGCCAGTAGGTTGGCTAGAATAATAAAAATGCCCAGTCACATGGACCATAGTGACTTCATGCTGCACTGCAACACCCGTCACTGCATACATATTTACATTTAGTGCTAGGCAAGGCAAACAAGTTGTCTGGGGTTTGGCTTTAATTCTTTTACTCTTTGATAACTTTGAGAAGGCTTTTCAATTCCTAAAAAAATGGACTTCAGAACACTATTCCACAGATATCTCCACACCTTATTGAAAGACACATGGGCCCAAGTAAGGGAAAATGGGGAACTGTCATCTCCATTTCTGATAGGGTGCAGCGTGCTTCAGGGTTGTTCCCTCTACATACTCCTTGAGAGCACCTATGAAATACTATGCTGCCTCTAAAAAATCTGTCTACAAATCACATGGCTTGCCAAAAATATCAGAAAATACAGGAACCGTGATTCAACCATGATGTAATTTTCTGTTTAAATGTCTGAGCTAGCATGATTTTATTCTGGTTGTCTTTACATACCATCACAATTGGGGGCTTGGCACACTGGCAACTGTTTTTCTGTTTGTTAACAACATAAAACCACTGAAAAGATGTATTATCAAATCTATTTTATATCAAGACGTACTTCATCAAGTGTTTCATTCTTGTGAAACCCATGTTTGATTAAAAATAATAATATGTCAACTTTGGATTGAGTTAAGCATGTTGCCCGAGCCATTTTACTTCAGCTGATTCTCTGTCTAAAACAGACACAACCATTTGATACAATTGATCATCTGCCTTTGAATGAAGAGAGAACTTTATGATACCTATTTGCACAGAAGGCTGGTTTAAATATTATACTCCTCAGGACAAAATCCCATCTAGAAGCAGAAGGGAAAGGTTTCTGATTGTAGGGATATGTTAAGAAAAGAATTAAGAATGTTGGACAGGTTCCCAACATTGAATGTGAAAGGACAGGGAGAATTCTACAGTTAATTGTTGCTCGTGTCTGTGAGACTGATGGTACACTAAACTCTAGTTTTTCACCTACTTGAATCTGGGACTCCTTTTCAGTGGTGATTTTAACACTCTTCTACTCATGTGGTGCCATTCCATTAATGTATGACATTGTTCTGCATTCTGTCCATCAATTGTTCTTTTTGCATTTGTCACCCCGAGTGGGACGGGTATGCCCAGACGTGGGTCCCGTGCTCTCCATACCACTGGAGTCAAGCTATCCTGGCTGATGAGGGCTGAAAGCCCAAAACCGGTCCTAGGATGCTTGTTTCCAGTCCAGGGAGGACCTGGCCTGGTAGTTCGGGCTGGACTGTTTCCATTGGGTGCAGGGTCAAGACTGATTTGCATATGGCAGTGTCCAATCTGGAATGGCATGGTGAGCAAAAAGAAATGATGGATTTAGGCCCAGATCTCTGTACTGGGGTGAATGTATAACATTGTTCTGCATTTTGTCCATCAATTGTTCTTTTTGCATTATTCCATTAATACAGGCAGACATGGCATCTCTTCGAATCGTTGTTGCACCGGTGCTGCATGAGGGGACAGAGCACAAAGGACTTCTAGGCAATGTGAGATCACTCTCAGGTGCGTAACTCTCCCACCACGGACTCATTTCATTAGTGTGTAATAATAACAGGAAGGAATGAGCTCCTAACTACCATAGAAACTGCATGTCAGTGACATTATTGGCAGCTATTTTGGAAAGTTGGCAAACGTTCTATTGATTATAATGGGAAACATATTGTTAATACACTGGAAGACTTCCGGCTAATACATAAATACGAACTTGGCCCACATTGGCAATCAGTGGAGGGCACACCTTTGTCAACACAATTCAGATACTTTGCCTGCTATATCAGTGACAGGCCCCCCCTAAAGTGTATTAAAAAGAGGATCCACATCGAGTTGAAGATAAAGTTCAAATTATATTGAATAAAAAGTAAATTTGTCAACTATTTATAGTTAGTGAGAGCAGTACCTCACCCTCGTGCGGTCCCCTTAATGGAGAAAATAACTGCAGCTTCACTGTTTATTTAAGTTCCTGGTTCTCCCCCACTCAATTGGCAACAATGATAGAAAGCTTCTAAAGCTAATTTAGAAGCCATTGATGGAGACACTTTCACTTCAAAAAAAGAAAAAAACACTTCTATTGTACAAATTAGGCTCAGAAGAGAGGAGCATTTTTAAAATGCTGCATATAGAAATGGTAATTGTCCACAGAGGAACAGGTGAAGAAGGTGATTCTGCAAACATAGTAGATGAATATGCGTCAATACTGAAGACTCTTGACAAGCGATTCAATCATAAGAAGTATACTGTCTTGGAGCGACGCAAGTTTTTACAACTCAATTTATTTCCTTGTGAGTCCATAGATGATTTTGTTTCCGCATCAAGAACACAAGCAAGCACATGTAACTTTGATATGTATGGAATTGTTGTGCATGTGTCTTTTTTTTTTTTAAATCGCTTTATTGACATTTGTATTTTAACATTTCAGTACAACAATATGTCAAAAACCACAACTGCAAAGTTAATACATTGCAGTAAACCATTTAGGTGTCGCTGATAACAATTCCAATAGTGCACCATAAGGGTTATGATATAGAGATGGTATCTTCAGCTGTGGAGCACTTGAGCTACAGTGTGAGCAAATGTGTAGACCAAGCACTACTTATTGCCGTGTTGTAGTGTGCGCAATATTGCATCGTAATGAACAGTGCAGATTGGGTATAATATAATGAGGACAAAATAACTTGAATAAGGGAAGGGGAGAACCACCCGTGACCCAAGGCCCAGAAATGTAACACCGACTAAGCAACTGCATGTGCAGCACATGAAGAACCCCTGTGTCCACCGGATATGCAAAGATTGCGTGAGGCGACCCCCTTTTATAACACACTGCTAGCGGGATTGGAGTGTTCATGTGGCGCTGAGGTGACCTCTGCTGCTTCCCTCGTGTATGCTGTAGGTATGATTGACCTCTGCAATTCGATCACCATAGCCCCTAATCTGCAGCAAGTGGGAACCCACAAATCCCAGTAAGTCCTCCCTTTGAATTGCCATGCCCTCCGCCCTAGCCCAATTGAGCAGAGAAAGGCGCCAGGCCAGCACTGGGGGCGCCGCAGGGTTTTTCCATCTTCTGGTGATCAAGCGCTTTGCGATAATTAAACCCAAATCTAAGAATCGTACAGCAGCTTTGTGTTTCTCGCTCCTCTTGAAGAGATGCAATATGTACACCTCGCAGAGGAAGGGAACTACACGCTTGGTACATTGTGTCTTGATAGTTACAGATAGCTTAATCTTCCCCTATGACTCCGATTGTAGCAGGTGATTTACCATGACATAAAGTAGCTTTTGACATTTTGGTACCTTTTCGTGTTTAGGGGAGTACACATACGTTTTCCATGGTTTTGATTGACTATTTTTCTAAATGCCCTAAGGTGACATTTGTAGAAAGTGTGAATTCCAATGTGGTCATAAATTGCTTTAAGGATGTATTTATAAGAGAAAGTTACCATGAAGAGTAAGTGACCAACAATGGTACCCAGTTAATGTCCAAAGAAATTTGGGAATTTTAAGAAAGTGCTGGAATAAAACATGAAAAACATTTTTATATCTTCCCTGCAGTAATGGTCTTATAAAAAGTGTAAATTGCATCATTATCGATCAACTACAGTTATTACTAATTAAACAGTTAGAATAGAAGTTAGTAGTTAGTGACATACTATGAGCTATGTGAAGTACTCTACATATCAGCACAGGAGTGCCTCTTTTCACCTTGTCAAGAGGAAAAGTTGCATGATCCAAAATTAATAGGATGGGTAAGAAAAATTTTAAAGCGTCCAAGTTAGCAAGTGTAATGGATGTGAGAACGGCAGTACAGAAGTAATATAGTATGGTTGATAATGCACAGAAAGAACTGACATTCCATGAAGGGGATTGGGTGAGAATCAGAAAATCTGGTCATATCCGCAAAGGTTTGTCTCATTTGTCTGCACCTAGTCAAGTTAAGGAAGGGAAGGATCATGTTTTGTACTGGAAAATGGGAGGGTATGGAACATGGGTTTTGTGTCAGTGGTACCAAAATCCAAGTTATCATATGTGTGTGAAAAAATGGGTTTATACTCTGAAAAAAAATTAAGTTTGAAGACGAAGATGAACAATGTATTAAAAGGTCTTCTTGTAGGGTACAAAAATGCCAGTGAAATCTAAGGGTTATATAACTGAAAAGTATCTACATTCAAACATATTTCCAATCAGTTAATGTAATTAATATCTGTTTCCTACATTTTCTTTTAATGTACATAGTTTCGATCCTATAAATTGGAGCGATTACTTTTCACATAGTGTTAGAATACTAATTTTGCATATTTTCTTGATTCAATATGTTTTACAAAATGTTGTTTTGTGTATGTAATAACAATAATTTTTATGTTGTGAAGGACGTTGGGCGTGTAGGTTTATGTTATGAACCGAATGATAAATGTTGGGACAAGTTCCCTGTGTGAAACGTGGGGGGAAGGGAAGAATTCTACAGTTGACAGGCTGCTGGCCTGAAGAGACTAATGGTACATTGAACTTATGTTACTAACCCTCTTGAGTCTGGAACTCTTTTTCACGTCAAATTTTCTTTACTCTGTCCCTCCACCACAAACACTTTTTCTGAGATAAAATATGGCTTCTCTCGACTTCTAAGCAAGATATCACAAGTTGAGCTCAGGACAGTAACCCTCAATTGAGTGATCCATTCATACTTAGTTCTATACCATGCAAAGTACACATTCCTAAACCTGTTGTTATACCACTACTATTTCTCTCTAAAAACGACCGCACAGCCTTTGATCAATGCGAGGAATTTGTGCTGAGAAAGGCATCTTCACTCAAAATTATTAACTGTGCTCCTTACCAGAAACCTACTGTAAAGAAGTAACATTCTGCATTGAAACCCTGCTCTCCTACTCAATACTGAGTCTTTAAAATCCGCTTTGACACAGACAAGGACTATTCCTGCCAATGAATATCTGTCTCCTAAAACTGCACTCAGTGGGTGGATCAAGAAATACTGTGCAGAATAAAAGATGTCAAACTTAGGCTTATTATCCACTTGATACATGCATGTCATGATTGTCAGAAGAAGGGTGTGTTAAGCCTCACAAATTTCCACTTTTCAATATGGTGCAATGGAAACAGAGTGAATTAGTTAAATTCTGGAGCAAAATCGTAAAGGCAACTTTAATGTTACTTTAATGTTACTCTAGATGATTGGATTGTCAAGTGTGGAATTCTCCAACTATGCAGTCCATAGTGCTTTTAATGTTTCTCCCCTTTTTCTGCTTCCAAATGTCTATCCAATATTGTTTCCATCTCGTCTTTCCATTGTTCTTTTGATTTCTGCAATTGATAATTATTTGATCCCATTTGATCCCATTACAGAAGGAAGCATAGGCAACTTGTTTAATAAACTTTTTATTATGCAAAGTTCAAGATCACAGAATATGCTGACAAGGTTTGTCAGTAAAGTCTTAACTACAATTTCTTAATCATGCTGTGATAATTCATCTGTTCTATCTTGTTTTCTTTCGATTGAAGTTCTCTAATCCTTGGAAAAGCCAACTTGTGTTTTGTTCATCTCAATTGAAGCCATATGTTTATGTGCTGTACCATTATCTTCCATCGAAACCTTCGGCAGTTATTTGTGATTGTCGGACGTTTTAAGGTGAACTTCATTTCTTGATCCATTGGAAAAATGAGCGCAGGTGGAGACATGGCTTACTAGTTAAGACTAGAAAAATGTTGGGCAGTGATATTCGAAAGCCATATGCTGAATCCATCCTAGAGAAAGAAAGGCTTACCGTTCTTGTAGAGTGTTGGCATGGCCTCTCAAGGGGCATAGTGTGCATGAAGAACACACTATGGGGCAGCGTCCTACTGACAAACTAACCTTCTCATCAGACAATTAAATCCCATGCAATTTAGAGATGCAGCAGCAATCTTGGATTCCTGGGTATAACTTTCCTCTTGGCCCATCAGCATTTTTGACAGGCAATTATGATGCTATGTTTCTGCATTTGGGGCATTGCTATAGAGATATAGACCTGCTGATTCATTGTGTAGTTTTGATGAACATTGGGACTACAGAAAATATACTAAAAGCTGCAGATTTGTTGTAAAAACAAACTTCAAAATAATTGAAATATTTGAACCCTTAACTCAAACTTCACTAAAAGACTCTTGGATTGTCATTGATACTTAAGGTTACCCAGTGATGGCAAAGGAGTGCCTATAAAGTCAGGTCTGTGGTCCTTGTTTATAGTTTAGTAGGTAATCCACTGTTCTTACGCCATGACAGAATGTTGAGTGAAGGATGATCGTCCTCTGTATTTAGGGTATCATTGATCATACCCACCAACCACAAAGTAGGTCAAGGTCTGTGGTAGACCCAACCCTGCTCTGCCAAAGGATCAACATTCCTCCATTGGAGGGCATATATCTTTCAACATTGGTACGATGGAACACTGTCCACCAAATTTAGAGTTGTCTCTCTCCATGGTATGTTGGACAAACCATTGTGACAGATTATGGCAAGAGAGGGCAGCCTTTCATGTGCTGAATGTCAATCAAAACTAAGAAGATGATCCATCATAAACAACTAGATATACATCTACCAATTACAAATTCCTGCTATCTCACCTAGGAAAAGGCCTCACAAACTAACCAAATGATTTACCACTTCCACCACAGTCCTGTACTACTCTACAATAGAAGCTACTAGCATGGCAATCATGAGAGGTCTTGTTTTCTGACAATGTGCTAATTGTAATGGTGCATGGAATTGTGAAGGTAGAACCACAGATGTTTGGAGCTCAGATCCAGAGCACAATTATGAGTCAGATGGGGAAATATGGGCCACAATAGTAGATAGGGTGAATGTTGTACCCAATATGAGATGTGCTCAGGATGACATCCACAAAGTTAGAATGACTTCCAGATGACTCTACTACTGCTATACCCAGTTCCACCAAAATGCCATGGGTACAGGTGGTAAGTCCCTCAGGCCCCTTAAACTCTGGTCCTGGAAGAAGAAGATATTGGCAATACTCTACACTGATGGTATTATGTACATATTCCTTTGGATGGCCTGGGCTGTTACTTCCTGTGGGGACCACTTTTTAACTAACTAAAAAATTGCACTTAAACAATAGACTGTGTCACATGTGTGTTCTTACTTCAGTCACATTCCGGATTATTTCTAGGGTTATGTTCTCTGATCACCACTTCCACCATCCCCATAATCTACAAATATATTTGGCATTAGGATGATCAGCTTACTCCAGGCCATTATAAACACTGGTCTTAATTTAAACACTCATGGTAATCTCCCTCAAACATGGCAAAGCACCCTGTGCAAAACAAATATGAAACAACTGGCACAATTATGAGTCTTACAAATGGTCCTATTTTTTACTGGAACAGCCTCCTCTAGCTCTGCTATCACAAACCTTAGAAACATGGCCTGTCAAATTTGCTGCCTTTGGTCAATGGATGTCATGCTATCATTCATAGCAAGTGCATATTTTTCCAATTATTTTTTAAATATTTGTTACTGGCATGGAAAACGTGTTTGACCCAAACCTGGGCTTTGAAAAATTATGCTCTTAAGTAGAGAGAGCACTCTAATGATGTTAGGATGTTTAATTGTATTATTTCTACATGTAAAAGAACTGTTCAAAAAATTAAAAAAAAATGGTCAGGAGTTACCACATTGAACATTGTGGCTATTCATCAAAGCTACTTTGCCTTCTGGGCTAATCTGAAATCCACGCAGAAGACTTTTTCGTGTGCACCACTACAAGCCGTTTGGAGTGCTCTATTTGGCACCGTATCGTGGCCTTGTGAATAAAAATTCATTCAGATTTGATGGATAAAATAGAACTTTAAAGTGAAGAGCCATCTAGATGCCTGTCGGCTGACGTGGAAAACATTCACCAACAGAGTGAACACGGTCTGAGGTTTCTTTAACCTGAAGCGAATGCAAAACAGATATAAAAAACTGCCCTGAGGTCTTTTTAGACTCGAAGTGGATATTAACGAGGTGTCTATATATCCAGTGTGAAGGTTCTCCTTGTGTCACTGTCAAAAGATAATGAAAAGAATTTTTGGCAGCACACGTATGGATACAGCTCTCTAAAAATTATTATTGTTCGTTTTTTACATGATTGTTATTGGGACTCTATTTTAAATTTCCTGATGAAGGTGTTGGCAAGGAATCAGTGCCCACCGAAACGCGTCGATGCTCTCAAAGAGGAAACCACATAAAATCTTGGATTACAGTTCTTTGTGACACACATAACTTAAAGCAATATTAACTGCGGTCACAATTGATATATCATTGATTTGGTGATTTCTCTCTGTGAATAGGACTTATTGTCCTTTTTAGACTGTCCCTAATTGTATGTTTTATGGTGTTGATAAATTGTTATTGTGAGTACTTTCTACTTAGGTACGATATTGTAATTGCTTCATAACTAGCTTTATAACAATACTGAGTACCCATCCACAAAATTTGTGGTTTTAACTGTGTATCGAACTTTTAATGAATTTGTGAATAAATGTTTATGTCATATTTTTTCTCTCAATTGTTTTGATTATATCTATGCTGTTCATTTCAAACCCGTTAGTGTGAAAGGTGTGTTGACTGTTGTGAATTCTTGACAAGGAGGCTGCTTTCTACTGACTTAAGTCTAATCTGAAATCCCACAGATCATGTAATACAATAAATACATGATTAGATGTCAGAGACTAATGGATCAGCTGCCAAACAACAACAAAAACTGCAAATAATTTTAATCCAGAATGCATTAAGTTAGAATACAAAACCCAGGACTGGAAATAATGTACAAATTTAAGTAGAGGGAGGTGGTCACCTTGCATCACATATAGAAAAACAACTTAAGGGCACATAAGAAATGTTACCAATATCTGACATCCACAAGAGCACAAAAACAATTCTACCAAAATCAAAATATAACTCACATGTTAGTATTTTGCACTACCTACTTTGTCACTCGTAGCCACACCACACCTCACACAATCCCTACCTTCAAAAAGTATTCATTGCATTTTATCTTTGAGCATACATACTATAATTGTCTCAACATAAAACACAATTGGGACAGACATTTGCATATTGTCCAAAAATTAGCAATGCAAGTATAAGCTCACCAAATTATATTTTTACAATTAATGCTTGTTTAAAATTCTAAATATATTCTACAAAACACACTTGTCAGTAACATACTACCCACACCAGTTATATTATTGATTGTAATTTTTCACACCTACTTCAAAGATGCATGCAGCCATGAGAACAACAATTGCATCACATTGGCTTAAATTCTATGTTTCAAAATATTTATCTAATATAAATTGTTCGAAAGGTTACTCCATTACATGTAGTACACATGTACAGTCCATAAGAATTCAAATGCATACTAATGTACTACACCATTACTATTGTGCATGGGATAATCCACCAATGCAAATGAGATCCCTGCCCAACAATATATATATATCTATATCCAGGGAGGGTGGGCCAGTGAACTTTATTTAAAACTGCCTCAGTGGGCCTCAACAACATAAAACTACTCTGAGTCTTCGTTAATAGAAAAGCAGAAAAGAAAAATGAAAATGAAAATGTTCATCTCGGAGGCCCACTGGAGGACTATTAGATTAAATGAGCATTTTGCTACAGCACAGAAGCCTACTAAAGGTAAATGAAGTTTGAAAGTGCACTACTGATCCCAGCATGCAACACTTAGTTGAACTCACCTGTGAGGCCCACCGAGGGCTAAATAAATGGACATGCAGAGGGGAGTGCTTTTTCACCATTTCTGTGCAGTAACATGGAGCCTGTGACCAAGGAGCTGCCTGCCCTGAAATGCTTAAGGCAATCAAATGCATCTGAATGAAAATGCCAGTTTCCTTTTATTAAAAGAATCAGTGGAATTCATCTGTTTATCAAGTGCGTCTTCAACTGGGGATGTTTTGTTGAAAGATAAATATATATATATATTCTCTACTCCTTGTCACCTTTGTCTGTGCACCTATGGATGGGTGCAGGGTGTCCCGGGGGTGATGGTCCGTTTTCCTTACCCAAAGGAATAGCACTCATGGGGGTAAGTTAATTATTTGAACAGTAGCTCGTGCAAACACAGACACTGTCGTCTTCCTCAATGTTACCAGGTCCTCCGGAAATAGTCACCATTTAACATTTTAGAAATCATCGACATTAACGATGGCATGGCAAGTGTAATGGATGTACTTTCAGCGCCATCTTGGCGTAGTGAAGTTATCTCTTATTTTCAGACATAATATACAATAATTCATGAAGACATGCACATTCTTGCCCGGAATGGGGCAACATGTCAGCGAATCTCAAAATTCATTGGCCCAATGCATGCCAATTTCATATAGATTATTTAACAAAAGTGCTATACGCATGTTTTGTTATTTTCTCAATGCCATCTTAGTGTGATGAATTTCTCTTTCTGAATTATTGTATATTATGTCTGAAAATGAGATAATTTCACTACGACAAGATGGCGCTGACAGTACATCTATTACACTTGCCATGCCATTGTTAAAGTCAATGATGGTAACTTTGAGGAAGGCGACAGCCCAAACTCATTTGTGTTTGCATGAGCTTCTAAATAAAAAATTAACTTAACTACTAAAAATGTAACACATATATTAAAAAACATAAACGATACTTATACAAAAAATACATCACATACATTTAAATATATATCAAAATACATAACTCAAATTAAAAAATCGATATTTTAAACAACTATATTTTGGAAAAACGATATTATTGACTTATATATTTTAAAAAATGATCTTTTTTACCTCCAAATCGATATTCTTGACCACGATATTCTTGCTGTTGATATTTCTGACTGACGGTATTTAGGACACAATATTTCTGTGTTAGACCTGGCATCTTTGGCGTGGTTACCCCTGACTTTTTGCCTCTACCTCCTGTATTTTTGATGCTATGCTGGATTTCGTTTTTGCTGGTTTAGATGCTTTGGGCACTTTGCCACTGCTGATCAGTGTCAAAGTGCAAGTGCTCCCTTGGTAAATTGTTATATTGATTGGTTAGCCATGATTGGTATATTTGTTTCACCTGTTAGCCCCTAGTAAAGTGCACTGCGTGTGCCAGGGCTGGTGATTCAAATGCTACTAGTGGGCTGCAGCACTGATTGTGCCACCCACAGGAGTAGCGCTAAAATGATGTCTTAGGTCTGCTTGCAGTGCCTATGTGCAGTCCAGGACTGCCATGTCGACCTGGCCAGTGTACCCACTGACCAGGCCTTATCCTTCCCTTTCTGTACATGTCAGGCATCCCTATGGTGGCCCTAGGAACCCCCCTGGGCTGGGTGCAGTGTATCTGAAAGGTAGGGCATGTACTGAGGTGTGTAACATGCCCTGGTAGTGAATGACAGCCATTTTCGTTTTTCACTGCTGAGAGGCTATCTTGCCCATAGGATAGAATGGGGAAGGCTGTTTACATGCCTATCTTCCCATAAGGGCAAGATAGAAAATCCAAGTTTGGTATCTCTGTGTTCAGAATTTAATTATACATCTTTTTAGCAAGATGGTTTTTAAATTCACTGTGTGAGAATAGCACTTTTTAGAAAGTAGCTATTCTCCTGTTTAACCTTCCTGTGTGCCTGTGTGCTGGTTGGCTGACTGGTGTCATGTGATGGGCTAGGTGGCTCCAGGAGCCTGGATGAGTCAGCAGCAGGGTGAATAGGGAGATCTGCTTTAGATGGGTGGGAGGAGTAGTCCCTGGGTCTGAATAGGGCTGCCCCTGCCAACACAAAGCTGGCTCCACCCCCTGCTGGCCAGGCTGAGGACTCTGCCTCTGCTGGCACAAAGAAGGCTCCACCTCCTGCTGAGCGTCTAACGACCCTGCCCCTCACTCTGAAAGGAACCAGGTGCTCCAGAGCAGAGCACACCCAGGAACCGGTTTGAGCAGGGGAATCCCCCCACTGAAACACAAGAGACAAAGACTTGGAGGGGTATAAGAAGAGGACCCCAGACACCTAAAACTTTAGATCACTTTGGAACTAAGAAGAAACCTCTGCCAAGGAGAAAGCTGAAAAGGACTGAAGAGGAGAAGACTGCCTGCTTGCTGTTTTGCTTTGCTGCCAAGGAGAGGGGAAGGACTTTGCTGTGTCCCCTTCTTTTGATTCTGATCTCCAAGGGCCTGAGAAGAGCTGGCTCCCTGTTAAGAAGTCCCAGGAACAAAAGGACTTCACCACCAGCTCCCCTGGAACTCTGCTGAGAGAGTTCTGACCTGCCTTGGAGTGCTTGCCCAATCTTGGGGCCTCAGGAGGTCGTTTTGCTGTGTTTGGGAGCTGGGAAGCAGAAGCGTGAACAAGAGTGACTGGTACCCAACGCATCATCCGATTGCGTGTCGGAAGACGAGAGTGCGAGGAAAATTTCATTACGGCACCATCGCAACACGCAGGGTCCCCGCATCGCCGAGTGCGTCGAGCATCGTCCCGGTGCGAGAAGATTCCTGGCGCTGCGAGGTTCGTCGCAGAACCAGTTTGCGGGCCGCACCACTGCCGGTGCGTGAAAAGTCTCCAGTTGCTGTGTGCGTCGACGCAGAGTCCCGTTCCGTGGCGCATCGAGAGTTGCGGCGCCGGAAGGCAACGCTGCGCCACGCATCGCACCACATCGAAGAGTGTCGCATCGAACCTGTGCGTGAAGCTTCCCCCCAAGAAACCTACGCAACGAAAGCCAAAGGTATCGCATCCTCCCCCTACAGATCGGAGCCGGTGCATCCACCTCTTCTGCGTGAAGCAGGGCTGCTGCAAAGCCTCCCCAGGATCTCAGGAGTATCGCATCGCCTTTGCCATCTTCCTTGTTATAGCTTTTGGGAACCTTATCGCAACTACAGGTACTGTTGGGCACGAGAGTGTCGCATTTTGTGCATTGAGAGTCGCATTGTGCAGGACACTGATTTTGACATCCTGGAGTACTTTCTGCAAACTCTTGAACTATCTTTAAAGTAACCTTTTGAATTATATGTTGGTTTGTCTGTAGTATTGGTCTTGTGAAGTTTTTAGATACATTATTTTTCTAAAACTGGTGTGGAGTAAATCTGTGGTGTTTTCACTGTGTTACTGTGAGTGTTGGTACAAATACTTTACACATTGCCTTTGATAGCCTAGACTGCTCAGGCCAAGCTACCTAGAGGGTGAGCAGGGGTTATCTTAACAGTGTATCCCCCTTTCCCTGACTAGAAGCAAGGGTCCCTACTTGGACAGTGGTATCTACCCTGCCAACTAGAGACCCCCAGATCTAACATTCTGTAGTTCGAAATTTCCAACTTAGGTGCTGATTCCGATCCGGGTCGGAAAGCACTCCGACCGAGCCGGATCTGGAATGTTTTCCGACCGAGCCAGAGTCCTGCAGTCCGACTGAGCGAGTATGATGCAGCCGTATGCTGCCGGACTCGGTTCAGTCGGACTCCAATAGAAGTCAATGGGAGCCGGATGTACGACGCGGACATGGGCTCTCATTGACTGAATGGGTACGTCTCGCACAAGGGCGCCCCCTACAGTGGGTACGCATCGGTGCCATCCGCACCTAACATGCCTGTGTTGGGGCGACTCTTGGGTCTCCCCCTGTGTCCGAGTCTTAGGGCTGCGGGTGACAGGGGGTCCGATGCAGACCCCCAAAGGCAACCACCCGGACGTTTTGCGAGCCGGACACACCGTCACGCACAGGCAGTCCGACGCGTGCATCGTACTGGCTCGGTCGTAAATCGCATCCATTGCACGCCATGGTTAGCTTACGACCGAGACGTACGGAGCGGCTCGGACCCGGAAATGACTCAGTCGGTGAATTTCACGTAGCTCGCACCGTACTTGCTCACTCGTACAGCTGTATGAGTCGGGCGGAAAACACGCGTACGGCTCATAGTTTTTCCGGACGGATCACGTTCGGTGCCCTTCCAACCCGGATCGGAATCGGCCCCTTAATATTTTGTCTGCACACCTTTATTACCATCCATGTCAGGATGCAGCAGTGTGCCATTATATTTGATGGATTTAAGTTACTGACTGAGGTAGTATCAGACATTGTATGTGAATTTATAGGCAAAAATCAAATTTCTCCCATATTTCAGGATGGCAGGGCAAAAGAGGGCACAATGATGCCAAACAAAATGCTGCCCCTGATAACCAACACCCAGTCACAAAATCTGTCCCTCACTGAAATACTACCACCAAGGAAAGGGAGAACTAAGTCATCCTGTAAGCCTTGAGTTTTCGACATTTAGGCAAGAGCAAAGCATTTTCCTTGTGGTTCTGGACTTTGATGTCGTCAACTTGATGCTAAGCAGCTGTGGATCATTTTCACATGCACATCCACCATTGTCATTATCCCAGTCTTAAAAAAAGCTATAATGTAAAAATGTAAAAAGTGTTAATATATCTAAATAAGTATCAAACATTATATGCATTTTTTCTGTTGTTTATGCACATTTTTCCTAGTATATCTACACTCACTTTCTTATAAAAATGCTTGTTGTCATCTTGATGTGTTTTTTATATAATTTTTTTAAAATGACACTAAATTATTTGTTCTTGTTAAAAAATGCAATGTTTAACATCACAAAAATATAGTAAAATGGATTACCACAATGTAAAACGATAACATGTTAAAAACCAAACTTGAATAAACATTAGCTTTCAGAAACAAAATAAAACTATTAAAAACAGACAGGACATGTTCATGAGAACACAATTTATGCAGACTAATTCAAAATCATATGCGCTATTGTCAGAAGCAAAGAAAGTTCAGTCAGCAGTTAGTGGTAAAACGTGTGAGCTTTATTGTTTTGCACTTTACACATGGAGGTTGGCATCACAAATGCCAATAAACTGTCATCTTGGAACGTTTATCCTATTATTCCAAGAATAATCATAAAGTTCTAGAATGTGGATAGAGGAAAAAGGGAATGAAGTAAAGAGAAATGGAAAGAAAAAACAGTAAAATGTGCCACATTTTCTTTCCTTTACAAAAGATACATTAGAAATCCTGCACTGCTTTCCACAATGTGACAATGTTTCACTAATTCAGTTGCTGAACCAAACTTTGCACCAAATCAGTCAGGTTGCACATAGATTGGAGATTGGCTGGTACAAATATGATTTGTGAACCAAAAATCTTTTGTGGCTGATAAATCAAGTGTTTCTAAAAGAGGAGGATCTTATTTACCCCAATCATTCTCATCTGCAGACCACACCTCAAAATCAACAGGCCTGTATGCATCAGTACATTTTGAAACTCTCTATAAACTCCAACACTTTCCATCTTCAGTGATGACGCTCCTCTTGTTAACTTAAACCACTTTCATTGGTCTGAAATAATTATTTTTCCTTTTTCCATACCTCTTGGGATACAAACCCTCACAATATAACTAGCCTTAACTTCTGCCTCAAAATAATTGTGCCATTTGTGCTAGCGTTCTGTAGGTTTGCTTTGATGTTGAAGAACTTTGGAGAGCACACGGTAAGAAGGATTTGGTGAATGGTTGATGATGGATGAGAATATCCTGGATTTGCGCTACAAGGGACAAATGAAAGAAGTCGGTCCACCACCTTATAACAATGAAACGGTGACACTCCTGTGATGGAATCAGGCATGATTTTGTAGGCACCCAGCCCTTCCCTGAAAGGCAAATCAACTGGAACATGACCCACACGAACCATGTGGACGCGGTCCTTGAGGTACTTATTGAAATGTCCAACCTGAGCATTGCACTGGGGATCATATAAAGCTGTTAAGATCTTTACACCATGAGTACTAAGGAATGCGGTAATTTCTGCAAAAGTGAATTGTATACAGTTGTTGTGGCTAAGGATTCAGTATAGACCTCCCAACTAAAAATGCTCATGAGGAAATCTAAGACAATGATAGTAGTAATCAGAAAACCTCACTTACAGACATTTGGAGTGGTAAAAAATGAGAGCAACTCTGAAACACATAAGAGAAGGCAAAGTTTTGAAAGGTCTTGTTGGAAATGGCCCTTTTTGGTCATCCCTAAGCTTCTTGCCTTCCTCCTGGATTTTTCCTAACCTATTTTTGTTGGCTTTATGACTCTGGGCACTTTATCACTGCTGATCAGTGACAAAGTGCATATGCTCTCCCTGTGCAAATATGACATGTGAATTGGTATATCCATGATTGGCTTATTTAGTTTACCTGTTAGTCCCTAGTAGTGTGGCCTGTGTGTGCCCAGGGCTGGTAAACCAAATGCTGCTGGTGGGCCTGCAGCACTGGTTTGCGCCACCCACAGAAGCAGCTTGTAAAGTGTGTCTCAGACCTGCCACTGCAGTGTCTGTGTGCAGTCCAGAACTGCCATCTTGGCTGTAAAGTGCACCCACTTCCCAGCCCCTGAACCTTCCCTTGGCATCATGTGAGTCACCCCTATGGTAGGGTGCATTGTATGTGTAAGGTAGGACATGCCCTGATGTGTGTAGCATGTCCTGGTAGTGAATTACACCCAATTTCGTTTTTCTCTACTGTAAGGCTATCTGTTCTCCATAGGCCAGAATGGGCAGTTTGACTATTACATTCTATAGTCCTAACTGACCCAAAGAACATGGTAGAAAAACGAATTTAGTATGCCTGAGCTCAGAATATTAAAATACATCTTTTAGTGAAGTTTATTTTTATATTCTGTGTTTGAAAATACCACTTTTAGAAAGTAGGTATTTTCTTGCCTAAGCCTTCCAGTGTGCTCTGCTGTTATGTGTATTGGCTGTCTGGTTCTGGAGTGACAGGGCTGGGGAATTCCAGGCGACAGGGTGAGGTGTCCCAGTGGTGAATAGAGAGATCTGCATCTAGATGGGTGGGAGGAGTTGCTCCTGGGACCTGAATAGGGCTGTGCCTTCCCTCCACAATGCTGGCTCCACCTCCTGTTGTGTGTCTGATGTCTCTGCCCTGCACTTTGAAAGGAAAGAAGGAGTCAGGTAAACAAAGTGCTCCAGGACTGAGCAGAACTGGTTCTGGCTGGGTTCAGTGACTGGTAGCTTCTGAGAACAAAGACTTTTGGGGTATAAATATCTGTGCTGAAACCCCTACAATTTGTATTGCTCCTGGACAACAACAAGAACCTCTGTACGTGTAACTGAAGGAATCTGCAGGAGGTGACTGTCCTTGTGCTTGTGTGCTGTTTCTTGGATTGGCCTGCAGTGGTTACTACTGGACTTGGAAGAAGAGTAAAAGGACTTTGAAGGAACTTTTATTTTTTCTTGCTACAGCAATCACCAAGGGCTAGAAGAGAGCTAGCCTCCTGCTGGAGTCTCAGGCACATCAGACTCCATCACCAGCTTCCTGTTTCCTCCCGGCGAGTATTTACATCTGCAGGTGAGGCTCCTGTGAGTTCCAGGGCCTCTAGGTCTACTCCAGAGAAAAGAGTGCTGAAAATCGTCGCTAACGCCCGTTTGCGAGCCGCCGCAGCTGAAGCCCGTACAAAAATTAATCGCGCTGCTGCCGCTGAGTGCTCGTTACCAGAGATCATAGCATCACATGTTTGCAGGCTGCCAAATGCTCGCTGACCTCAAGATTATCGCATTGCACGTTTGTGGGTCTCCAATGCTCGCTAACCGAAGATCATCACATCGCATGTTTGCTGGCCTCCAAGTGCTCGCTAACCAAAGATCATCGCATCGAGTTCATCGATTCACGACATCGCAGCGCGGACACCGGGCGTCCGTCATTTTCATTGCATCGCATCAGGATCGTCGCTCCCTCGCGGATCGCCATTTCTTTTTATCGCAACAAGATCGCACACGCAACAGGCTCGGCGCATCATCCTCCCTCGCGGCAAGGATTTTAACGCATCGCCGGCTTAGCGTGGAGACGTTTGTCGCTTGTCCTGCACCCAGATCAGTGCATCATCCTCCCTTGCGGCAAGAATTCAACTCATCGCTGGTCACGCGTGAGGAAAATCATCGCTACAAATCCTTAGCGACATTTTGGTTGTTTTGCTACAGAATCCAGGTACTTTGTAAGTAAAAGGGATGCAGAGACCACTGCCTTGAACTGAACTCCTCTTTGCACACTTTGAACTATTTTTGCAGTATTTCAAGAGTAACCCCATTTTTCTAGTATTGTGGATTTTTACTGTTATTGGTCTTGTGTTAAGCCTATATATAAAGATACTTATTTTTATAACTACTTGTGTGGTGTCCCTTTGTAGTGTTCCTCACTGTGTTACTGTGTATGGTCATAAATGCTTCACACACCGCATCTGAGATAAGCCTAGCTGCTCGTGCTACGTTACCACAGGGTTGAGCAGGGGTTATCAAAGGGTGTAGCCCACTTACTCTGACTTAGGAAGAAGGGTCCCTTACTTGGACAGTGGCCAGCCATTGCCAACTAGAGACCCCCATTTCTAACAGGTCTGGAGATATGTAGACCTAATGTTGCCATGCAATGGTTGGTCAAGGGACACAATGCATGAGAGAAAAAGTGATCTTACAATTGTTGTGAGATGTTGAACAAACATCACAATTCCTCATGCGTGGCTTCAACATCCACAACCGGCCGCTAAACATATTATCTTAATAGTTTTTTTGCAATTATATTGATGCATTCCCTGGAGAGCTATGTATTTGTCATTAAGAAAGACAAGCCACCCATCTACAACCAATTCTTGGAAACTTTGATAAAATGAATGAAGTGCAAACTTAAGATTCTTTGATAATGGCCAGTAATCATAAATTAATTGTTTAACATTTCGAATCATCATCCTTGGCTCTCTCAGCAAACCGCTCATCTTCATTCACTTCTGCACCATGGATGACACAAACGTCACTGACTTAAGTAGCCACATCAACCTCTTCAGTCACATGAACTTTTCTGGAAATAATTTTAAGAATACAATCTTAACAGTCAGCAGGCTAATTGATGTGTCCTGGTACATGCATAACATAAAAATTATATTCCTGCAAATTAGAATGAAGTCTTAACACACAGGCGGTGGATCCTGTCCCACCACCTGGTGAGAGTATCTGAACTAGAGGCTTGTGTTCTGTCTGTACAGTGAACCTTGTGCCCCAAATGGAATGTTGGAAGTTTTCCATAGCTCACACGCAGGATAGCAACTCTCTTTCAATGATAGAGTATCATCTCTCTGCTTCACTCAGAGTTTTTGAAGCATGGGCCACTGTCTCTTGTTATTGCCTGATGTATGGTAAAGAACCCCCCTAGACCGTAGGCACATGCTTCCATTAAAATGACAGAATATTTGTCACTTGAGAAAGGTTGCAAACTTTGGACATTAATTATCTGTTTCTTGATAGATTCAAAAGCTTCTTGCTGTTCAGTTTTCCATACAAATCCAGCATTTTCCTTAAGAGCTTGCATAAGCATTTCATCTGAGAAGCAAAATACTTCACAAATTTGCTTTAGTATTCACAAAAGCATTTCAGTTTATCTTTAAAGTTTTATGCAGGGGCCATACACATAGTATCTACTAAAGATCCTTTTGGGGTTATACCCTTGGGTGAAATTGTGTGTACCAGACAATCCACACCTGGTCTGAAAAGTTTGTACTTGTCTGCATTAAAAACAAGACCTTCTTACGATAATCTGGAGCAGATTTGAAATGTTTGCTTGTACTTTTAGTGAGGACTAGTACATTACCTTGAAAACATCTCATGTTTGCTTCCATGTCCCTGTGCAGCATTGCCCCTGTCCATTCCCTGCTCAGAAGCAGGGTCCTCAATATCCGTGGCATGTCTGTCTTTTAGTCTGGCTACTTACTTCTTTTTAAATTGAGGCTTGGAGGGTTTCCTGTTTTATAATGTAGTCAGATCAGTGTTGTGAGTTCTTTTTCAGTTTAACATGCTCTTCATGTGTTGATTGGTGCTTTGACCATTCACCCCTCTCCAAACCTTTATCGGATGACTCCTGAAAGGAACAAAATGAATGTGTATCAGTATCTTGATACCTGCCAGGTGGTCTAACATTATCACAGTTCTGAAGAATATATAGTTTTTCAGTGGCTTCCTGTTTAGGATACCCACCTAGTGATTTTGTCTTGTCCTTATTTTTTTGTCTGTGGCAGCACTTCTTCTTTGTTGAAGGTTTGGGTTCTTGCTTAGAGTTACACTTTTCAGAATTTCTCTTCAATTGTGGTTTAATGGGTCTGGTTCCCAAAGCATAGCATAGCATAGGTTTCTTCAACAATTTTAGGTAACTCATGCTCCTGCTGTGCAGGAGTCAGATCTGCTAGGCATTGCCATAAGGCCAACGCTGCTTCTTCGCCCTTTATGTTGCTTAACATAATGGGGGATGCTGCAGCAAAACTGTCTATGCATTTTATCACCAAGTGCAGGGCAGATGCCGCCCGAGCTCATTATGAAGCTTCAATCTTTTGTGCAATCCAGAATGGAATCTCCTCCTATCTGACAGGAACTTTCCCCATGACTGCATTTAGCATTTGTAGGCTAATGCTTGGGGTAGCCAATTGTGGTTGTGCAAATTGAGCAATCCGCGCAGGGTTAATTGTTATTGTTCACATAACAAACTGGGTAAGACTTCTATATATTTTGCTACATTTTTGCATAGTCTTGGCACCGCTGCTGCTGGTAAATTATAAACATTAGGATGCGGTGTGTAAGCGGCTAAGACTGGCCATGTCGCCCCTTCATTACTGGGCAGATTGAGCCAAACATTTGCTGTTGTGTGTAGGAGGGCGCTTTTAGACCAATGTATGTGTTCTTGGTAAGTGAGAGAAACTTCTGTTTCCTCCTATGGAGAGTAGACATCTGGGGCCATATTCACAAGGAGCTATTGCTGAATTAACGGTACTTTATCGCAGCCAAAGTCGAGATAATTGTACCTCCCCATTCACAAGCTGGTGCTAACAGCCCACAGCACCAGTTTACCCGCGATAGCAGCCGCAAAAAACATCGCCACAGAGGATCCCCGCTACTATCGCTAATGAGATACAGAGTGGGCGTTCCCGTGCCATAAGCCGCGACCACACCACTCCTCAACATTCTCAACGACCAGACAGATCGGCGATAAAAACACAAAACAGGCGATAAGGAGCGTTAGCACCAGAAAATCTACACCTGCTCTGACCTGGTGTTAAGTCGGACGGCAGCCAGCACCACAAAATGGAGACCAGCCCAGGGCCACATAGGAAGGGCAACAGATGTCAAGGAGCCACTCATCATGCGTCCCGGACACCCAAGAGGGCCACAAGACCCACCGACACCACCCCAGGACCCCACCCCACACCTGGAACACCCCCCTGGACAACCACAGAGGCAGCGCAGACAAAGACAGCGTACCCCCAGGAAACGCACCAGCCTCAGAGACCCAACATCTGAAAATGTCACTGCCCACTACAGGCTGAAAGGGACAACCATCCTATGCATCCTGACCATCATCGCCTAACAGGCCTACGGCACCAACATAGTGGACAACCAACATCCCACCCCACACCAAGCTGCTGGATTGGCTGCACCTGTTGGCCCCTGGCACCCCCCAAACAACACCCGCCAGAGTCAGAGGAGTCTCACAGCCAGCCACATCCAAGTCCCCCACACCTGTCCTGGACATCACCATCACCCTGGTACCCCAGTCCCCCTACATCCAACACAATGCGCAGGATCTACTGGAGACCAAGCAAGGACCATACGCCATAGCAGGATGCACACACGTGTTGGGGGCAATCCCGAGCACACATGTCACACCTGTGCCCCCTGGTGACACAGCACACAATCAGCGCAACAGGAAGCACACGTCTCACATCAATGTGCAGGCAACAATAGAACACCGTGGAACCTCCAACAATGCCGCCTCCAAATACCCAGCCACTGTGCACGATTCCTTCACCCTCCGACAGTCTATCAGCAACCAGCCTACCCAGGATGGCAACAATGGAAATGCACAGCCCCATGGCAAGTTTCAAATGGACACCCTACTCACCTCAACTCCACAACCATGCAACTCAAAACTCTGGCAATGCACACGTCACAAAATCACTACCAACATGCACAACAACATGACCACCCACCAGACATGACAGAACAACTCACAATGGTTACCTGGCCAAGCCGTGAACATGAGCCATCAACGGCATGGCACCTCAGCCACACAACAGCCGACTGTGGGGAGAGGTGGCAACCAGGCATGTGTGAAGGATGCAGTAAAACCATGATTGGGAAAGTACATAATGCCAAGAGGGGCGCAGATGTGCTGGACAGACTGCAGTATGCAGAACACACCCATATCCATGGCGACACACACCTCTGGTGTATGAAGTCTAGTGGACAGTGGATGCAACCATTTCACCCCAGCCAGTGGGGGAGCTTGCAGAAATGTTGCCTGTTACGCCCCCCTAAACGTGTCCGGGGTGGGATAGCCCTAAGTACGCCACGCCAGTGTAGGGGTGCGAATAAAAAGTATGTAACCCTGGGCATGGTCCTCTTCCAGAAAGCACAACATCTCTGCCACGGCAGCGTCTCTCACCCCACCACGAGGCCGAGGCCGTCACCGTGAGTGGAGTTGCCTGCGATGCTGTGCGCCTGCCGGACCCCAGGCACGCTGGACCCTGAACCCATCAGGCCCGCACCTGTGCAGCCAGGCCACACTGATTACCTGCCGACACCGGCGTGTGTCAAGGAGGGCCCAGCACGTGCCGGCGCAAGCTCCAAGCCTGAGGGCCACGACCTTGGCAGCCTACTCAGTCCATCACGGCCTCCACGACACAGGCCCGCTTGAGTCCATTCTCGTTGACGTACTCTACTGCCGCCTTCAGACTACTCTTCAGTCCAGTTGGTCACATGTGCGAAAATGTGTCCAGATTCATGAATGGCAGTGACCCAAATTCCGCAGCACCAGACCCACCACAATCAGTGGGGCATAGTTCAATATGGGCTATTTGCGACACGTGGTGCCACTAACCCTGTTCAACGCCAGCCTGCGACACCTGTATGTGGGACCAGGACTAGCCTGCAGACCAGTAGGTTCCACATACAGCAACAAGGCGCAAAGCACGAATGGCAGAATCCACACCAGTGGTCGTACGGAGAGGAGTAAGAGGAAGATGCGGTTCAGTCCAGACGAAACCCAGGTCACATACACGGGGGTGTCCCAACACGTGGTGCCACTGAACCTGAACTACGCAGGCCGGTGGGGACATCCAACCTATGCCGGCGACACTCATTGAATGGGCAGTGCTGACTGCTGCCTCAGGCCTACACCATGGTCAGGTAGGTCACAGATTTGGAACTGAACATCAGTTATTCAGATGGCAGAATACATGTCATCGCACGCACGGAGAGGCGTATGAGGATGACCCGTTGCAGTCCGGAGGGAACAAGATCATCGTTACGGAGGTGATCGAACACTGCAGACAAATGCCCTTGTGTCACTAACTCTGTGCCTTGCCAGCCAACGACATGTGGCTGTTGACCACTGCTGACCACTGCCTCCAGCCTCCACTGCGGTCCAGTAGGTCACAGACTCTTCATTTTGCAATGGCTGAGTTCATATCATCGTACTGGCATCATCGCAGACAGCATCCCCTCTCAGCCCCGGTGCCACTAAGTCTGTTCCCCGACAATCATGGACACTCTCTGTTCGAACATTGGTGGCGTCTGAGTCTATGGCCTAGGGGGCAGTTTTCATCCTTGTTGGACCCGGCCTCGTGGCGTGGCCCATCCAGACTCGTAGCGACACCAGACTAACCTCTACACCCCACACGACCCTGACTAACGTAGCCTACCCAACCCAGAACCCGGGGCTACCCACGTCCTCCCCTCCATCTTCCCGACACCAGGCACCCTTCCCCTTCCATCGGCCTCGCGGCCTCCCGTGACCCGGCCCAGCACCCCAGATGGCCGCCCTCGACCCAAGCGCATCCCCGGCCTAGTCGCGCCATGCCGGCTGGGGGGAGAGAGAGCTCCTGGTGAGCAGGAGAGGGAGGAGTAGTTTCATTCACACCTGGCCTCCTCCCAAGAGATAGTTTCGATCACCCCTCCGGCCACCCTGAGGGCTGGCTCCACGCCTGCTGCATGTCTGGGATCCCTCCCGACCTCACTTTGAAAGGATCAAAGGGCCGCGTGGCAGGAACCCCCAACAAACGACCCCCAGGCGCTAAGACCCCTGCCCGGGAGGACTCTGGACATCAAAGAGGAGTCACCCTATAACAAGGGGCGCTCTGGGACCCTCGGCAGTTGAATCCTCGAACGAAACGAGCCCTGCTGACGTGGTCGCAGCTGAAGAACATCCTCCCAACCTCCGACGGAACTCTTGGAACCTCGGTGAGCCCTGCAGACAACGTCGCGGCTCCACCTGGCAGAGACGGACTTCTGCCTAGAAACATCCGAGCCCTGCTGACGTGGTCGCGGCTCACCTTGCACCCTGGAGAACTCTGAGCCCTGCTGAGCGACTCGCGGCTCCTGGAAGATTGTCCGACCTCCGACACCCTTACTCGAGCCCTGCAGATTCGGTCGCACTCAAGAGACCTTCTGGTACGGCTGGGCCCCCAAAGATCGTCTCGTATCCCCCGGCTCGAGGATTGAGAGCCGTGCGCCGGATACGCTCCCGCATTGACCCAGATCCTAAGACTGTCCCGCTACCCCTACCCCAACCGAGACTTTGTGAGCCCTTGCTCTACTTGTACATACGCCTCTGCGGATCATAAAGATCCTTATAATTCTAGATAAAGCATACGTACTTCAGAATCTACGGTGTGGTGTCTCTGTGTTGCATGGTGCTAAATCAGCGTGTACGATCTTAGGTACGGGACCCAGCCCTGAGGGGATCTCCGGCCAGTGCTCGGCTACTTCTCCCGGAAAAGGTGGGGCGCAGGGTGGTCAGGTACATATTCTGTCCTTCCCTGAGGCTGGCCCTTCTAACAATCCTCATGTAGCTGATACCTAATTGGTGGTGGCAATGAGGCTGTCGTATTCCACTCCTCCATTTGCTGCTTCCAGATAAAATCAAACCTTTCAGCATCATGCCCTGGAGGACACCTTCCACTGTCCCCCGATACCCTCTGCAACATACACCGCGGACATTGATGGTGACCCGCTCAGGTCGCATGGCCCATCTGACTGCACCGCAAGTCACTGTCCCGTGGCTGGGTGCCTGTGCCGGCCGCTGTGCATCTAGGGCCACTAACTCCGTACAAGTCTGGTCCGGGACCCCTTCTTCTGAGAAATTGGATGGCCCCTGAAGCGTTGGCCTTGGGGTCATCAACGCCATTTCTCTGTGGCCCTGCGCTGTACGCAGCCTCCGGGCCCAAGAGCGTCCCAGCAGGGCTCACACACCAAATCGAGTCCTGACCGGTCCGTACGTGGCATCGCTGCAGGATGTACACGCCACCACTGCAAGGACCACCTCCAACAGCCATCTGCCACAGTCGACACGGTGGTCCTGACAAACTTACGGAGTTGCTCAGACCTGTCATGGATGCCATCATCGGCCTGATACCCTGCTCAGCACTCCAGGTGCCAGTGAGTCAGTGCACCACAAGCCATTGTCCATTACTGATTGACATTTGTGCTGTGGAGATGTTGCGCAGCAATGTCACCTCATGCAGTGGGGAAGTGCTGGGACTATGACGAGGAAGATGTGTCAAGTGTGCAGACGAGAGATGGCACAGACAATGGGAGGGCAGGAGGCAACATCCCCAAGGCAGGAATGCAGACTGGAGGTGGTAGTCGAGCCACACACCCGGAACCATTACTGGGTATTGCGCTGTGGACTGCGCACGCAACTGTCACCCCAGGCAGTGTGGGAGACCTGGGACATTGATGAGGAAGTTGATGCAGGTGTAACACACCCCACTGCATCTACATCAGGACTAACACGAAGGGACACAATCCTAGCATTACCTTCACATGAGCACGCTCATCTCTAGTGCCCCTGCATCAGCGCATTGCAACTCACGGAACCTCCTGACTGAATATTGGGTGACCTCTGTCCTTACTCTGGCTCCCACCATGTTGCCGTGCAGTTGACTCTGTAATGCATGTGTTTTCTGTTTCCGTTGCACTGGTGTCCAATGTTCAAGTTGTTGCCAGCACCAAGCATTCCGTGCGGACTGGCTTACACTCAACCCACACACATCCAGCACAGGTGTCACTGTACATGTGGCCCAGCCAAAAAAGGGGCTGGGCGCATGTGCCCATAGCCAGTTCAACATGATATTGGCATGTGTCCCTGTGGTCTTGTTGTATGCATGAGGGCCCTGGGCCCTGCGACATTACATTGTGCTGTGTACATCAGATGCAGACATGTCACCGCAGGCAGCGGGTTGTAGCTTGGACATGTAGCTTTGTCATCACCCACTAAATTCGTAAGGGGAGTGTCCAGGGCCGTCGTACTCAGAGCCAACATGGGTTTGTGACTCCTATTTGAGCACCCCTGCCTCTGTACTGTGAAAGTGCATCTGCATGTGTCTCTATGGCAGTGTGGGTCTCCTTAGTGGGGTGTTGGTGGCCCCTGAAGGGTGATGGACACCTACGTATGTGTCCTGGTTCGCATTCCCTTGGTTCAGCCCCCAACCACACCTGTCTGGCCACCTCCTTTCTGGCGTGCAGGGACATGGCATTGGGGTGCAATGTGTGGGTGGGTGAAGTGTTGTGAGCCAGCTGTACTTGCGGGTGCTTCCTGCTGTGTGGTCTGTTGCAGGCTGGGTGTTCTCCTATGAGTAGCTGTCCGGGTCTTTGTGGGGGGTTTTGTGGGATATCCATGTGCTGATGTAGGGCGTCGGTGTCGAAGGTGTGGTGGTCCTCTGATGTGTTGTATTCTGTGCTCTGCTGTATGTGTTGGGTGCCCCTCTGCGATGTGAAGGGGAGGTGCGTTTTGACTTTGTGTGACATATATGTTTATGCATTGTGCTGGTTTGCATGCAGACTGTATGGCAATGAACATTGTGACTGTTTGGGGGTGCAGGATTCTTCTGCGGGACAGTGTACATTTGGTCTACATGACGGATGTGAGGTCGTACGCGTACGTTTCCATTTCACAGTTTCCGGCTCCATCAGATGTAATAGACATGTTTCTGTGCATGTGCAAAGCCAGTTGTGTCCTCTGTTCTACAGTGTCGGCTATGCGCGTTGTTCCTCGTTGTCATCAATGTGGGTGTGCTGTTCGTGCTATGTGTGTGTGCTGCAGTATGCCAAGGGGATCTGGGCCATGGACCTGGGTGATTGTGGGTGTGCAGTGTGGTACACCTCGTTGTGCATGTGTGCCATGGTGCCCACTTCCCCCATCCCACCAGTCCCTGTTCGTTGCACTCCCTGTTGATGTTGTGTCAGGTCTCTCGAGCTGTGTCCTTAGTCCCTACTCCTTGCACCGTCTCCACACTGATGACTGTGGCCTAGGTTTCCTTCAGCTCCTCCGTTGGCACTGGACTGCCACCTCCTGTCGCCGTTGCTGCCTTCCTGTTGGCAGCGGGTTTGTGCCTGGTTTAGGCAGTCACGTAATGCCGGCACCTCTTGGTCTCCTGGATTGGCCTCCTCGGCACTCCGCCTGCAATCCAGGTGGTCTGCTTGTGGGTCAGTTGCTGGTTGTGTTCTGGCCCCTTGGGACGCTGGTCATGTTTTCCTGTGGTCTGCACCCCGTCTTCCTCTCCCTCTTCTCCTTGGCCTTCCCCGGGCCAGTTGTTCCTTGCTGCTAGTCTGTGGGGGTTGTGGGGTACGGACTGACCCATGCGCAGTGTCAGGGTGCATCCATGGTGCTACACACTTTGGATTGTTTTTGGAGTACTTTTTCTGTGGTTTTTATAGTGCATTGTTCCGCCAGACGCGTGAGATTTGCAGGCCTGTGGCTGCTTTTTGCTATTTTTTGCACCGCGGTTGGCCTCATTGCATTTTTTTTGCATTCGCGTATCGCATTTATGCAGCGTGGCGTTGATTTTGACGCGGACATTTGGTGCGTTATCTGATAACTATCGCATGCTACCACCTTGTTGTGAATCCCACGTTGACACGTGGTTATTTTCCCGCGATGGGCTGCGCTCTTGAAAGTTGCAATATGCTACTCTTGCTGTAGTTATCACACGTTCTTATGAATATACCCCGGTGTTTTATCCTCAGTGTAGGTGTGAAATAATGAAATAATTGTGTAACGTTGTCTTCAGCCAGGAATGTAACCCAGGAATAGAACACTTCTGTCCTAAATGCTTTGTGTACCTCAACCACGAAAGTAACACCTCCAGCCCTGGACGTTAGACCATGGTGTACTAATTTCTGAGTAACCGCATGTCTCCAGTTCTCTGCAATGTTTAATGCCTGAGGACCTTCGTCGCCAGACATAATAGGAAGTGAATTGCAGAGTGGGCCTGCACAGTGGGAAGTTGATCGTTTTAGAATTCAAGCTTGAACAGCCTACAGCCAATACCTACTAGGCCAAGGAGGATTTTCCCTATCACCATGGCCATCTCCAGTTTGGAAGTAAGTAGGGGGCTCTGCGGAACTAGAAGTCCCTTTGCTCTGGGTGGGGGATTTTAATTGTGTGCTAGACCCTGATCTCGACAGGTACCCACCTCGCAGGGCACCAAGCCGAGGATGACAGTGAAGCTCCGGGAGGTTATGGGGAATATAGGGGCCCAGGATGTGTGGTGTCAGACACCCAACCCAGAAGGTAAACACTTGTTTCTCCCCCACCCACAACACTCACAGTCGCCTAGACAGGATCTTAGTGGCTATCCCAGATACTGTTATGTCCCTTGAGATGACACATCAGGCGCGCTTCCTCTCTGACCACTCCCCTGTGGCTTGCGTGATTGACTGGGGGGCCCCGGCTCGTCACCCCTGGACTTGGCGATTTCCGGCGGAGGTACTCGAGGACCCGGTGGGGAAGCCATAACTGACTATATTGACCTCAACTGGGAGGGGCCAGACTTGTCCAGAGCCATGAAATGGGAAGCCTTTGAAAGCGGTGATGAGGGGTGCCTGCCTGAGTCTAACATGTGGGGTCTTCAGGCAGCTCCTGAGGGAACTACAAACAGAGGAGTGCAATCTCCTGGAGACACGGATCCAGGACGCCCCGGAGGTAGGGGATGGGACGAGGGAGGGCGACATTCGGGTACGCATACATGACATTTGGACAGGCTAGACAGGTATACCCTCACACAATATAGGCAACGCCTCCATAGGGAAGGGGACAAAACAAGCCGCCTGTTGGCCTGGATCCTCCAACGAGAACAAGCCCCTGCCACAATTGTGGCTCTGCGGAAGCCCACTGGTGGCTTGATCCACTCTGAGGTGGGTCTGTTGCGAGTCCTGAAATCCCACTTGCAACTAGTATACTCTGCGGACCCAGCAGTTAGTGAGTCAGCTTATCTTCCTTACTTGCACGATCTGACCCTACTGTCTGTCACTGATTCGGTACGGAAAGAACTCAAGGAGCCCCTGACGCTACAGGAGGTGCACTCGGCGCTGCAGTGCTTACCAAGGGCTAAGTCCTCGGGGAGTGACAGGTACCCCCCTGAGTTTTATCAGGCCTTTGCGGCCACGCTCCCACGCAGGTGTATTGCGAGGCCTTTGAACGGGGTGATCTCCCACCCAGTATGAAACAGGGGGAGATATGTATGATTCTGAAGCCGGGAGGGGATGCCCATGAGCCCTCCATATACCCGCCGATCACAATGATTAATACTGATGTCAAGATTCCATGCAAGCCCTTGGCCTCTTGTCTACGGCCACATTTGCCGCATTTTGTGCATGAGGACCAATGTGGTTTTATACCAGGCCAGAACACAGCTATGAATCTGCGCCGGCTCAGTCATGTAATGCATGAAGTACGCGAGCGGGAGGAACAGATGGTACTTGTTTCCATCGACCTAGCCAAGGCATCTGATACGGTAGATTGGGGATATCTCTTGGAAGTGTTGCGGGTCGTGGGGCTGGGACCTAAATTATGTCGCTGGATTCGCATACCGTACACAGACCCTCGCGCAAGGGTTAAGCTTGGGGCGCGCGCGCTCAGAAGAATGGCAGCTGGGAAGGGGCACTTGTCAGGGGTGTCCACTTTCGCCCCTATTGTTCACCCTGGCCATAGAACCATTTGCGGTTCGGGTCCGGGCGGAAATGGAACTGTGGGGAATTAGAGTGGGCAACACGAGCCATATTGTTTCCCTGTATGCCGATGATGCCGTGTTCTATTGAGCCTCCCCTCGGGATGCACTCCCTGAACTACTGCATCAATTGGACAGATTTCGAGAGGCTTCTGGATTGCGGCTCAATTGTGATAAGTCCCTGATTTTTCCACTAGAGGGCCTGGCCTCTGTGCCTCTGGGGGATCTCCAGGAACCTGGGGTTGTTGTGGGAGCGGGCAGGTTTCCGATACCTGGGGATACAGGCTGTGCCGACGAACACACAAGGGCTGGCCCGGAACATAGACCGGGTACTCACATCCCTACAGCATTCGGTAACCTTTTGGAACACCCTTCCACTGTTGTTGATGGGTAGGTTGGCCATCTCCAAGATGGTGATGCTTCCCAGGACCTTATATGTCCTCCAGTATTCTCTATGCCCATTACCACCGCGTGTCGTCAGGACCTTGAAAACGATTCTCATGTCCCTCCTCTGGGCCAGACGACGAAGTAAGGTAGCCCTAAACACTGTTGTACACAGCTATGAGGGGGGTGGCTTGGAAGCTCCACGCTTTGACCTATATTATTACGCCTCACAACTGCAACCTGTGGCCCACTGGCTTACTGATGCGGACAATTGGGAAAAACGCCTTCTTATTGGATGGGCGGATACCCTGGCACTACAGACGGAGCTGATGCAGGGCAGGGGAGCGGAGGCAACTCTCCCCTATGTGGTGAGACACACGGTCGGTACGTGGCAGCGATTCGTAGAGAAAGTATTAAGGAAAGCACCATTTCATAGGGAACTACAGATCTGGATACTGGCCCCCTTTATACACATAGGAGCACATACGAGCAGGCAGAGGAGAGCTTTGACCTCGGGCAGGTACAATTCTTACACTACAGGGGTATCCAAGAGGTGGAAAAGGTCACCTGGCCTCAATATCCGGACATTCCAACTCCGACACAAACATTAGATATCCTTCTAACGTGTGGTCCTGGTCACAAACTGATCTCTCTCCTCAACAAATCCATGAAACGGGACTCAGCGCCCCCAGTGACGCCATCCAGGACTGCCTTGGAGAAGGATTTAGGCACCCAGTTGGAGGAGAAACAATGGGCATCCATAGACACTCTCACACGCACTGTCCCCTGCAATGCCAGATTTAAACTGACGCACCTACTTAACCCCGGTAACATTGGGTTTCCAGCGATAATCTCATGTTAGGCAGTTAGCGCTAGGATTTTTATCGCTTTTGAGATAAGCGTTGCTAATAGCACGCTATCTCAGTGATAAGAATCCACGCTAGCCGGCGATAATTATCCTAACGCTAAGTGCGCTTAGCGATAATTATTGCCGGTTGTTGTTGATATGCCCCCGAGTTCCACAAAAAAATGAAGGGGCAGATTTACAAGCCCCTTGCGCCTCATTTACGCCGCCGTTGCATCACTTTTGTGACGCAGCGGCGGCGCAAATCCTGCACCATGGTGCGGGGTACTTACAACGTGACGCATCTGGGAGATGCGTCAAGTTGTAAAGCTCTGCGCCACATGTAGGCGTTCCTGCGCAGAGGGGGGGGGGCGTTCCAACGCAGGAACGCCTCCTAAAAGTGGCTGAGTGAAATATACAAGATTTTACTCAGTCCATTTTTGGCCCATGCTGCGTCAAAACCCTGCACCTGCCTGAAGCAGGCGTAAGGATTGATGCAGCATTAACAAGATAGGGCCCCCCAGAGCATTGCTGGAGGTGCGTCGCAACTCCAGCAATGCGCCACTTATACGGCACAGATGCATCACGCATCTGTGGCGTTTTTGCCCCATGGTGGCGGAGCTGTGGCGCACAATAACTGGCGCATCCCTGTTGATATGCAGGGATGCGCCAGTTATTGTAAATATGCCCCGAAGTGTGCACTTTCCTCGTCTCTAGAGACTAGTAGCAGGTTCAATAAATACGCAGTATAATCATTAAATATAATCTTGTACAATAAACCATTGCAAGCTGCACATGAAAGGAACAAGGGGTATGAATAAGTGTAAACGCACAAAACCAATGTACTACATGGAGTTATTTTTTCTGCAGCCGATTATAAATACCGTATTTTGCACTTTACACTTCCCTTCATCCAAGAAGGTTTTTGCAGGTTTCTAAATGATGAGACCCGCGGCTGGACATTATAGCCTCCACACTAAATCGATTGAAAACCCAAGTCCAAGGTCCACTCATCTGATGAAACTCTAGAGTACTTGGACAGTGGCCAGCCATTGCCAACTAGAGACCCCCATTTCTAACAGGTCTGGAGATATGTAGACCTAATGTTGCCATGCAATGGTTGGTCAAGGGACACAATGCATGAGAGAAAAAGTGATCTTACAATTGTTGTGAGATGTTGAACAAACATCACAATTCCTCATGCGTGGCTTCAACATCCACAACCGGCCGCTAAACATATTATCTTAATAGTTTTTTTGCAATTATATTGATGCATTCCCTGGAGAGCTATGTATTTGTCATTAAGAAAGACAAGCCACCCATCTACAACCAATTCTTGGAAACTTTGATAAAATGAATGAAGTGCAAACTTAAGATTCTTTGATAATGGCCAGTAATCATAAATTAATTGTTTAACATTTCGAATCATCATCCTTGGCTCTCTCAGCAAACCGCTCATCTTCATTCACTTCTGCACCATGGATGACACAAACGTCACTGACTTAAGTAGCCACATCAACCTCTTCAGTCACATGAACTTTTCTGGAAATAATTTTAAGTATACAATCTTAACAGTCAGCAGGCTAATTGATGTGTCCTGGTACATGCATAACATAAAAATTATATTCCTGCAAATTAGAATGAAGTCTTAACACACAGGCGGTGGATCCTGTCCCACCACCTGGTGAGAGTATCTGAACTAGAGGCTTGTGTTCTGTCTGTACAGTGAACCTTGTGCCCCAAATGGAATGTTGGAAGTTTTCCATAGCTCACACGCAGGATAGCAACTCTCTTTCAATGATAGAGTATCATCTCTCTGCTTCACTCAGAGTTTTTGAAGCATGGGCCACTGTCTCTTGTTATTGCCTGATGTATGGTAAAGAACCCCCCTAGACCGTAGGCACATGCTTCCATTAAAATGACAGAATATTTGTCACTTGAGAAAGGTTGCAAACTTTGGACATTAATTATCTGTTTCTTGATAGATTCAAAAGCTTCTTGCTGTTCAGTTTTCCATACAAATCCAGCATTTTCCTTAAGAGCTTGCATAAGCATTTCATCTGAGAAGCAAAATACTTCACAAATTTGCTTTAGTATTCACAAAAGCATTTCAGTTTATCTTTAAAGTTTTATGCAGGGGCCATACACATAGTATCTACTAAAGATCCTTTTGGGGTTATACCCTTGGGTGAAATTGTGTGTACCAGACAATCCACACCTGGTCTGAAAAGTTTGTACTTGTCTGCATTAAAAACAAGACCTTCTTACGATAATCTGGAGCAGATTTGAAATGTTTGCTTGTACTTTTAGTGAGGACTAGTACATTACCTTGAAAACATCTCATGTTTGCTTCCATGTCCCTGTGCAGCATTGCCCCTGTCCATTCCCTGCTCAGAAGCAGGGTCCTCAATATCCGTGGCATGTCTGTCTTTTAGTCTGGCTACTTACTTCTTTTTAAATTGAGGCTTGGAGGGTTTCCTGTTTTATAATGTAGTCAGATCAGTGTTGTGAGTTCTTTTTCAGTTTAACATGCTCTTCATGTGTTGATTGGTGCTTTGACCATTCACCCCTCTCCAAACCTTTATCGGATGACTCCTGAAAGGAACAAAATGAATGTGTATCAGTATCTTGATACCTGCCAGGTGGTCTAACATTATCACAGTTCTGAAGAATATATAGTTTTTCAGTGGCTTCCTGTTTAGGATACCCACCTAGTGATTTTGTCTTGTCCTTATTTTTTTGTCTGTGGCAGCACTTCTTCTTTGTTGAAGGTTTGGGTTCTTGCTTAGAGTTACACTTTTCAGAATTTCTCTTCAATTGTGGTTTAATGGGTCTGGTTCCCAAAGCATAGCATAGCATAGGTTTCTTCAACAATTTTAGGTAACTCATGCTCCTGCTGTGCAGGAGTCAGATCTGCTAGGCATTGCCATAAGGCCAACGCTGCTTCTTCGCCCTTTATGTTGCTTAACATAATGGGGGATGCTGCAGCAAAACTGTCTATGCATTTTATCACCAAGTGCAGGGCAGATGCCGCCCGAGCTCATTATGAAGCTTCAATCTTTTGTGCAATCCAGAATGGAATCTCCTCCTATCTGACAGGAACTTTCCCCATGACTGCATTTAGCATTTGTAGGCTAATGCTTGGGGTAGCCAATTGTGGTTGTGCAAATTGAGCAATCCGCGCAGGGTTAATTGTTATTGTTCACATAACAAACTGGGTAAGACTTCTATATATTTTGCTACATTTTTGCATAGTCTTGGCACCGCTGCTGCTGGTAAATTATAAACATTAGGATGCGGTGTGTAAGCGGCTAAGACTGGCCATGTCGCCCCTTCATTACTGGGCAGATTGAGCCAAACATTTGCTGTTGTGTGTAGGAGGGCGCTTTTAGACCAATGTATGTGTTCTTGGTAAGTGAGAGAAACTTCTGTTTCCTCCTATGGAGAGTAGACATCTGGGGCCATATTCACAAGGAGCTATTGCTGAATTAACGGTACTTTATCGCAGCCAAAGTCGAGATAATTGTACCTCCCCATTCACAAGCTGGTGCTAACAGCCCACAGCACCAGTTTACCCGCGATAGCAGCCGCAAAAAACATCGCCACAGAGGATCCCCGCTACTATCGCTAATGAGATACAGAGTGGGCGTTCCCGTGCCATAAGCCGCGACCACACCACTCCTCAACATTCTCAACGACCAGACAGATCGGCGATAAAAACACAAAACAGGCGATAAGGAGCGTTAGCACCAGAAAATCTACACCTGCTCTGACCTGGTGTTAAGTCGGACGGCAGCCAGCACCACAAAATGGAGACCAGCCCAGGGCCACATAGGAAGGGCAACAGATGTCAAGGAGCCACTCATCATGCGTCCCGGACACCCAAGAGGGCCACAAGACCCACCGACACCACCCCAGGACCCCACCCCACACCTGGAACACCCCCCTGGACAACCACAGAGGCAGCGCAGACAAAGACAGCGTACCCCCAGGAAACGCACCAGCCTCAGAGACCCAACATCTGAAAATGTCACTGCCCACTACAGGCTGAAAGGGACAACCATCCTATGCATCCTGACCATCATCGCCTAACAGGCCTACGGCACCAACATAGTGGACAACCAACATCCCACCCCACACCAAGCTGCTGGATTGGCTGCACCTGTTGGCCCCTGGCACCCCCCAAACAACACCCGCCAGAGTCAGAGGAGTCTCACAGCCAGCCACATCCAAGTCCCCCACACCTGTCCTGGACATCACCATCACCCTGGTACCCCAGTCCCCCTACATCCAACACAATGCGCAGGATCTACTGGAGACCAAGCAAGGACCATACGCCATAGCAGGATGCACACACGTGTTGGGGGCAATCCCGAGCACACATGTCACACCTGTGCCCCCTGGTGACACAGCACACAATCAGCGCAACAGGAAGCACACGTCTCACATCAATGTGCAGGCAACAATAGAACACCGTGGAACCTCCAACAATGCCGCCTCCAAATACCCAGCCACTGTGCACGATTCCTTCACCCTCCGACAGTCTATCAGCAACCAGCCTACCCAGGATGGCAACAATGGAAATGCACAGCCCCATGGCAAGTTTCAAATGGACACCCTACTCACCTCAACTCCACAACCATGCAACTCACAACTCTGGCAATGCACACGTCACAAAATCACTACCAACATGCACAACAACATGACCACCCACCAGACATGACAGAACAACTCACAATGGTTACCTGGCCAAGCCGTGAACATGAGCCATCAACGGCATGGCACCTCAGCCACACAACAGCCGACTGTGGGGAGAGGTGGCAACCAGGCATGTGTGAAGGATGCAGTAAAACCATGATTGGGAAAGTACATAATGCCAAGAGGGGCGCAGATGTGCTGGACAGACTGCAGTATGCAGAACACACCCATATCCATGGCGACACACACCTCTGGTGTATGAAGTCTAGTGGACAGTGGATGCAACCATTTCACCCCAGCCAGTGGGGGAGCTTGCAGAAATGTTGCCTGTTACGCCCCCCTAAACGTGTCCGGGGTGGGATAGCCCTAAGTACGCCACGCCAGTGTAGGGGTGCGAATAAAAAGTATGTAACCCTGGGCATGGTCCTCTTCCAGAAAGCACAACATCTCTGCCACGGCAGCGTCTCTCACCCCACCACGAGGCCGAGGCCGTCACCGTGAGTGGAGTTGCCTGCGATGCTGTGCGCCTGCCGGACCCCAGGCACGCTGGACCCTGAACCCATCAGGCCCGCACCTGTGCAGCCAGGCCACACTGATTACCTGCCGACACCGGCGTGTGTCAAGGAGGGCCCAGCACGTGCCGGCGCAAGCTCCAAGCCTGAGGGCCACGACCTTGGCAGCCTACTCAGTCCATCACGGCCTCCACGACACAGGCCCGCTTGAGTCCTTTCTCGTTGACGTACTCTACTGCCGCCTTCAGACTACTCTTCAGTCCAGTTGGTCACATGTGCGAAAATGTGTCCAGATTCATGAATGGCAGTGACCCAAATGCCGCAGCACCAGACCCACCACAATCAGTGAGGCATAGTTCAATATGGGCTATTTGCGACACGTGGTGCCACTAACCCTGTTCAACGCCAGCCTGCGACACCTGTATGTGGGACCAGGACTAGCCTGCAGACCAGTAGGTTCCACATACAGCAACAAGGCGCAAAGCACGAATGGCAGAATCCACACCAGTGGTCGTACGGAGAGGAGTAAGAGGAAGATGCGGTTCAGTCCAGACGAAACCCAGGTCACATACACGGGGGTGTCCCAACACGTGGTGCCACTGAACCTGAACTACGCAGGCCGGTGGGGACATCCAACCTATGCCGGCGACACTCATTGAATGGGCAGTGCTGACTGCTGCCTCAGGCCTACACCATGGTCAGGTAGGTCACAGATTTGGAACTGAACATCAGTTATTCAGATGGCAGAATACATGTCATCGCACGCACGGAGAGGCGTATGAGGATGACCCGTTGCAGTCCGGAGGGAACAAGATCATCGTTACGGAGGTGATCGAACACTGCAGACAAATGCCCTTGTGTCACTAACTCTGTGCCTTGCCAGCCAACGACATGTGGCTGTTGACCACTGCTGACCACTGCCTCCAGCCTCCACTGCGGTCCAGTAGGTCACAGACTCTTCATTTTGCAATGGCTGAGTTCATATCATCGTACTGGCATCATCGCAGACAGCATCCCCTCTCAGCCCCGGTGCCACTAAGTCTGTTCCCCGACAATCATGGACACTCTCTGTTCGAACATTGGTGGCGTCTGAGTCTATGGCCTAGGGGGCAGTTTTCATCCTTGTTGGACCCGGCCTCGTGGCGTGGCCCATCCAGACTCGTAGCGACACCAGACTAACCTCTACACCCCACACGACCCTGACTAACGTAGCCTACCCAACCCAGAACCCGGGGCTACCCACGTCCTCCCCTCCATCTTTCCGACACCAGGCACCCTTCCCCTTCCATCGGCCTCGCGGCCTCCTGTGACCCGGCCCAGCACCCCAGATGGCCGCCCTCGACCCAAGCGCATCCCCGGCCTAGTCGCGCCATGCCGGCTGGGGGGAGAGAGAGCTCCTGGTGAGCAGGAGAGGGAGGAGTAGTTTCATTCACACCTGGCCTCCTCCCAAGAGATAGTTTCGATCACCCCTCCGGCCACCCTGAGGGCTGGCTCCACGCCTGCTGCATGTCTGGGATCCCTCCCGACCTCACTTTGAAAGGATCAAAGGGCCGCGTTGCAGGAACCCCCAACAAACGACCCCCAGGCGCTAAGACCCCTGCCCGGGAGGACTCTGGACATCAAAGAGGAGTCACCCTATAACAAGGGGCGCTCTGGGACCCTCGGCAGTTGAATCCTCGAACGAAACGAGCCCTGCTGACGTGGTCGCAGCTGAAGAACATCCTCCCAACCTCCGACGGAACTCTTGGAACCTCGGTGAGCCCTGCAGACAACGTCGCGGCTCCACCTGGCAGAGACGGACTTCTGCCTAGAAACATCCGAGCCCTGCTGACGTGGTCGCGGCTCACCTTGCACCCTGGAGAACTCTGAGCCCTGCTGAGCGACTCGCGGCTCCTGGAAGATTGTCCGACCTCCGACACCCTTACTCGAGCCCTGCAGATTCGGTCGCACTCAAGAGACCTTCTGGTACGGCTGGGCCCCCAAAGATCGTCTCGTATCCCCCGGCTCGAGGATTGAGAGCCGTGCGCCGGATACGCTCCCGCATTGACCCAGATCCTAAGACTGTCCCGCTACCCCTACCCCAACCGAGACTTTGTGAGCCCTTGCTCTACTTGTACATACGCCTCTGCGGATCATAAAGATCCTTATAATTCTAGATAAAGCATACGTACTTCAGAATCTACGGTGTGGTGTCTCTGTGTTGCATGGTGCTAAATCAGCGTGTACGATCTTAGGTACGGGACCCAGCCCTGAGGGGATCTCCGGCCAGTGCTCGGCTACTTCTCCCGGAAAAGGTGGGGCGCAGGGTGGTCAGGTACATATTCTGTCCTTCCCTGAGGCTGGCCCTTCTAACAATCCTCATGTAGCTGATACCTAATTGGTGGTGGCAATGAGGCTGTCGTATTCCACTCCTCCATTTGCTGCTTCCAGATAAAATCAAACCTTTCAGCATCATGCCCTGGAGGACACCTTCCACTGTCCCCCGATACCCTCTGCAACATACACCGCGGACATTGATGGTGACCCGCTCAGGTCGCATGGCCCATCTGACTGCACCGCAAGTCACTGTCCCGTGGCTGGGTGCCTGTGCCGGCCGCTGTGCATCTAGGGCCACTAACTCCGTACAAGTCTGGTCCGGGACCCCTTCTTCTGAGAAATTGGATGGCCCCTGAAGCGTTGGCCTTGGGGTCATCAACGCCATTTCTCTGTGGCCCTGCGCTGTACGCAGCCTCCGGGCCCAAGAGCGTCCCAGCAGGGCTCACACACCAAATCGAGTCCTGACCGGTCCGTACGTGGCATCGCTGCAGGATGTACACGCCACCACTGCAAGGACCACCTCCAACAGCCATCTGCCACAGTCGACACGGTGGTCCTGACAAACTTACGGAGTTGCTCAGACCTGTCATGGATGCCATCATCGGCCTGATACCCTGCTCAGCACTCCAGGTGCCAGTGAGTCAGTGCACCACAAGCCATTGTCCATTACTGATTGACATTTGTGCTGTGGAGATGTTGCGCAGCAATGTCACCTCATGCAGTGGGGAAGTGCTGGGACTATGACGAGGAAGATGTGTCAAGTGTGCAGACGAGAGATGGCACAGACAATGGGAGGGCAGGAGGCAACATCCCCAAGGCAGGAATGCAGACTGGAGGTGGTAGTCGAGCCACACACCCGGAACCATTACTGGGTATTGCGCTGTGGACTGCGCACGCAACTGTCACCCCAGGCAGTGTGGGAGACCTGGGACATTGATGAGGAAGTTGATGCAGGTGTAACACACCCCACTGCATCTACATCAGGACTAACACGAAGGGACACAATCCTAGCATTACCTTCACATGAGCACGCTCATCTCTAGTGCCCCTGCATCAGCGCATTGCAACTCACGGAACCTCCTGACTGAATATTGGGTGACCTCTGTCCTTACTCTGGCTCCCACCATGTTGCCGTGCAGTTGACTCTGTAATGCATGTGTTTTCTGTTTCCGTTGCACTGGTGTCCAATGTTCAAGTTGTTGCCAGCACCAAGCATTCCGTGCGGACTGGCTTACACTCAACCCACACACATCCAGCACAGGTGTCACTGTACATGTGGCCCAGCCAAAAAAGGGGCTGGGCGCATGTGCCCATAGCCAGTTCAACATGATATTGGCATGTGTCCCTGTGGTCTTGTTGTATGCATGAGGGCCCTGGGCCCTGCGACATTACATTGTGCTGTGTACATCAGATGCAGACATGTCACCGCAGGCAGCGGGTTGTAGCTTGGACATGTAGCTTTGTCATCACCCACTAAATTCGTAAGGGGAGTGTCCAGGGCCGTCGTACTCAGAGCCAACATGGGTTTGTGACTCCTATTTGAGCACCCCTGCCTCTGTACTGTGAAAGTGCATCTGCATGTGTCTCTATGGCAGTGTGGGTCTCCTTAGTGGGGTGTTGGTGGCCCCTGAAGGGTGATGGACACCTACGTATGTGTCCTGGTTCGCATTCCCTTGGTTCAGCCCCCAACCACACCTGTCTGGCCACCTCCTTTCTGGCGTGCAGGGACATGGCATTGGGGTGCAATGTGTGGGTGGGTGAAGTGTTGTGAGCCAGCTGTACTTGCGGGTGCTTCCTGCTGTGTGGTCTGTTGCAGGCTGGGTGTTCTCCTATGAGTAGCTGTCCGGGTCTTTGTGGGGGGTTTTGTGGGATATCCATGTGCTGATGTAGGGCGTCGGTGTCGAAGGTGTGGTGGTCCTCTGATGTGTTGTATTCTGTGCTCTGCTGTATGTGTTGGGTGCCCCTCTGCGATGTGAAGGGGAGGTGCGTTTTGACTTTGTGTGACATATATGTTTATGCATTGTGCTGGTTTGCATGCAGACTGTATGGCAATGAACATTGTGACTGTTTGGGGGTGCAGGATTCTTCTGCGGGACAGTGTACATTTGGTCTACATGACGGATGTGAGGTCGTACGCGTACGTTTCCATTTCACAGTTTCCGGCTCCATCAGATGTAATAGACATGTTTCTGTGCATGTGCAAAGCCAGTTGTGTCCTCTGTTCTACAGTGTCGGCTATGCGCGTTGTTCCTCGTTGTCATCAATGTGGGTGTGCTGTTCGTGCTATGTGTGTGTGCTGCAGTATGCCAAGGGGATCTGGGCCATGGACCTGGGTGATTGTGGGTGTGCAGTGTGGTACACCTCGTTGTGCATGTGTGCCATGGTGCCCACTTCCCCCATCCCACCAGTCCCTGTTCGTTGCACTCCCTGTTGATGTTGTGTCAGGTCTCTCGAGCTGTGTCCTTAGTCCCTACTCCTTGCACCGTCTCCACACTGATGACTGTGGCCTAGGTTTCCTTCAGCTCCTCCGTTGGCACTGGACTGCCACCTCCTGTCGCCGTTGCTGCCTTCCTGTTGGCAGCGGGTTTGTGCCTGGTTTAGGCAGTCACGTAATGCCGGCACCTCTTGGTCTCCTGGATTGGCCTCCTCGGCACTCTGCCTGCAATCCAGGTGGTCTGCTTGTGGGTCAGTTGCTGGTTGTGTTCTGGCCCCTTGGGACGCTGGTCATGTTTTCCTGTGGTCTGCACCCCGTCTTCCTCTCCCTCTTCTCCTTGGCCTTCCCCGGGCCAGTTGTTCCTTGCTGCTAGTCTGTGGGGGTTGTGGGGTACGGACTGACCCATGCGCAGTGTCAGGGTGCATCCATGGTGCTACACACTTTGGATTGTTTTTGGAGTACTTTTTCTGTGGTTTTTATAGTGCATTGTTCCGCCAGACGCGTGAGATTTGCAGGCCTGTGGCTGCTTTTTGCTATTTTTTGCACCGCGGTTGGCCTCATTGCATTTTTTTTGCATTCGCGTATCGCATTTATGCAGCGTGGCGTTGATTTTGACGCGGACATTTGGTGCGTTATCTGATAACTATCGCATGCTACCACCTTGTTGTGAATCCCACGTTGACACGTGGTTATTTTCCCGCGATGGGCTGCGCTCTTGACTGTTGCAATATGCTACTCTTGCTGTAGTTATCACACGTTCTTATGAATATACCCCGGTGTTTTATCCTCAGTGTAGGTGTGAAATAATGAAATAATTGTGTAACGTTGTCTTCAGCCAGGAATGTAACCCAGGAATAGAACACTTCTGTCCTAAATGCTTTGTGTACCTCAACCACGAAAGTAACACCTCCAGCCCTGGACGTTAGACCATGGTGTACTAATTTCTGAGTAACCGCATGTCTCCAGTTCTCTGCAATGTTTAATGCCTGAGGACCTTCGTCGCCAGACATAATAGGAAGTGAATTGCAGAGTGGGCCTGCACAGTGGGAAGTTGCTCGTTTTAGAATTCAAGCTTGAACAGCCTACAGCCAATACCTACTAGGCCAAGGAGGATTTTCCCTATCACCATGGCCATCTCCAGTTTGGAAGTAAGTAGGGGGCTCTGCGGAACTAGAAGTCCCTTTGCTCTGGGTGGGGGATTTTAATTGTGTGCTAGACCCTGATCTCGACAGGTACCCACCTCGCAGGGCACCAAGCCGAGGATGACAGTGAAGCTCCGGGAGGTTATGGGGAATATAGGGGCCCAGGATGTGTGGTGTCAGACACCCAACCCAGAAGGTAAACACTTGTTTCTCCCCCACCCACAACACTCACAGTCGCCTAGACAGGATCTTAGTGGCTATCCCAGATACTGTTATGTCCCTTGAGATGACACATCAGGCGCGCTTCCTCTCTGACCACTCCCCTGTGGCTTGCGTGATTGACTGGGGGGCCCCGGCTCGTCACCCCTGGACTTGGCGATTTCCGGCGGAGGTACTCGAGGACCCGGTGGGGAAGCCATAACTGACTATATTGACCTCAACTGGGAGGGGCCAGACTTGTCCAGAGCCATGAAATGGGAAGCCTTTGAAAGCGGTGATGAGGGGTGCCTGCCTGAGTCTAACATGTGGGGTCTTCAGGCAGCTCCTGAGGGAACTACAAACAGAGGAGTGCAATCTCCTGGAGACACGGATCCAGGACGCCCCGGAGGTAGGGGATGGGACGAGGGAGGGCGACATTCGGGTACGCATACATGACATTTGGACAGGCTAGACAGGTATATCCTCACACAATATAGGCAACGCCTCCATAGGGAAGGGGACAAAACAAGCCGCCTGTTGGCCTGGATCCTCCAACGAGAACAAGCCCCTGCCACAATTGTGGCTCTGCGGAAGCCCACTGGTGGCTTGATCCACTCTGAGGTGGGTCTGTTGCGAGTCCTGAAATCCCACTTGCAACTAGTATACTCTGCGGACCCAGCAGTTAGTGAGTCAGCTTATCTTCCTTACTTGCACGATCTGACCCTACTGTCTGTCACTGATTCGGTACGGAAAGAACTCAAGGAGCCCCTGACGCTACAGGAGGTGCACTCGGCGCTGCAGTGCTTACCAAGGGCTAAGTCCTCGGGGAGTGACAGGTACCCCCCTGAGTTTTATCAGGCCTTTGCGGCCACGCTCCCACGCAGGTGTATTGCGAGGCCTTTGAACGGGGTGATCTCCCACCCAGTATGAAACAGGGGGAGATATGTATGATTCTGAAGCCGGGAGGGGATGCCCATGAGCCCTCCATATACCCGCCGATCACAATGATTAATACTGATGTCAAGATTCCATGCAAGCCCTTGGCCTCTTGTCTACGGCCACATTTGCCGCATTTTGTGCATGAGGACCAATGTGGTTTTATACCAGGCCAGAACACAGCTATGAATCTGCGCCGGCTCAGTCATGTAATGCATGAAGTACGCGAGCGGGAGGAACAGATGGTACTTGTTTCCATCGACCTAGCCAAGGCATCTGATACGGTAGATTGGGGATATCTCTTGGAAGTGTTGCGGGTCGTGGGGCTGGGACCTAAATTATGTCGCTGGATTCGCATACCGTACACAGACCCTCGCGCAAGGGTTAAGCTTGGGGCGCGCGCGCTCAGAAGAATGGCAGCTGGGAAGGGGCACTTGTCAGGGGTGTCCACTTTCGCCCCTATTGTTCACCCTGGCCATAGAACCATTTGCGGTTCGGGTCCGGGCGGAAATGGAACTGTGGGGAATTAGAGTGGGCAACACGAGCCATATTGTTTCCCTGTATGCCGATGATGCCGTGTTCTATCGAGCCTCCCCTCGGGATGCACTCCCTGAACTACTGCATCAATTGGACAGATTTCGAGAGGCTTCTGGATTGCGGCTCAATTGTGATAAGTCCCTGATTTTTCCACTAGAGGGCCTGGCCTCTGTGCCTCTGGGGGATCTCCAGGAACCTGGGGTTGTTGTGGGAGCGGGCAGGTTTCCGATACCTGGGGATACAGGCTGTGCCGACGAACACACAAGGGCTGGCCCGGAACATAGACCGGGTACTCACATCCCTACAGCATTCGGTAACCTTTTGGAACACCCTTCCACTGTTGTTGATGGGTAGGTTGGCCATCTCCAAGATGGTGATGCTTCCCAGGACCTTATATGTCCTCCAGTATTCTCTATGCCCATTACCACCGCGTGTCGTCAGGACCTTGAAAACGATTCTCATGTCCCTCCTCTGGGCCAGACGACGAAGTAAGGTAGCCCTAAACACTGTTGTACACAGCTATGAGGGGGGTGGCTTGGAAGCTCCACGCTTTGACCTATATTATTACGCCTCACAACTGCAACCTGTGGCCCACTGGCTTACTGATGCGGACAATTGGGAAAAACGCCTTCTTATTGGATGGGCGGATACCCTGGCACTACAGACGGAGCTGATGCAGGGCAGGGGAGCGGAGGCAACTCTCCCCTATGTGGTGAGACACACGGTCGGTACGTGGCAGCGATTCGTAGAGAAAGTATTAAGGAAAGCACCATTTCATAGGGAACTACAGATCTGGATACTGGCCCCCTTTATACACATAGGAGCACATACGAGCAGGCAGAGGAGAGCTTTGACCTCGGGCAGGTACAATTCTTACACTACAGGGGTATCCAAGAGGTGGAAAAGGTCACCTGGCCTCAATATCCGGACATTCCAACTCCGACACAAACATTAGATATCCTTCTAACGTGTGGTCCTGGTCACAAACTGATCTCTCTCCTCAACAAATCCATGAAACGGGACTCAGCGCCCCCAGTGACGCCATCCAGGACTGCCTTGGAGAAGGATTTAGGCACCCAGTTGGAGGAGAAACAATGGGCATCCATAGACACTCTCACACGCACTGTCCCCTGCAATGCCAGATTTAAACTGACGCACCTACTTAACCCCGGTAACATTGGGTTTCCAGCGATAATCTCATGTTAGGCAGTTAGCGCTAGGATTTTTATCGCTTTTGAGATAAGCGTTGCTAATAGCACGCTATCTCAGTGATAAGAATCCACGCTAGCCGGCGATAATTATCCTAACGCTAAGTGCGCTTAGCGATAATTATTGCCGGTTGTTGTTGATATGCCCCCGAGTTCGACAAAAAAATGAAGGGGCAGATTTACACGCCCCTTGCGCCTCATTTACGCCGCCGTTGCATCACTTTTGTGACGCAGCGGCGGCGCAAATCCTGCACCATGGTGCGGGGTACTTACAACGTGACGCATCTGGGAGATGCGTCAAGTTGTAAAGCTCTGCGCCACATGTAGGCGTTCCTGCGCAGAGGGGGGGGGGCGTTCCAACGCAGGAACGCCTCCTAAAAGTGGCTGAGTGAAATATACAAGATTTTACTCAGTCCATTTTTGGCCCATGCTGCGTCAAAACCCTGCACCTGCCTGAAGCAGGCGTAAGGATTGATGCAGCATTAACAAGATAGGGCCCCCCAGAGCATTGCTGGAGGTGCGTCGCAACTCCAGCAATGCGCCACTTATACGGCACAGATGCATCACGCATCTGTGGCGTTTTTGCCCCATGGTGGCGGAGCTGTGGCGCACAATAACTGGCGCATCCCTGTTGATATGCAGGGATGCGCCAGTTATTGTAAATATGCCCCGAAGTGTGCACTTTCCTCGTCTCTAGAGACTAGTAGCAGGTTCAATAAATACGCAGTATAATCATTAAATATAATCTTGTACAATAAACCATTGCAAGCTGCACATGAAAGGAACAAGGGGTATGAATAAGTGTAAACGCACAAAACCAATGTACTACATGGAGTTATTTTTTCTGCAGCCGATTATAAATACCGTATTTTGCACTTTACACTTCCCTTCATCCAAGAAGGTTTTTGCAGGTTTCTAAATGATGAGACCCGCGGCTGGACATTATAGCCTCCACACTAAATCGATTGAAAACCCAAGTCCAAGGTCCACTCATCTGATGAAACTCTAGAGTAATTTTAAGCAGCACATTTAATATTCGTAGTCCGAAGTAAGCTTTTGCACTTCACCATGCCCACGTTCCGTTTTATTAGGGTCACAGAGTCTGTAAAATCAATAGAATTCTCATTTCAAGATTCCAAGTTTACTAGGGGAAAATCAATGCCTTGCATATCTCAAGATTGAATCACCAGGCCCAACATTCCTTTTGCCGGACATGTGTGAAAATACACCAGATAGAATATCGGATTTCTGCCCAATGGTAGGTTTGCTAAAAACGTAATATAAATATGAAATAATATTAATGCGCTTAATTTGGAAGGCCGTGTCCCTAGTTTTTTGTAAAGAGAGATTCTTAACTTTATTTTATGACACAGCTCGCGAAAATGATTGTCAGTTATTCACATTTGTTTCCATTTCTGTAAATGAATTTACATGTTGTCTAATTTTTACTAGATTTTTATTTCATCCCATCTCTAATGAACTACTTTGTTTTTTGTTCCTTATTGTTATATGGAAACATACCATGATCTAATGGAGTTGTGCTGTGATTGGCGGATGATCAAAATGGTAAGCAACATATAACTTAAATATCATTCTATGGAAATGGTCTTAATGAGAGTATTAAAATAATTCGAATTTAACGTGTAGCAGAGAGTAATCAGGTCAAAACAAATCAATGAAGTCAAAGTATGTCAAATTAGCACCAAATTGAATCGTTCACCTATATTACAGAGGTTCTTTTGCTCAGTTCAGTGGTAAAAACATGCAATACAGCGTTCATCACACACAGGGGCATATTCTCAAGGACTCATCACCGATTTAGCGGCACTTTTCCGTCACAAAAGTTGTGATAGATTTATCGCCCTATTCACAAGCCTGCGCTAGCAGCCTACATCGCCAGTTTCCTGCGATAGCTGCCGCTAAAATCATCGCCGCAGCTGACAGCAACAACTAACGCTAATCTTGGCCAAGATCGACTGCCATATTGCATTTTTAGTTGCCAATGACACAGTGGAGGTGACGAACAGTTGTTGTTGGTTTTCTATCACCTCCGTAATCAGGATCTTGTTATCCTGCAGACTGAATTGCGGGTTCCTCTTCTTCTTCTCCTTGCCCTTCTCCTTCCCCTAGGTCCCTGGCTGGTCTTCCGGGGGGTTTGTGGGGTTCTGGTTTGCCTCTGTAGTTGCTCCAGCTTCCTCCATGGTGCTTCTCAGTTGTTTGGGTTTTTTTTTGTGTTTTTTTTCATCTTTTATGGTGAATTTTCCCGCCTGACGTGGCAATAGCAAGCCTGGTGCTGATTATCGCTGATATTTTTATCGCTGTTGGGCCCATCGCCACTTTTTTCACTCTCGGGTTACCTTTTTTATCGGTGTCCCGGTAATTTTAACACGGACATTTGACGCGTTATCCGGAAACTATCGCCTGTTGCCGGCGTGTTGAGAATAGGCCTGGGCTAAAATTTCGTTCCGTTCGCGGAAATTGCGATAGTTTGACATTTTCGCGTTCCGCGGAAAGCGCAAAAATGTCAAAATTTTCGCATTCCGCAGCTTGCCGATAGTTTGTTTCTTGCTCGCACTGTAAAATAATACATTCTCGCGCGCGCGAGATCGCCTTACCTGAATCCCTGCGTTCGCCGACAAGTTTTCTTGATCCGGTCGCGTTCTCCATGAGATGTGGTATTGTTTTTAGCCATTTGCGCTGTCTCGCGACAGTTCGCGCCCGCAGTGACGACATGCGTCGCGCGATCACGTCTTTCTTCTCGCGATCATGCACCGCGAGACAACTGAAAACAAGATGGCCGCGCCCGCGAACAACCACATGGGTAAGTTGGCGAGCCGCAACCATGCAGAAAATCTCGCGAACATGCGGGAAAAAAACTTCCGCATCTTCGCGATATTTCCGCATGTTTGCGATAATTTTTAACATTTTCGCGATAATTTGCGAAAGTGGATTTCGCAAATTCCGCCCACCCCTAGTTGAGAATACGCCGTTAACACAGCGTTAGTTTCTCGCGATAGACGGCGTTATGTAAAATTGCGTTAACCTAGGTTGGCGATGATTATCGCCCATTCTTGAGAATATCCCCCACAGTATGATTTTGGTGCTTAACGATTGTAAACTTGTCCTGATTTGTTATGTCTTTGCAACTCAATCAAACCTTTAAATCAAGTGTGATTTGTCGGTTGGAAGAGTTAAGCAAAATCCCACCTGGGACACAAATAGGGCAACTGGCGCTCTTGTAAAGCGCTCTGATACATTCGGGTCAATTTCGCCCTATACAAATCTCCCCCCAAATAAAACGCCTGATGCGGTCTTTGCAGCGCTATCTTTGTACAGTCCAGTCCATATCATTCGCATGAGATGTGACAAGCAGTGAAAATATTAGTGAAAAACAACTGATTTGAAACAATGGGCAGGAGCAATACAAGCTAATAATAGACCTTATCATTGTTGGCCTGAACGTCCATCGAGAAAAAAAAAAACTCTACTCCAGACCCATGTTACGTGGGCCATGGCATTAAGGGACAAGGGATTTGAATCAAAACATTCATAAATTAGGGGCAATAGAGACCTAGAATTATTTTCTGGCTTGATTATTGGAGATTAGTTCTGTCATGCCAGCGAAGAATGGCTTCTGAGTTTCTTTATCAAATCTCTTGCACGACAGGCTTGAAGAGTTTTTTTCAAATACAATTAAATTCCAACTATCACATAAAAATATACGAGCCCGGAGAGAATGTGTGTATCGAACCTCTCAAAGTATACTGTTCTACAGAGGCTGCCGTTTGTGTGAGGCAATAATATGGAGACAGAACATTTACCTTTTGGCAATAATTTCATGCGATTTCTTGCTGGTTTTAGGATTTCAAAGATTCCTTTTAAAGATGGCGTGTTCGACTGGAAACCTTCACCATTTGCTAAAGGAAAAAAAACTCTTCTACAATATATGATGAATAATGAAACAGTTTGACCCCACATCGCTCCTAAACGAAACGAATGCCACTGGCTGAGATATCATTGTACTAGTAAAGTTATTACGCAATGTCATTGATAGTGATAGAAACCTTTGTCTAAATGGAGGTTTTATTAATCATGTATGTAGGTATTTAATAGACAACTATTTCTGCATCTTAAAAGGTGGTTGTGCTTAGTTTATAATTTGATCAATTATTTTTAAAGACACATCTCAGTTATACAAGTTTAAGGCAGGATCAACTTGAGCTAATATTAAAGGCACGATAAAGAAATGTTAGGGAATAAAACGCCTTATACTTGTGCCTGTGAGATTATTTCTTTTTTGCATTGCATTTCCTACTTTTATATAATTGTTAAAGATTTCCTATGGTACTATTGAAAAACTACAACAGTGGTAGGTTACCAATTCTGACAGCTATAAAATTTCCACGTGCAGAATTTTCACCAGGTGGAAAATTCTGCATAAGCAAATCTAATACAAATATGAATTAGTATGTCATCCATTTTGTTTCTGCATAGTGAAAATATTCTCCAACATGGCTGCCCCGTTCCTCTACAGGCCTATAAATGAGCAGCAACCCCTTCCCATTCCCGCTCTGGATGTACAGGTAATGATGCAATTGAAAGTGATGGACTTTTAGGGGCACAAGCATCATTGTTTTTTGAGGCCGCAAAGGGGCAGATTCTGCGAATCTGCCACTTTGCAACTGCAATTTTTGTATTTGGAATGCATCATCCCAAATGCAAAAATCGCTATTTAAGTAATTGCAAAATTTGCGATTACTTAAATTGCGATTGCATTTAGGGAATCACAAATTGCGATTCCCTAAATGCAATGCATCCAAAAAATAATAGCGATTTCGATTTTAAGAAACGCAAATTGCCATCAACTTAAAGTTCATTGTAATTTGCGAAAACTTAGAAAAAGGGAATTTTTCAAAGTTCTATGTTACACACACACATGCCCTTGTGTGTGCAACATGTTTTTTAATTGTACTTTCAGGGGTGCATCGGGTGTCCTTTTGGCACCCTTGTACTCTTGAAATTGCATGCGCAATTTGCGAGTACCTGTTTGGTACTCGCAAATTGCGCATGCAATTCCCATTGATTCCTATGGGCCTCCAGGCCCATAGGAATCAATGGGAAGCCATTCCTTATTTGAGATTTGAAATTTACGAGTTGCAAATAAGGAATGTGTAGGAATCACAATTTATTTTGCGATTTCTACATGCATAGCATTTTGCGATTCCCAAATAGCGAATCAGTAAAATTCGGTATTTGGGAATCGCAAAATGCGGGCTTGAGGCATGTGACCGAAAGAGAGGTAAAATGCACTATTTCCACTCCAGTCTGTGCAGCATTAGAGAACGTGTTGGACTTCAGAGTGGTTAAATTACTATTGCACCTTCAGTCTTTGCAACAGTAGGCAAAGTGTTGGACTTCGGAGGGATACAATTTACTATTCCCATTCCAGTCTGTGCAGCAGTAGACAAAGCGTTGGACTTCAAATGAGTTGCATTTACTCTTCCCACTCAAGTCTGTTAATCAGTAGGGAAAGAGTTAAACTTCAGAGGGGTAAGATTTACTATTCCCACTCCAGTCTGTGCAACAGTAGAGATAGTGTTGGACTTCGGCGGGATTCAATTTATTATTCCCATTCCAGAATGTACAACAGTAAGGAAGGCGTTGGTGTACAGAGAGATTACATTTATCATTCCTACTCCAGTCTGTGCAAGAGTAAGGATAGATTTGGACTTCGGAGGGGTAACATTTACTATTGCTGCACCAGTTTCTGCATCTGTAGGAAAAACGTTTACTTTGGAGGGGTAAGATTTACTATTACAGCTCGAGTCTTATGCAACAGTGGGGAAAGCAATGTTCTTCAGCGAGGTAAGATTTACTATTCCCATTCCAGCAAGTGCAACAGTGGGGAAAGCGTTGGGCTTCGGGGGAGGGGGGCTGATAACAATGCTATTCTCACTCCAGTCTGTGCAATAGTAGGGGAAATATTGGACTTCAGAGGGGTAAGATTTACTATTCTCACTCCAGTCTGTGTAACAGTAGGGAAAGCGTGGACTTTGAGGGGGTTACATTTGTGATTCCCACTTCAGTCTAACCAACAGTAGGGAAAGTACTTCACTTCAGATGCATTAAATATTTTAAAAACCCTATTAATTTAGAACAAAATAAAATTCTTACTATAAACAATTATTAACTTACCCCCAAAAATATATATATATATATTAAAGAAAAACAATTAAACATTTTACATGATTATTAAACAATGTAATAATTAAATAATAATTAAAATAAAGTTGTATTCATGTATTACTTAATTTCCACGCTATACCCCAACAAACCTAGCAACCCACACTTGAAATATATCCAAAATAAATGAGAATAACACAATTTACATAACACATTAAGATAATTTAAAAATCATATATTTTATACCTATATTATCAAAAACTATATTTACAACGATATTCTTAACAATGATATCACTTACCTGATAAAAACTACATTCTTGACAACAATATTTCTGCATCATGATATTTGTGCATCACAATAGTTGCACTCTTACGTTAGCCATGTGAGTGTAAGCAGTAACTGTGGCTGTTATTGCACAAACGATATTATTCAGCCCCCCTTATCACAGGTGGGGTTGGAAAATATGTAATATATGATGGAAGTTGATTTACAGGTGAGAGAAAAAGTGTTCTAATGTTACACCTAATAAATCCCCCAAACTGGGATAAAAATGTTCGAAAAGATGGAGGTTTGGAAGTAGGAATGAACTTATGCTCCCTTGAAACTTCCCAAAAACATTAGTGGATTTTAGCGACAATTATTTTTTAGTCCCCATTCTTTAAAGCGCCAGTAGAAGGAATGCTGCTTTTTTCATTAGATATATTTCTACATAGATTGAAGTCTACGGAAAAAAGGTGTCCACTACAAGTTTTGACTAATAGACAATCAATACTTTCCTGAAAGGGTCTGTTTTATCATGTGCAATGGAAGGAAGCAGCGGTTGTTGAATGTAAAGCAAATAGTTGTAGTTTAGCATCTACACCTCTCAGACCAATTTCTACTCAGGTTTCAAGGAAGAAGTTCTTATTGTACTGTGATTGTTTATTTATTGATTGTTAGACTTTATTGAGCAAGCTATTGCAAAAACGGTCTCCTGTAGGTAGACAACCTTGAATTTGATCACACCCAAACCAAACCCACTCAGTTATGCATTGAAAAAGCTTGTGTTAAGTACTTTTCTGAATGTGAACTCCAGCACATTTCCAAGGGAAAGGAGTTCCAAATAGTGGCTAATTATCAGGATAAGGCACATCCTCCTTGGCACTGCTTCCTAATCTTAGGAATCCTCAACAAATAGACTGAGGTTGAGTGTAAGATCACGGAGGAAAATACCATGAATAAAGCTGACATGCAAAGACAGGACCTACATGGACGTCATGTGGGGTCACCAGGTGTTGCAGCTGAGACCCTTGGCTTGTCCCCTGTGACCCCTGGCACTGTCTTTGTGACCCCTGTCCTCAGAGGTGGCACAATCAGTGACAAGAACACAGGAGCATCTCCGCCTTCCTTACTTTCTGCATGTTTTCATTTACTAATAACATTGGAAAGTGGGTTACTAGTAGGGATAAGTAGGAACGTGACACTAGTAATAAGGCCACGATCACAATTAAAGGTTCAGTGAAGGTCTCAATAAATTATTCCATTGCCTAACCCTTGGTCTCCCTCCCAGTGCAGAGGAACATGCCTATCTCAAGAGGGAAGGAAAGCGAGAACACCTCACCGTGGCATGTGAGTGTAAGGGGAAGGCACTCAAAAGATTACTCTGCACCGCAATGCGAAGTGTGGCTACAAAAGGCCCTCTCATTGGGTAAGAGCTCCAACTAACGGGAGAGACGCAATAGGGAAGAGATTAATTCCTGAGAGCCCTATGCTAAGCGGGGGGCATGGACACTGCTCGGCCACTCATAGTCCCACACTAGACAATGCAACTGGATGTCTTGATGAACGATTACTATTTGGAAAAGACAGACAGGGAATCGGATCTCTGCCTTTTACCCCACACCATGAACTTCTTCTTCCACGAGGTTATGGCCGGGACGCTGGAGCACTCCGGCGAAGGTTTTGGTTGTTTAAATGTTTTCAATGTTGGAGGGGGGTTTACGGGGCGGAATTAGAACAAGTATAAGCTTTGAATACGTATCTATGATGGCTCGGAATTCTCATCAGTAATTTGATCAGGCTGGGTGTTCTCTTTTGGTAGATGGCATTAGCAGGAGAGAGATGGGCTACATACAGGAGCTGCTGTTGAGGATGAAAGATGCTCTAGGATTATGCCGATATCTATAGCTTCTTGGAATGTAAAGGAGCTGAATTTGCCCCTTTAATGGCAGAAAGTCTGGAAATATTTGTTAGACCATGACTTTAAAGTTGTGGCCTTACAGGAAACACACCTAAAGAGAGCAGGGGAGCTACAGCTGCGCCACAAAAATTATGCATTAATCTATAGATCCTCAGCGACCACCAAACACAGTGGGGTGTGTCTAATATTTCTAATTCCCTAAAATTCCAATTAAGATATTAAGCCTGATAAGGAAGGTAGGGTTATTATGGTGAAAGGGAAAGTAATGGGGAGGCTTTGCACATTCATATCAATGTATGCGTCTAACACAGGTCAGTCATCTTTTTTATCTGCCTTGCTAACTATGATTGGTGGGTTTGTGGAGGTTCCGGTGATACTGATGGGAGACTTCAACCTCATTGGGATGGGGATATGGATAGTACACACTCTCAAAGGTCTCCTACAGGTAGCTTGCAGAGGAGTTTTAAACAGTCAACACAAGCATTGGGCTTGGTAGATGTTTGGTGACTTATTTACGCTGACACAAAGGACTACACATTCCTTTACCACGCCCACCAAACATACTCGAGACTCGATTATATTTTTATAAGTCAAGGTCTTCTGGAATCTCTTCAGAAGGTGAAAATCCTCCCAATCTCCATTTCAGATCACAGCTTAGTTACAATGTGTCTTACTTGGGTGGGGGGCACCCCTAAGGCACCAAGGTGGTACTTCCCGGTTTCTCTGACAAGAGACAGATTACTAAGAGAGGAACTCCAAGAGACCATCGCAGAATTATTTTGCTTAAATCAGCCACAGGGCACCTCACCCCTGAATAATTGGGATCATTTTAAAGCTGTTATAAGGGGAAAAAGCATAGACCTCAATTCCGCTTTAAATAACCAAATGGCCAAGGAGAGGGAAGCTCTGGAAAAGTCTCTGGGGACATTGAAATGGAACACATAAAGAACCCATTGCGCATGGTACTGCTCCAGATAGGAGCAATCAAGGGGAAACTCACAGCAATTTACTCTAACAGGGCAGAACATACCCTTGTACGATTGGCCACATCTCTTATGTGCAGGGGAATAAGATCGGCTTGCACCTAGCTAGACAGCTATGGGAAAAGAGGGAGAAAGAATTGATTGGGGCCATAATAGATGAAGCAGGGCACACCAACCATGAAGATATTAATTTAAAAAAAATGCATTTGGGGCTTTCTATACAGGTCTATATACTAGGGATTACCTAGAGCCTGTGGCGCAACACCAGTACTTACAATCACTAGAATGAAAGACTAAATGCTCCCATCTTGGGTAGGAAGTGGGGAGGGCAATCACGGCTCTCAAACAAAATAAGTCACTGGGACCCGATGGCTTGACAGCCCATTTTTATAAAACCTTTGCACCAGACATCATCCCACACCTAACACATCTCTTTAATGCGACAGCTAAAGGTCAGACTGCCTCCCAATCAATGGCTGAGGTAGTTATCACGGTTATTCACAAACCCAGGAAAATCCCTCAGAATGTGCCTCTTACATGCCTATCGTGCCTATGAATCTAGGTGCAAAAACTTTATTTCTCAATTCTGGCGACGTGATTGGAAGACCTGATGCCAAACCTAATCCACCCTGATCAATCAGGCTTCATAAAAGGCAGACAGACCCACAATAATATTCGAAGAACCATTCATCTGATTGAGAAGGCAACCAAATTCAAGATACCTGCAGTACCGGTGGGCCTGGACGCTGAAAAGGCTTTTGACAGCGTGGATTGGGCATTCCTCTTTAGCACGCTTGAGCACTTTGGGTTTGTGGTAAACCATTTATAGATATGATCAAAGATAATTACGCATGCCTGCACTCTAGAGTACAGGTTAACGGGTCCAGCTCAGCCCTCTTTTCCCTAGAGAGAGGTACAAGGCAGGGCTATCCACTCTTTTTGCTTTAAGTATTGAGCCGCTATCCTCACAGATTCGTAAAGCAGCAGGAATCCGGGGAATTCCATGTGGGGAGAGGAGCATAAAATATCGCTTTTCGCTGACGATGTTATGCTATCTCTCACCTCCCCCTATCAGTCGCTACAGGTGGTGCAGGATGAACTGAGGACTTTCAAAAAAGTTGCAGGTTTTAAAGTAAACCTTACGAAATCCTTTGTTTTGAATCTCACACTGTCAGGGGAGGCCATGTGTAGATTGTGTGATTGTATGCCACTTCAATGGGCTAAATATACACTTAAATACCTGGGTATTAATCTGACTCCCACGCTGGAGGGCCTGTTTAGGGCTAACCATCCCCCATTGCTGCTCCAAATCCAGCAGGATCTCAAACAATGGATTTGGAAACCCCTCTTTAACTCATGGCTGGGGCGCATTCATTTGATAAAAATGACAGTTTTACCTAAATTACCATATCTGTTTCAAGCCCTCCCGATAGACCAAGATAGGGATGATCTGCCTAAATTGCGGTCGCTCTTCACTCGGTACATTAGGCAGAATGGTAGAGTGCGGCTTCCCTTTCACACTATTCGTCTGGCAAAGATGGGCGGAGGGGTTGCACTACCGGATCTCCACTTATATTTTAAAGCAGCCCAGCTCGTATCTTGGCAGCGTGGTCAAAGAGAGAATCATACAAACATTGGCTGCATATGGATAGGGCGGTAGTGGGAAGAACAATATGGGATTTGATATGAAACCTAAGAAAGACAGGCCGCCAAACACATACATTAGCCCTCCCACGCTCACCACACTTAAAGTTTGAAATGAGGTTTCCAGGGGACTAGAGTAGTCTACATTCCCTTTGCCCTACACACCTTTTCACTTTATCCTGAATTTCCCACGGCGCTGCGAGAGGGTCCATTTGATATATGAAGGGAGGGGGCTTGTCTGATGTTATCGGATCTGTTTCATAACTATCACATTCTCACCTTTGCCAGCTCAAACACTACCCAGCGAGCACTTCAATTATCTCCAGCTCAAACACTGGGCTCTCCAGCCTCAGGTCAGAGAGGCTGCGACACGGGAAAAGACATCAATGAACAAATGTGTGCAGAAGGTGGGGTTCATGAGAGGGGTGATCTATTTTTTTATAACCTTCTTCTCTCTACTTCACATGCGCCAAGACCAGATACATGCAGACATGGGAACAGTGGACAGGTAGAGAGATCTCAGATACAAATTGGAAACATCTTTGGAGGGCTGTTGCTAAAGATAACCATTCACTAGACCTAAGGGAGGCGCACTATAAGATTCTCTTTGATTGGTACTTACACTCAACGAAACTCGAAAAGATATTCCCTGAGTCTTCTGATCTGTGTTGGATAGGGTGTGGCCTTTTAGGGGACTTTAGTCACAAATGATGGGACTGCCCCTCAATTTGTCCTTTTTGATGTTTCGTCTCACATGAAAGATATTCTGGGTTACCCTATTCCTACCACCAAGGAAGGAGTGCTTTTAGGATTGTGAGACCCAGAGCTAGAACAGCAAACTAAAACAGACAGGGCCATAATGTGGGCTTGCTTTGGGGCTGCCAAAGTAGCGATCGCAGCAGCATGGAAGAAAAAGGCAGCATCGGTGCTATCACAATGGCATGCTCGTCTCTGGAAAATATTGTCTATGGAAAGGATGGCGGATATTTTTCGAGACAACTATTAAAATTTCGAATACAAATGGGATTCTCTTGTCGCCTACCTTACAAACCGTCTCCCCTTGGTGGCATGCCCTTCCTCACTACGCGCTATGCACCTATTTCAGTTTTAGTTGGAGGACACTTAGTCACCTTGAAAAAACAGCCTTACAGCAGAAACGTACATAATGTTAACAGCCATAAACAGAGCTGGACCTTGGGTAGGGGAGGGGGGTTTAAAATCTCTAAGCCTCTGGAGATGTACCATCTGAGTCAGACAGGGTGTGCTGTTGAGAATGAAGTGTTGCAGCATCTTCCCCGCTTCCTATTAAAACTGTGACTTCGTTAGATAAGTTGTCAGATGGGGGATTGTTACTGCATTTTTTCTCATGTGATGTACAGTGATTCTGTGAAATGCTGTTGTGCCTAATAAAAAGAAGTTTGATAAAAAAAAGTTAATAAGAAATGTAATTTAAAACAAGTTTACTACTTATTGAACATTTATAGGTTAAAATAAAATATTTATTTTAAATAACAATTTAATGCAAATTAAATTTGATGAGTTAATGTGCAATAGCATTCCCCTTAGGTCTAAATTAAAAACAAATATTTAAAAATAATTATTATTTATATTTCATTAACATATGTGTAATCATTTTTTCCAAGAATAATACACTTTAACAATTTTCCCTATAGTTCCCCATAGTGAGCTCTCTTTAATGGTGGCAGCTATGTGTAAAGTGTGTAAAGCTGCTAAAGGCTTGGCATACTGAATGGAGTGGGTTGAGAAATTCCAGTCGAACACCAGATTTAAATCTACATTTGAAACTGTTGAATAACAAAAAAGTAGCAATTGTATACATGAGTGAATATAAATCTATATATTTACTTTAGTGAATACTCAGTAGACTATAATTTGTGCGGTGTTTGTCCTCCTTTGCAAAACAGTTCTGACCATTCATCTGACATCCTACTGTGCATGCCCACTGTTGTAAACTATCTTTCAAATTTGATGTGCTGAATTTAAACACGAGTTTAGATCACAAATATTAATTTGCTAGCTTAACCCCTTCGACGCGCATGATGGAGCGGTTCCGTCATGCACGTCGGTTGCGCTGTGCGCATGACGGAACCGTTCAGTCATGGCCCCGCCCGCGCACGGAACCTTCAGCGTGGCGCGGAAATCCGCGCCGCGCTGAAGGGGTTAAACTGTGAATATTCCTCTAAGCAACCATTGAAAAACTGTGACAATAATAATTGAAATCTTAGCCGTGAGACTGAAGCCTTAATTGCAAGTTAGGCCAAGGCCCTCATTACAAGTTTGGTGGAATAGGTGAGGTATTTACCCTCTGTTGTAAAATCCTCATAGTCAGACTTGTTTTAACTTGTAAACATGACATACCTTGGAATCTGTAGTTAACACACTGAATTCCAAATGATTTGACTTTTTTGCAAGAGTTTTCCCCCAATAAAGTTCAACAGGTTTGACCTGCTGGAATTTATCAGAGGAAAACTAGGAGGGGGTGGTAGTTTTCACCTAACTCATATTTCTGATTCATGTGCAAACATGTGCAAATATGAATTGGGATATAGCTCTGCACTTGTAATCAGGGCGCTAGTAAGCCGCATTACTCTAATGTGAATTATTTGCCATGTGTGATAAATACCTTCTATTCTGAGGCTTTAACTTGAAAATGGGGTGACATTTTCAGAATCCCAATTTAACACATCAAATTCAGCATGTTTTGTCTTTATTACAAGTCTTTCCCCACTCCTTTACATTTCAGCAAGTTTGCCTGCAAAAATCTATTAGAGGAAAATCGAGAAGACGTGATAATTATCATATAATAATTATCATATATTGTAATTCCGGTATTGGAATTTAGCAGTGAACTTGTAATGGCCACATAAAAGTGTAAGGACTCTATCATTAATCTCTAAATAACTGACCAGGAGAAAATATAGAAATTACAAGTTGAGCGGCATAGGGAGGGGTATTTATCACTCATAGGAAATAATGTTACCCCAGGGTGAGATATTTATAATGTGTGGACAATACCACTTATCACACTTAAAATGAGGCATCATGTAGAATAAGTGTTTAGCACATCAAATTCTGCATGTTTTGCCATTAATAGTCTTTCCCTCTATAAATTTAATCAAGGTTGACGTGCTTTAAACTTACTATGGGAAGACTTTGAGGGTGTTATAATTATCATACAAATCAAATTCTAATCCCTTTACAAACCATTTTTTGCAGAGCTCGGAATTTAGCCCTTAATTTGTAAAAAGGCCCAGGAGATGAAAAATAGACAGTGAGAAAATGATGAATGAAACTAATATGAAAATGTTAATAAAATCAAAATTCACTTCACGTAATCTTTTCTGTTTATGACAAAATATGTGGACATGTTTTTCCAATATGATTTATTTGAATTTTCACTTTTAAAATAGACTATTAAGCTTCCCTAAGAAAGAAAAGTCCTTTAAGGAGGCGTAGTATCATAGAAACTGTAGAGCTTGAACTTTAACATTCTGACTGACTGTCAGTAACTTCAATCATTAGACTGCCAGTGACAGACTAAGGTTGGTCATAGTATAGTATTGTCACATAATATGACAATGGAATTCAATGAGGATTCATAGCAGAGGCAACATTGAAAAAAGTAGATGAAAGTGAGTGAGAAAGAGGGAAAGCGACAAGATTATGCTTTGAAGGAATACAGCAACATATCAGTACTATTAATATAATATATTTACCATTATTGTTTTTTCATAATGAGTAACTTCTATGACAGATACGTGTTGCAATTTAAAGCGTATTGCATTTTCACCTGTTAGATGGACTTTTCAAACATCTTATGAGTGAACAGACCTTCAAGCAGGTAGAGAAAAATGGTATTAGTGGGGCTTGAATGCTAATTCTTCAAAATGACAGTCAGAGATATTAACCTTTTGGCGACAAGTAACTCTACATCACTGTAGGTGAAAATATAGCAATAAGTTAAATCTTGAGGTGTGATTCAAAGATACGTCATAAAAAATAAAACACACTCTGCCATCTCAATATATTGAGAACATGAAATAGAGTTAAAGTAATGTCTTCATAGAATGCTAGAATTACAGCAGCTGCTAACTATGGGAAAAATATATACACTAGTTAAACATGTTGCTGCAACATAGCTATAGAATTTAACGTCTTAAAGAACTATTCAGGCCCTGAAAGAACAACTAGTTTTTTAAACAAAAACAGGACCACAGTGATAACGCAACCTGAAGACTCAACGTTCAGCCATCAATTCAGAGACATTACCCATTTAATCCACGAATGACGCTCTGAAATGCTAGGTGAAAATATACTAAAGACCTATATTCCAAACATTTAAGTCAATAAGATTGGTCACTGTTTATCCGCCACCTACGTATGAAAGAGCTGATTCACTAAAGCATGAAGGAGTTTGGGAATTATGAGAAGTAGAACAGTACTCTTTTATATACTGATACATGCCTTTGTGAATTATCCCCAAAATATTTAACTCCCTCTTAGCAAAAGTAGAAAGATAGCACAGTCATTCCTAATTGTAGTAACTGTAGTTGAATATTCTAATTTTAGCTAGTTCAATTCATAAATGCTGTAGGAGTGGGTCCTCTGCTCACTGTGCCACTGGAATCAAGCTACATATGACTGACAAGCCCCAATCAAGACAAAACCATTTGTGGGTTACTACTTGTGTGCAGGTTCAGCTAGTTAGAGCTGGACTGTTCCTATTGGAGCACAGTCAAGACTGAGTTGCATATGGTTGGGTCCAAACTGAGGTGGCATGTTGGTCAAAAGAACGAGGAGTTGGAATACATCCAGTGGTTAGTTAGAATTACGGAAAGCATTCGACCCATCACCTTTTGGACATTTCACATTGACACAAAGCAAGACAGAAAGTCTGGGCATATTGTGGTCTTCTTACTTGATTTTCAAGGAAATTTCATTCAAAAAAGGATGGTCTCCATTTGGGGTTTCTGATTAGCTCTTGAATTATGGAAATGCCATTTACATTTCACTCCCATAAACATAGCTGAAGAAATCACAGAACAAACAAAAGATGGCTGTCCAGTGTCCACATGAGTTTATGGTCGGAGAAGTATGACCGTGGGCCTGATTTAGATCTTGGTGCTAAAGGTATCACCGTTGTTTATTTGACTGATTCACTATCCGCCGACTTGGTGGTCTGCCCACCCTATTTAGATGGTGGTTGGTGGGCGAAAGACCGCAAGAGTCCTGTCGCCTCCACCAGGAACGTTCTCCCTCATCAATGGTGCCATAGGTAGAAGCAGCTGTTAGCGACACTCAAGCCAAGAGTTTTGCCGAGTTAATTATGATGTGACTTTCCGTCGTGGTAACTGTGGTGGGATTACCTCCTACTTTGAGTTGGCGGAATCAAAGGAAATGAGATAAAAATGTACCTTTTTCCTGTTTCCCACTTCAGCTTCCATTTTGTACCCTACCACCCTGGTCCCTCCTTTGCTGTTCTGACTCCATCATGATGCCAAACTACTCTGTTCTTGCCATGATACAAGGTAAGCTACTTGTATGACTAGGAATCGTGTGTTGACAATTTCTGTAGCCTCATGTATTTTTCCATTGCTCTTACATGCAGTTTTGTTCTTAGTAAAATGCAGTACAGTTAATTTGCCTGCACCACCAGCACAACAGGAAAATCTAAATATGCTTGGCGCTGACAGAGTACTGTTAGCCAGTAGAGAAGACTGCCGCGACGGCAGTTCAGCGAGCACCCATCTTAATAATACGGCAGGTGGAATACCATCAACTTAACGGGGTACTTGAAACTGCTGCCACAGAGGCACTGTCGCAATACAGCCAAGATCTAAATCAGGCATCATGTTTTGGAGGCTGTCTGTCACTACGCTGACTGTCAATAAAACAGCAGATCAATCATAGGGTACTGTGCCATAGCAGCAAGCTATCCTTTGGGCTGGCCCAAAGTTTGTTTCGGAGCTTATTGTTCCCTGTGACCCATTCTGCTCATTGAGATGTATAGCTTTTGTTCCACTGAATATCCCCTATATCAAGAAGGCAAGATATGGGAGGAACGCCTTCAGAGTACTGGAGCTACTGCTCTGGAAAGTCCTTCCCTTGCAACTGGTTTCAATATCTGAGTATGCTGTTTCATGTAAAGCATTGCAAACTGAATTTTCCTTCTACTTCGACTGTGTTGTCTGCTTTGCATTTTCTGTTTATGCATGTTGTTTTATTTCTTTGTCTATAATAATAACTGTTGGCCATCTCAGTTTCCTGGCTCCATGATGCCTTTGGTGGCAATGACCTTTATAAACATGAAAAAATAAATACAAGAATTACATTTTGTTTTTCTATGGATTGAGTTCATAATATTTTTATTACATTACAACCATGAGTTTGTGACATCATCATGAGACATGTTGGCTTTGTTTTATTGATCTTGTTTTCATCTGCAACATAAATTATGGCAGATATTAAATAACATAATATTATATTGGTATGGAATGCTGTTTTTCTTGGATTATACATATCTATTTTTCCAATAAATGCTACCTTTGATGTGGGATACTGCAATCACTGCTAGTTCTCTTTTAAATATATAAGTGAGACTTACACTCTAGTGTTCTCTAATTAATGCAATCTGCGATATTTCTTCTAATTTTCTTCATATATATTTGATCTATCATTTATGTAAGTACATAATGATTACTTAATAACTATTTATGAAATTCTCTTAAATAAATACATCTTGAATTGAATCAATCATCCAGATAAAACCCAGTGTTGGAGTTAAGAAATTTTTGAATATCACCAGAATAATTAGGCTCATCTCGGAGACTGCATTCAAAATCTCCAAGGTTGAAAATTCTCTTGACTTCTGTGCACTTTACCACGGCTAACCAGTGCTAAAGTGCATGTGCTTGGTTCCCAAAACATGGTACCACTGCTCATACTCAATTGGCAAATGTAATTTACTTATAATTCCCAGAAAAGTTCACTACACTAGTGGGCCTTCAGGATTGCTGGTGACATCTACCTAAGTAGTCCTCTAACCATGTCTCAGGCCTGCCACTTTGACTAGGCAGTTAAAATTTCTTGCTAAGTCTTGCCCGCTCCTGCTGTACGGAAGCTCAGCAATTTCTAAAATGGTCTCTTTACCTAGAATACTTTATCGGCTACAGAACTTCCCATACCACATTCTGCAATCCTGGTTCGCACAAATAAACACCATCCATATTAAATTCCTATGGAATGGAGGGGCAGTTCGGGTGGCATTACAAACCTGTGCATAATCAACATATTGCGGAGGCATCACAGCGGCGGACGTATATTCCTATTGCGCTGCCTCCCATTTATTAATCATAAATGTATGGTGGTATAACTCTTCAATGGACCCGGCATTCGCACTGGAGCATGCAGCGATGGAGGGTGTCCCCCTCTTTCGGCTATTATACAGTACACAGAGCCTAGACTCCCTACCCCATGCCAGCAGAACAGTAGTTCAGCTCTGGAGGTATATTGTAGGGCAAATGGGGTGGCGTGGTCGCCTGACCCAAGCAACTCCCCTGTGGCACGGTACCCTTTTGCACCAGGTGGCGGCTTTAACAGGATTCTGCAAATGGGACCTAGTGGGTATATCCACACTTGGGGATATTATGGAGGGTACTACTTTAATGTCCTTCCAACAGTTAAAGTTGCAGAAAACGCAATTTTATAAATACCTTCAATTGCATCCCCAAGATTCTCACCCTGGATAGCGTAACAGAGTTTCACCCTCTTGAAGGCCACCTCCTCATGGGCAACCTGGATGCCAATAAAAGCCAACAGATCTATCAGACTCTAACGATGCACTCTAGAACAACATTACACAAGACTTAAGGGGCATGGCAGGATGGCATACCAGACTTAACAGATGATGACTGGGCCGAGGCCATAGCTAGCCCCCCGGGGTGTGGCCTTATCTTCTCGATACCGCCTCATCCAATTCAAATACGTACACTGGGTATATTATACACAACTCCATCTCTGGAGGATGGGGGTCATCCAATCCTCCCGGTGTTTGCATTGTGAAGGAGACAAGGGGCCATTCATACATACAGTCATGAGCTATACAGCTTAAAGCCCTTCTGGCGTAAAGTCTCAACTTGCCTGGGTAGGGTATTATCCTTGGTTCTTCCATACGACCCAAAATTATTCTTAATGCACAGTACTGACGGGATAGGGGGGTGATCGGTTTAAAGAGCGCCTGATCTTCCTGGCCCTCACTATCGCTAAGCATGACATTGCCCAGTTATGGAAGGGGGCTTCCCCCGACCATGGGCAAATTGCAAAAAGAACTAGATAGATGCATGGAAGCAGAGATTGTGGTATTCCAAGCGGAGGCTGCCCCCAGAAACACAGTAAAATATGGTCCGGATGGGCAACATATCAGTGTATCGATCTATCTCCCCTTCCCTCTCAGACACCCTGATAGCTGAACTTCCCCGCACTTCCTTGCCCACAACATGCCACACATTATATCTCATCATCGCCTATATGGGTACTCAACCATACTTACTAAGATGCATGGGTAATGGAACTGTCTGTGCAACGTTTTTGTTGTTATATATCTAAATTGCAGTTAATAATGTATACAAGCTTGGTACATCCAAATTATTTTGTATTCAATATATGTATGTAGGGCTGCTGCTCAGATGGTACCATAAAAAATCAATAAAATGTGTTATTAAAAATAATATATCTTGACAAGTCTCAAACTCACCTTTATTACCCATATATCCCCCCTAGCGTAGGCCCTAGGAAGCCCCAATGGCAGGGTGTTGTGTAAAAAAAAAGGTTGTACATGTACTTTTATATTTTACAAGTCCTGGTAGTGACAAACAGCTAAATTTGTTGTTCACTCCTCTCATAGGCCATCATTGGGAATTCCTTCAAATACTCCTTAGCGGCAATTCCTGATTAGAAAGTAGTAGCTGCATCATGTTTGAAATTTTAATGATAAATCTTCTTAACCGATAAAGTTGGATTTACCATTACTATTTTAGAAATGCCAATTTAGAATGTGGCAGAGCAAACACAAGAAGAGGATAGATGGAAGACTGAAACTTTTCAGACATTCACCCCCAGTCACTTTTACATCTAGGTTAAATCCATCATCGTTCTTTGGCTGACTTCGCCGCCCCAGTTCAGACCCAGCCACATGCAAATCTTGGCTGGGGGTAAATGTTTGATTGATTCAGCATTCCGTCCATCATTTGTTGCTTCAGCACTTTTCGCACTAAGTGGGATGGGTATGCCCACACGTGGGTCCCTTGCTCATTGTGGCACTGGATTCAAGCTAGCCTGACTGAAGAGGGGTGTTACCCTGAAACCGGATCCAGAATGCTTGTTTTCGGTCCAGGTGAAGACCCAGCTTGGCAGTTCGGGCTGGACTGTTCCCATGAAGAACAGGGTCAAGACTGATTTGCATATGGATGGGTCCAAGCTGGGGTGCTGTAATGAGCAAAAGAATGATGGATTTAACCCAGATCTCTGGACTGGGGGTGAATGTTTGATTGATTCAGCATTCCGTCCATCATTTGTTGATGCATCACTTTCGCCCTTAGTGGGATGGGTATGCCCAGACATGGGTCTCTTGCTCATTATGGCACTGGATTCAAGCTAGCCTGGCAGAAGAGGGGTGTTACCCCAAAACGGGATCCAGGATGCTTATTTATGGACCAGGGAGGACCTGGCTTGGCAGTTCGGGCTGGACTGTTCCCATGAAGAACAGGGTCAAGACTGATTTGCATATGGCAATGTTTATCTCTTGTGAATTATGTGCTAACCCACCACATTTACCACCATACAGTAAGCATAATAATGTGCCTAAAACGGGAAGCATCTGCGTCTCCCTGAGCAACATTCAAACTTATCAGTGATAATTTTCAGGCAGTGCGATACATGTGTTCCATGCATTGTGGCGTACAATGAGGCTTATGTGAACACAAGTGTTGTGTTATATGCATCTCAGGCATCGCTTTATCTTATAGGGAATATGTGACCTACTTACAGTATGGTATTTCTTTTTGACATGGATACTCGGGGGGCAGACCCTGTAGTCAGTCACTCACTAAGGAAATAAAAGCACGTAAGATAATGATCCTGATCGTTCTTGAAGTAATTATCAAAAGTACCCACTTCTGACTTACTTCGTCAAGTTGTCACGCACGTATATTTCCTCTTTGGTCCTCATAAGAGAGAGGGGCATCACTAGATTCGTAACTTTGGTAGAAGGCACCCTTTAATTTGTTTGTTAGGGTCGACATGGAAGTAAAGCAAGCCTTTAGTCTTTTCGCTCTCTTTCTGTTATTCTCTCAAAGAAAACATAAACAAAGTCTGGACTACTGAAGGCTCTTCTCATTCCACTCATTGAGTGAATAGTACATATCAGAGATCATACTCCTTGGAAGAATGACTCCATAAATAATGTGCAAATATAAACGTCAAAATCTTTGATCATTAATGTCATCACAGACTCTCTCTCTGAATATGAGAAAGTTTTTGGTTTCTCCAGGTATAGCACTTCCAAATTTGTCAACAGAAATCAGTCTGCAGCTACTAATATCTTGATTGCAAAGAACACTCTGGTACACAAGAAACATAATCTCCGTGTGTCCAAGATGGTTATTACCATTGCAAGTACCTTGAAGGTCTTGTGGCACCCTAGAACTTGTAGACTGCTCTGACTCCAACTAAGTTGTTCACATAACGTGTACAGTGCAGAAGTAAAGCCTCTCACCAATCAGTACCATTACTCAACAAGTACAGCTGACCTCTTCTACCTTAAAAGAACTGTGATCCTATGAAGTTCGAATGGGGAGTCTCCTGCAACCACAAATGAGTGTGGCCTGCTGATCATGACATTAACAAACTAACTGTATTGACCTTTGAGATTACTTCTCCGCTGCGACCCCTTGACCAATTGAGACTTTGAATTAATCCAGCACAATGTAAAGATACAACAGAGCCTTACTGCCTCAGTTTAGCAACTGCTGGATCAGGGTACTGTGGCAGCTCAGCTAAAGGGTCATAACCATTAGCCAATCTTTTTTACTGTTCCCAAAATGATGGCTCACTCCATTGTCATAGCTGATTCCAAATGAAGAATTCACCGTTTGTGGGTCTGAAAAATTGATTTCTGTTACTTGAAGAGCTGAGACCGTTGCACCGCCAGAAGTGTGCTTTTATATGAGTGTGTGTGTGTGTGTGTGTGTGTGTGCGTGCGTGTATGTGTGTTTGTGTTTATACATGTGCATATGTGTGAGACACAAAGGCAAAGTGAAACAGAGAGTGTATACTAAAGTATTTATGTGTGCTTTCTGAAGAGTTTAGTAAATGTCTTGTGTGGTTTACGATTTTTAAGTTTGGATTATGTTTTGTCTTTTCATTCATTTATGTATATGTATATCTACTTGCCAAATGTTTTCTGGAAGATTCTTACATATTTACGATATGCAACTGTATGTGTGAAAAAGACCCTAACAATTCCAGGAAATGAAAATAGAAATGTGTTATTTGATCACAATTGTGTAGGCGTCAGTGTGTGCATGTGGCCAAGTGAGTTTGGATTTCTAAGATGTAGTAAAAAAAATGATGACAAGATCAGAGTGTCTCTCACAAACTGCTGAAGGGAGATAAGGTCAATTTTTCTTTAAATATGAAGTTAGGTTTTATAACCTCGGTAGACACATTACTTAAGTTCATGCCATAATTTGTTGCTATCATTACTCTGTTTTTCACTTGAGTTGTCGAGCAGTTTTATGGCTACTGTTTCATGTTTAAAGCCTGTATTCCCACTCAGCTTTGATGTTCCCTTTGTTCTGTAATCTGGCTGACAGTGAAGGTCTCAGAAGTGCCTGGTGAGTGCCTGCCTGTTCGTGTGCTTTAGTGAGAATGTGTTTTTATAAAAATATAGAAAATGACAGTGAAAATAAGAATTTCTCAGTTGGAGGGAATATATGCAGATTAATAAGCGTCTCTTGCAGTGTTTCAGGATTTTAACACAACCTGATTAGGCCTATTAGCATAACTGTACACAGCTCACAGGACAGAACACCCAGCCTACTGCTGCTGCATGAGAAAGTAGAGGTTCATCATCCCCAGCTGAGCAAGGCAGATATTCATAGAACACTGAGCAGCCATATGTTCTGGGGCTCTGTGAGATATCAGATTGTAAATCTGGGGGGGTGAAAACGTGGAAGAAAGGGCACATTTTCCTACGTTTCATTCTAAATAATTTTTTTGTATGCACAAGATGGAACAAAGAGCCAGCCTTTCATACGAAGCGCAGCACTTTATACTTAAAGACAATATTTAATCTGCTCAATAACAAAGCCAATGCTGGAATACAGCCATGAATTTTAAACACAAATATTAAAAGACAAGGCAATCAGATTTATGGTGTCAGAACAACAACAAGCTTCTTGCGAAGGGCCATTACGTCCGATAAATCACACTTGGCCTTCTGTAACTGAGCTCTGAATTATGTTTGTTCTGTTCCCAGCATCCTTAGAGCAAGTCTGGTGTTTATTACTCTTTGCTTGTGGGAGAGTAACACTGATTTATGGTTTCAAACTGTGCATTTAATGGTACCATAGAGCTCGTCTCGAGGGGGACATTTGTTAGAATCCGTTTTTTTGGGGAAATAAATAAGTGTGCCTACAACGTGTTTTCAATTATATTGCTAACCATACAAAAAACATGTAGGTGCATTATAACCCTTAGGTGGACTTTAAAGTGAGATATGAAGCATAACGAAAACAACTTGCCTTTTATTTGAATTTTTATTTTTGCCAACTAAATCAAGATAAACTAATGACTAATGACAATTCACTTTCTACAGTTTAGTAATAGTTACAGTTGTAAATGATGGAATACCATGGTAAACATTATGTCCTCATTTTACAAGGTTTTAGGAAAGTTATGTGCTGCAATTTCAGCTAACCATAACCAGCAGTGATTGCACGCACTTGAAAACGTGACAGTGGGAGAATTGTCTTACCTTTTTGCAGAAACCTCGGGGCAGATTTGCAAGGCCCTTGCGCCAGTTTTGCGCCACTTTTCCCATGTTAAAAGTGACGCAAGGCCTTGTAAATCTGCCCCCTCATATCTAAGCCCATGGCACTACCACACTACCCAGCGCTGCCACCTTCAGGCTGCTGTCAGCAGCCACGGCCCATGCAAGTAAGAGGGGTGGGATGGTGGGGCCGGGGGGTGAGGGATTTCGACAGACGAGGGAAAATTAAATAAATAGTTAGTTTTCCCTTGTCGTCTGACGAAATCCCCCCCACCTGGCCACCCACCCCACCGCTATTACCTTTACGGGCTGCGGCTGACTGTCAGAGAAAAAGGCACACAGTAACCAGATGGACACAGTTAAGGAATGTTTTCCAACAGATGACGATGCAAGCAAAATAAATTAATCCCTAACCTCAGTGTGCCCCCATAAACCACAAGACCAAAGACTCAACATCTATCTCGGAAAATGTATAACCATTGGACTCTATTTGAATATTACTGATACATACACTAATAAATTCATAAACACTGTGGTCCCTAGTCACAATAGAAACTTGACACATGAGTAAATCTACGTATGTAAATTTACTCTTAGACTTTGCAATATAGTTACTACTTTTGGCTATTAACCATTTCCCAGAGTAAATTTACTACAAAGTTTAAACCTACATGTCTCTATCCCCTGGAAAAGGGGATTGAGCCAGTTTTTCAAGAGTATAATTACTACAGCCAAAGAAAGCCTTGTAGTAAGTTCAGCACCATACATTGCCAACTGCCAAGGTAAAGTACTCTGCCAACATCATAAATAAAGCTATAAAACGGAAGCAGAACGCTGTTCAAGAGAATCAAGCACTGCGTCACTGATTCCGCACTCCACACAAAAGTGCAATGCCATCCACATCTTCTTCAGTGAAAAAATAGTTTAGTTTCAACAGTACATAAAAGACATCAAGCATGCTTCAATTCTCACACCCACCCTTTTCTGTATTATGCAATGGTTATCCTTCAAAGACCTTTCTCTGCCAGATTTCTCTGACGTATTTAACTCCCTCAAAGCCCTTTTTTTTTGTTGAGAGTTTTACATAGCACGAACTTGAACCAAATCGGGCATCAGAGTGCTTTACATAGCACCAGTTGCATGACATGAGGACACATTCATTTTTGTTAGGCACGGGGAGATTGAGTGATTTGTTCAGAATCAAAGGATGTTCAGCGTCATTGCCGAGACTCGAACCCAGTTACCAGGTCCACCGCCCTAGCCGTTAGGCCAACTCCTCTCCCCTTCCTTTGAAGATGACATCTTACCATATAAATTTGAATAACATTTTTTAACAATGTTAAATAAATTGAATGTATTTATTTTTTAAATATAAGATAATATATATTCATAATAAAAAATTTAAAAAGTTACATTAATTTAAAATAATGTAATTATTTAAAAAAAATAAAGCTATATATATTTTTAATTTTAAAAAGGTTAACACAAGTTATTAAGATATGTTATATATATAAATGTGTGCGTGTGTGTGTGTGTATATATATATAATGATAAAATACCGCACATATATATGTACACATATATATATATACATATATATGCTACAGGCCTGTGCACATGTCAACGTAACAAAGCAGAGTAAGTACTCCTTCTTTCATAGTTTCATAATGCCACAATCAATATATATTTGCAAAGGAATAAAGACAAGGTGAACAATCTTCTGTGTTGTGTTCTTCTTTTACTGCTGATCGATTGCCGAGCCAACACGTGTTTCATCTGGCGAGGTACCCAAAGACTTCTTCAGGGCTATGAGGCAAAGCCAGGAGATGTCTAAGATCTCAGAGCAGGTTGCAAATCTGTCCTGGCAATTTGAGAGGAGTAAGATGAGATCCGCTAGTGTAGAGAGTCCTACATATCGGACCCCACAGTGGAGCCAAAAATACGCTTCACTCAGGACCGGTTATACTTCCGTCCCGGCTGAGAGCTACGATTACGGAGTAGGGAGAAGTCCGGAGTGAGGGAGCCTCTATAATTGCCCCTGGGGGTAATTCTGAGCACGCAAGTACGCTATATGAGTCGACAACCGCAGCAAATGGGACCGGAGGTGAACATGTATACATACATATGTACATATATATATATATATTCACTGAAAAAACCATAGGTTTCAGGCACGTTATAGTTAGGAATTAGCATTTAAAAAACCTTAGAAATTCACAGAAAAAACCATAGGTTTCAGGGGCGTTATAGTTAGCTGGATTTTTCACTCATACAAAACCATTGAAATTCCCCCGTTATAGTTAGTTCAGCTAACTATAACTCGCGCGCCCGCAATGCACTAATGATGACGTCACATATTACATCACTCATGACATGGTCAGTGACATCACTCATGCATAGAATGAATCCACATGGAATGTATTTACACCGCTAGTGAAGCTCTGACATGTCTGATGCCCTACCGTGCCTAATCCCGGCGCCCCCGCCGGTGGGTACTCTCCAAGTAGACACCCTTGTCGTTTATTTATACAAACATGGGTAGCTATTGACGGGCACATTTAATACACACGCACACCAAGCCATTCAAAGGGGATTCGACAAAAATTCGACCAAACTATGCAAGAAACCCCCCTCACGGTTAATAAAATACACATCCACCGCCGGATGTGTAATACTTTTTATTTTACTCTCTGGAAAGGAGACAAACCTCACTTGAGAGTCACAGCGTGCTCCGGGCTGAGCCCAATGCTGTGTTACACTCACCAGTGCCCGCCGAGTGCCTCACACCTCTGTGTTGTATTCCACCAGCTAGTGCGTATGCTATGACACTCTCTAGCCCATGTGCACTGTAACACCACCCCGTGAATATGTCATGCCACACTTGCCTTCGCACGGGTTATATTTCCCCATCTAACGTGCCTTCCTCGATGCCTATGTTATAACGTACAACGCTATGCCATACATATTACAATCTGGGATCCATATCTTTGTCACAGTGCATATGCAACGTTACACTCCCCAGCACATATTTTATATTACAACTTTAGAGACTAGTTAGGTTACACAACACTGCCCTGTGCATATTACACTCCAAGGCGCATATCACATAGCACGCGCTAGTGCCTGTGCTATCACGCGCTCTCCAATGAATCTGTCATTGCGCACAATGTATTGCATATTATATTTCACGCCCCGGTTCATCTTATATCACACTTTTTGGTGCATAGTTTATACCATATACTATATCTAGTTTTCATTTTCAATCGTGCTCTCAGGACTATGTTCTATATAACACTGCGTCCACCTACCCTTTTCACAGGCATTACATTTTGCGATGGGGTGGAGGGTCAGGGGGTGTTTCTGCCAAGTGAGCCCGGAGTCACAGTCACAAACGTCCTCTTCTTCCTGAATAAAAGTGAGATGTATGCTCCATACTTGTTCATATTTTAAGTAGTTCGCACAGACACACATTTTAAAAACAATAAAGTTCCTAATACCCACCTTCTCTGAACAGTGAGCTTGCTGCCCCATCCACCTCCTCCCTATCCTCTGTTGTCTGAATCCATGGACTAGCCTCCTCCCTCCCGCCATGCATAGTCTGATTTGCTGCCACTGTCCTCCATTTAGCATGATGTACCAGTCCACTCCTCCTGCCCTCCATTGCCCAATTATATGGCCCATCATTGACCTCCTGCTTAGCCACTGTGCTTAGCTTGCTGCCCCTATTCTCCTTCCCCCTGCCCTCCGATGTCTTTGTGCATGCCCCTGCTCCATCCTTTTTGCCCACCATGTTCCATGGACCTGCCACTCCTATCTACTCTGAGTGTTCTGTTGAGCTGCCACTCCCCTCCCACCTGCCTAGCATTGTCAGATGACTGTAACCTGTCCCTGCCACCTCCACCCTGCCTGTCCACATGCCATGCCCCTATCCCCTTCCTCCTGTCCTCCATGGTCCATTTTACTGCCACACCCTTCTGCCCTCCCTGGTCTGTTGTGCTGCAACTGCTCCTCCTGCCTGCCCCATGCGGTCTGTTGTGAGGCCCCTTCCCCTGAACTCTCTTGTCTGTGCCCAGGTCCTGACCCTCTCTTCTATCCTCCATGGTCCTTTGTGCATGCCCCTGCACCCTCCTTCTTGCCCATCATAGCCATACTCCTGGAAATTGGGCGAACAACCATTGGCCCGCGTTACCTCTTACAAATATCTAGGCTTCTTGCTAGATAGCAAGCTAAACTTTAAACAACACGTGGAACAAGGAAGTATAAAAGCAAAACAACTGTTGTTCGCCTTCAAAGTTTTGAAAAAAAAGCTCTTAGGTTGTTCTACCAGTCACCTGCTACATGTGATAGCCGCAACATTTTTACCCTCCATCTAGTATGGCTCAGAAATCTTGAATACCAAAGATGCAACCACCTTAAATACAGCACAATCCGTATTTTTCAAAAGAGTGTTTTCAATCCCGTCACATATCTCACAAGACCAAATCCATCTAGAATTTGAATTAAAAAACCAGATCATGGCCAGACAAGGTGCTTTAGTGAAGTACTACTGGAGGATGAGGGAGGCAGAAGATAATACTCTAGCTCATCGTTGTTGGGTTGAGATTGAAAGTCAAGCTCGACAAGCTAACTCGACGATGAGAATCCTGCAGGAATCCTTGTCGGCATTACAGCTAGAGGAAGCCTGGTCAACAACAGTAATGTATTCTGGATTTAAAAATGCGGTGAATTCCGCAATTAAGAGGAACTCCCTAATAACTGATAAAAAGAGGCTAAAACCGCAACGGTACCTGACTGAACATGTCTCTTACCATAAAAAGCATTACCTGATGTTGCTAAGACTGGGATCATTCCCCTCAAAATATTTAACCCCGCAATGGAAATTCGTATGGCCATCGAAGGAATGTCGCCTTTGCTGTCAAGGGGAGGAGTCACTATTACATTTATTATGTATATGCCCTTTTTTATTAAAAAAACGCAAATCCATTCTTCGGGAGATTTTAAGGAAAGAACAGATCAGAACATGTAGAGCTGCTGTCATTAGGTGCCTTGGAAGGCTCTCTACTCCACTCTCCTGTAGCGCCATAAAATTCTGGAAAACAGCAGCAAAAGAATTGGACAAAATTTCCTCATGCCAAGTAGTAATTATACAACCCGTTGGCTGACCCTTTCCTGTGATCATGTTTTTTTTATGGTTTTCTTCCTGATCAATGTTTAAAAAAATAAATAAATAAATAAATGATGAATTTTTTAATAACAATATTGTTTATATACACATGCTCATTTAACGTTCAGAATTAGTATTTTATGATGGTTTGCCATCCTTTTTCTGATTTTTAAAGAATCAATAAAAGTATTTTTTGACTTGACTTGACATAGCCATTGTGCTGCCACTAACCCTCCCACTTGCCATGCATGGTCTTCTGTGCTGCCATGGCCCCTCCCACCTTCCCTGTGTGGTCAGCTAGCTGTCCCTGACCCCCTACCACCTTCCCTCCATGGTCTGTGTGTATGCCATCATAGTCTCATTGTTGCTCTCAATGGTGTGTCTTGTTTCTAGTGCCCATCCTGCCTGACCTCCATCGTCATCTTGCTGCTCCTGCCCTGCCCCCTTGCCCCCAGTCCTCTGTTTCCATGTGCAGACCCCTATTCCCTCCCCCCTGGCTTGTCTGTTCCATTGTAATGCCCCTGATCCGTCCCTCCTGCCCTTTATGGTCTGTTATGCTGCAGCTTTCTCTCCTGTCTGTCCATTATGGTCAGCTAGCTACCATTGCCTCTTTCCCCTCTGGTCTCTGTTGTCTATGTGCATGGTCCTGTCCCCTCCCTAGTGCTTTCTATGGATTGTTGTGTTGCACTCCCGTCCTCCATGCCCTGTGTGGTGTATTGTGCTGCTGCAAACCTTGATGCCTGCCCTTTAGGGTCAGTTTGGTGCACCTCTCCATGTCCCTCCTGTCCTCTGTTATCCGAGTCCATGTCCCTACCCCAATTCCTCCTACCTACCATGATCCAATGTACCATACTTGCGAACATTTTGAACTAGGTAAGAAGGAGATTTTGAAATAAAACTGGGGTATTGATTTTCCCCTTTGAGTTACATTGAAAAAGAGGAGATTGTAGACAGGAGACAGATCAAATAAAGCCCATTTGAGCTTAAAAGCATTGGACGTTTCCTGGCTGAAACGGGTCTGTTGGCATGTATGGTTGTACTACCACTGCCTCTTCCTTCTGCCCACAATGGTCTATTATATTGCCACAGCCTCTCTTGCCAGTCCTGTATTGTTGGTTTGTTGCCCCTGCCCCCCATTCCACTGCCCTCCATAGTCTGTTGTGCTGCCACTGCCCTTCCTGCCTGCCCAGTGTGGTCAAATTGTTGCCTCTCCACTCTCCTACCTGCCTTCAATTTTCAGAGTCCGTGCCCCTGGCCTCTGCCTCTCAACAGTATCCCAATGAACAATTAGATTGCTAACATTCTATATTTATTACAAAAGTGTGGAACGCCTGACGTCATCTTGATGTAATCAAAACTGTAATACCTAGAGCATTACCTTTAGAAATTACATATATGAGAGGGTCTTATTTGCATCAAAATTATGGTTAGTGCTCTAAAAAACTAAAATGAGGACTTATTTTCTGAGTTTTCAAATAGCGACAAAGAACTTTTAAATTATTTGTAATGTTTTTTTAACCAGTTGACCACTTGATTAAATGTTGCACCTAGGGGATAGGATGTGGTGTTACTTCCAGAGCTGCAGACTTTGCAACTGGGGAATCAGGTTGGGGTTTCTGCTTCAGCTCAACATTCTGTGATTCTGGTCAAATCACTTAATCTCCCCATGTCTACAACCAAAATGAATTTGATCTTGTGTGATGTAACCAATGCTCATGTAAATCACTCCAATACCTGACAAGTCTGCACTATATAAAACTGCAAATACACAAAAAATTGTCTCTGGTGGCCATCTTGGGAGATTTATTTGTTATGAAGTTTCCTAATTTCCTCATTTACTGCAGTCTCCTCAGTAGGAAATGCTTTCAGTTTTTTACTTTGATTCCATCAAGAAGGTATTCAGATATGTCACACATTTGCCATACATTCTGAATGTTAGCACTCTAGTTGCTCATTAGATCACTGTAATAAAGCTACTGCTCACCACGGACGTCTGCTGTTGGTATTAAAAGTGCATGTTTCAGTCTGCATATCAGAATTTTTTAATGAAATAGAAGAGGATTTGAGAAGTCACTCAAAATGTGCCCTAATTTTTATTTCTTCAGCACTAATCATATTTTCTATGGCAAAATGAACCCCCTCATTGTGTTCCTTTGTAAATTAAATGTTTTAAGTGTTACCAGTTTATTCCAATCAAGATGGCTTCAGGTGTGCCATACTTTTGTCATACGTAAGACAGTAAGCGCTCTAGTTGTTCTTAAGAACACTCTGGGACATTCTGTCATTGGGCTATACTTGGGCTACATCTGGGTGATATTTGGGCTACATTTGGGCTCTTTTGTCTCTGGTGGCCATCTTGGGAGATTTATTTGTTATGAAGTTTCCTAATTTCCTCATTTACTGCAGTCTCCTCAGTAGGAAATACTTTCAGTTTTTTACTTTGGTTCCATCAAGAAGGCATTCAGATGTGTCACACATTTGCCATAAATTCTGAATGTTAGCACTCTAGTTGCTCATTAGATCACTGTAGTAAAGCTACTGCTCACCAAGGAAGTCTGCTGCTGGTATTCAAAGTGCATGTTTCAGTATGCATGTCAGAATTTTTTTATGAAATAGAAGAGGATTTGAGAAGTCAAAATGTGCCCTAATTTTTCTTTCTGCAGCACTAATCATAATTTCTATGGCAAAATGAACCCCCTCATTTTGTTTCTTTGTAAATTAAATGTTTTAAGTGTTACCACTTTATTCCAATCAAGGTGGCTTCAGGTGTGCCATACTTTTGTCAAAAGTAAGACTGTTAGCGCTCTAGTTGTTTGTTAGAACACTCTGGGACGTTCTGTCATTGGGCTATACTTGGGCTACATCTGGGTGATATTTGGGCTACATTTGGGCTCTTTTGTCTCTTGTGGCCATCTTGGGAGATTTATTTGTTATGAAGTTTCCTAATTTCCTCATTTACTGCAGTCTCCTCAGTAGGAAATACTTTCAGTTTTTTACTTTGGTTCCATCAAGAAGGCATTCAGATGTGTCACACATTTGCCATAAATTCTGAATGTTAGCACTCTAGTTGCTCATTAGATCACTGTAGTAAAGCTACTGCTCACCAGGGAAGTCTGCTGCTGGTATTCAAAGTGCATGTTTCAGTCTGCATGTCAGAATTTTTTTTATGAAATAGAAGAGGATTTGAGATGTCAAAATGTGCCCTAAATTTTCTTTCTGGCGCACTAAGCATAATTTCTATGGCAAAATGAACCCCCTCATTTTGTTTCTTTGTAAATTAAATGTTTTAAGTGTTACCACTTTATTCCAATCAAGGTGGCTTCAGGTGTGCCATACTTTTGTCAAAAGTAAGACTGTTAGCGCTCTAGTTGTTTGTTAGAACACTCTGGGACGTTCTGTCATTGGGCTATACTTGGGCTACATCTGGGTGATATTTGGGCTACATTTGGGCTCTTTTGTCTCTTGTGGCCATCTTGGGAGATTTATTTGTTATGAAGTTTCCTAATTTCCTCATTTACTGCAGTCTCCTCAGTAGGAAATACTTTCAGTTTTTTACTTTGGTTCCATCAAGAAGGCATTCAGATGTGTCACACATTTGCCATAAATTCTGAATGTTAGCACTCTAGTTGCTCATTAGATCACTGTAGTAAAGCTACTGCTCACCAGGGAAGTCTGCTGCTGGTATTCAAAGTGCATGTTTCAGTCTGCATGTCAGAATTTTTTTTATGAAATAGAAGAGGATTTGAGATGTCAAAATGTGCCCTAATTTTTCTTTCTGGCGCACTAAGCATAATTTCTATGGCAAAATGAACCCCCTCATTTTGTTCCTTTGTAAATTAAATGTTTTAAGTGTTACCACTTTATTCCAATCAAGATGGCTTCAGGTGTGCAATACGTTTGTCATAAGTAGGAGTGTTAGCGCTCTAGTTGTTCTTTAGAACACTCTGGGAAGCTGCAGTAGAACTCAAAGGAATCAACTGACAGTCTATGCCCTTGTTGGATGTACATGTTTTACTGAGAATGTCAGACTTCATTCTCACATGACTGAGAAAGATAATGTGAATTTCCAGAAAATATGCTCTCAGTTTAGCTTATAGATCACCTTCCAAACCTCTGTGGGAAAAGCAAGAGAAAATAGTTTTCTCTCAAACATGATTCATGATATCACAGCAGAAGGCTTTTTCACATGGTAAAATCACCTTAGAACACACCACAATTCCTAAAATGAGTATGGTACCATCAACAAATGATTTATAATGTAACTAAAGTCTTAAAACCTTCTATTAACTGCAATGCTTTTTAATGAGGTGCTATCGTGTATATTGGTCCCAAGATGGCTGCCAACACTTCTTGGATGAAGTACTGACAGCCAATCAGATCTCACGATGAGATGTGTGGTTAGGCTCTGCCCAGATATATCTCTCTTTTTAACTCAAATTTTCTCAGGAACTACTGAACGGATTTACACCATTTAAGCAAAAGGCACGAGTCTGAACTGAGGACTACCTCTTTGCCAAATTTGGTGTAATTCCGTTCGGCAGCTCGGGCTTTAGCTGCGTCAACAGGTCCTGCGGGAAAATGCATGGGGAAAACATGTTTTGGGACCCCCTTTTTTTCTCCCCCTCCGCTTGACGAATGACCGTGAAATTTTCAGGATAGGAGTGGAACGGAGCTGGCCAAAAGTTTGGAAAATCTCGTGAAGATTCGTCAATCGGCGCCAACGTTATTCCAAATAGAATGTTGCAGATTGCCTATGGAAAATAGATCCTAACTATAACTACCTACTGGCGACTGCCAGTAGGTGATATATATATCTATCTATATATATATATATGTCACCTCAGTGAATACTGGGCACCGACCCCTGTCGCTTCTGTTCAGCGCCAAAAGGAGCACAAACAATTCAGGCACAATCCCAACCTCTTTACGAAACGTGGTCAACCGGAATCAAAATTACAACAACTTTCACTTCTTCAGAACACCGGGACACTTCCTGCGTCGGTGCAGCTAAGGGTCCGAAGCAACCCAAAAATTTAAATAAATTTCACTAAGTACCAAAGTACTGTTGCACTCTCGTCAGGAAACAATAACCGCTACGAGTCCATCCGTTATTGAAAGATCTTGTTTTTATTCCATATTATAGAGCATCAGCCAGAAAATTACCCTACGCGTTTCGGGGACACTCGCCTTGGTCACGGGTAAACATAAGTCCCAAATACACAAATTTAAGACTACATGTTCCATGCAACGTCATAAGCATAAACATAAACAACGGACTTACAAATCAAATCAAAAACTATAACACAAACGTGGCGGCCATCTTGGAACAGTATTGTGTACATTGTGTCGTAGATTTCAAACACAATAAAGTTATAGTTGAAAAAAACTGAAGCTTATACAAACACAAACTGAATATTTTCACAGTCTTGAGTGTATATAACGAGACCTCAAAAATTAATTTACGAATCTATTTGCAAGATGCTGCCTCTCATTCTCAATGATCTTATATGCCGAGCTTCACCTCGTGAACAGTTACATATTGTTAAATACAAAATGTACCCTTCATCGGCAAAAAAAGTTCCTACCACTTGATTCAATGGATATGCAATCGTGAAGCTTGTAAGCCTCAGATCGTCTCGCATGTAGTCACGCGGATAAACTATAAATAAATAAATAAACAGTTTCTGCCCCAATCGGGTTCCAGTATTCAAGGCTCCTGTATCACAACAGCATCTATTAGAGAATCATGCCCCAAATGGGAATAAATTAACTCAAAATATAATATGAATCATAAGAGAGTGAGGAATCTCACACATTAAATTCTCTATCATCGTATCGATAATACTGCATCATTAATAGCAAACCAATTCTGTCCAAGTGGACATGAGTATTTTCCAATTTCAGACGTAATAGCCAGGGCTTCTTCATTTCTCATGACTGTTCTACAGAGATTGAAACAAAAGGAAGAGGAGATCCAGATGAAGAAATCACATTTTGATACACAAGAAAAAGATTGGACTTCATGTTATTCAGCTTCGCCTGCCACAAAAAATTCAACATTACAACACATGACAATCAACAAAATAAACCAAATGGATGTATAGACACACACAATTTCACAGAATGACATATTCAATTAAATAACAAAATTCATCATCACCAAATTGTCCAAAGGATGTTTGTTGCTAAAACTAGAACTAGAAACACTTCCACTGCACATTTGGAAATATCCGGAAAATTTGGGAGTGGGGAATAATCCTATCATTGGCAGAAGTTGGCAATAATTGTCCCTTCAAATAGACAGAGTCATTCCCCCAAATGCTAAGACATCTCCTCTTCAGAATTTAGTCCTTCAGGGATCTTAGTATTCAAATCTAAAATGTATCTTGACTCCAGCTGCCAGAGTTTGCGTATCCTGTCACCCCCTCTTTGTGTTGCCAACACCCTAACAATAACAAAGAATTTCAATAAGTTCCGGTTGCTTTTATGAAATTCCTCAAAGTGTCTGGTAACTGGTGACAATTTATCCCTGTTGTGGATTGCCCTTTGATGTTCCAAAATACGTTTCTTAGCAGTGAACATCATGCTGCCCACATATTTCTTAGCACAAGGGCAAACCAGAACATAAACACAAAAGTCCGACACACAAGTAAGATGTTTACATATGTTTCTTTCTGTGTCACTGACAGGATAGTACACTTTCTTTACGTTGGTACTGAACTTACACGCTTTGCAGGACATACAAGTAAAAAATCCTTGTATGTCACTGTTAGAGTTATTGTTCCTCGTTACCTCATTCTTGCAAAGCTTGTCTTTTAAGGAATCTGATTTCCTATAAGTAATATTGGGCACAGAACCTATTCTGTCTCTCAGAGTTGGTTCAGTGGATAGAATCTTCCAGTGTTGGTTTAGACATTTGCGCATTTCCCAGGAATTGGAGTGATACGTAGTTATAAATCTTATAACTCCATCATTTACATCCTCATCCCCTTTGTCTCTAGGTAACAGCAACTCACTCTGCGTGAATCTCTTCGCCTTCGTCAGTGCCTCTTCAATGACCTTCGGGCTATATCCTCTCTCTAAAAATCTTTGAGTCATGCAGTTGCTCTCTACAATAAAATCCGTATCCAGACTAAACTCCCCATAAGGGATGCTGCGGATGAGAGTTTTTGGGTGTCCACTGTCTGCATTTAGCAAGGTGTTACCTGCAGTGGATTTTCGAAAGAGCTTAGAAACCAATCTTTTGTCCACTGCCTGTATATGTAGATCCAAAAATTCCACACTGTGATTGCTCACAGTGCCTTCAAACTTCAAATTCACCTCATTCTGATTTAAATCAGAGATGAATTTGTTCGCTTGTAGCTCAGACCCACCCCAAATGATAAAAAGATCATCGATATACCGCAGCCAAAGTTTAACATGGCTGCGGTACAGATGCGGTGTCTTCGACACCTGCTGCTCCCAGCGACCCATAAATAAATTGGCGAAGCTGGGAGCAAAGCAGGTGCCCATCGCAGTTCCTTGTTTTTGCCTAAAATAAATTCCATCAAAAATGAAGAAATTATTCTCCAGGCAAAAGGTCATCACCTGTAGTAACATCTCGTTGTGTTTCAGAAAAGAGATGGAATGAGAGCTAAGGAAATGTTGGCAGGCTTGAATACCTTGGGCATGCCTAATTGAAGTATAAAGGCTGCAGACATCTAGCGTGATCAATAAGTAGCCCTCTTTCCATTCAAAATCCTTAATTACACTCAAAAAATGTCTGCTGTCCTTTAGATATGAAGGTAGTTTTTCTACATAGGGATGGAGGAAATAATCAATGTATTTCGATGTTTTTTCTAATAGGGAGCCCATTGACGACACAATGGGCCTCCCCGGTGGGCTCACAGCATTTTTGTGCAACTTGTGCAATAAATAAAGAATGGCAATTTTAGGATTCCGATTCATCAAAAAGGCAAATTCGTCCCATTCTAAAATACCTGCTGTCTGCCAAGTTTTCAACATCCCATGATACCTTACATTGGATTCCTCAATGACAGTGAGGGATACCTGCTCATAGCAGTCCTCACATTGTAATTGACGAACCCCTTCCCTTATGTAATCCTTCGTATTCAAAATGACCACATTGCCGCCCTTATCCGACTGGCGAATTACAATGTTGGAATCAGATTGCAAAGAAGTTATTGCCAGTCGTTGTTCTCTAGTCAGATTATCACCTTGCCATACCTTCTTCTTAAGCAAGCTTTTTTAAATCATTAATGACTAGTGTCTCAAAAATATCTATCCCACATGCAGGTAAAGTGGGATTAAACACAGATTTTGGTTTGAACTTATTAGGGCAGTTGAGATCAATCTTAAAACCCAATGACATGGCATCAATTTGTCCCAATTCAGCATCATCTGCATTCTCTGCTTCCAATTCCTTAAGTGCAACCAGAGTTTGTATTTCATTAATAGTTTCAACAACAGGAATCTGATTACTTCCTGTTTTAGATTGCACATGGTTCTTGACTTTCAATTCATTCCACTTGTGCAGCCTCAGCTTTCTAGTAAAATGAAATAAATCAATTCTTTCTTGGGGATATGAAAAAAAAGAAGTTGGGCAAAAGGATAAACCAAACTGTAAAACATCATGCTCTATCACAGTTAGGGAACGTGAGGAGAGATTTACCACATTACGGCAGTTCTTCATTTTCCGCGTTTCTTTTGTCCCCTTGTTTCTACTCCCACTGGGGTTACTATTTTTCTTCCACCATCCACCCCTCCTCGATTGTTTGTGGATGGTGTTGTTTCTGTGGTTTTTCCTCTTCCTCTGCCTCGTCCTCGAGAGCCCCTTCCTCTGCCTCGTCCTTTGTCTATCTGCCAATTCGGTTGATTTGATGAGAGGTTCATCAGTCGGAATTCCTCCCAAAAATGTATCGGTTTCTTGGAAATAACAGGTTCACTGGTTTGTTGGTTTCCCTCTTCTGAGATGTCACTCTCACTGACATCACTCTCAGCCCCTCCAGTGACCTGTACCTTATCCAGATTTCCTTGAACCCCTTTACGTTTGAGGTTATCATATTTACGACTGAAAGTGAACACTCTACCAGATAGATAGTCAATCCTATCCCGTAAGAATTTCCATTCTTTTTTGGCAATAATTTCTTCCTCATGTTTGTTACTTTTTATCATTATGTCATCCAATTTATTTTTAAAAGACTCTTCCAATTCCTCTTTCTGGATCTCATCTTTTAATTCTGCAATTTGCGTCAACAATAAAGTTCTTTCCTTCCACGCAAATTTGATTAGAATGGATAACATACGGTTGGAGCAGCCCATAAGATTTTCCACCCATACCTCAGCTAATTCCGGATCTGGATCCTCATATGAAGGTGCAATCAATATCCTGAGGCCACGTGGGACGCTTTTCTCCTCTTGATATTTTTCCAAGGTGATTGCTTCCCTCCATTTTGAGATTTCTTTTCTCAAAAGCTTCTCAAGCTTCTCATATTTCTGATAATTCGAGGTGGGCGTACTGCGTTCTTCTTTATCCGATGTAAGCTCCCCTGTTTTAACAAACATCGATTTTGCTCTCAACCTTCTGCGCGATTCAGTGTCCTCATCCATCTTACTGGCTGTTAATTTACTCAGTATAAAGTTCCATTACTTCCAATGACTGGACTTGTGTGTATCTTACTCCCACCTCCACAAGGGAAGGGAAGTTTAAGCGGTATTCCTGACAACCCCCGTCACCGTATTGCCTAGGATGCGAGACAATGGTGACTGGGAAACGCACGTTATGTATATTAGAGGTTAGTGGACTGAAAAGCAGATATGTGCTCAAGAATTGACAAATGCACATAAAACGTACACATAAACAGTCTTGTAATGAGAAACAAACGTAGAGAGGACTTACGTCAAACAGGCGAAGAGGTGGTATTCACAGCCGTTACAACGCACATCTTGCTCTCTTCGTATTCTCCGGGTGTCAACTCGATGAATACTAGATACTGATTTCTGTCGTTTATTCACTGTCGTTATTCTTTGGCGCCTAAGAGAATACAGAACAGTACAGGCAAAATCCAAAACTCTCTCCGTTCTGCCTCCCGGTGTCACCTCAGTGAATACTGGGCACCGACCCCTGTCGCTTCTGTTCAGCGCCAAAAGGAGCACAAACAATTCAGGCACAATCCCAACCTCTTTACGAAACGTGGTGAACCGGAATCAAAATTACAACAACTTTCACTTCTTCAGAACACCGGGACACTTCCTGCGTCGGTGCAACTAAAGGTCCGAAGCAACCCAAAAATTTAAATAAATTTCACTAAGTACCAAAGTACTGTTGCACTCTCGTCAGGAAACAATAACCGCTACGATTCCATCTGTTATTGAAAGATCTTGTTTTTATTCCATATTATAGAGCATCAGCCAGAAAATTACCCTACGTGTTTCGGCGACACTCGCCTTGGTCACGGGTAAACATAAGTCCCAAATACACAAATTTAAGACTACATGTTGCATGCAACGTCATAAGCATAAACATAAACAACAGACTTACAAATCAAATCAAAAACTATAACACAAACGTGGCGGCCATCTTGGAACAGTATTGTGTACATTGTGTCGTAGATTTCAAACACAATAAAGTTATAGTTGAAAAATACTGAAGCTTATACAAACACAAACTGAATATTTTCACAGTCTTGAGTGTATATAACGAGACCTCAAAAATTCATTTACGAATCTATTTGCAAGATGCTGCCTCTCGTTCTCAATGATCTTATATGCCGAGCTTCACCTCGGGAACAGTTACATATTGTTAAATACAAAATGTACCCTTCATCGGCAAAAAAAGATCCTACCACTTGATTTAATGGATATGCAATCATGAAGCTTGTAAGCCTCAGATCGTCTCGCATGTAGTCACGCGGATAAACTATAAATAAAGAAATAAACAGTTTCTGCCCCAATCGGGTTCCAGTATTCAAGGCTCCTGTATCAGAACAGCATCTATTAGAGAATCATGCCCCAAATGGGAATAAATTAACTCAAAATATAATGTGAATCATAATAGAGTGAGGAATCTCACACATTAAATTCTCTATCATCATATCGATAATACTGCATCATTAATATGGAATAAAAACAAGATCTTTCAATAACGGATGGACTCGTAGCGGTTATTGTTTCCTGACGAGAGTGCAACAGTACTTTGGTACTTAGGGAAATTGGTGTCATGTGATCAAGGCCCATGGTCGGGCTGAAACGCGTCATGGCGGCAAGGTGATTTTGAAATAAATATATTTGCTGCACCAAACTGTGGTCCGTATCCGTTGTCAAGAAGAGACAGTAGCGGATGGGGGCCACGAGAACGGATACACCACTCTCGGTGTGGAGCAACGACCGAAGATTGAGGCATTACACCAAAGCTGGGGCCCACTTGCAGGGCCGTATTTGCAGTCATTAGTGCACCGTATAATGGAGGCTATAATTGGGCACTACATCTCCCATAAAGACATGCGTGAATAAGGGGCGTGACATTGTTAAATGAGGGAGTGTACTGCCCGCCTGAGCACGAACTTTCCAGCCTCTGCCTCTGATGAAGAGAACTACTCGAAACGCGTCAGGTGAGGGGAAAGCTGCCGATTCACCAGCTTCGTTGATGATGCCATACTTTAAATAAAGGCTGGTAACCTGGTCGTTGGTCTCGAGTGCTGCTTTAGTGGGCTACCAACGTGTTTGAAGATTACGAGGCGGACGCCCTTCCGCCAAGCCTGCACCACCCCAGGATCCCAAGGGGGCCACGAGAACGGATACACCACTCTCGGTGTGGAGCAACGACCGAAGATTGAGGCATTACACCAAAGCTGGGGCCCACTTGCAGGGCCGTATTTGCAGTCATTAGTGCACCGTATAATGGAGGCTATAATTGGGCACTACATCTCCCATAAAGACATGCGTGAATAAGGGGCGTGACATTGTTAAATGAGGGAGTGTACTGCCCGCCTGAGCACGAACTTTCCAGCCTCTGCCTCTGATGAAGAGAACTACTCGAAACGCGTCAGGTGAGGGGAAAGCTGCCGATTCACCAGCTTCGTTGATGATGCCATACTTTAAATAAAGGCTGGTAACCTGGTCGTTGGTCTCGAGTGCTGCTTTAGTGGGCTACCAACGTGTTTGAAGATTACGAGGCGGACGCCCTTCCGCCAAGCCTGCACCACCCCAGGATCCCAAGGGGGCCACGAGAACGGATACACCACTCTCGGTGTGGAGCAACGACCGAAGATTGAGGCATTACACCAAAGCTGGGGCCCACTTGCAGGGCCGTATTTGCAGTCATTAGTGCACCGTATAATGGAGGCTATAATTGGGCACTACATCTCCCATAAAGACATGCATGAATAAGGGGCGTGACATTGTTAAATGAGGGAGTGTACTGCCCGCCTGAGCACGAACTTTCCAGCCTCTGCCTCTGATGAAGAGAACTACTCGAAACGCGTCAGGTGAGGGGAAAGCTGCCGATTCACCAGCTTCGTTGATGATGCCATACTTTAAATAAAGGCTGGTAACCTGGTCGTTGGTCTCGAGTGCTGCTTTAGTGGGCTACCAACGTGTTTGAAGATTACGAGGCGGACGCCCTTCCGCCAAGCCTGCACCACCCCAGGATCCCAAGGGGGCCACGAGAACGGATACACCACTCTCGGTGTGGAGCAACGACCGAAGATTGAGGCATTACACCAAAGCTGGGGCCCACTTGCAGGGCCGTATTTGCAGTCATTAGTGCACCGTATAATGGAGGCTATAATTGGGCACTACATCTCCCATAAAGACATGCGTGAATAAGGGGCGTGACATTGTTAAATGAGGGAGTGTACTGCCCGCCTGAGCACGAACTTTCCAGCCTCTGCCTCTGATGAAGAGAACTACTCGAAACGCGTCAGGTGAGGGGAAAGCTGCCGATTCACCAGCTTCGTTGATGATGCCATACTTTAAATAAAGGCTGGTAACCTGGTCGTTGGTCTCGAGTGCTGCTTTAGTGGGCTACCAACGTGTTTGAAGATTACGAGGCGGACGCCCTTCCGCCAAGCCTGCACCACCCCAGGATCCCAAGGGGGCCACGAGAACGGATACACCACTCTCGGTGTGGAGCAACGACCGAAGATTGAGGCATTACACCAAAGCTGGGGCCCACTTGCAGGGCCGTATTTGCAGTCATTAGTGCACCGTATAATGGAGGCTATAATTGGGCACTACATCTCCCATAAAGACATGCGTGAATAAGGGGCGTGACATTGTTAAATGAGGGAGTGTACTGCCCGCCTGAGCACGAACTTTCCAGCCTCTGCCTCTGATGAAGAGAACTACTCGAAACGCGTCAGGTGAGGGGAAAGCTGCCGATTCACCAGCTTCGTTGATGATGCCATACTTTAAATAAAGGCTGGTAACCTGGTCGTTGGTCTCGAGTGCTGCTTTAGTGGGCTACCAACGTGTTTGAAGATTACGAGGCGGACGCCTTTCCGCCAAGCCTGCACCACCCCAGGATCCCAAGGGGGCCACGAGAACGGATACACCACTCTCGGTGTGGAGCAACGACCGAAGATTGAGGCATTACACCAAAGCTGGGGCCCACTTGCAGGGCCGTATTTGCAGTCATTAGTGCACCGTATAATGGAGGCTATAATTGGGCACTACATCTCCCATAAAGACATGCGTGAATAAGGGGCGTGACATTGTTAAATGAGGGAGTGTACTGCCCGCCTGAGCACGAACTTTCCAGCCTCTGCCTCTGATGAAGAGAACTACTCGAAACGCGTCAGGTGAGGGGAAAGCTGCCGATTCACCAGCTTCGTTGATGATGCCATACTTTAAATAAAGGCTGGTAACCTGGTCGTTGGTCTCGAGTGCTGCTTTAGTGGGCTAACAACGTGTTTGAAGTGACAGTGCTTTATACCACGTTAGTACAGTATCAACAATGCGTTAGCTTACTGACAATTTCCCAAATATCAATATTTAAAACATTCACAAGGTAATATCCATGGTTTAAATACCTTTTCAGGGGCAGTGAATGTCAATTCAGTGCAAAATTCGCAATTCAGTGCAGACAGGATGAAATCCTAGTGCAAATGACATAGAGTCGTATTGTGCAAACATTGCAAATTAAAAACAAATTGCCCACAAATAGTTTCTTTACTTAGAATCGTAGCTTAAATGCCATGTAAAGTAACTAGTTAAGAACCCAACTTAATGTGGTATTGGGAATCACAGATGGATAGTAAAAATTGTAAAAAAATGGAGATTATACATACAGATTTTTAAAAGTACTAGTTAAAAGAACTGTATTATAATGCATAAACAATTTTTACTGCGTGAGGTTGTTTTATGGGATTTAGTCTAAATTAATCATCCTTCTAGTAGTTGGTTTTAGATGGATGTGGACTTGTCAAAGCAATGCTGATCACCCAAATAGGAGTGTTAGATAAAATGTGTAAAGTGCAAAGCAGCTATCTATTATAAATAAATAAATAGTATGCTAAAAGAAAAATTTGTTTAAAAACATGTCATGGTAAAATAACTACCTTAATGGTTTTATTAATCAGAGATCTAGGAGAACAGCTATCAAGAGGGCCTGTTAGTATGCTCAGTTATATATTTGAGTGAGCAATGACTTTGGTATTCAGGTTAAAAACAGGCCATTGTTGGAACTATAAAAATGTATGGAGGTCTTCAGTCATGTTTAGACCTCCTGGATGTTTACAATCTAGTTCCAAAATATATCTGGTTTCGAGTCTGCGTAGGGATTTTTCCCTGTCGCCACCTCTTTTAGAGATAGGGATGGCATCAATAATAAAAAAAGTTAAAAACTTTGGATCTGATTGATGCTTCTCCTTAAAGTGGCGAGCCACTGGATATGATTGATCAGCATGTTTGATTGCCCGAATATGTTGTAAGATTCTTTTGTGTCCCTGAAGCTTTGTGCTGCCCACATATTTTAAACCGCAGGGACACAGAAGAACATACACCACATGATCAGTTTTGCATGTGAGGGCTTTATCAATTTTGGTTGCCTGCGTCTTGAAGGGTGTGGTGTAAGATGTAGTGTTGACACCGTTTTGACATGCCTTGCAGGTTTTGCATTTGGTGAAGCCTAGTCTGCTGGAGAGCCAATTGGATGCTGGTTTGTCAACTGGGTTGTTTTGAACTAAGATGTCTTTCATTGAGGGAGCTTTGCTGTATGTAATAGAAGGTTTAATAGGCAGCAAATGGCCTATTACTGGGTCATTTAGTAAGATAGGCCAATTCTTTTTAATAATCTGGTAGATTTCTTTTTCCTGATTACTAAAGCCCAAGATAATTCTGAAATTCCCCCTTGGGGGAATAGTGTTGAGAGATAGGGGGCCTGATTCAGTGAGCTGCGGTTTAGGTTGGAGCAATTGGGCCCTAGTTTGTTTCATGCTTTTCTGAATTGCTATTCCAATACATTTTTTAGAGTACCCCCTCTCTATGAACCTGTCTTTGCTTGCTTGTTGTGCTGCTGATAAGTCAGTTGGATTACTGCAGATTCTACGCAACCTAATCATCTCACCGTAAGGGATACTTTGGATTAGGTGTTGGGGTGGGCACTAGACGCGTGTAGTATGGAATTTCCCGCTGTCGGTTTCCTGTGTATTTTGGTTATCAGTGACCCATCTTTGATGTAAACTTCAACATCAAGAAAAATGACTTTGTCAGAGCTTATCTCAGCCGTGAATTCAAGATTAAGATCATTAATGTTCAAAGACTTAATGAATTCCTCAGCTTCAGATTTTGTACCATCCCACACAACAAAGAGATCATCTATATATCTCAGCCATAGTTTTACCTTGTTGCGGAGAGTGGACTCATGTTGGCTCTTGAGGACCAGCTCCTCCCACCATCCCATGTGTAAACAGGCATAGCTGGGGGAAAAGCTGGCCCCCATCGCTACTCCGCGAATTTGTTGAAACAAAGAACTCTGAAAGAGAAAGATATTGTTGTGCAAGCAATATTCAATCATTTGAACCAGCATTTTGTTATGTCGTTCTTGTTCCGGGGGTCTTCTGTTGAGGTAAAATTGCACAGCTCTTAACCCATCTTGATGATTGATACTGGTATATAATGATGTAATGTCCATTGTCATAAGTAGAAACTGTTTTTGCCAAACAAAGTCATTGATTTTTAGAAGGAAGTCACTGGTGTCTCTGAGATAGGAGGGTAGACCCTGCACGAATTCTTGCATAAAATAGTCTATGTATTGGGATGTCTTTTCCATCAGACCATTTCGCGCAGAAATTATGGGTCTTCCTGGAGGTTGAATTGGGTCTTTGTGTAGTTTAGGAAGAAAATATATGACTGGTGTCGTAGGTGTATCATTTTTTTTTTTTTTTTTTTTTGAAACCGTTTATTGCAATCTCAAGAATATACAGGTATGGGCCTACAACCTTCCGGCCGGCCGCTAGAATGACAGGAGCATATGACATACATACAAAAACACTTGGCGTTGCAGAGGAGCAAAATCAGGAGGTATCAGCGTCGTGGGCCACATCACTCTGACCCCACAATACGGTTTCATTTTACACAAACAACACAAAAACCACACCCGCAAGGCAACCTGCAATCGACAGTAACAGCACGTGCTCCCCGAATGGGGGACCCCAGCCATCCACAGGAGTCTAAAGAGGGGAAGGGGAACAGATCGAGGACTGGGGGAATTCCGTGCTCGGGGCTAGGAAAGGAGTCAACTAAGGGGACGGGGCTGGTGAGGCCGCAGGCAGCAATGGTGGCGCGCAGATACCCCCGCGGTAGGCGTTCCAGGGGCCCCATACCTTCACCCATGCCCCAGGCTTACCCCTCGCCACATACACCACCTTTTCTCGGAACATGCCCCAATCCATGTGTTCTTTCCAGGCCGACACCGCCGGGGGCCTCTGGGATCCCCACAGTTGAGCAATGTCACGCTTAGCTATCATATATCCCAGAGTCACCCATCGCGTCTGCGGAACCGAGTAGTCAGTTGGTTCCCACACATTCAGCAGGCATCTCCTCGCTTCAGGCAGCAGCGCGACATGCGTAACCACTCGCAGGACCTCATGCACACCACGCCAGAATCGCTCCACCTTCGGGCATTCCCACAAAATATGCAAAAAAGTCGCCAAAGCACCACACCCACGCTTACACAACCCATCCTCAGCATAGCCCATACGCAGAAGCCTTGGCCCCGTCATGTAAACCCGGTGGAGTATCTTAAGCTGGACGAAGCGAAGGCGAGCCGGTATGGCCACCTCCTTCGGAGAGGCCACCGCGGAAATCCAGTCTTCGTCGTCCAACTCCAGCCCGTCGGCAACCCAAGCCTCGCGGAGGCCAGTCAGCAGGCCCGAGCGGTCATTAATCAATTTTTTGTAAATAAGGGAGATCGTGCTGTGCGGAACGTGGCCATCCAGCACTCTATCCTCCAGGGGGGAAGACTCCGGGATGGAGGCGACGTCTGGGAAGACTGAGCCCAGCGCGTGACGGACCTGCAAGTACCGAAAGTATTCACTGCCCTGCAGCTGAAACTCCATCTGCAGCGTCTCGAATGTTTTAAATCCCCCTCTCGTCCAGAGGTCCCCCACTTTACTGATGCCGATCGTGTCCCACTTCTCGAAGCCCTTCGAGGTCCACAGGGAGCCCAATCTCTCAGACGCGTACAACGGTGATGCCCGGGTCAAACGGTCCTTCCACCCCATAGCTGCGTTAGCCGCGTGCCATACTCGTACCATGACACGCGTAGGTCCCGTCAGGCGGGGGCCGGGCGCGCCAGAGTAGAGCGCTCGATTATAATCGCCACCAGGCAGAAGCATCTTGTCCATTTCAAATGCCGGGTTTAAGGCGGGCCCGTAAAGGCCATGATTAATTGCAGCCAGCTGGGAGGCCCAGTAATACCGTTTAATATCCGGGAGGGCAATCCCCCCGTCGTACCATGGGAGCGTCAACTTCGCCAGGGCAATACGCGGCCTCCCATCCCAGAACAGGCGGCGCTGTAGACTCTCCACCTCACGGAAGTAGCGCGCCGGGACTAAATCCATAGTATTCTGGAGAGCGTACAGGAAGCGTGGCAACGACATCATCTTAAACAATGCCGCCCGGCCGAGCGGCGAAAGCGGCAGGCGCCGCCAGCGCGCGACGTCCTCCTTCAAGCGCTGGAGGGGGGGAAGCAAATTCCGCTCGTAGCGGGCCTCCGGGTCCAGAGTAATGTAAACCCCCAGGTACCGAAACCCCTGTGAGGCAATCTGGATCGGACAGCCCCGCGGGAGGACGGGAGCCTCCCCGGAAAGCACATACACACATGATTTAGCCCAGTTGATGACAAGGCCTGAATTGCGGCCGAATGAGCGCAAAACATCAACCAGGACAATCAATGATTTACGCGGGGAGGCTAGGTACAAAAGGATATCGTCAGCGTATAGGGACACGCGGTCCTCATATTCGGGGGTCCAACGGAGACCACGGATGGAAGGGTGCCACCGCAGCAACTCCGCCAGGGGTTCCAAGGCCAGCGCGAACAGGAGCGGCGACAAGGGACAGCCCTGTCGTGTGCCCCGTCCCAGCTCGAATGGGACCGATACTCTTCCATTCACCACCACCTGCGCCAATGGGCCCGAATACAACAATTTGACCCAGCTGATGAACCCCGGGCCAAATCCAAACTTCGCCAGCATGGCCCAGATGTATGGCCACTCGAGCGTGTCAAACGCCATGGTGGCGTCTAAGGACGCCAATATGGCCGGCTCCCGCACAAACGGGACACGCGCGAGCACCCCGTGCAAGCGCCGCAGATTAAGGGCCGTGTTGCGATGGGGAATAAAGCCGGACTGGTCTTGGTGGACCAGGTCGCCCACCACGCCGACCAGCCGGTTGGCTAGCACCTTGGCGAGGATTTTGGGCTCCGCATTCAAGAGCGAGATAGGCCGGTAGGATGTAACCCGGTCTCGAGGTCTCCCCTCCTTGTGGATCACCACGATTGTAGCCAGACGTTGGTCCGGCGGGAGGGAGCCCAGCGAGTGGGCCGCCAGGAACATCGCACGGAGGTGGGGTGCCAGTACATCCGGTCGCAGCTTATACAACTCGATAGGGATGCCGTTCGGGCCCATGGCCTTGCCGGATGCGACCGAGCGTATGGCGAGGGCAATTTCGTCGGCGGTAGGAGCGGCATCTAACGACACCCTGTCCTCCACCGAAAGGGAAGGCAGCGCGATATCCCTAAGCAGGGCATGGGAATCATCCTCCGAGCAGGGAGAAACCGGGGAATACACCTCGCGAAAATAATCCGCGAAACAAGAGAATATGTCTTCTGGCTCGGTGACACGCACACCATCCATCCTCTCAATCAGCGGGACCACACGACTCGCTCTCTCCTTTTTATCCAACCATGCAAGCAGTTTACCAGCCTTATCACCCACATCATACAGTCGCCCCTGTTGCTCTCTATAGAGGCCCCTGGCCGCCTCCGTGACGAGGGCCCTGTAGGCCGCCTGCTTAAGTTGTAGGACATGTAGTGCAGCATCCGTCACCCCACCCTCTAGATCACCCTCCAATTCAGCGATTTCGGCCTCCACCCGGGTCACCTCCTCCTGCTCGCGCCTCCGGGCATGGGAAATAAAGGAGAGGGCCTCCCCTCTAAGAACTGTTTTGAAAGCTTCCCACAGGGAGATAGCCGAAGGGACGGACCCCACATTCTCATCGAAATACCGCTGCAAGGATTTAATCAAATCAGCGCGAATGGTGGGGTCGCGCAGGTACCAGGCATTGATTGGAGCTACTCTGCCCTCCCCCCTCGGGAAGACATCAACGTGCAACAGGAGCGGGGAGTGATCTGCAATACCCCACGCCAAATGGCGCACCTCTCCTACCCTCCCAACATAGGCCGCAGGGACAAGGACATAATCAAGCCGTGAGAGGCTACCATGGGCACCCGAGTGGAAAGTGTACTGCAGCTGCGTGGGATGTTTTAAGCGCCAGCAGTCCACCAATCCCAGTGTATCTAAGAAGCCGGACAGCCACGCCTGCGCCCGGGGGAGGTCCCTAGGGGGGTGACGATCCACGGTCCCAGAAACCACCGCATTGAAGTCCCCCCCAACCACCAGAAGCCCCCCGGAAGGTCAAGGAGGAGGCGCCCTAGGTCTGCAAAAGTCGTGGACTGTAACCCCGGTGGGACGTACACTGATACAAAGACAACTACTTTACCCTCCATTCTCCCCACTAAGACAGTGTAGCGTCCCCTCTCATCATGGCGCACCTCGTCTATTTCCAACGGGAGCGAGTTCTTCACCATGATGCCCACCCCCCGTGAGCCCGACGTGAAGCCCGAGTGGGCCACCAAACGATAGCCACGCCGATTCATGGCACAAAAGGAATTACCAATAAGGTGTGTCTCCTGCAGAAAGACCACATCTGGCAAAAGTCGTTTCAAATACTGCAGGACCACACCTCGCTTAATCCTATCCCCCAGTCCGTTAACGTTCCAGGACAATAAAGTCAGGTCCCTACCCCCCATCACATACAGAAGCCATCATTCGTCCCCCCGAGAGCACCTTAAAAACGCAAATACAATAAAGGGTTTGCCTTGCGGTAAAAACAAACAACACCCCACCCCAACCCACCCATCCCAACAGAACTCCCCCCTCCCTGCACCCCTGCATGAGCCCAAATAGCCCCCCCAAAGTGCAGTGTGCCTGTCGCCCCATGAATGATTAAACTAACTAGTCCCCCAGAGGAGGAGGGAGAGCCCCCAAGAGACCCCGTACCACCTCCACAGGAGGGAGACTTAACGAACAGTCAAAAATGATGACAATGTTGTCCAGAGCAAGGCCTACTATTAGTCCCTCAGTCCTGATCCGGCGAGCCCGGTGTATCATTTTTGAGGAATTTATATTCATCCGCTGAAATGAGTCCTGCACTTTTCCATGAAAGGAGCTTTGTATAGTACAGATTGTATGTTGTTTTCAGACTTAGATTGTCACTACGACCGTAGCATTTGCGGTCTGAGAGTTGTCTCATGGCTTCCTCGATGTACTGTGTTTTCTCCCAAATAACCAAGTTTCCTCCTTTATCAGCATTCCGAATAATCAGATCTGAATTAGATTTTAGTTTTTTCATTAGCTGATGATATTGAATATCAGATTTGTTCATTTTGTACTTAGATGATTTCTGTAATTTGAAATTCAGCGATTTAATGCCCACCGTAATCTGTTCATTAAAGATGTCAATTGCATCTCGCATAGCTATTGGGGTAAAGGTAGATCTTGGTTTGAATGGGGTTATAGCCTTTGACTGATTCCCAGCCGAGTTGGCAGTGTCACTTGAGATCGAGGTCATATCTGGTTGAGAGATCGTTTGCGCCAAGTCTTCCATAACTCTCAGGATGGGCATGTCAGATCCTGTAAGGTTGAAGGGAGGCGAGATTGGTTGATCTTTTGTCATACTTTCTCCGTATGGTGGTGTCTCAGATTTCTTATTGATCAGATGGAATTTTTTAAGCTTTAATTTCCGTATTTCTTTAAAGAAATCTATTCTAGTAGAGGCATAGTTGAATTGATTTTTCGGACAATATGAAAGCCCCAAAGAAAGAATCTTTTTCTCTGATTCATTAAGATGGATATTAGAAAGGTTAACAACAGTGTTGTTGTTCGCACTTAGTTCTTTTGCGGTTTGCGCTTCCATTTCCTTTGATTTTGTCTTTTCTGATTTCCATTGTCTTGCTTTTCGCCTCTCCCTTCTTTTGGTGGTATTTGTCTTTCTTGCTGTGTGTGTTGATGGTTCCGTGGGCGAAGCGTTTGACGTCGTTCCACGCATAAAAAACCAACTTCTTGCTCAAGAGTATGTTTGACTGCAGTCTGTGCCAGATTGTTAGCTCTTGATTCCTGTTCAGTTTCGCTTTCGATAGCTGAGCTGAGATCTGAAGTGGAAGAGTATTCAATTGTTGATCGACTTGTGCTTGCAATGACTTTTGGTTTCACTGTTTGTGCACCCGTGTCCTTGGGATTTCTAAGGGAATCGTACTTGCGCGCAAAGGTAAAAATGCGTCCGCATTCATAATCGACTTTGTCGCGGTGGAATTTAAAAGTTTTTCGTTCCCTTATTCTTTCTTCTTCCTTGCGTAGGCGTTTCATCATTTCAGCTCGTAGTTTGGTTTCTTCATCTTTTAAGTTCATCGATTCGATTTCTGTATTTAACTGCTCAATCTGTTCCTGCGCCTTAAGACGGTCACTTTCTGCATATTTGACAAGAATTGTAACCAGCTTTCTTGAGGATTCAAGGTTGGTCTCTGCCCACTCCTTCATCATCCTGGGGTCAGGGGTCTCGTAGCTGGGGGCTATTAATATTCTCAGTCCCCGTGGGACTCTTCCTACATCCAAATAGCTCTGGAGGGACTTGGCTTCCCACCATTTACTTTGTTCGCCTTTCATCAATTTTTCCAAGCAGCGCATTTTCTCCTTTAAACCAGTTCCTGAAATGTTTGTATTAGTACTTAGATTAGTAACGTGTGTTGCGGGATTACGTGCATCGTTAAACATTTCAAGGGCAGCTGTCTCCCGATCGCGGAGCATGTCGGCTGACATCTTGCTGTTCGAGGGTTCAATAAAGATTATTGGTTGGGACTTTGAAGTAGCAGAGAGTTTATACTTGGTTAGCTTAACACATAGTATCTCCCTTGTCACTTGTCCCCGCTAAACTTCTCACCCAGCACGTTCTGTTTGAACTGATCCTACCTTCACTCACGCGCATGCGTTGCTCCGCGTCCTCCGACCCGGTAACGCCGCACTCCGAGCTCGGCTTCGGATCCTTCGGATAACGGCTAGGGGGCAAAACTGCAGAAAATCCTCCCGGATTATATCTTCGGTGTCCGAGAACGGACTTTGTCTTCCTTGTCCGTGTGTTCGCCCTCGATGAGAAGGGGTCTACGTTGAGCTGGGGACGACAAAAACCGGCTCCATATATCAACGAACTCCTCGTAAGTTTCCTCGATTCTTTGAACACAAAGGAGCGTAGACCACATCAAATTGGCGGTAGAATGCGTTTATTTTCCTCAGTACAGCGATGTAGCAGCCATTACGCGTTTCAGCCCCGGAGGGCCTTGATCACATGACACGCTGGTCATCAGTCACATGATTTTTAAACCATTTTTTTCATTGCTTTTTTTGTAATTTAAAGTGCAAGTGTGCTTCAAAAGTGACAGTGCTTTATACCACGTTAGTACAGTATCAACAATGCGTTAGCTTACTGACAATTTCCCAAATATCAATATTTAAAACATTCACAAGGTAATATCCATGGTTTAAATACCTTTTCAGGGGCAGAGAATGTCAATTCAGTGCAAAATTCGCAATTCAGTGCAGACAGGATGAAATCCTAGTGCAAATGACATAGAGTCGTATTGTGCAAACATTGCAAATTAAAAACAAATTGCCCACAATTAGTTTCTTTACTTAGAATCGTAGCTGTACATATATGTACCAAAAGTTGCTCAAAAGCTTGAGGCCGCAACCCACTGCAGGTGAAGGAACATCCTTTATTCAAATGAAAACAGGCAGCTTCCAATCCCGTTTTTTTCACCCCTGGCCTGACGCGTTTCAGAGACTCTGTCTCTTTCTTCAGAGACCTTCATTACACAAGCGGTGAGTTTTCTAGCTTCTGCAAATGCCACTGCGTGCTTTTAAATTGTTCTCAATTGGCCTCCGGTGTGCCTTTCAATTCCATCCATTTCCCATTGCACGCTGGTATTTGTAGTTGTTTTCAGCTTAATTACACCCTCCAGTGGGCCCGTTTATGTTGAATTTTTCAGGGTGCTGTTTATAGCCCTCCATTGGGCCCCCGAATCAAATTATGCCTGCTTAATTTAAGTTCCTGCAGTGCCATTCACAAGCGAAGTTTCCCCTGTGTGGTTCCCCTTCCCGGGACGGCGCGTTCTCTCTGTGGCTGGAGCCGCCACTTATACTTGTACTAAAAGTTGCTCAAAAGCTTGAGGCCGCAACCCACTGCAGGTGAAGGAACATCCTTTATTCAAATGAAAACAGGCAGCTTCCGATCCCGTTTTTTTCACCCCTGGCCTGACGCGTTTCAGAGACTCTGTCTCTTTCTTCAGAGGCCTTCATTACACAAGCGGTGAGTTTTCTAGCTTCTGCAAATGCCACTGCGTGCTTTTAAATTGTTCTCAATTGGCCTCCGGTGTGCCTTTCAATTCCATCCATTTCCCATTGCACGCTGGTATTTGTAGTTGTTTTCAGCTTAATTACACCCTCCAGTGGGCCCGTTTATGTCGAATTTTTCAGGGTGCTGTTTATAGCCCTCCATTGGGCCCCCGAATCAAACTATGCCTGCTTAATTTAAGTTCCTGCAGTGCCATTCACAAGCGAAGTTTCTCCTGTGTGGTTCCCCTTCCCGGGACGGCGCGTTCTCTCTGTGGCTGGAGCCGCCACTTATACTTGTACCAAAAGTTGCTCAAAAGCTTGAGGCTGCAACCCACTGCAGGTGAAGGAACATCCTTTATTCAAATGAAAACAGGCAGCTTCCGATCCCGTTTTTTTCACCCCTGGCCTGACGCGTTTCAGAGACTCTGTCTCTTTCTTCAGAGGCCTTCATTACACAAGCGGTGAGTTTTCTAGCTTCTGCAAATGCCACTGCGTGCTTTTAAATTGTTCTCAATTGGCCTCCGGTGTGCCTTTCAATTCCGTCCATTTCCCATTGCACGCTGGTATTTGTAGTTGTTTTCAGCTTAATTACACCCTCCAGTGGGCCCGTTTATGTCGAATTTTTCAGGGTGCTGTTTATAGCCCTCCATTGGGCCCCTGAATCAAACTATGCCTGCTTAATTTAAGTTCCGGCAATGCCATTCTCAAGCAAAGTTTCTCCTGTGTGGTTCCCCTTCCCGGGACGGCGCGTTCTCTCTGTGGCTGGAGCCGCCACTTATACTTGTACCAAAAGTTGCTCAAAAGCTTGAGGCCGCAACCCACTGCAGGTGAAGGAACATCCTTTATTCAAATGAAAACAGGCAGCTTCCGATCCCGTTTTTTTCACCCCTGGCCTGACGCGTTTCAGAGACTCTGTCTCTTTCTTCAGAGGCCTTCATTACACAAGCGGTGAGTTTTCTAGCTTCTGCAAATGCCACTGCGTGCTTTTAAATTGTTCTCAATTGGCCTCCGGGGTGCCTTTCAATTCCGTCCATTTCCCATTGCACGCTGGTATTTGTAGTTGTTTTCAGCTTAATTACACCCTCCAGTGGGCCCGTTTATGTCGAATTTTTCAGGGTGCTGTTTATATATATATTCACTGAAAAAACCATAGGTTTCACACACGTTATAGTTAGGAATTAGCATTTAAAAAACCTTAGAAATTCAGTGAAAAAACCATAGGTTTCACACATGTTATAGTTAGCTGGACATTTTACTCGTAAAAAACCAATGAAATTGCCCCGTTATAGTTAGTTCAGCTAACTATAACTCGCGCGCCCGCAATGCACTGCTGATGACGTCACATATTACATCACTCATGACATGGTCAGTGACATCACTCATGACATCACTGATGACATCTCAAATGACATCACTGATGACCTCACTGATGACATCATCCTTGTGATAGAGTGGCAGACCTCCTCTCACCTTAATATAAGCTTTGATACACACATTCAAAAATAGAGACTAAAAATTTCAAAACAATGGACATACCAATACCAGTTACAACAACCTCTTCAGTAATTCTAAGATCCACATACACATCCACTCATTCACCAACAGTCCTATACAGTCACTCATACATGTACTCACTCATCATATGTACTCATACATCTATACATCCTGTTACACAATGCCACTCATCCATAGAGTTACTCACACACATAGTCACTCATGCTAATAAAGAATAAAACATACATTTACTTGCATATACAGTAATACACACACCACCATACTTACTTCTACGGAAACTTACACATACTTAGTCTTTTAAACAATCACTTATAGAAACACATACTTATTCATACAGGAACTCTTTCAATCTCTCCCTCTCACATATACTCACATATATACACCAATAGTCACATATACTAGTTAAAAACATATGTAGTTACTCCTGAAGACACTATTGAGACAGTCATTCACTCAATAACACACCCATACACACACTCATCCACACATACAGTCCTGCACACATGCTGTCTTCAACACATACAAACAGTGAGTCACTCATTCATACACCTATGCACTACGTAATACCCCCCACCGTACCATACAGACACTCAGACTGATACTCAAAAAAACAACTAATAACCTATATAGACACCCATGTAGCTACTCACCAACCCATGCAGCCACTTATACACAAAGTGAGAGATACACTTAATCAGTCAGTAACACAATCAATTTTTCAAAAACAAATCATCCATTTAGACACTTATATACCCATTTATTCTTCCATCGACCTTGAGATACACATATATAAAACATATTTAATTTTCAGAAAAACACACATTCACTGGATGATGTCATCAGTGATGTCATCAGTGATGTCATTTGAGATGTCATCAGTGATGTCATGAGTGATGTCACTGACCATGTCATGAGTGATGTAATATGTGACGTCATCAGCAGTGCATTGCGGGCGCGCGAGTTATAGTTAGCTGAACTAACTATAACGGGGCAATTTCATTGGTTTTTTACGAGTAAAATGTCCAGCTAACTATAACATGTGTGAAACCTATGGTTTTTTCACTGAATTTCTAAGGTTTTTTAAATGCTAATTCCTAACTATAACGTGTGTGAAACCTATGGTTTTTTCAGTGAATTTCTAAGGTTTTTTAAATGCTAATTCCTAACTATAACGTGTGTGAAACCCATGGTTTTTTCAGTGAATTTGCAAGGTTTTTTAAATGCTAATTCCTAACTATAACGTGTGTGAAACCCATGGTTTTTTCAGTGAATTTGCAAGGTTTTTTAAATGCTATTTTTTTTTTTTATTCTTCATTTTTTTCAAACATATTTTTAATTTAATTTTGTTATCTTTTATAAAGACTATGCTTAAATTTTTAAAATCCTTAAATATTTTTTTTATATATATATTTTAAAATAAACATGTAAAATTTATTTCCAGATTTTTTTTTTTTTTTTTTTTATAGTACGCGTACCGTAAGCTCACGGTAAGCGTACGGTTTACGCAACGTCCGTAATCTATCTACGCTGCTTACGCATAGTTACGTACTTTGCGTAGCCGCGCGTACTGCGCGTGGGACGCGTGCGCGCTTACGCCACACGCGCACGTTACGCGGAAGTGCCGGGGAGTGACTGTTATGCGCATGCGCGAAAGCGCGTGTCTTTTTTACGCGCACGCGTACTTTTTGCCGTAAGCGTACCGTAAGCGTACCGTAAGCGTACGGTAGGTCATGTGATCATGAAACACAACTTTTGATTGGTGGAAACTACTTTCAGTTCTAGAACTCTCCTACACCACACCCATTCCCCTCATTTCTGCTTGTGATCCCTTGGAAGAAGGAGCTGGTTTGTCTTTGGGATACGATGGCAGAACAGCAGAGCCCTTCTGAGAGTGAGGCTAGCACCAGCAGCACTGTCTTGAGGCAGAGAGCGAGGAAAGTAAAGCCTTCTTATGTTTGGGATTATTTTACTTTTCCAGAAGGCCAGCAAAAGGTGAATGCACCCTTAGTTACTTGCAGGCTGTGTCAGCGTGTACTTTCTAGAGGTAATCCTGACAGGAAGTATTCCTTTGGGAATCATACCATGATCAGACACCTCAAGGATGTACACAAAAGGACACATGGTCATCTTTTTGGAGGTAACTCTTCAGAAAGACGAGCCAGTACATCCACAGCAGCTCAGCCTGGACCATCATCTGCAGGGCAGACTCCTTCTTCTGCAGGTCAGGTGAGCCCTTCATCTGTGGGGGGAGAATCTCCTTTTGCTGGCCCTCTGGAAATGAACCCTCGGTTTGCGAGGGTTGAAGTACGGTGCGCCACTTGTCACGATCTAATTACTTATAGGGAGACCAGTATTTCCCTAGTGAACAATAAAATAGATCAGCACACTTGTCGTACCGTCTAATATTCCCAATCTTTCTTTCCTCTGTCCCTGCATGAACACAACGGCTCTTTTAAGAGCCAACCTTATCTTTCATCTTTTTTTTACATGTTTTTAAAATCTTTTTTTTATTTTTTTTAACCGTACGCGTACGGTAAGCGTACCTTTTTTATTTTTTTTTAAAAAAAACACTAAAAATCATTTATCACATTACATTGACTTACCATACTCACTCAAAAAAATATTTATTCATTTGTTTTTTTTAAAAATAGTTTTTAAAATGGTTGTAGTTTTCGAAAATTTTCTATATCGATCTGAAAAAAAAGAAAAAAGTATTAATATTTTTATAACAATTTATAATACAGTACACATATTTACATTTTTTTCCCAAAAATATTTTTGCCTCTTTTAACAATTGGAAATCACTTTTACAGACTGACACATTATGAAACCACTATTTTTGATTTATTTAATTGCACGTGTCCAAGCTGTTTTTTTTTCAGACCACCACCATGTGCATTCTCTGTGACTGCCTACACTCCACCAAGGGCAACCAGCCTTAGTGATGCTGAATGTATTTGCATTACAGACTTAAACCTGAAAACCCCACTGGCTTGTAAATACTGTGCATGACTATACACGGCAAGGACATGGGTGTGTGCTAACCCTCTGCTTATTCCCCCAAAAATTCGCTCCCCCTTTCCATCTAATGCAACTGTGAAATCACCAGAGCAAGACGCAATAAATCTCTGCCTATAATTCTTCTATGCACACAGAGTCATATTTTCACATTAGTCCCAAAACGAAATTTCTTTGCCAATTTGAAAGCACACTTACTGCTCTTTTTTTTTTCAGGGGCAAGTGTAAATCACTTTTACACACTGACACATTATGAAACCACCATGTGTAACTACAACAAAAACAATTCCCATTTCTATTATTCATTTCTTAAGTTACCACATACATCCCCTCTCAAACTGTAAACTCACCTTTTAAATTAGTTAGTTGTGAAAGAAATGTGGCACTCAAACAGCAGATTATCAGAGCCAGGATCTCTGTTGTGTTCACCTCTCTCCTCTCAGCAGAACCAGATAATGGCAAACTTTCCCTCTATTTTTCCACACATATACATGTAAGTTTCAAATCTCAGTGCTTCCCCCTTTTTTTTCACATGTAATCACACATTTCTATTGGTTGAAAACCAACCCTTTTCCAACAGTACCCTTCCCCCAACTTGACTTCTGCCTAGTACCCTTCCCCCAACTTGACTTCTGCCTGCTACCATAGCAACAGCTCATGGAACACTGCTGTGTGCAGTTAGGTCAGAAGTTCGACACCCAATGTTTCAATTCCACAGAGCAAGAGTGCTTGACTTTTCAAACCTAACAGCAAATCCAAAGTACTGTTCTTTGGTTACACATTTTTTTGTACCAATAAAAAACATGTTTCTATTAATTTTCACATACAGCCTAGTTTTTATTCTGGAATGGTATGAAACAGCCAATCAGTTCTTTTTGTTTTGAAAAAAATATGTATGCCTCCATTTCCAAACTGTCTTTCTTTTCATATTGCCATTCTACTGAAAGACACCTCCTGAGTGCATCCAGTTCTCCTTTGAAGATGTTCACAGTGTGGATTGTAGGGCACAGCTATGTCTTCTGGAGTGAAAAGTTTGCAGAGAAAACAGATATGGTGAGAGACCTTGCTTTGCCAAATGTAGACATTAAATGGATTGGTCAGAGAGGGTTAAAGTGGCACCAATTGATGCCATTGGTGAAATCCTTCATTCAAATCCAACACCCTGACCTCATAATAGTGCACTGTGGTGGCAATGACCTAGGCACTTTGACTGGGGTAGGTCTGGAAATGCTTATGAAGGACACCTTTGCACAACTGTTTACACTTTTCCCTAAAACTGCCTTTGTGTTTTCCAACATATGCCAAAGGCAAAAATGGAACTGGTCCAATCATTTCTGTCCACAGATTGACAAAGCAAGAAAGCACGTCAACAAATCTGTTTCTGCTTTCCTCCGTGACTATGGTATGGGTGCCATTTACCACAACAACTTGCGTTACGACATGCAAGACATTTATAGAGGAGATGGTGTGCACTTCAATGATGAAGGGAACAGAGTCTTCCTCTTGAACCTTAGACTCTGCATCGGTACTTACTTGTAGGTACCACTAAAAAAATGACTCCATAAACACAACAGCTCTTTTTAGAGCTCCCTAATTTCTAAACTCTTAAATCTGATTTTCATTTATTTTTTATTTTTTTTTTTTACCGTACGCTTACCGTAAGCGTACCCCGTGATTTTTTTTAAAATCAATTAATGTTTTTTTTGTACTTTTCTGTCCTTCTTTGACCCCCTTACAAATGTTAGGGGGTCTGTAACTCTCCTCATTGCCCCCTTTTCTTCTTTTCACTCTTTTTTTTTTCAGAGTGAAACAGAAAATGGCGGCCGCCGCTTCCTGGTTTCGGCTGATTCGAATGTTTACTAAGATCTAAGAGCCAATCAGAATCGCGCTCGCGCACGCCACCGTACGCTTACCGTAAGCGTACGGTAAGCGCACCGTAAGCTGGCTCAGATATATATATTGATTTAAAGGCTATTTTCTCAGAATCTACTGAACAGATTTACACCAAACCTACAAAAGGCACTTCCTTGACCTAGGGACTACCTCTCTGCCAAATTTTGAGTAATTCTGTTCAGCCGTTCGGGCTGTAGCTCGTTCTAAAGGTCCTATGGAAAAATGCATGGGAAAAACGCGTTTTGGGACCCCCCTTTTATCTCAGCCCCCGCTTGACGGATCCCCCCGAGACTTTCAGGGTAGGAGCGGAGCGTAGCGCCCCACCTATTTTGAGAAATTCGCGAGGATTCGTCGACCGGCGCCAAAGTTATTCAAAATAGAATGTTGAGGTTTTCCTATGGAAACGTGGTCCTAACTATAACTACCTACTGGCGACCGCCAGTAGGTAATATATATCTATCTATATATATATATATATCAAAAAGGCATTTCTCGCGCGTTTCCAGGCGCATGAAAAAGAAGTCGCACACAGGTTTTTCTTAGAAGGAGATTGTATTTAGAGACTCAGACGGGTTTCGACAGCACGGTCTTTGTCAATGAGTCATACATGATAAACCAGGAAGTAGCAGTGTTATTTAAAACAGTTCCTGTTACAACTTAATAAACATAGAAAAGGTATTGGTAATGTTGCTGGTCTGCGTCATTGTTTTTAGAGAACAGACTCTGCAAAACTTTATACTCATTATTTGAAACAAAAAGTAACAATGAATTCTACAGTTAATATAATCACTGTAAACCTTGACTAGACATTGGAACGGTTTTTCAAGAATTATTACAGTGAATTGATTTGTAGTATTCAATTATAGAGCATGAACCAAATTTATATTCAAACAAATACAAACACGCCAAGTGGCGGTGAACTCGAATATGTTCAGTGTTAATTTGTTGTAAGGCTCATATGGATGTCTCCAAATAAGGTCTGCATTCAAAGTACATAAATGTGGCTTAATACATAGATATTGGCAAGTGCCAGAGATTGTCTATCTTATCTATGACCAAGGTAGTGTAAATGGAAAAAACACTGGGTTAGATCAATTCCTGGTTTCATAACAAAAAAATAACAGATTAACATCGGTTACTGTGGCGATGATCTGGCACGAACCGGTGCCACTGGGTGACCAGGGGAGTGCGTGGGAAGGATGGGAGGCTGATTATTAGGTGACCTGAAATCTCATCATATCAGCCTAAATGGACATGGAGGTCCTCCTCATGGTTGAGGCCTCCTGGGGTCTTGCTTTGTAGATTCACTATATATTCGGATTCCAGGCGTCGCAGATGACGTTCCCGATCACCCCCTCTTGCTGACGCTGGTACCCTGTCAATGCCAAAGTAAGAGATTTTAGAACTGATATCATTTAAATCAGGATGTACCAGGTCAAAATGTTTGGCAATGACGTAGGACATGTCTTTGTTCTTGATGTCGCGCAAATGCTTGAGTATATGTTTTTTCACTGGGAAGATTGTACTCCTCACATAGCGAAGACCACAAATACAAACCAAAACATACACAACAAAATCAGTGTTGCAATTCATAAAAACATTGATTTTACCCATTTTGCCATTGGGAAGGTGAAATGTTTTTACATTTGTGCTGTTGCTACATGCTTTGCGATGCCCACACTTGTGAAAACCTGGGAGTTCCCTCAACCAGGTCCCCTTCGTCTTTGTCTTCATAGAAAGGTGGCTGTGTACTAGCATGTCCTTTAAGGACTGACATTTTCTGTATGTTACATGTGGTGATGGACTGACCAATTTTCCAATTATTAGATCGTTTTTGACTATGTGCCAATGTTTACGAATTATGCGGTGTATCTCTTGCGAGGCATGATTGAAAGTGGTGATCAGTCTAACTTCATGTTTATTGTCTTCCCTTTCCTTTGGGATAAGTAAACTGTTCCTATTTTTGCAATCTGCCTTTTCAGAGGCTATTCTGATAGTTCTAGTCATATAGCCTCTGCTTTTGAATTGACCCTTCATGTTCTTGGCTTCCTTTTCATAGGAGGCCCCTGAGCTGCAATTTTGTTTGGCTCTTAATAGTTCCCCGTATGGGATACTATTTTTGAGGCTAATCGGATGGTGACTATGTGCATGTAAAATACTGTTGCTTGATGTTGGCTTCCTATAGAGACTGGTATGAAGTGTTCCTAGTTCTACTTTTTCTAGGATGTCCAAAAATTCAATTTCATGTTGGTCAGTTTTACTAGTGAATTTCAAGTTTAAATTATTCACCGATAGTCCTTGAATAAACTCATCCAAGGTGTTTTGTGGCCCGTCCCAAATCAGAAAAATATCATCAATGTAGCGGGTCCACATCACAACATTGCTCATATGTTGCATGTTCTCATGATGCCATAGGTGCTCCGCCTCCCACCACCCCATAAACAGACAGGCGTAGCTCGGCGCGAAGCTACTTCCCATGGCAGTACCGGTGCACTGTTCATACCAGTCCTCCTCAAACAAAAAACAGTTATTGTGTATATATATATATATATATTACCTACTGGCAGTCGCCAGTAGGTAGTTATAGTTAAGACCTATTTTCCATAGGAAATCCGCAACATTCTATTTGGAATAGCGTTGGCGCCGATTGACGAATCTTCACGATATATATATATATATATATATATATATATATATATATATATATCACCTACTGGCAGTAACCTATAGGTAGTTATAGTTACAACCTAGTTTCAATAGGAAAAGCATTTTTTTGATTTGCTTATAACTTTGGCGTTGTTTAACAAATCTTTATGAAATTTTCCAAAAAGTTCCACTTTTTAGGTCAGCTCCTATATTGAAAGTTTAGGGGTGATTCGTCAAGCGGGGGCTGAGAAAAAATTTGCGACGAGCTACAGCCCGAACTGCTGAACGGAATTACCCCAAATTTGGCAGAAAAAAGAGCTTGGTTCAGAAAGTGACCTTTTTTTTAAATGGTGTAAATCCGTTCAGTAGTTTTTGAGAAATTCAAAAAAGAAGAGTCAAAAAATCAATTTCCCATAGGAAACTTTGTGCAAGGCTACAGCCGAAACTACTGAACAGAAAACAGAGAAACAAAGTTATTAAACAAGAGAAGGGGGAAGGGTAGAAACACCCTGACCAACTAGGCCTGCTCAGGGGGTCCCAGAAGGACCCCCAGGGCCAAAGAAAGATTAATATTTTTTTAATTTCGGCACCTTTGAACAGTGGTGCAGGGAGGGGGCAGGCCTGACATAGCAAGTGTTCAAACGCACCCCCTGGCACATAGTAAATTGGTGGATTAAGTACCCCTCAATCCTGAGGGTCCCTGGGGGCAAACTAGCCCACCAGGTACCTCCAGTATGCACCAGGGAGCTGTGTTGCAGAGAGGTGTTGAGAGGCCACGCCCCTTTTGACACCTCTCTGCAACACAGCACTGTGGTGCTTACTGGAGGTAGCTGGTGGGCTAGTTGTCCCCCAGGGACCATCAGGACTCAAGGGGACTTAATCCCCCAATTTACAATGCCCCAGGGGGCGCGTTTGCACAGTGGTGCAGGGAGGGGGCATGGCCGGATGTGACAATTGTGCAAACACACCCTGTGATGCGTTTTAAGTTGGGGGATTAAGTCCCCTTGAATCCTGAGGGTCCCTGGGAGCCAACTAGACCACAAGGTACCTCCAGTAAGCGCCAGGGAGCTGCATTGCAGAGAGGTGGTTCAAGGCCACGCCCTCTTTTTATACCACTCTGCAACGCAGCTCTGTGGTGCTCACTGGAGGTAGTTGGTGGGCTAGTTGGCCCCCAGGGACCCTCAGGACTCAAGGGGACTTAATCCACCAATTTACAATGCACCAGGGGGTGCGTTTGCACAGTGGTGCAGGGAGGGGGCGTGGCCTGATGTGACAAGTGTGCAAACGCGCCCTGTGGCGCATTTTAAGTTGGGGGATTAAGTACCCTGAGGGTCCCGGGGCCAACTAGCCTACCAGGTACCTCCAGTATGCGCCAGGGAGCTGTGTTGCAGAGAGGTGTTCAGAGGCCACGCCCCTTTTTACACCTCTCTGCAACGCAGCTCTGTGGCGCTTACTGGAGGTACCTGGTGGGCTAGTTGGCACCAGGGACCATCAGGATTCAAGGGGAATTAATCCCCAAACTTAAAACGCTCAAGGGCAGCTATCGTGGGGCTCGGCTTAAGCCGAGTCCCAAAAGAAAAACATGAAAAAAAAGAAAAGATGGCAGGGTAGGAATACCCTGATCCTTAGCTCTTGTCTTGGGGTGCCAGAGGGACCCCACCAGGGCAACAAAGCACAAAATGTTGTCACAAAATCACAATTAATTTGTGACAAAAATGAATAAAAAACAAGCATGGACACCTGTGCTTGTTTTTAATTAAGCCCTCGTGTGGGCCAGGTCTCAGAGGCATGCCTCCTGTATTAAATTGAAGGTAGTGGGCACATGTGGCCCCTTCCATGGGCATTTTTATGTCCCGGGAACCAACACCTCTCCAGGAATAGTGGTAAAATGAATACAGGGGGGCAAACCCACTTCCTGGGAACCACCACCACCCCAGGGTTATAAATAGAATGAATAGGGGGCCATGTAGACCCCCTAAGGGGGACCACCACCTCCAAGGTACTATAAATAAAATGAATAGAGGGGCCACATAGACCCCCCTGAGCCTTGGGAACCACTAAATTCCCAGGGATACAATTAGCATTAAAGAGAGCATCTGCACGGTCCCCTGGCCCCACGGACCACCAGCTCCCGGGGTTAAATAGAAAGAATGAGAGAGGCCACGCTGCCTCCCTCCTAGAGACACTTATGGTACTGAGGACTGCCACCCAATAGGGCCAGCTCCTGCTATATCCCTGGGTGCCCACCCCAAGACATAGCTGTTACCTTTGCTTAGTGGGAGCTGATAGTTTCTGCCAAGCCAAAGCGAACAGTCCAGTTTCAGCAGGCTGGAGCTGTCAGATTGATCTCGCCTGCCAAAAGTGGAGGTTTCATGTCTTTCACTGCCCGCACACATGAGGGCAGGGAAAGAGATGAAACTATTCCTCTTGCACAGAGGGAGCTGCATTTTCAACAGTTCACTGTGTACAATAGCAATGCCGGCTCCCGCAGGAGGCCAGGGGCTGGCTGGGACCATGGGAACCTTAGGCTTCCCCCATTGTCCCATAGCAGACAGGGTAGGCTTAATCAAGCAATCAAAGCTTTTATTGTTTTAAAGCCATCACAATATTACAGTTTACGCAAAACTTCATAAAGACATATAAAATCTTAACAATTGCTATTTCTCTCACAATATTACAGTTTACACAAAACTTCATAAAAACATGTTACCTTAGCAAGTATGATACGTGATTGCTGGTTATGACACAGAGAGCACCCTGATTTGTAGCTGCGACTTGAACCATCTGGTTTCTTATTCATTGTTTCTAATGATATGAGAGATAAAACATCAAAATGGCATGTTGGACATAATCAGCTACAGTCATGATGGACATAATCAACTATAGTCGTAATCGCTTATAGAAATGTTTGATAGTGATGTAATAGAGGGCGAATTCTACTATTTATATCAGTGCAATAATGGTCTTCTTGTTTATTAAGCAACATTGAAATGTCAGCTCTTGGACCACTGAAGAGTCTTTAAAGTGTCACAGTACTGGTAAACACATTAATCATCTAGTTTGTTAGTCATTAGAAAAGTGCCGCAGTGCTGATAAAATCATCTGTAAATATTGGTGGAATGGAATCCAGAGCCTCTATAATTTAAATTGTTGCAAGAGAAATAAAACTTAATTTAAGTAGTTGTCCATGTAGTACTCGAAATTTAATCAATTTACAATTAATCTGGCTGTCTAGGGGATCGAAGCTCTTTATTATAGCCACCTGCAGGTTTGGATTGCCAATCATTGAAGACGGATTTCAGCAATAAAATATTTATTTTCTTTAAAAATGGACTATGCTGGTTGATCGGCCAAGGTTGGCAGAACACTGAGTCGGATGTCCAACAGTTTTCTCTTCAGATACACTGGGTATGTCATGCTGAGGTGTGCTGCTGGCTTTAAAATATTATAGGATTGTAGTACCATCCAGGCATGTGCGCTGACAGGAAGTCTGTGCTTGCTATTTAGGAGGGAATGCAATTTTGTAACTTTATTAATGGCACGGCAGAAGGCAAGATGAGGTAAATGTGAGTGCCATAGGTCAGTTGTATTCGTTTCTTGAAATGAAGTCCACAAGTATTTGCTGTAAATCGAGTGGGGGTCCTTTTCCAAAGATTGCCATAGTTTGTTGATTAGCGGGCTACTGTGACTTATTCATTTTTTGTACCATGTTTTAATGGTGAGGTAGCTTCTTCCTATGATTAGCAGCATGAGACCAAATTCCAATTGAACTTGTGCAGGTGAGGCATTTGGTTAAAGACCAAAGACTCACTTATATGAGTTTGTTTGCAGTTTTTCCAAAATCGAGGCATCTTTTCGGTGCATGACAACACTTACATAAGCCACCGTTAGGAGTAATTCTGCTTCGATAACTGCCAATAGTGACTTGAAAGAGGGGTCGTCCAGGTTCAGCGCTTTTCCTTTCTTCACCATGTACTGTTTATGCACCTGGAAATTGAATTTCTTGTCTTTGTACAGCCCCAGGTATTTATAATTGCTGACTTTCTCTAAGATTTCATCTCCTAGCTTAAGCTTGAGTAGGGGGCCAGGCTGATTCCACAGAGAAATTGTATTCATTTTAGTCGTATTTATTCCTAGTTTATCGGCCGTGGCAAATTCTACTAGTTCTGCAATTGAACTCTGTAATCCCACTCTTGCATGGTTCAATACGACAATGTCGTCCTCGTATAAGAGTGAGTCAGAATTATCAGTCCTAGTATTGGCAGGTGTGAGTTTATGTGATCGAGCATCAAGACAAGTCAGCCATAAAAAGGTTAAACAAATGTGGGTCAAGAACACTCCCTTTTTTATGGCTGAAATCTGTGGGTATTCTCCTTGATAGTCTTGTACCATCCACCAGCTTGATTTGGACCCAAGTGTGCGTGGACAGTTGCTCAATGTCATGCAAGATTCTGTTGTGGAGCCCCCACCGCCTTTGTTTTCCCCACAGAAGAGCTCTGTCCACCTGATCAAATGTGGCTTTAAAGTCTATAAAACATTAGTGCAATTTTTTCTTTAAGCGTTTACATTTGTCAGAAATTGCTGTTACCGCTAAAATGTTGGTGGTTATTCCGAATCCTTCCAGAAACCTTCTCTGGTTGAGGGAAACCAGATTGTTAGTATTTGACCACTCAAATAGATCCTCCAGAATTACTGAAGCATAATATTTGGCTCCTGAGTCAATGAGCAATTAGTCGGCAATTCACAGGGTTAGACCGGTACCCACCCTTGACGACCGGATTTTTTATCAACCCCCTCCTGCTGCTGGGGATTATACCTGTTACTTCTACCTTATTACATAGTGCTTACAACGGGATTGCCCAATATTCAGGGTCTAACATATATAGAAAACTGAACCAGAAGCGCTTTGTATCTTTTTACTGCATCATTCCAATTTTTGGAATACTACATAAAGCAGTTTAACAAACTATATCCTTTAATTAACCCCAATTCAATGGGTGACATTTAGATCACACAGAGTCACAAATTCCTGTTGAAATGTCTTCTTTTATCAATATTCTTTATAGACATAAGTTAATCAGCCCAGTCAATGTGTTACATCCATGAGGACATCAACAGGGCTGAAGAGAAAATACAAAATCCACACATGTTTATATATATATATGTATATATATATATTATAGAACAATTGCCCGAGAGCATTGAGAGGGCACTCGATGGGTCACCACCAACTGACTTCACTTCTCAAGCCGCCCCAGTGTTCCATTGTGCACTTCTTTTGCCGACGCGTATGAAGGTCTATACACCTCTTCTTCCTGGGCTGCTCCTTGTAATGTGCACGGTGAGGACTCACATCATTTAAAATTATTGCAATATAGATATTACCTACTGGCGGTCGCCAGTAGGTAGTTATAGTTAGGACCACGTTTCCATAGGAAAACCTCAACATTCTATTTTGAATAACTTTGGCGCCGGTCGACGAATCCTCGCAAATTTCTCAAAATAGGTGGGGCGCTACGCTCCGCTCCTACCCTGAAAGTCTCGGGGGGATTCGTGAAGCGGGGGCTGAGATAAAAGGGGGGTCCCAAAACGCGTTTTTCCCATGCATTTTTCCATAGGACCTTTAGAACGAGCTACAGCCCGAACGGCTGAACAGAATTACTAGAAATTTGGCAGAGAGGTAGTCCCTAGGTCAAGGAAGTGCCTTTTGTAGGTTTGGTGTAAATCTGTTCAGTAGATTCTGAGAAAATAGCCTTTAAATCAATATATATATCTGAGCCCGCTTACGGTACGCTTACCGTACGCTTACGGTAAGCGTACGGTGGCGTGCGCGAGCGCGATTCTGATTGGCTCTTAGATCTTAGTAAACATTCGAATCGGCAGAAACCAGGAAGCGGCGTCCGCCATTTTGTCTACCGCACTGAGTGTTATGTATCAAACATGATGGCCAAAAACATGTTATGGGGATGTTTTGACAACTCCCTCTCACATAGTCATGTTGAGGGAGTCCCCAAACATCCCCCAAGAGCAAAAACGGCTTTATTTTTTTTTCGGCAATTTCGCGGGGTATGCTTACCGTACGCTTACCGTAAGCGTACGGTAAAAAAATAAAAATAAAAAAAACACTATCCACACTTTCTCCACCCCTTGTGCAAATGGTTGCCCAAGGCCACCATTTGTGCATGGCTTATCAGAGCACAGAAATTTCCCAAAAAATTTCAACAGATTACCTATCACAAGGAAGCGCATAATATGTCCTCCATGTGCGCACGGTGCGCGAAGCGCATCGTGCGTACATGGCCCATCTAGCGTAACGTGGGCACGGCACTAACTGCGTAAAGTGGGTGCGCGGTGCGCGAAGCGCACCGCGTGCTCACTGTGCGCGCACGGTGCGCGAAGCGCACCGTGCGCGCACGGAACGAACTGCGTTAAGTGGGCGCGCACGCCACGAATGGCGTAAAGTCACTTAGCATTTAAAAAACCGTACAAATTCACTGAAAAAACCATAGGTTTCACACACGTTATAGTTAGGAATTAGCATTTAAAAAACCTTGCAAATTCACTGAAAAACCATAGGTTTCACACATGTTATAGTTAGCGGAAATTTTACTGATAAAAAACCAATGAAATTGCCCCGTTATAGTTAGTGCTGGCAACTATAACTCACGCGACCGCAATCTTCTGCTGATGACATATGTGTCTTTATGAAAAAAAAATATTTGTAATATATGTATAGCTAAAAATGTATGGAAGAAGACATGGGCAAATAAGTGTCTAAATACAGTATTAGCATCAGCAGAGGATTGCGGTCGCGTGAGTTATAGTTGCCAGCACTAACTATAACGGGGCAATTTCATTGGTTTTTTATCAGTAAAATTTCCGCTAACTATAACATGTGTGAAACCTATGGTTTTTTCAGTGAATATATATATATATATATATATATATATATATATTACCTACTGGCGGTCGCCAGTAGGTAGTTATAGTTAGGACCCTGTTTCCATAGGAAAACCGCAACATTCTATTTGGAATAACTTTGGCGCCGGTCGACGAATCCTCGCAAAATTTTCAAAACTAATGGGGCGCTACGCTCCGCTCCTACCCTGAAAGTCTCGGGGGGATTCGTCAAGCAGGGGCTGAGAAAAATGGGGGGTCCCAAAACGCGTTTTTCCCATGCATTTTTCCGTAGGACCTTTAGACACAGCTACAGCCCGAACGGCTGAACAGAGTTACTTGAAATTTGGCAGAGAGGTAGTCTACAGGTCATGGAAGTGCCTTTTGTAGGTCTGATGTAAATCTGTTCAGTAGTTCCTGAGAAAATAGCATTTAAATCAATATATATATCTGTGGCAGCTTACGGTGCGCTTACCGTGCGCTTACGGTAAGCTTACCGTACGCGTACGGTGCCGTGCGCGAGCGCGATTCTGATTGGCTATTAGATCTTAGTAAACATTCGAATCGGTCGAAACCAGGAAGCGGCGGCCGCCATTTTCTCTCTCGCACTCTGAGGGGGGGAGGAAAAACAAAGGTTGAAAACATGTAAAGGGGCCAGTTAGACAGCTCCTAACCACCTAGTCCCAAAAGAACCCCCAAGGCAAAAAATTCAATTTTATTTTTTTTCGAAAAAACGCCGATTACGCTTACCGTACGCGTACGGTAAAAATTAATTATACAAAATAAATTACCCACCATTTCCCACCCCCGTGTTCAAAAGGTGCCCCCTGGGCACCTTTTGTGCATGGCAGATCCTCTAATGGAACATTTAATAGATTACCTTTCTCAACGAAGCGCATAATATGTCCTCCGTGTGCGGACGGTGCGCGAAGCGCATCGTGCGTACATGGCCCATCCAGCGTAACGTGGGCACCCACCGTGCGTGCACGGCACTAACTGCGTAAAGTGGGCGCGCACGGTGCGCGAAGCGCACCGTGCGCGCACGGAGCGCACGGAACGAACTGCGTTAAGTGGGCGCGCACGCCACGAACGGCGTAAAGTAACTTAGCATTTAAAAAAACGTACAAATTCACTGAAAAAACCATAGGTTTCACACACGTTATAGTTAGAAATTAGCATTTAAAAAACCTTGCAAATTCACTGAAAAAACCATAGGTTTCACACATGTTATAGTTAGCTGGACATTTTACTCATAAAAAACCAATGAAATTCCCCCGTTATAGTTAGTGCAGGCAACTATAACTCACGCGACCGCAATCCTCTGCTGATGACATATGTGTCTTTATGAAAAAAAAATATTTGTAATATATGTATAGCTAAAATTTAATGGAAGAAGACATGGGCAAATAAGTGTCTAAATACAGTATTAGCATCAGCAGAGGATTGCGGTCGCGTGAGTTATAGTTGCCTGCACTAACTATAACGGGGGAATTTCATTGGTTTTTTATGAGTAAAATGTCCAGCTAACTATAACATGTGTGAAACCTATGGTTTTTTCAGTGAATATATATATATATATAATCTACTGGCGGTCGCCAGTAGATAGTTATAGTTAGGACCGTGTTTCCATAGGAAATCTCAAAATTCTATTTTGAATAACTTTGGCGCCGGTTGACGAATCCTCGCAAAATTTTCAAAACTAATGGGGCGCTCCGTTCAGCTCCTACCCTGAAAGTCTCGCGGTGATTCGTCAAGCGGGGCCGAGAAAAAAGGGGGGTCCCAAAACGCGTTTTCCCCATGCATTTTTCCATAGGACCTTTAGACGCAGCTACAGCCCGAACGGCTGAACAGAATTACTTGAAATTTGGCAGAGAGGTAGCCATAAGGTCAAGGAAGTGCCTTTTGCAGGTCTGGTGTAAATCTGTTCAGTATTTCCCGAGAAAATAGCATTTGAAAGCATATCAATATCTATACGCGCGCAGGGTGCGCGCACCGTGCGCGCACCGTGCGAGCACCGTGCGAGCACCCTAACGTGCGCGAGCGTAATTCTGATTGGTGGTTACATGTTAGTCAGCGTTCGAATCGGTCGAAATCAGGAAGTGTCGGCCGCCATTTTGTTTGTTTTCAGTGCGAGAGTGAAAAAGGAAGGTGGCGAACGTGAAAAGGGGGCAGGGTAGAGAGTTCCTGACCCCCTAGCCTTTGTCAGGGGGTCCCTGAAGGACCCCGAAGGCAAAAAAAAACCATTTTTTTTAAATCGCGGGGGTGAAAACCAAAAAAAAAAAGAATTTTTTTTTTAATACGTAGTTTATTGTAAAATAAATATATCAAAAAAATAATAATACATAAATAAATTAGCATTTAAAAAAACTTACAAATTCACTGAAAAAACCATAGGTTTCACACACGTTATAGTTAGGAATTAGCATTAAAAAAACCTTGCAAATGCACTTAAAAAACCATAGGTTTCACACATGTTATAGTTAGGTGGATATTTCACTCGTAAAAAACCAATGAAATACCCCCGTTATAGTTAGTTCAGATAACTATAACTCGCGCGACCGCCACTCTATCACAAGGATGATGTCATCAGTGATGTCATGAGTGATGCCACTGACCATGTCATGAGTGATGTAATATGTGACGTCATGAGCAGTGGATTGCGGGCGCGCGAGTTATAGTTGGGAAACTTCGAGCGCATAGAGGGGAAAGGCTGCATGCAGGACTGAGAAATAAGAGCATGCATGTTATCACTGAGTCCACCTTCACCTACTGAGGTTTTTACTTTGGATTACTTTGTTGTTTGTTGGCAGACCCCACTGGGGAAAACGAGGCAGAACTACAGGCTCCAGCATGCCCAGCAGCACTCACTAACGGAGGCGGAGCCAAGTCTACTTATCAAGGTGTTCCTAATCAGCACTGCCACTGCACTTCCTGAACCCGTGAGCAAGAACTTTCACGTTCGAAACGCGTTGGGTTGTAATTTGGAAGAAAGACACGGTTGTTAGACTATGCTGCCAATTTCCTGCATTAAAGGCATTCAACTTTCCTCTGTGACTCCTCAAATGGGCGTTTCTTTTACTTGGATATATATATATACATATCACTGTTCACTCCTTCGGTAACCTCCGGGACACTTTACACGTCGGTGCAATTGCGGGTCCGAAGCCACCCGATTAATTAATCCAACGTCACTTAGTACCACAGTACTATTGCACTCTCGTCCAGAAACAATAACCGCTAAGAGCCTAAAGCGTCAAGGAAGATCGTTTTTTATTCCATAAAGAGCATCAGCCAGTTGTTTACCCAATGCGTTTCGGCGGACTCGCCTTGGTCACGGGTAATGTACGTCTTCAAAAACCACAAGTTAAAGTTTTAAGACTTTTTGTTGCGTGTGACGTCACATACAAAAAAACATAGACATAAGCAAAGGACTTGAAATGCAGTCCGTGAAACAAGTATGGCGGCCATTTTTGAACAGTTTCATTTGTGATTTAAGCCAAGCATTTGGACAATAAAGTTGTATTTTAAACTCATAAATTAAATAAATGCATGCAACCTTATATACTATTTCTCATTTTTGGCTTTCTTTGGCTCATCCCATGATTAAAATCATATCATTCGGGTGCCACTCTACAGTACTTTCCCATTACTCTCTCGTTATGCGTTCATGATTTTTCAAACTTCGTGCCTTCAATACCCAGTGGTAATACCTAATAATTTCATAATGCCCAATGATTCGTACGTGAGATAAACGTTTATTAGACATACACACTGACAAGTGTCTTCAAATAATTATAGGCATATACACAGATTCTTTCAATGTATGTACCAGCATACTGATAGATCCGCTTCCTCTCACAGTATAAATCGTGAATTACACATAACTGTAGCGTGTTAGATAGACAGCTGACTAGTAATCCAATCAAAATCAAGTGACAGAATAATGATCTATAAAAATCACAATCAAGCCAGTGTATCGTATGTGCCATGGACGTTCGTAAACCATACGTGCTGACAGGTGTCTTCAAATACAATCATAATCATGATCATTGGCATATTCATAAACTCTTCAATATATGTATAGACATATTGGTTGGTCCGCTTCCTCTCACATAATATATCGTGAAATGCATGTTTCTGTAGCAAATTAGATACACTGCTGACTACTAAGAAAAACCAAAATCAACATCAAGTGACAAATTAAAGCTCTAAGTCAAGTGACAAATTCTCGATCTGCAGAGCCATCAAGCTATAACGTAGAAGGCAGACCCATTAATCCAAGTGGACAGAGGTATTCCAATAACACGTAATAGTGATTCCGATGCTCCTTCACAGTTCATGAAGATCTACAGACACTGAAAAAGGAAGAGAGAAGAGATCCAAGTAAAGAAATCACATCATGAATCCAAGCAAGAAGACAGAAGAGTAAGGAGACTGTACTTCATAACATGGACTCCCCCTGCCACAAAAATGATTCACGGACGTTATGCAAAGAAATAATAAACAAACAGAATAGAATGACAGATACATAGAGTCACATAAAAACAAAGGTTAATTGACATATCCATCAATACTGAAAGTTTCCACAGAGACTGTTTAGACTAATCCATTTCAAACACATGTTCAATCCAGGCACTAGAGATTCCTGACACCGCATTTATCATCATTCACCTAGGTGCCAGGACAACTCCTCTTCAGAATTTAAACCTTCAGGGATTTTCGTGTTTAGGTCTAAGATATACCTAGACTCCAGCTGCCTGAGTTTGCGTATCCTGTCACCACCTCTTACTGTTGCCACCACCCTGTCAATTACAAAGAATTTCAATAAGTTTCGATTGCTCTTATGAAACCCCTCAAACTGTCTGGCAACTGGAGACAATTTATCCTTGTTTTGGATTGCCCTTTGGTGCTCCAAAACCCTCTTCTTAGCAGTAAACATCGTGCTGCCCACATATTTCTTTCCACATGGGCAAATCAGAACATATACACAGAAGTCTGACATACAGGTCAGATGTTTACTGATATTTCTCTCTATGTTGCTGACAGGATAGTGCACTTTCTTGACATTGGTACTAAATTTGCAAGCCTTGCAAGACATGCAGGTGAAAAAACCTTGGATGTCACTGTTGATTTTAGGGTGACTATAGATCTCTTTCTTACAAAGTTTATCTTTAAGGGAATCCGCTTTCCTATAGGTGATATTAGGAAGAGAGCCTATCTTATCATTCAAGGTGGATTCAGTAGATAAATTCTTCCAATGTTGGTTTAGGCTCTTGCGAATTTCCCAAGAATTAGAATGGTACGTGGTTATAAATCTGATAATTCCATTGTTGGAACTTTGCTCCTCACTATTTTTAGGTGTCAACAATTCACTTTGTGTGAATCTATTCGCTTTAGACAGTGCCTCCTCAATGACTATGGAAGTATATCCTCGCTCCAAAAATCTCTGAGTCATACATTCACATTCCAAAGTGAAATCGCTATCCAGACTACAATTTCTCCGAGCCCGGAGAAATTCCCCATAAGGGATACTGCGGATCAGAGACTTGGGATGTCCACTTTCTGCATACAGCAAGGTGTTACCTGCCGTGGATTTCCGAAAGAGTTTGGAAACCAATCTATTTCCTACTACTTGAACTTGTAAATCCAAAAATGTTACACTACTATTACTTATAGTGCCTTCAAGTTTTAAGTTCATATCATTGCGATTTAGAGTGGAGATGAACTCATTGGCCTGTGACTCTGATCCATCCCATATGATGAATAAATCATCAATATACCGCAGCCAGAGTTTTACATGGCTGCGGTACAAGTCATGTGTTCTTGACACCTGCTGCTCCCAGCTTCCCATGAATAAGTTTGCGAAGCTGGGAGCAAAGCAAGTGCCCATCGCAGTTCCTTGCTTCTGCCTGAAATAAACTCCATCAAAAATGAAAAAGTTATTTTCCAGGCATAAGGTCATCATCTGTAAAAGCATCTCGTTGTGCTTTAAAAAAGAGATAGAGCGAGAGTTGAGGAAATGTTGGCAAGCCTGAATACCCTGTGCATGTCTAATTGACGTATACAGGCTGAAAACATCTAATGTAATCAGACGATAACCATCTCTCCACTCAAAATCCTTAATCAGACTCAAAAAGTGTCTACTATCCTTTAAGAATGAAGGTAATTTTTCTACATAAGGATGCAGGAAGTAGTCAATGTACTTAGATGTTTTTTCCAAAAGGGAGCCCATCGATGATACGATGGGCCTCCCTGGGGGATTTATCACATTTTTGTGCAATTTAGGCAACATATATAATATGGCAATTTTGGGATTACGATTCATCAAAAAGGCAAATTCGTCCCATTCTAAAATGCCAGTCAATTGCCATGATTTCAAAAGCTCATAATATCTAACATTAGATTCTTCAATAGTAGTTAATGACACTTGTTCATAATCATCTTTACACTGTAATTGGTGAACTCCCTCATCAATGTAGTCCCTGGTGTTCTGGATGACCACATTGCCGCCCTTATCCGACTGACGGATTACAATGTTCGGATCAGACTGTAAAGATGATAAAGCCAGTCGCTGTTCTTTAGATAAATTGTCGCCCTACCAAACCTTTTTTCTGGCAAGGTTTTTTAGATCTTTGATAACTAATGTTTCAAAAATGTCAATCCCACATGCTGGTAAGGACGGATTGAATGTAGATTTTGGTTTAAAGTTATTTGGGCAGTTTAAATCTGTCCTAAAACCCAATGATATTGCATCTATTTGTGATATTTCCCCATCGTTACCACTTTCTGCTTCCAATTCTTTCAGAGCTATCAAAGTTTGTACTTCGTTGATAGACTCCACAGCAGGATTCTGAGTACTTCCTGTTTTATATTGCACCACGTTCTTAACTTTTAATTCATTCCATTTATGCAGTCTCAACTTTCTAGTAAAGTGAAAAAGGTCAATTCTTTCTTGGGGATAAGAAAATAAAGAGGTTGGGCAGAAAGATAAACCAAACTTTAAAACATTATGTTCAACCATAGTTAAGGAACGTGAGGAGAGGTTTACCACATTGCAGCAGTTCTTCATTTTCCGCGTTTTTTCTGCCCCCTCGTTTCCACTCCCATTGGGGTTGCTGTTTTTCTTCCACCATCCACCCCTTCTTGATTGTTTGTGGGTGGTGTTGTTCCTGCAGATTTTCCTCTTCCTCTGCCTCGTCCTCGAGAACCCCTTCCTCTACCTCGTCCCCTGTCTATTTGCCACTTCGGTTGATTTGATGAGAGATTCATTAGCCGAAACTCCTCCCAAAAATGTATCGGCTTTTTGGAGATTGCAGGTTCACTTACTTGTTGGATTCCATCTTCTGAGATATCACTCTCAGTGTCCTCACTCTCAGCTCCTCCAGTATCCTGTACTGAATCTAGATCTCCTTGAACCCCTTTCCGTTTCATATTATCATATTTTCGGCTGAAAGTAAAAACTCTCCCAGACAAATAGTCAATCTTATCACGTAAGAATTTTCTTTCTTTTTTGGCAATGATTTCCTCCTCATGTTTGTTAATTTTAGCCATGATTTCCTCCAATTTATTCTTGAAAGACTCCTCCGATACTTCTTTCTGAATCTCATTTTTTAAGTCTGCAATTTGTGTTAACAGCAAAGCTCTCTCCTTCCAGGCAAACTTAATTAGGATCGATAACATGCGATTGGAACAGCCCATTAGATTTTCAGCCCATTGCTCGGCTAATTCCGGGTCAGGATCCTCATATGAGGGTGCAATCAGTATTCTAAGGCCTCGTGGGACCCTCTTTTCCTCTTGATATTTTTCCACTTAGATATTTCTTTCCTCAATAGTTTTTCAAGCTTCTGATATCTTTGAAAGCTCGAGGTAGGAGTGCTGTGTTCTTCTTTATCCAATGTTAGATCCCCCGTTTTAACAAACATAGATTTGGCTCTCAATCTCCTACGTGACTCTGTATCTTCATCCATCCTACTGGCTTGTTAATACGCTCAATTTAATAACTTCACCAATACTTCCACCGACTAGGCTCCAAATAATTGGTATTCCCCCTGCCCAGAAGGGCCAAAGGGGAAATTTCGCGGTATTCTGGACAACCCGTCACCGTCTAGCCAAAAAATATATATAAGGCAGTGGTGAATGGGGAACGTAGCGTTATAAATATGTTAGAGGAAAAAGGACTTGAGCTCTAAATGCGTGCTCACACAAGGGCAAATGTCCAACAATTGTCGTGGTGAACTGATATTCGTGACGCAAACCACTGCAAGGAAACATAAAATGTAAAGAAGTGTAAAGAAGTAGAGTGAACTTACAGCATACAGACGGAGAGATGCAGGCTGCAACTGCCGTCCCATGTCACTGACCACAGAGATGTTCTTCACTTGTTCACACACTCAGTGCCAGAGAGGCATTCCTGATCCTTGCTTGCTTGCATTTGTGCCCACCACAAGACAAAACGGGAAGAAAATGGGGAAGCCAGGCGAATCTTCACCTTCTTATCTTTTTTTCTCGCCTCCTCCAATCTCCTCGAAAAGAACTCTGGTAACGTTGTCCTGTTACCTTCACTCAAAATGGAATAAAAAACGATCTTCCTTGACTCTTTAGGCTCTTAGCGGTTATTGTTTCTGGACAAGAGTGCAATAGTACTGTGGTACTAAGTGACGTTGGATATATATATATATATATATATATCCACACGAAAAGCTCCCAACATTTAGGCGCCTCACACAGCGTACTTTTTTCACCTTATTTATTGGTTGGTTTTTAAAGGTTCAGCATTATCCATCGAGCCTTCTTACAGCATTCCCATTAATTCAAGTTCTTTCAACCAACATGTTTCGAGCACTCCTTCGCCCTTGATCACGGCATAATTCATGGAGTGCAGCAGCCGAAAATCTACGTCACACCTGCGACTGGTTTAAATATCCTGCCTCAGTGGGCGTGTGCACGCTGTGCATTCCGGTTGAAATAGTTCAACACATTATTCTTTCAAAGTTTATGGCGCTACATCTAAAACGCTGTACAATTTATAAACCACAGTGGGTGGCTCCTTCTGGTATAGCGCTGTTACCTTTACTTTTAATGTCCATCCAACAGGCATACGCTGTTCCATTTGCGCTCAGTTCCCTGCGCGTAGGACCTGCTTTTTCTGCAGCGGGGCAGCCCGTGACCAGGGAAGGCCACTTATAAATCCACATGAAAAGCTCCCAACATTTAGGCACCTCACACAGCGTACTTTTTTCACCTTATTTATTGGTTGGTTTTTAAAGGTTCAGCATTATCCATCGAGCCTTCTTACAGCATTCCCATTAATTCAAGTTCTTTCAACCAACATGTTTCAAGCAATCCTTCGCCCTTGATCACGGCATAATTCATGGAGTGCAGCAGCCGAAAATCTAGGTCACACCTGCGACTGGTTTAAATATCCTGCCTCAGTGGGCGTGTGCACGCTGTGCATTCTGGTTGAAATAGTTCAACACATTATTCTTTCAAAGTTTATGGCGCTACATCCAAAACGCTGTACAATTTATAAACCACAGTGGGTGGCTCCTTCTGGTATAGCGCTGTTACCTTTACTTTTAATGTCCATCCAACAGGCATACGCTGTTCCATTTGCGCTCAGTTCCCTGCGCGTAGGACCTGCTTTTTCTGCAGCGGGGCAGCCCGTGACCAGGGAAGGCCACTTATAAATCCACACGAAATGCTCCCAACATTTAGGCGCCTCACACAGTGTACTTTTTTCACTTTATTTATTGGTTGGTTTTTAAAGGTTCAGCATTATCCATCGAGCCTTCTTACAGCATTCCCATTAATTCAAGTTCTTTCAACCAACATGTTTCGAGCAATCCTTCGCCCTTGATCACGGCATAATTCATGGAGTGCAGCAGCTGAAAATCTACGTCACACCTGCGACTGGTTTAAATATCCTGCCTCAGTGGGCGTGTGCACGCTGTGCATTCTGGTTGAAATAGTTCAACACATTATTCTTTCAAAGTTTATGGCGCTACATCCAAAACGCTGTACAATTTATAAACCACAGTGGGTGGCTCCTTCTGGTATAGCGCTGTTACCTTTACTAGCCACCCACTGTGGTTTATAAATTGTACAGCGTTTTGGATGTAGCGCCATAAACTTTGAAAGAAGCCCTGCAACCAACCCCACACAGTGTGCAGCCTTCCACAGTCAAGGGGTTGGCAGTAAATGTAACGTAAATAATATCACTGTATGTCCAAAAAATGTAAAATTCACAAAAAATCACTGAGGTTAAAGTGGCATTATGTATGAGGAAGGTAGTAAGATTTTAACTTACATTAAATAAGTGCAATTTACTGAAAAAGCATTACTGTATATAAACCAAAAAAACACTGAAATTTGCCAGTTATCTGTAACTGACATAAGTATAACTTACACCGCTGTGATATTACATCACTGATGTTTTCCTTTCATTTAACTAATTAGACTAACACACCTAAAATCAATGATTTGAAGCTGAAAAGTATTGGATTAGAAAGAGTGTCCATTATGACGGAACACTCGCACAGCATCACACAGCACGTGTGTGTCTCTCAAGAAGTGTGCCTATGCATGTAGTTTCAGGATCCACCTAAGCCACCCCTCCTGGCCCCACCCTTCTGTTTCCATTCTGTCTTTTGTCCTACCCTGGGACTGGGCAAATGAACTCCTGAGGAAACCTTGTAGACACAAAGGAGAACATTCTAGAATGTTCAGCCCAATGTTTCCTAGGCTCCAAAACAACCTACTTGTTTAGTGCTTAAAATTAATATTAAAATGCACTTTCCCTGGGAACTTGAAGTACACACTGGCAAGAGAAACACAAGTCCAACTGATATATGAAGCAGCTATTTATCTCATTTTAGGAGTGGACAACTTGAGATCATAGCACAAGCTACCTCTGTAGACTCCACTGACTTCCTGTACCCAAATTATTCTATTGAAATATCTTTGTATATGGCACAATGCAATATCTTCTACAGGTTTGATCTTTCTCCAAACTTACAACAAAGTAATTTCTCTAATTGCTTTATTTTCGCTTATCTCAGCCCATTTTATATGATTGTGTCTTGGGGGGTATAATTTTTTCTTCCATTCATCCAAGCTGAGGAACTGTTTTTCTACCTGTATCAGAGAACTATCTGATTTGTCCTACTTCCAAACACCTGACTATTTTTGATTTCGTACATTTGTAATTGACTTCTTGGTACAATCTGTCTCTCTAGTGCTGGAATGTTCCTATGGGTCACTGTTCGCACTTTACCCATTTCTCGCCTATTCTATTCCATTCAATCCTAGTCTCTTGTGTCTTGTTTTACCTTACCCTATCCTATTCCATCCTGTCCTATCCCTTCCTATTCTTCCTATCCTACGCTATCCTACTCTGCCCTGCCCTAACCCTTCCTATTCTTTCTGCATCTAGCTTATCCTATACTGTCCTATCCTATTATCTCCAATTCCATCCTGTCCAGTCCTCCTCTGTCCTCTACAGTACTAACCTGTCCTACCCACTCCTGTCCTATCCTATCCTAAAACATGAGTTCACATCTGCTCACCTTAGCATACTTTCTACGAGAAGCTGAAGCGGCAATGAAAACATAGTTTGTCCACCGTGATAAAGTGTTCTTTAGGGATGTCGCTTGTCCTTGACGTCATACTTGTGATATTTTTGGAGTCTGTACTAAAGGCTTTTTCTCCTTATTTTGAATATCTCTAAAGAATACGTGAGCTGATCAAGACAATGTCAGTGCCTGCATCACCCCTCTCTGTAATTTTTGCTACTGCATTACCGTATTAGCAAGCCATAACACAACTAAATGATATGGGGCTTATTTATGAGAGCCCTGCGTCACTTTTACATCATGTAAAGTGGTGCATGCATGACGAAGGGCTCTCATTTCAATGTATTAAGTCACGCAAAGCTACACTGCGTGTCTTTGAGTGGCCTCATAAATCATGAGTTAGGTGATGAAGCTCAAATTGCTGTGTTGCCTTTCTCTGCACCAGGGAGGCGTTCCATGGACATTGCAGTGGGGTTTCCCACGCAACACTCATGGAATTTTACGCTGCCCAAGATTTAGAAAGTATTGTAAACCTGGGGAAGCGCCAAATCTGTACACCTCTTGATGTGTGGCGTAATGAGGAACAATATGTTTATTTCTCCTTGTTTTCCTCTTTCCATGTGTGCTTCATTCTGCAGCACACATGGAAGGAGGAAAACAACTCTAAAGATTGTTTTTGTGCAAGAAGGTGTCCCTCCTTGCATAAAAACAATCCTGCATACAACGGAGTTACCCTTGCACCATGGTGCCTATGCTTGAGCTAGGCTGCCGAAACAGCGCCAGCACAGAGAAAAGGACAGGAATGCACTGTATTGCTTAAATACGGTGCATTCCTGCCCTTTCACTTTAATGTAGGGCAGTGCAAGGTGCCTTGCTGTGCTGTCCTACGCCAAATTCACATATATAAGCCCCTAGCTGTCTATGGTCAAATTTGATGATAAGTTTTTATCTTATATTTACCTTTCAATATTATAGCACATGGTCATTATCAGCAGAATAGCTATTACAAGTTACTTGGATTTTGTCACTGTTTAGCCACGTACGGGGATTGTAACCACGTGGTGATACGATGTAAATAAAGCCCTGAATAAAGTTTATTGTTGCTATTTGGTGTATTATAGAAATAAATGGTCCCAGCACAAAACAAACAATATAAATCAAACATCAACAAATAAATAGGCAAAGAAATGAAGAGAAAGTTCAAGTGTTATTTAATCACACTGAACTACAATTTTCATGTATTAGATTCATATATTAAGCAAAAAACTATTCAACAAGACATAATGGATGTGCCCAGAAGGGGGGAGGGGGAGGGAAGGGTCAGTGACTGAGTGTGGAATTGAGGGATATGTGAAAAGAACGGTATATCCATTTATTAACAATCAAATTGATAGGCATTATTTAATCAATGCCACATGTTTTTCATAGATTCAATCTCAATACAATACAGAAAACATAGATGACGCCATGTAAAATGAGAATCACAGTGCTACATGCGCTGGTGATATAACTGGCAGTTGTGTTGTGTCGACGTTTCTACCCCTTGGTTCGTGTAGGTATTCACTAGGACCTTACAAAATGGGATCTTCCTCAGGACAGGGGTGCAAGTGGGAAGAAGAAAGGGCACCTAAAGGATTAATAAAAGAGAGAGTAGTGTGTCAGATCTATAATTAAGGTCATGACATCTAAAGGAACATGAAAACTCTAAGTTTAGAAAGTTACCGTGTCTGCCTTGTTGGCAGGGTTCTAAGGCGCAGTTTGTCGTTAAAGAAAAAGGGGTACAGAACCTCCCAACGGTACGATTGAAGAGAGTGATGACCACCTAAAGAAGTAAGGTGCTTATTAGTATTGCAGCCTCCCACGAATTAGAGGTCTCGAAATTTAGAAATTTAGAAAAAGGGGGGTTAGGCATCAACTTACTCTGCCTCGGGGGAACGGATCCCCTATCGATTTTTTGGAAGCATTCTAAAATCTGCCTGGACTCAGCCGTGAAAAGTATTACATAGGCTGGGGCGAAGCAAGAGGCTAAACCTCCGCAAGGTGTGTTTGGTGGTTCCTTCCTTTGGACCATACACCTTGTGAAACACCTGGCTTTGTTGCGATTTTACTACGATTTTTCCTATGTTCTATTTTGCCTGTGTTTAAGGGGAGATTGTGTCATTCAAGACATTGCTATGGTATAATTCTCTAATTGATTTATTTTTCAATAAAGGGCGTCTGTTTACTTTAGTTGCAAATTAGAATTCCACACAGAAAGATAAGCTACTATTTTGTTTGCGTTTCTCTACAATTCAGTAATGCAGAAATACAATTGTCAAGATAGGGGTAGCATTAAATAGCAGTGCAATACTAGGACTCTTCAAATTGTTGCCCCATAATGTCTTAGTTACACTGGATCATGTGAACACAATAAATGGAGAGAAGGTGTGCTCGGCCAGAATTCTGCTATTTAAACACAGTTGATGAGGCGGTGTATATATCACAACCCAGGTCAGACCGCAGCATGAGCTCATAAGATCTGAAACAATACCTAAATCAACAAAAGAACTGCCTCAACCTTTCTGTAAAGCAGAAAGAAGCTGAAGAAACAACTCTACAGAGTACACGGCTTATCTGTATTCTGAGATTCACCAACCACCAACAACCTGCTTGATTGTGAACAATTCTGAATCATAGCTCCATGCCCCCTCCCTTATCACTACAATCTGCGATGAACCGAATGCACCCCATAACTCACGCTCCAACCATATTTTTCTCTTGGCAGTCAGCATTTGTTATTGTACCATTGTCAATGTTGTGAATTCAGCATTGCAGACAGTGTGAGTTGTGGCATGCATTCTGATGATTGCAAACTTGAGAATTTCATTGTTTTTTGGGGTTCAAAATCGATGAGACATACCTAATATTTAACTGTACAGTTTCCGGTGTATTTCTGTGTTCTGTGTTATTTACTTTCCATGAATCAGTCCGACAGCAAAACAATTTGGCAATGCTCACTGTGCATCCAGCCGTCCGCAGGTGCACACTCCAGCCACGGCCCGTGCATGTAATTGTTTTGGAGGGCTGGGGGAGCCTAATCATGTTGCAACATTTACTTTCATAACAAAAAGTTTAACTGACCTGTCCCTTCTTGATGCAGCTAACGTGACAACACCTCTTAGTGACGACAAATACTCTACGTTTTAATGTCCCTAGCATACTCGTTTCCTAAATTAAGAATTGTTCTATGGATTTAGAAACCCCCCAAAAATTGTCATCGAGACTTTCACCCCATAACTCACGCACCAACCATGGGGCATATCAGCAACAACCGGCGATAATTATCGCTAAGCGCACTTAGCGCTAGGATAATTATCGCCGGCTAGCGTGGATTTTTATCGCTGAGATAGCGTGCTATTAGCAACGCTTATCTCAAAAGCGATAAAAATCCTCACGCTAACTGCCTAACGTGAGATTATCGCTGGAAACCCAGCGATAATCTCACGCAATGTGGCGTTAGCTTGATGATAGGGACTCACATAGGGGCATATCAGCAAGGGCTGGTGATAATAATCGCTAAGCGCACTTAGCGCTAGGATAATTATCGCCGGCTAGCGTGGAATTTTATCGCTGAGATAGCGTGCTATCAGCAACGCTTATCTCAAAAGCGATAAAATTCCTTGCGCTAACAGCCAAAAGTGAGATTATCGCTGGAAATCCAGCGATAATCTCACACATTTTGGCGTTAGCTTGCTGATAAGGCAGGGCATACTTAGCCATTATATCCACCTTACATTGGATATAATGGCTAAGTCAGGGTGAAAGCAGGTGTAAGGAAAGTAGCGTTAACTGTGGTTAGTTCTACTTTTCTTATCGCTATGCCTGTTAGCGATTCCCTTGATAATTTGAGAAATGTCGGTTAGCGACATTTCTCCAGTTATTTTGGGACGGAACGCCCACTTTGCATCTCATTAGAAATGCAAAGGTGGGCGTTATGGGAAAGGGAGCTAAAGCAAGGAATCACGCGTTAGTGTGACCTTGCTGATTAAGCGATAAAATTATCGCCGCTTTTCGTCCGAAAACGGACGCTAAAGCGGCGATAATTTTTCATCGCCTGCTTGCTGATATGCCCCAAACTTAGCCATAATATCCAGCTTCCATAGGATATCATGGCTAAGTCAGTCCTGAAGCAGGCGTAAGGAAAGTAGCGATAACAGTGGTTATCGCTACTTTTCTTGCCGCTATGCTTCATAGCGTGGGGCTTGATGATAGGAGAAATGTCGCTTAGCGACATTTCTCCTGTCATGTCAGGTCAGGAATGCCCACTTTGCATCTCATTAGAGATGCAAAGCTGTGCGTTAGGAATTCCTACGCTAACGCAAGTTTTCACGCGTTAGCGTGAGCTTGCTAATTAGGCGATAAAATTATCGCCGCTTTTCGGCCGAAAACGGCCGCAAAAGCGGCGATAATTCTATCACCTCGCCTTGCTGATATGCCCCCATATTTTTCTCTTGGTAGTCAGTCAGTATTTGTTATTGTACCATTGTCAATGTTGTGAATTCAGCATTGAAGACAGTGTGAGTTGTGGCATGCATTCTGAGGATTGCAAACTTGAGAATTTCATTGTTTTTTGGGGTTCAAATTCGATGAGACATACCTTATACTTAACTTGTGTTTCTGGGTTTTTTACTATGCATTTTATTTACTTGCCATGAATCAGTCCGACAGCACAACAATTTGGCAATGCTCACGACCTGTGCATCCAGCCGTCCGCAGGTGCAGACTCCAGCCACGGCCCGTGCATGTAAAAGCGGTGGGCCCGGTGAGGGGGGAGTTCGACGGACGATGACGAGGGAAAATTAAATATATAATTCATTTTCCCTCATCATAGTCCATCTAAATCCCCTCGCCCCCACTGGGCCCCCGCTCTTACCTGCACGGCCGCTGCAGAGCTACTCCTCTGTATCTGCACAGTGGTTGTTGGCCGCAGGACCTGACCTGCTGCTCCATCTATGCATCCTACCAGGGTCTTTTATCATTCATTTCCTAATCTTTGGTTGTGAAATTCATATTTTCAAAAAGATTTCATTTTTTTCCACCAAATGGTGTCATTTTTTCAACATAATAAGTGGCGTCTGCTTAACTGAATTTTTCATAAAAATCGAAATTTTACCATAGCCGTCTTTTTCCATTTTTGTCTCCTATTTTCCAGGCCTTGGAGTGCCCTCCAAAACTCCACTGAGGTCCGGCCCCCTAACAGTGTCTTACTCTTTTAGTGGAGAAGTTTTATTTCTTTCAAGATGGTACAAAATAAGGGGCATATTATCAAGACAGGCGATAAAATTATCGCCGCTTTAGTGGCAGAAAACTGCCGCTAAAGCGGCGAAAATGGGCTTGATAATATGCTCTATGGAATTCCAATTGAGGCCAATGTTAGATGTGAAGGACATCTAACCTGAGCTTCAATTGGAATTCCATAGAGCATATTATCAAGCCCATTATCGCCGTTCTAGCAGCAGTTTTCTGCCGCTAAAGCAGCGATAATGTTATCGCCGGTCTTGATAATATGCCCCTAAATGCTGTTCATTAGGCAATCAAGGGCCATATTATCAAGAACGGCGTTAAAATTATCGCTGCTTTAGCGGCTAAAGCGGCGATAATGGGCTTGATAATATGCCCTTGAGAATTCCCATAGAAGCCTAGGTTGGGTTTCTATGAGAATTCTCAAGGGCATATTATCAAGCCCATAATATGGCCCCACGTTTGTTAAAATTACCGCTATAAAGTATACCGAATAGATAGCTGTGTAATATGGTCCAATATTGCTATCTAGGGGTCATAAAGCCACGAGTCAGAAAGGATGTCATCAGAACCCCAAGATGTCAATATAGGACTATTTTACAGATTATGGTTCTGTATTTTGATATTACATGTTTATTTGCACGTAGTAATCTTGAAAAAGCTGTTTCCTTTAATTGCAGCTAACAATGGGCACTAATTGTGATTATAATTTTAGGTCTATCTTTCCTGAATGCATTGTTGATGAAACAATGAACAATGCTGAGTGCCAGAGGATTTCTGATAGGTGCGAATGAAAGCGTGTGAATCCCTGGCATGTTCGTCTAAAATGATTGTGCTGTTTTTAAATCAGACTTGAATGTTTAGGTGAACTGCATTATTGCCAGCATTATATATGAGCCAGACATTGATACTTTATAATTAATAGTAACTATGATCTTCAGTATACATACATAAAATCTATCACTCTATTTGTGCCTCTGTTTTGCATTTCAACATGATTTGGACACATTTCAGGATAAGGGGGCATATTTATGAGAGCCTGGCGTCATTTTTGCACTATGCAAAGCAGTGCATGGATGACGCAAGGCTCTGAGTCAGATTTATGAAGCCACACAGAGCGAACTGAGGGGCATATTTATGTTCCCTGGCGCATCCCTGCAAATCAGCATGGATGCGCCAGGGAAGATGCGTCACGCACGTTTGCCCTTGCGCCACCGCAGATGCGCCGCATTTACAATGCGGTGCATCGTGGCGCAAGGACAAGCAGATACGTGACGCATCTGCCGGCGTAAGGTTGGCGCAGTGCTGAAGTTGCGTCGCAAGCGCGACGCACCTCCAGCACTGTTCCAACCTACCCTAGCCCTAACATGGTGCGTCAAGCCTTACGCCTGCTTCAAGCAGGCGCAGGGTTAAGACGCATCAGCATTGGGAAAGTGACTTAGTGAAATCTTATAGATTTCACGGAGTCACTTTTCAGGGGCGTTCCTGCGACGGAACGCCCCCCCTGAGTAGAAACGCCCACATGAAACCTGACGCAAGTTTCATGTGGCGCAGGGCTTTACACCGTGACGCATCTCCATAGATGCGTCGCGATGTAAATGGGGCGCAACATGGCGCAGGGTTTACGCCGCCGCTGCGTCACAAAAGTGACGCAACGGCGGCGTAAAAGTGGCGCAAGTCTGATATAAATCTGCCCCTATGTGTGGCTTTAAGTGGACTCATAAATCTTGAGTAAGGCAACGCAGCGCAAATCGCTGACTCGTTCTACTCTGCACAAGGAAGGCATTCCTTAGGGGTTGCAGTGGATGTTCCCATGCAACTCCCATGGTTTTTTATGCTTTCCCAGAATTACGAGGACTTGTAAACCTGAGATTGCGTTAAAATCTCACGCTTTCCCGTGAGGTGTATGAGGAGAAATATCTCTATTTCTCCTCGTTCTTTCCTCTTTCTATGTGTGCTGTATTCTGCAGCAAGCATAGAAAGAGGAATACGCTTCTCAGGATTCTTTTTGTGCAGGAAGGTGCCCCTTCCTGCACAAAGCACTCCTGCTGACAATACAGGCACCCTTGCTGCAGGGTGCAAGAGTGCTTGCATTGGCGCTAGACTGCTGAAACAGTGCCAGTGCAGGGGGAAAGGACAGGAATGCACTGTATTGGATAAATACAGTGCATTCCTGCCCTTTCACTTTGACATAGGGCAGCACAGCAAGGTGACTTGCTGCGCTGCTCTACACCAAATCCCCATAAATGAGGACCACAGTGTTTAATGTATTACTAACCTAATTGCTAACTGTTAAAAAGTGCAGGAAACGTTGCACCTTAGGCATTGACAGTTTCATCTTAGAGTGTTTTTTCTTTTCCATTTCAAGTATTTAAATTATCATTTATAACTACCAAGTACTAAAATAAGAAAGGTATTTATAGGGTGCATATAACCACTTCTAGATGGTAGCCTGAGAGCGATATGAAAGCGTTGTAATGTGCCCACAGCCATAGATTCTACCCTTGTGTTATTAGTCATGTGACAATTCTTTTCTCCTCTGGTTGCCCATGTGGTATGTACCTTCAGCCTGTTTAGAATGTTGGCTTTTGGAATGAATGGAAGCTGAAGGAGGCAATGAGGACGCCTTCGGAAAGCAATACGCAGACTAGTTTTTCCCCGGGGTATTTGTGCAGATAAATAGGACATGGGTGGGCAAAGGTGGCTAGGGGGAGGGGCGGGATTTTGGTGAAAAGATATAAGGGTCCGGAGGGGTGTAGTCTGCCTCCTCCGGACTCTGTGCATCATGGGGGGGAGGGGATAAGTAATTTTAAGTTTGACCATTCCTTACCGGCGAACTTCATCTAGTGCCTCTGGTGTTCCTGTGAGGAAGGCCTCAGAGGCGCAAGGGGCAGATTTCTATTCCGGAGGGGGTTGTGCGGGGCCATGGCCTTGCTGTCCACTGCAAAGGTAAGGGCTGCACTACACACCCTCGGTGTGCCCGGCTGTCAGGACCTTTTGCCGCCTGGGGTGCTGGAAGAAGCATGGGTAGGGCTATCCTGCCCGACATGGCAGGCGGTGTGGCTGCTGCCATTGCGTAATGCCTCCCAGACAAGGGGCGCAGCAGGAGGAAGTCTGGGCAGCGTTGGCAGAGGAGTAGTGACTAGTGCTCCGTGTAGGATCCCTTATGGGCATGGCTACCCGTTACCTATCAGCCTTTTCAGCCCATGCCCACCCCACAGGGGGTGGGTTACGAAGCAAATAGGAACCAATGTTGGAGCATGTTGGAATTGTAACAAGGGGTTCTGTTCCCGTCACCTGTGCAAGTTCAATCACGAGTGTTCTAAATGTGGGGGCAGACATCTCATTACCTAATGTTTTGCCCTGGCCTGCCCAGCCAAACACTGAAAGGTGTTCCAGGGGAGGGGTCAGCAGGGGCACCTTGGAGCAAAAGGCAACTACTCCGATGAATGCAGATGGCTAAAAGCCTTGGCTTGCGATATATCCAGAGCGGGGTGTGCGGCTTGAATGGGGTTTCATGGGGGTTTGCAAAGGACTAACAATTTGCTGTTAGCTTAGGAGTTCCTGGAAGTTGTGGAATCTAAGCTGGCCAATGGGGTGGTGGAGGGGAGGATAGCAGGACCTTATGGTGAGTGGCCCATGGCGGACTTGATTCTGTCTCTTCTCGGGGTGGGGCCTCAGAAAGTGAAAGGGGAGTTCAGACTTATTAATCACTTTTCATTGCTTGAGAGGTAATCCATGAACAACTACATTATGTAGGAGTGTTCTAGAGTGCTGAATGCGTTGATGGATGATGCAGTGAGCCTGATGCGGAAATGTAGTTGGAGGGCCGAGTTGGCAAAAAGCGACATCAAGTTGGCGTTTCGGTTGCTACCAATCCACCCCAAGGATTTTCTGTTGTTGTGCATGCAGTTTGGAGGGGCTTTCTACATTAACAAGGTGTTGCCGAAGGGTTGTGCTATCTCCTGTGTGCTGTTTGAAGCTTTCAGTACCTTCCTACAATGGGTCTTCACAAAATCTTTTGGCCATAGGGAGGTGTCTCACTATCTGGATGATATTTTGTTTGTAGGATGGAAGGACTCGGGCGAGTGTCTCAAGGCACTGCAACATTTCCAGAGGATGGCGGTTTACTTTGGGGTGCCCTTGGCACCTGAAAAGACAGAGGGTCCCATTGTGGTGTTGACGTTTCTGGGCATTGAGTTAGAAATGGTTCTGATGGTAGCGAGACTGCCACAGGTTAAGGCGAGGGAGACTCAGGGTTTTTTGCTGGAGGTGATGGGTGATCACAGGATTGAACTCCAGAAGGTACAGGAGTTGCTAGGGTTTTTGAATTCTGCTTGCCGCGTGGTGCGAGTGGGTTGGAGTTTTTGCAGGTGGCTGGCATGGCCATGTCCGGTTGACCTTGCCGCATCACAGGGTGAGGATTTTGATGGCAGTCAAAGTGAATTTGAGTGTGTGGAGGACGTTTTGGAGGATTTAAATGGAGTACCCATGTACTTCCTGGATGAGAATATGGTCTGGCAGATTCAGATCTTTTCAAATGTAGCTAGTGTGCATGATTTTGACCTATTTTGGGATGGGCGCTAGTGCACTGAGTGTTGACCTGAGCGTTGGTTGCGGCAAGGCCGCAGCATTGCCTTTTTGAAATTCTTCCTTTTGCTGGTTGTCCCGTGGGTGTGGGGTAGGTAGCTGGCGAGCAGGGCAGTGCTGTTTCACGTTGACAACATGATGGTGGTGGAGTTAGTTAACAGACAAAGGGCCAGGAACCTTGGGGTGCTGAGGCTGTTGAGGAATTTTATGCTGACTTGCCTGCATTTGAACATTGTTTTAAAGGCTAAACATGTTCTGGGAATGTAGAATGACATTGCAGATTCTTTATCTCGTTCGCAGTGGCACTGCTTTCGATACTGGGCACCTGGACTGGATGCCTTCAAGACGCCACTGCTGGAATGCACTTGAGAGATGGGCGATTGAGGGTCATGAGTCTTTTTGAGAGATCGTTGGCTGCATCCACCACTAGGAGTTACGGGTTGGCGTGGAGCGAGTTCGGGTCTTTCAAAAGAAATGCACCACATGGCTGGGAGCATGATCAGGAGGAGGCAAAAAGGAGAGTGTTACGCTTTGTTTTTTTGCATTGACAATGTTTTATTGCCTACCACTATTGGCTGCAAGATGGCAGGGGTTTCATTTTATGGCAAACTGCATTGTGGTTTCGACCCTGCTGGGGATGATATTTTAGGCCAGATGTTGAAAGGTTGGGGCAGACAAAGGCGTGGGGGGAGGTTGGCACCGAAGGAGGCTATCACGTTAGATTTGTTGGGAGATTTGTTGGCATGTTTTCCTGCCAGTTGTTACGATGCTTTCGAGGTGTCTGTTTTTCGGCTTTGCATGGTTTGGATGATTTTTGGGGCTTTTTGAGTTTTAGAGTTGTTGGCTCACCGAGGGTGGTGGCCACATTGCAAGATGAAGTGCACCTTGATCCGGGGTGCCTGGGTATATAGTTGCACCAATCAAAGACCAACCAGCAGGGCAGGGGGAGATCGGTATGGTTGTGTGAAGGGGGGAGTGAGACAGTGTGCGCTTTGAGGGAATGGCAGCTTTTTCAGGTTTGGCAGGGGCGACAGTACAATGTGTTTTTCTGTCATGCAGGGGGAGACCTATGTCTGCTTTTCAGCTATTGGTGGTGCTGAGAATGGGGTTGGGTCAGCTGTGAAAAAGACTGCTGCCTTCGGGACACACTCTTTTTAGATAGGGGAAGCGACTGCAGTGGCGAGTCTGGGGTCGGACTGTGATCGATACCTAGGATTGGCAGGTTGAAGTCGCATCGCTGTGAGTCAGAAAATGAATATGTTTTGCTGTTTAACCGGTCAGAAATAGGGGTTTATTGAATGAGGCTTTTGTGGACGTCAGACCTAAAGGTTTTTCTTCAATGCAGGTTGTGTGAGATGTCCAGAGTCCAAAATGGCGACCTTGATTATGGGATATTCCTTTGTGCAATAGGCAGCCAAGTGTTCGGACCAACACATATACAGCAGGGGGGGGCGCTAGGTGGCGCACATCCAAGATGGCCGCACACCTGTGAGGCTCTGGAAGCTTGGTGATATAATCCGGCATTTCTCTGCATATCTACCAGCTATAATTGAGATTTCATACTGTCTACCTACTTGTTAGACCGCCCGGTCACACTGGGAAAGAAATCACGGATCTCGCACATTCATGCGCCCATCAATGGGACTTTTCATGCTGCGGGTGCAGATGCGGGTGCCATAGCTGGAGACCTGGTCGGCTGCTGCACCTACCTGAGCCTCGGGATCCCACGTGGAGTTATGCCTCACCCTCAACGAACTTGTGCCGGAGATAACCTGCCGCACACCAGCCTCCTATACATTGGTGTGCTCCCCCGCCGTGCTGCTGGTGCTTTCAATTCCAGGACGCCTGTGGTTGTGTACTCGGCGGGGAGAAGGTGAGATGCACGCCAGCTACAGGCATTCCTCCTCGGCACGGAGCCTTCCAATTCTCCATCTTACACTGCTGTGGCAGGCGCGCGAGCGGAGGCGTGTGGAGTACCCTCCTGCCCCCCAGGGATATTGCTGCCTTGCGCCCCGAGTTGGTTCTCCTTCATCTGGGGCCTGCCATGCAACGCACCAACCCGAGAGACGACTCGGTGAGGGTATGCCTGACATCTGTTTTCCCTGCACAGGCCCTTCATAATTGGCCTAAACAACCTCTGCCTTGCTTCGGAGATACTGCACCAGCTGTCCTCCCTATTCTTGCTCCTCCTGCGAAACCCTGTCTGACAACTGCTTCGCGGCGGGTGACCGGCAGAACGGCTGTTTACATTCAGCCCATACCAATGACTGCTTGTCTCTAAACTTTGGCGAGCAGAACCTTTACGCCCCACCGAGACTGCCTCACACCGCCTGCTTTTAGGTACTCGCTCATTACTCCTTATGGCGCAATAACGTTTGGAGCATCTTTTTTTTTTTTTTTGAGCGGTTACAATCCATGCTGCGACTTATTCTGAAATGCGCTGACAGGGCGAGAGACCGCACAATGTTGCCTGCCTCCAGGCGATGGATCCGTTTATCCCGCCACTGAGCTCATCTATGATACTCTAGCTCCCGGTGATACCAATCTCCCCTGTCCTGTTGTTCTGTTACCCACACCTGCAATGCCTACATTACGCCCGTACTGCTACATTGCCTGGATGTGTGGAGTGGTGCAATAGGGAAGCCTGATAGCCGGCAGCCTTTGACGCCAAAAAGGCCGCGATCAGCCTCCGCGGACACTGAACCCACTAATATGGATCAAGCGCAAGCGCAAGCACCCTCCCAATCTTCTGAAGATGACGTTAAAACATTACTTCTGGCTGTCCAACATAGTCTATCAGATCTGTCGGGTAAGATGGACACAATGAATAATCGTCTGGACTTTCTAGTGCAAAAAGTAGACAAGCAAGGTTGCCAATTGAAGGAGGCCGAACGCCGTATTTCCGAGAATGAATATACCACTTCTCAGATGCAAGCCCAGGTAACGCAAATGGACAAGCTACTGAAAGTAATTGCAGCTAAAAATTAAGACATTGAAGCCAGGAGCCGCCGCAACAACGTTTGTATGATAGGTATACCATAGAGTACGATTACGGGGCGCATGGAGGACTACATTGAGCGTCTTCTAAAGGGCTCCTTTGGTGCAGATTCTTTCTCGACCCACCTAGTGGTTGAATGCGCACACCGCTCCCTATGGCCAAGACCTCCGCCGGGTGAAGCCCCGAGACCCATCATTGCCCGACCTCTTAACTACCGGGATCGTGATGTTGCACTTCAGAAGGCCCGTGAGCTAAAACCACTGCAATTCGAAGGGAACACATTCATCATTTATCCAGATTTCACTCTGGCGGTAGAGGAGAGGCATGCCGGAAAAATCTTACTGTCAAGCAGAAGCTCCGCAAGGCTCAAATAGAGTATGTCCTCCTGTATCCTGCGAGGTTTTGGATTGCACACAATGGCAAACATATCCTCTGCAGGAAGTGGACGATTTTCTAAAAACTGTCTCGAAACGTTTGCCATGCCGCGACCGCACCTCCAGATCTCCTTCACCATTCAGAGGCTGAGTCGGAATAGGAGGACGCATGCAGTGATCACCCGTCGCAACTTGCACTCGCCCTTGCTGAACTGCGCCATACCGCAACAAGATGCTGGCACCCTACGCATCATCCACCCCTCTCTGATTTGACCCTTGTCAGCCTCCTCCAGATGGTCCTGCACTCCAGCAGCATGGTCACAGACAGATAAGTGCCATAGGGGCTTTGACCATTGACTGTGATATCAATGCATGCTCACACTTGCCTTATTGTACTGTTGGTAGAAGTAAATATGACATCGCCGAGCACCCTTCCGCCCGCATCTCTCTACTTCCCCAAATGGGTTGAAACCTGCGGACTGCAATGCAGTTAGAGTAAGGACACGGCAAGGGATCACTGCCCCCTTGGTGCCCCCCCCCCCATGGGAGATCCCCCATGTGACATTCATCATTGGGTTGTTTATTGTAGTGTTTTTCCTTTGCTCTGCTGGCCTTATCTGGCCAGAGAAAGTAGGGTGAGACGTCGGGAGTTATTGGGTGGGCAACACTATGCCGGCACGATTGGAGTGCTGTTGTGGGATGGGGTGGAATGGATGGTAGAAGCTTGCTTTGATGCTAGCTCATTGTGGTTTTTTTGTGGGGGGAGGGATGGGATGGGAATGTTTTCTATTGTTCTGATACATATCTGACAACTGCAGCTCAATATGCTAATTCTTATGTGAATGGACATATTACCTTTCGACAACGACATGCTCGCCATACAACCTCCTCACGCCTGTTATGACAGCACAAACTGGCCACCTTTGCATTAAATTAATCACATGGAATGTCAGGGGTCTCCGTGACCCTCGTAAACGGAGACAAATACTAGCGTATTTAGATAGGCACCACATACAAATCACCATGCTCCAAGAAACTCACATGGACCCTCGACGCCCTTCCTGCTACGACAGTAAATGGGACTCTGCACGAGCATTCTCCTCCTACTCGACATACTCACGTGGCATGTTTATATTAATTAAGAGAAATACACAATTCATATTGGGTGGCACATGCAGCAACTCCGCTGGCCGCAGCTGCATACTCTGGGGTACATTGGGCACACAATCGGTCACCTTAGCTTGAAGCTATGGTCCTAACTTGGACGACCCAGATTATTTCACCACTCTTTGGGAACACATACTTAAAATAGGCTTCGCACATGTCTTATGGGGTAGAAACTATAACACAGCTATATGCCCGGCCATGCCCGTTCCAACCCCCTTCCTCATCACTATACCAACACTCGAGAGGCCCTGTCGGGACAGCTTACGGAATGCGGTTTGGTGGATGTGTGGCGTTACGTACAACCCACTGATAGGGAAGGCGCTTTCTATACAGCAGGGCACACAACCTGGTCTTGGTTAGATTACTGGGTCTGCTCACGTGGAGTGACCCCCTGGATTCAATCTGCCAAACACTTCTCTCGCACATACTCCGATCATGCGCCGGTGTACCTAGAAATAACTCTCCCTAACTCAATTGCCACCCCACGTTGCCGGAGGCTAGTGTCGGAAGTGCTTTTGGATACTGTCTTTCAAACTGAACTAGAGGAAGAAATTACAGATTTCTTTACCAGAAATAAGGGCTCTGTCAACCGGGTGGCATGCTTTGGGAGGCTTTTAAAGTCACTGTCCGGGGCATATGCATGTCCAAAAGCTTTGGGGTGCTCCGTGATATCAGGAGAAACCTGCGCCGCCTAGGGACCGGGATCAAACAGCTTGAAACGGACTTGTTGACTGCTAATTCAGGTGTACAACAAACCATGCTCCGTGAAAAGCTCAAAGACTACACTGCTACTGTGGACCGGGAGGTTAAGTTTAGAGGCAAATATTTCATTGCTTGTCGCTACGGAGAGGGCGAGAGACCTGGCCGAGTATTGGTGAATACTATTAGGCAACCTCGTTTTTCCAGATATATCTTAGATGTGATAGATGGTGAGGGGATACGCCATAGGGATAGTCTTGACATATTAAACACATTTGCTGCTTACTATACAGACCTATTTAGTTCGCAACGCACCTCCCCCCCTGACTTTACTCCCTACTTAGAAGACATAGCTCTTGGATGGCTAGGTGACTCACAGCGCGACTTTTTGGCAGCACCATTTGAAGATGAAGAGCTGTGGGAAGCCATCATGCTAATGAAGTCCGGGAAAGCGCCGGGATCCGATGGCCTTCCCATTGATTTTTATAAAACTTACATTGATCAGCTGCTCCCAGTATTGAAAGAGGTCTTTCTTGAAGCCCAGGAGATACAAATCCTACCTGCCTCAATGAGAGAGGCGCTAATCACATCACTATTAAAACCGGGCAAATCCGCAGACCACTTTGAGTCCTATAGACCACTCTCTCTCATAAACACAGATGCAAAAATACTTCCTAAATTGATAGAGAACCATCTCAGCCTACTGATGGAAAAGCTTGTCCTCCCAGACCAGGCCGGGTTTATTCCCGGATGGGCTACCTCCCACAATCTTAGGACACTCTTCTCCATCTTACAGGCAGTAGATTCCAAACTAGCACTGGTGGCTGTGTTTCTGGACGCCTCTAATGCCTTTGATTCAGTGGAGTGGGACTATCTCTTCACCATCTTGCAATGTATGGGACTCCCCCTATGTTTTCTATCATGGGTCCGGTTTCTCTACACCTCACCAACGGTGAAAGTTTTGATTTATGGACACACCTCACCCTCGATCTCTCTACCCCAAGGCACTCGCCAAGGGTGTCCACTCTCTCCCATTCTTTTTGCCTTAGTAATGGAACCATTGTCAGCCAAGATCAGGCAACACAATCATCACGTAGGTCTCCGCTGATTCCTCCATCAAATTCTCATCTCTCTCTATGCTGATGATGTCACCCTCTACATTAAGGACCCATGCCAAAATCTTAACCCGCTGCTGTGTGAGTTCATTAAATTCGGAGGCGGCCAATCAGGTATTCACATCAACTGGTCCAAATCACAGATTTCCCGTTGACCAGTTCTGCCACTCCTTTCGAAACAGATTTTCCCATTGTGTGGTTTGATGAGGATGCTAAATACTTGGTGATCCATGTTACGGCGGATAGAGATGAGCTAATGCGGCTCAATTATGGGTGTGCAATGGAGCATGTCGCAGGCTGCATCAATCGATGGATTGCCCTTTTGTTAACTATGCCTGGTCACATATCCCTCATCAAAATGGTAATTCTCCCCAAATTCTTGTATTTATTGCTTAGTATTCCTTACGACCCCGGACGACATTTCTTCGCCTCCCTCCGATCCGAATTGATTAGATTGGTATGGGGCGGTAAACAGCCATGCATTCAGTGGGACACACTAATGCGACCTTACGCACACGGTGGCTTCGACAAACCTAACTTTGAATTATACTATATATGCGCTCAGGCACACTTTGCCCACTTTTGGTTTCATCCACCCCGATATACTCCGCATGTCGCCACTGAACATAGGCTTGCAGATCCAGTCTCACTAGATGGCGTCCTCCTTTCTAACGTTGAGCCTCGTGGACATTGCCACACTTCCGTAGACTGTACGATAAAAGCCTGGTCTCACATTTTAGACCGCACACACGAGCCCTGTCTATACTCCCCCTTTCTACCACTTACCTATCATCCAGAGCTGTCATTATTACAAGAAGGTATATTTAAGAAAGTTGCGCGTACACATAATATTCGCCGCTGGGGAGACCTATATGTTAGTGGTAAATTTCGCACTCTCCTACAACTATGCTCCAACCCCCCCACCATCTACCATGGAAACCTTTTTATATGCCCGCCATCAACATGGCATCCAAGCCTGTACCCCCACATACCCCTATGAGCCCGCGGCACTGGTACCTCTGCACCAAGTCCTGCGCGCGTCCAATGCCTCACACTTGGTGTCCACACTCTACCACACTCTGTATATAGATGCTGACTATCCTTCATGCGCAGCTCATGCTAAATGGGCGGAGGAGCTGGGACAGGACCTCACTGATGCACAATGGTTATTCTGCTGCAAGCAGACGGAGCAGGTCTCCTCCAATAGCAGACTCCGAATTATCCACTATAGATTTCTACATCGTAGCTACTATACTCCGGTAAGACTCCATAATTTTGGCTTGCGGGACACAAACAGATGTGACAGGTGTCAAGCGGAACATGCTGATTTCCTGCACCTTGCTTGGGAATGTCCAGAGGTACTTACCTATTGGCGTCAGGTCCTCACGGCTCTGTACTCTATGACCTCCATGCCTATCTCTCGATCACCACTTATAACACTCCAAGGGTACACTGAACACATTCCTGCCAAGTATCGAAAATGTGTGTCCTTTTGTCTTGTACTGGCTAAGCGGTGAGTGGCCTGCAGATGGGGTCGGGGGCGAGCGCCCAAATTTAAAGATTGGCTGGGAGACATGATTCTTTGGCATGACCAACTCTGCACTTATGCTGAACTACTCCCTCGTTCCTCATGTCCTCGCGACATTTGGGGCCCACTACAGACATATTTGCTGGAACATCCTGTCAATGCCACAGACAGTATATTTATATGAGATAAAGGTGCACTCCTATTTAATCAGTTGGTAAAAAACCTTTGGTGAGTTTGTAATGGGTGCTAGGGCAAGATAAGTAATGTAGTGGGAAAATCCACTACGTACCACACACTGTTCACTAGTTTGTAGCAATCAAACCACTGTTTAACAGTTAATAAACAAGCAAATTAACAAAACTGTGAGCCAGGAAAGTAAGCAAAAACGTTTTACATTGATGTTAAAGCATATCAATATAAGGACAATGATTACTTTTCCATTTAGACATCACATTAAATTATATACAAGTACAACACATTAATCATCCTTAATGGTGTGTACAGTTTTCATAAGGGTTTTCCAAATGTGCAATGATGATGGAATTCTTCGTCTGTTCCTGAGAATAGTGCCCGATGCATTTCGGGATAATAAATCCCTTCGTCAGGGGCAAACCGTGACTGGTACGATGATTCAATTCAGAGGGAAATGACGCTCAAATGCGATGAAAGTAGGTTAAATAAGTGACACGGTAGGGAACAAGAAGAGGTTTTCTGGGTTGCCAGGTGCGGTGTTCAAGAGTCCTAACTCATGAAGATGAAACCTGGATCTCTTCGTTTCCATTCTCTTCCAATGTTGATTCATTGACTTGAGCCCCTTAGCCTGTAATTACATTAACTAACCTGGGAACTGGAGTTCTCAATGGATTGCAGAACACCGAGAGGCACACTCTGTGGTTAACTCTCTGCTGCTTCCTAGAGAACTCTGAATTATAGAAGTTTCACTTCTTCCATAATAATATTGTATTACCTAATTCCCAGCATGATCGCTGATGTTGGGTAAAGGGCATAAGCTATCCAAATGACGCAAGCTGCAGAGTCATTTTGCAACAGCAGCAATGAATTTCTGTAACCAGATGAACGTTAAACATTACAATCTGAAGGAGATGCCAGGCTGTGTAAGAATAGATATGTTGCCTGATAGTTGGCCACATGTGCTATAAGAATCGAGGAAGCAGATTGTGAGAGAAACCACAGGAGTAAAGGATATTGGTGTTGGCATGATGACCCGCAGCTGATCGCCTGAAGCTCCTCCCCCCACTTCAGGATGCTACAGCCTGCTTCACTGCTGCGGCTCACTGAGGCGGCTGGAGGTTGAAGGGACCCGGACTTTGCGATATTGTTCATGTCCCTGACGTTTGATGTGAATGGCATTTTTCTCCTTTTTCTTTTCTCTTTTTTGAGACCCAGAGCACGACAAGGCTAGAGGCAGACGAGGCTTGAGGCATAAAGTGGGTGATGGTTGCACTCGCTGACACAGTGTGAAGCCCTTTTAGGGTGAAATTTAGTGGAGTCCGCTGGAGCCTGAAGCTAGCTAAAATTAAGGAATATCCTTTATTTATGAAAAACAAAGCAGGTATTAGTGCTGGGGCCGAGTCATAGGAGGACTTTCAGTTTGTAGCCCCATATTACCCTCTGCCAATTTCTGCTATGCTAGCCATAAGTGAAGATGACACTTCTCAATTATTGTCGCCCACTTCACAGAAGTCTCTGATGTTGTCCTTGTCTGAAGTTACTGAGCGGGCCAACTCAGGGAGCTACAGGTAGCAAAGTGAATCAGTGTCAGGCAGTAGCATGAGGACTCACAGCAGGGGGGCAAGACACTCATTATGCAATGGGACGCTAAAAATATGCTTAATCTTATTCTGGGTGAGATTAGGGATCTTAAAGCCCCTCAAGCTGTAGAAATTGCAGATCTGCATGCTAGGCTCTCCAAGACTGAGGATACTGTGGCTCAGATTCCAGAGAGGTTAAAATATGCAGAGTTTAGGATTTCAGAGCTTGGGGACCAGGTCACCACGATGCAGAAAGAGGTTGATAAGTTTCATAAGCAAGTTCATGTTGAAAAACAAGCTACATGAACTTGCTTATGAAAAACAAGCTAGGCCATGAGCGGTGGGCGGGCAGCAGATGGAGCTAGTGTGAGTTTCCTGTGCACCAGTCGCCACGCCACGAGCAGCACGTCGGAGCTCTGATGGTCGGCGATCGACGTACTGACCTGCAATTATCCCGCCGTGACCTGAGGCTGATGACCGTGCTGGCGCCGGCATCTGAACTGGAGGGTCAAACGCCCGGCTGCTGCATTTCACCTCTAAGTAGCAAGCGCTCGCGGACCGGAGCCTCCGTTTTGCTACATCTGAAGTGCTACACTTTCAGTCTTATTTTCGAACGGCGGCTACTATAGCGAACCGGGCTTGAGCCGGTTTGCTGGGAAGGAACTACAGTCTGGGGACTGTGATACCACTTGCAACACACCACTGCTGGAGGAAGTGCAATATGACAATGCGGGGGCAGAAAACTATTAAGTTGAAAACGGCTTTGAACCAAGGAGGCATATAAAAAGACAATGTAGAGAGACCAGCGGAGAGACTGCCAGAAAAAACGGAGCCCCTCCCTAAAGGTAAACGGGATGGGGAATATTAAAAAGAATGCGGGGAAGACACCAGGACTTAACTTATTAAAAGAAAGCGCAGTGGCAGGAACTGGGAAATCGCCCTTCATTGCTAAACATTTCCCAGTTGTAGCTAAGTCCCCCCTTACATTCATAGACTCTAATACACCCGATGGGAGGAGGGTAATTAACCCAAGCGGTGCTAACCAGTTGATCGAGGGAACCGAGGAGCCGATGCCATTCAACAAATTTTGCAACCTGCCTCAGTCAATGCCTCAGACAATGCCCCAGATGATGTCAGGAATGAGGGGATTGGGGGGAATATGTTAGCGCCAACGCTAGCCCCAGAGACATTAAACTGTGTCCTGGTCGCTGCAGAGGTATTAAGTTGCACCCAGGTCATTCCGGACATCACCACCAGCGTAGTTAAAACCCCCCGGGAGAATAAGGAAACCGAGGGTAGTGATCACCCCAAGGAGAATGGCTGCCCTAGACAAACAGACCAGCAGACTCTGGACCTAGCTCTGAAATTTATTTTTCAGTTTCTGATGGGTCATTGATTGGTACTGAGAGCAAAGATGTCCTGGTCAGCTCTTCCGAGAGTAGCAAACAAGAAGACAAGGAATCCGATCCAACAACTAGAACCATTCAGCTACAAAAGAAATCTAGGTGTAAAAGACGAAGCCAGCTGAAATGGGATTATTCAGATTCTCATGGATCATTCCCCCCAATCTCCTGGCTGAAGGGAGCCCACATACAATCACTGGAATTCCGGCTGAGCCATCCCTGGCCTCTATACTAGATTCTATCAAACAATTTCGTGACGAGGCAAGATCTGACAGCCTTGTCGCCAGGGGGGCCTCTAAAAAACTCCAGGGTGGCATCAGGAAACTGAATAAAATCTGTACAGATATTGGTGATCGAGTTTCAGTGGTGGAAGCCCGAACGGAGTCCTTGGAAACTGATATGACTACTGTGAAAGATCAAGGTACATCTCAGGCGGCCTGCCTAACTGACCTGATGTCCAAGTTGGAGGAGCAGGAAAACAGAATGCAGAGAAATAATCTAAGGCTGCTGGGGATCCCTGAAGGCGTTGAGGGTGATGATCCCAGAGGGTATATTGCTAAGCTGCTCCATGCTGCCTTTCCATCCAGCTGGAATTGGGATCAAGAGGTCCAGAGGGCACACCGTTTCCCGTTCAACTTAAAGCTGCGAAGAGACGGCAGCTGTCCAGGAAACGAGAAACCTAGGGTCTTCCTGGTCTTTTTTGGGAACTTCCTTTTGCGGCAGTTGGTATACGATCAAGCCAGACCGAATTCTCAAAAGGAAGCCAATGGAATAAAATTATTTTCTAAGCCTGACTTTTGTCACGCAACAGTTGAACTCAGGTGGAGGCTACGTCAACTGATTACACCCTTTCAACAGCAAGGTGCCCAAGTATACCTTCTGAACCCGGCAAGGTTAAAAGTGATATTGGAAGGCACCACACAGGTTTTTTTGTCTGAGATCAAGGGTGAGGAATATTTAAAAAACATTGTGGGAAGAAAAAGACTGAACTAAGCTTATTCGAACCATCCCAGTATGGGTTTTAATTGTCACTCCTTTTTTCTCTTTATAGCTGATATAGTTGTCATATACTATATACTATACACTCATTTTTTATCTTTTGAAAATTGTGGATTATGATTGCCCATAAAAAAAAGAAAAAGGGAAAGGGGGAAAAAACGCAAAAAAATAAATTAAAAGGGGAAAAGTGGGGGGGGGGGAAAGAGATAGAAAGAGGCCGCCGACCAATTGATAAAATAATGTGTGGCCTGGCAACTAGAGCTCACACATGCTCACCATCATTCAGGTTTTTTGGGGAGGAGGGGGGAGGGGTTGGGGATCCGGAACACGCGCAGTGGTAGGAAAATTGCTGTTGCTTCGGTTTAAAATTTTTATTGGTTCTTTTTGGAAAGGCTATAGGAAGACTGGAATGAAGAGAGATAAGGACAACAAGGGGTTTGGTTGGGGGGTTTTGAGTCAGGAGGTGGGACCAGGGAGGGGGAGGGTGGGGAGGACGGGAAAGTCTTCTTTAATTTACATTTATTGTTTAGATGTTGGCAGGAGTATGATTCCTATTGACGAATTAACAGGGTTAATGTATTTAAAAACTAATAACTAATATGTTAAACAAACTCAGAATTGTCTCGCTTAATATCTGTGGTCTAAATGATCCCGTAAAAAGGCAAAAAACTGCTCAAGTCTTGCGAACAATGGGGGCAGACATCGTCTGCCTTCAGGAGACACATGTAGAAGGAGCCCAGAAATCTTTGCTGAACACTCTGGGTTATAAGGTTATCGGGGCAACCTCGCAAGGGGCCAGGGTCAAAGGAGTCGGGATTCTAGCTTTGAAAAGATTACCCGTAGTTGTTAACCAGGTCAAAGCTGACTCTCTAGGGTGGTGGGTGATAGCAGGATGCTCTCTTCCTTCTCTTCCCTCTAACTTTGTTTTTACAATCTGTTCTGTTTATGGAAGCAACCTTGACAATCCAGGGGCAATCAATGTAGTAAACGAGGAGCTAGTACACTGGCCACTGCCTATAATACTATGTGGTGATTTAAACTTAAATTTGCCTAGTACCTGGAAGTCAGACGGGTCCTGGGTTTACAGGGGTAGGAAACCTAACATTTTCCAGGCTGTGTTAAACTTGATCAGTACTCATGGTCTGAAAGATGTATGGGCAAAGTTGAAAACTAATCAGGATGGGTATACTTTTTTCTCAGCGCCTCATTTGTCATTTGCTCGGCTGGACTACTTTTTAGTATCTTCATCCTTGGCTCATGATTGCGCTATTGATATTGCTCCTCGACTTCTTTCAGATTACAACCCCCTTATTATCAATGTAGAGGGATTGGTAAATAGTGGGTCATGCTCTAATTGGACCTTCGAAAAAACCCTCCTATACGATAATGGTTATCGAGAACACATGAAAGGCTGGATACATGAGTTCTTAGATATAAATTCTGGATCAGCCTCGGCAATGGTTGTGTGGGATACACTAAAGGCAGGTATAAGGGGGGAGACGCTCCGATTTTCCAGCAGAAGGAACAAAAAAGAGAAAATACAAGCTTATTTTTTACTTAATCAAATGACAGAAGCTGAGAGAAAATTAATACAGGCTGTCCAGCTGGGAACCAGTATCGAAAAAGCTCAGACCAACATTGCGGTTGCTAAGGCAGAGATGCGGACCATATTAGCCGATAGAACTGCTGCAAAATGGGCCTCGCCCCAAGAAAGGCTTTATGAATGCAGTGAATTTATTGGCCACCAATTGGCCATATCCACCAGGCAACAGATAACTGATAATATAATTTCTTCAATTCAAACGAACTCTGAAGGGATAACTAATGATCCTATAAGAATAGAGGAGGCTTTCAGAGACTTTTATGAGAAATTATATACTGAAGAAATTACTAAGCCTATAGAGCTCAGAGAATCGGAAATTAATAACTATCTATATGCTATTCCAGTAGCTGAACTTAATAGAGAGAGTAGCGACCAAATGGAAATCTCTCCAGCTTGGGAGGAAATCGCAACTGCTTTAGCAAGCTTCCCTGATGGTAAGGCTGCAGGAGAGGATAGTATTCCAGTTGAATTCTATAAAATCTTTTCACAACAAATAAAAGACCTTTTTACAAATGTAGTTTCTTCCATTTTTAATGGGTCATCTCCACCTCAGTCTTGGTCCATTGCAAAAATAGCAATATTTCTTAAAAAAGACAAACCTTCTCTGGAAATGTCCTCATACAGATCAATAACCCTTATTAACACCGATTTTAAGATAGTCTCTAAAATTCTTGCATCTAGATTGTCTTCAAATATTGAGCCTCTGGTTTCCAACCGGCAGCACAGATTTATACCAAAAAAGGGCACCACGGAACATGTTTGTCGGACCATCACCCTTTTGACGCCGCTATGGTGACAGGAGACCCGTTCGCACTAATACTTTTAGACGCTGAAAAAGCGTTTGATCGGGTCTCCTGGCAATATTTATGGGGGGTCATGAGGCAGATTGGTTTCGGCCCCAGGATTCTGCAGGCATTGCAGGCTCTATATCAGGGCCCCACTGCCAGAATTTCGATCAATGGGCACCTAACAAGGCAGATAGGGATAACACGCGGAACAAGACAAGGATGCCCTTGCTCCCCGCTGCTATTTGCTTTGTACATCGACCCTTTGATTAAAAAAATCGAACTTATAGTAGCGGTGAGTAGGTTTGGCACTGACACGAAGATTATGGCCTATGCTGATGATCTTGCCTTAGTAACGCCAAAACCCGAAAGGGCCATCAAGGCTATGGAACAAGAGGCCCAAGAATTTGGGAAGGAATCCGGTTATGCCCTCAATAAAACAAAAACTCTGATTGTTTTAAACGAATATATATGCTGGGACGATGAAAGAGTAACTCAGAAGGCTAAATACCTAGGGGTCAATATAGTTTCTACTTTAGATCTAATTGTTAAAGAAAATCTGACCCCGCTAGCAGATGATATGAAAAAGTCACTTAAAAGAATTAACAACTTGCACTAAATGAAAAAGTTTTATGAGAAGAGTAATTTAATTGGGAGGTTTTTAGCATGGCAAGCACCAGAACAAACTGCCAACAATAGGATACACACACTTAAATACCCAGTTTCCAGGGTTAGGTGAAAGGAAGAGGAAAATGTGGAGAAAGTAATGCTTGATCATTATAAGCAGATTTATACCCAAAATCAATTAGTAGATAAGAATACCTGGGAACGTTTTTAGCCAACTACAATATTACCAGGTTATCCGAGGAAGATGTGGAAAATATTGTCCGACCTTTCTTTAAAGAAGAATTGGAGGAGTTGGTTAAAAATCTCCCACATTGTAAGGCCTGTAGGCCTGATGGCTTCTCGGCTGAATTTTTCAAATCTTTTTTAGATGTTCTAGTTGACTATTTCTTACTGGTTACCAACACTATGATGGGGGGGTCCTATACCGGTTTCATACAATATTACAATATTACAATATTAATGCACAAAAGTGCATTTTTCAAACTTTTAGCAAATTACCATGCAGTTCATCTTCATGGTAATTTGCTCCCCCTATTAGCGAATTCGCTAATTTTTTTACTTTCATGCATTGCATTTAAGGAATCCCAAATAGAGATTCCTTAAATTAAGGAATCTCAATTTGGGATTCCTTAAATGCTATAGCTATTTAAGGAATCGCTATTTAAGGATTCCTTAAATAGCGATTTTTGCTTTTGGGTTGATGCATTGGGATTGGGTATTTTTAACTCAATACCGGGAGCTATTAGCAAATCGGTATTTTACCGACTGGATTTTGGCTTGATGCATGAGGCTGTTAGTAATTTAGATTTCAGCCAGATTAGAGAAGCAGTCAAAATGTGGTATCAGCTTTAGTTGAAACTCTCGATCATTAGCACCCCACAGAATGGAAATGATTGCTTGCCTCTACAAAGAGCTTGGATCTTTGTCACAAACCAATACAAAATTGGAGAAATATGTAGGATTGGAACTAGCAAAAAAGATATGGGATGAAGTCAATACACTTAGGGGCCCATTATGATATTGGGCGGATCGCCACCACTGGGCCAGCGGTGGCCACCGCCGGCCCGGTGGTGACGATCCGCCCGCAAAATGTCCCTGGTTCACCCCCAGCCATATTGCCATTGTGAGGGGCACCGCGGCGGACGGAAAGACTGTCTGCCACTTTTCCGTCGGTCGGATTGCCAGCCGGGTGGAAGAGGGAAACAATAAGGCAGGCACCGCCATCCATATTAGTATGCCTGCGGTGGAATGCCTTTCCATGGCGGAGACTCTGACATGGAAAGGCATGCAGTGAAAACGTTGGGAGCCCATTGTGGGCCCCCGGGGGTAGGGGGTGGTGTGCTGCACTTGAGGTGTACCTATGGTACCCCATTCATAGGCATACACAAGGTGGCAGGCACCGCGCGGTGCCTGTCACGTTGTGCATGCCAATGCACAACGTGCATATTTAACAATGTGGTGGGTGCTGCTCAAAACACCGCCCGCCACAATGTTAAATATGCGGGATGCGACCGTCAGGGTTGCAGTCACATCCTAATGGGCACACTGGGACGGCTGCACCTCTGGGGGTCGGTCCCGTTTACCGTTACAGTCCGCCCGCCATCGTAATGGACCCCTAAATGCTAGCATTCTAAGAGGAGCCAATTGGGCAGAATGCTACTTTTTAGTAAGTGGATTTTATTTAGGGGTGGGCAGAATTTGCGTAGTTGCGGTAAGCAAAGCTCAGCAAAACGGTAAAAATCAACACGAGCACGCCGAAATTCTGCGAACACGTGGAATTGCTTGTTCGCGATGCTTTTTTCCTGTTTGCGAATGCTGTTTGCGTGCTCGGGGGGCAATATCGCACGAACACGAATTTTGAGAATGCGAACAAGCAAAAAATTCTGCAAAGCCGCGGAATGCAGAATTTTGGGCAATTCCGTATCACCAAATTCCGCGAGCGGAACAGAATTTACCGCCCAGGCCTATTTTATATAGAACTCCGAAATTTCTTACACAAGTCAATCCTAGGTGGTTGGGTCATTGCTATCGATATCCCTCGGGGACTTCTGCTAAATTGGTCACATGTAATTGGTCTGTGTCCCCCTATGCAGGAATTGTGGAAAGGAATATTTCAGTATTTGGAGAAGGATTGGATTGTTAAATTAGCTCCCATGTATCTGGTGGAAAGTTTTGGGGTACAAGTCGCTTCTTGTTTAGACACTAAGCGACTCATTAGGATGGTGGGCGGAGGCAAGACTGCAGTGCTGGCGGGGGTGGAAAATGAACTTTTCCGCACTCCAGCAGCGGTCTTCGCTCCCGCTATATTACAATGGGCAAGCAGAGACCATTTCCCATCTACCTTGGAGCGATGTGAACTGCCATAAATATGTGCACGTCACCGCGGCGGTGGGAGCCAATAGAGACCCACCGCCATGCGGAAAGACGTCCCATCTGCCGTACAAATCAGGATGCCCCAGACAGCCCGTCACACCACAGCGGAGAATCCACTCAACCAGAGACAGCGGAAGAACAACAGCGGAGCGCGAAACCAGACTCCCGGTCTCCTCCACCCGGTCATGAATGCAATGAATCCAGCTTTACAATCCTTTCCGGTGCTGTACATCCTCCACTACCAGCAAGTAATGCACCGTTGCGGACAATGCCGCAGGTATGCAAATACACAACTCCGCACACAACCACAACACACAACTCCTGTGCTGACACACGATTCCTGTCCACATCAGACACTCTGGTGGAGACAGAAACACATCCCCCAGTGTACCCACACATGTCCTACCTGTCACATAATCACCCCTCCACATCCGTGTCACCCTTCAACCGTGAAATCCTCACAATCTCCCGGTTATGTCACCGCAGCGGTGCAGTGGTGGGAAAACCTGCACACAATGTAGTAGGCAAGGCCGGCTCCAGGCATGGGCAGTCCACATAGATTCACAGGGTCCCCCTCCACCCTGCACACACAACGCTTGCCACACCCATTTGTGAACATGCTGTGTGCTCCTCCTGTGCCCCCCTGCACAATTCATCTGCCAGGTGTACCCATACCCTGCACCTCACACACCAAACAACCAGGGAGCCTGGCTAAGAAGGTGGGGGCGAAGAGGAACACCCTGCACAGAAGCTCAGGGGCAGGGCATCCCTCCTTCTCACACCTACCTTCCACTCATGTCAAGCCAACTGAGTACAATTCCAAAATGAATTCTCACACTGCATATGAACATCCACTGAACTGTCCACACTGCCTGTCAAGTCACTCAGACACACCCCACACTGACACACAGCCACATACACATCCCAGATGTCAGCAGCAATGGATGACAATAAATGGCTTAGCCAAAAGTGAACTGGACAGTGATGGAAAACCATGGAGCAAGCCTCATAGCATCTGTACATCACCTACAAGAGAAGGAACATACCACACCACCCTCAGGACAACAAATCATACAAGGGTGGCACAGTGAGTCAAATTAAACCAAAGTGACCTCTGTGCAACAACTCTGGGATACATCAAGGCAAGCCATGCATAGGCACAGGTATGATAGGAAGTGTCTGAAGTCAAACAGTGACCAGCCACACATTTTTCTCAACTTGCTCGGCAAGTGTATGTCATCTGCACAACACACATGGCTCAATGTCACACTCCATGACTCTTAACACAAGTAGGACCTTCACTCATACCCCTCCTCTACCCACCTCACACCTGCAACACTCAACACCTGTGAGAAACACACATAATGGTGCAAATGATGTCCAGTGAGTTAAGTGACACTCCCTGGGGTGCATCCACAAACATCACACCCACACACAGGGATGCCTGAAACATTGCTGACACAAAAACTATAGACAAACACAAACCTCACAAACAACATCCACAGAAGCACAGCAAGCCCACATATGGCCACCCAAACATTGGGAAGACAATGGGACCCCAGACAGAACAGGAGTATACAACATTGTCACTCAGGACCAATGCACAGACACCATGCCCCAACACAAACAATAATTGCAAAATAAGAAATCAATCATGAACACCAACTGGGATCAATGGGACAGTAAGCAAACACAGACAAAGACACAACACCACCCATCAAGTCAACATGGTCTCGTAGTGTACCACAAGCATGCACAATCCTGACAAGTGACAGGTCAAATATAGGAGGGCATAGCACTATTGTGCACTCAAAACAAGCCCAGTAACAAGCATACACCTTGCTGCATGTAACAGAAACACAAGCAATGCACACCACACTTGCAACACACATCAGAATGTACCACAATGCACAAACAACTTCCACACAATGTCATGCATAAAGACCATCACACACACAGAGCATCTGTCAGCAGAAAGAGCCAACACAGGCCAAACACTGCATACATCCCCACCAAAAGCACAACAGATGCACATGCCAATCCATCACATAGCAAACCCAGCTGGACATCAGGGGGATGCACACCAGGCAAGTACAAGGCAACATACACTGACAGCACTGCATGCAGGCCAAGCAGTGTGTGCACATCAACCAAATCAGTAGCACACACATCTCAGTGCCACAATGTGTACTCCCACAACACAAATCAGCACAGCACACAGACAACATCACACTCAGGAAGGGGAGCAGTACCTCAGCAAACACATATACAGCTTACCAATACCCACAGATGCACAACTCAGGGACACCCAGGTGCAAATAACATGATCAGAGGAGTGTGCAGCACAAACATTTGCACTGCACATGAGCAACCATGACTGCAAACCTGTACAAGCAAATCACACATTGCTGATTGGGAAACTGTCCTGAGTGGCACATTGGTCCTGTGCACAGCTCAGCACCACAAAGCATAGTGTAACAAATGAAGCGGTGGGGAGGCACACACACTGGCAACCCAAGGGGTAGGTGACATGAGATTGAAGTGGTGTGTATGTCATTAGTGGACAGGTCAGGAGTGTACTATACACAAACACATAGAGGAGTCACTCACACTGGGTAGGCATCAGAAGCACAGATAGGGGATGGTATGACTCCACATCCCACATACCATACTGGAGCCAAAAATGGGTCAAGTGACAGCAATGCATGAGGAAACTAACAAATGATGTCAGTGTGGCTGAGCAGGTCTGCACAGTGAGCACAAACAGTAACAAGACACATGGCTGATCAACAAAACACAACACAGACTTGTCAGTCACACACTATGCATACTCACAGCTGGCAGCAACAACAAGTAGGTGTCCCCCAGGACATACTGCACAGAGCACAACCTACAACTCCTACATCTGAACACAATCTGAAGCACATGGCTGACAATTCAAACAAACAGGCACTCAGCTTCTGGGTTATACATGTGTACAGTTGGCACTGCACGGACACACACAAATCAACTCTACTGACCAAATCACCCCCTTCACACTTCATAACCACTCAAGTGCACACATACTAATGTACCCCAGTAACTAGGAAGACAGGCCATCACAAGATGACCACACATCAACACTGCTGTTCACACAACAAGAAAGTTCACACACAGATATGATGGACTCTGGCCACCCCGCAAGTAATCCTGTGGATAGAATTCCCCTCTGTTCTGGCATTGCATCCCAACATGACATGTGTAATATTTCGCAAACCTGACCATAGAATGATTAGGATAACAGTAGGTCTTCACAAACATCCATAATTGCACCCCCAAGCCTCAGAGTACAGAAGAACTAAAGTGCCTGTCACTTCTGGCAAACTCTGAAAAAGTAAAACAAGCAATTGGCAATGTTAAAGTGGCATACAGAGCACGTGTCACATGAAACTATACCCATACATAAAGCGTTTTATTTAGCAAGGACACTGACAAAGCAGACAACAAGAGTAACTGTCTTTATTACATAATACCCAGACAGGCATCAAAAGTAGACAAGAGCATGGTCAGTGGCCAGTCAATAGTTCAAGGTAGGCACATGTGTGCATGAGAACCTGCACAGGGAATGGGCAAACAAAGTGACAAACAGCAAGGCCAGTGGCCAGTCCATAGTTCAAAGTAAGCAAATGTGTGCATGAGAACCTGCACATGGAATGGGCATCCATAGTTACAAACAGCAAGGACAGTGGCCAGTACATAGTGCAAAGGATGGACATGTGTGCATGAGAACCTGCACAGGGAGTGGGCATCCAATGTTAGAAACAGCAAGGACAGTGGCCAGTACATAGTTCAAAGTAGGCACATGTGTACATGAGAACCTGCACAAGGAATGGGTGAGACCGTATACTGCCATGGTCAGCAACACAGCTAGGGGGATAACAATGGGCAGTCCAGACACTGTTGTGGGAGAGAAAGGTGTGGGAGGGGGACTTAGCCTCAGACTTGGCTGTCAGTCGAACTGGGAGGTGGCTGACTGTCGGGCCCAGTTGGAGGACTAGACCTGGGAGAGAGAGGACCAGCTGAGGTAGAGGCATCAGTGGCTTTGGGAGACGAATGGCTTCTTGGACTTGGTGGTGTGGTGGCACGTGGAGGCGGAGACATGCTGCCATGAGACAAAGTGTGTGAGGGAGAATGTAGAAGGGTGCCTTTCCACTTCTTGGGGATTTTATAGGAAATAATTGTCTTGGTAGGAGTGGGAAGTGGGGCGGGCACAACAGGCACACTATCCACCAAAGGTGCATCAGGTGCAGACGGTGGCCCTCCCTCTGGGGATCTTCTGGATCGGGCTGTACGCTTGGCCTGGCCTTGCCTTTTCCCCTCCATCCCCTGTTGACCAGGTGAACCCCCTATAGTGCCCTCCTTTCCCAGCTTCACAGGGGTGTGGGTGGGAGTTGAGGTTGTGGGTGAATCTGCCTTAGAGGGCTTTTTCTGTGGACTCTTAGCAGGCACCAGCTTCACAGCAGGCACGGCAGCGGTCTGCCTGTCTTTGGGATCCGCTTTTGGGACGGGAGTGTCATTGGATGGGGATGATTTTGAGGCATGTGTGCCTGAGGCCTGCTTCTTGGCTTGATGCCCCTGAGTGTCACCTGAAGGGATTTTGCCTTTGTGCTCCTGTGTGACTTTTGTTTGTTTGGGGGATGGTGTCTGCGCTCTGGCCTGCTTGGGGTGCTGCTGTTGTGTGCTGCGTGTGGTGTACCTGGAGCCTGTGGGCTGTGGTGTGTGGTCACTCTCATCAGATGTAGCCACTGGCAGGGGTGTGGCTGAAGGGACTGGAGCTGGACTCTGAGCCTGTGACAGCTTAATGGCTGCCGTCACTGTGGAGGACAAAGACTGGACAGTCCTGTGTAGCCCATCCACATCTGAATGAATGCCCTCCATGAAGGCAAAAACCTGTGCCAACTTCTTGTCATGGTCTAGGAAGGCATTCAGGAGAGTTGTCTGACCCACACACAGCTGGCGCAAAAGGTCCACAACCTCAACACTGAGGGCAGCAGGGGAGACACGGACAGGGGCAGCGGTGCCTGGGGGGAGGAGACTCTTCCCTTCCAAGTGGTGCGAGCACATGCAGCACGAGTGGAAGTAGCTGGGAGGGTGGGCACTGGATGATGTGTGGTGGAAGAGGAGGCAGATTTCCCACTCTCTGTGCCCGCCAACATCGAGGAGTCACCGCTGGCATCAGATGACATTGAGGTTGGTGTTTCTGGGCATGATTCCTCCAGGACACTCCTGTCCCCCTCCAAGGCGTGGAGAATCTCGCCGGGAGGTTTATTTTCCATGCTCGCGATTGGCAAATTGATGTTGCCGATAGCGAACGAGGAAAAAGTCTCACCGGGATGTTGATTTTGCTCACTCGCGGTCGCCAACTTGACGTTGAGCACCGCGAGCGAGCTTAAAATGCCCGCTACGCTACGCGTTTTTGCACTGTGCTACATGCGATTCGCATACCGGGCAGTTGCGCTTGCTACGCACACTCCGCGAGCGTAGCCTAGCTTTTCACCCAGGGTTAGTCACGATAAGGGGACAACACAGACACAGACTCCAAAATGTCATTTAGTAATGGCCATGAGCTCCTGCCATCCACCATGTCGTGCTTTGGTGCACATCTACAGTTGGTGCCAGATCTGTAGTTCTCACAATTTCGAGGTCAGGCACTGCACACATTGACAAAAGCACACTGCCGTTTGCTGCCAGGGGATGTCCCTGACTCCCCTAATGCAGCCAATGCCATAAGGCCACAACTCAGAATAAAACGTCAAGGTCCATTACGTCAATGACATGAGAAAGTACATGTAGCGAAAATGCATGACAGCTGCACCCAACAGAGTGACCACTTACAAGCCATTTCATCACACTAGCAATATCACAGAGCTCCGCACTGGTTCAGGGTTGGAATACATGCAGTCACTCACACCCAAAGTCACCCTTCCCAGAATACTCCCCCCAGCTGGCTGTTGATGGGCCCTCAAACGTCCATCCAGCTCTGGCTGTGTCACTGCCAAGATGCGGGCAATTAGTGGTGACATGCTCCTGCGCGCCAACCTGCCAGTCCGAGGGAGCAGCCCCAGTGTCATCTCTGCCACGTTTTTGCTCAGCCGGCATATGTCATCCCACCTCTTGTAACAGTGTGTGTGCCGTCGGTTGGAGACATGCAGAGCCCGCACCTTTCGTGCAATGGCCCTCCATACGGCCTTACACTGGTGAACTTTGAGCAGAAAACCCATATGACTCACTCTGTCCATTCAGTGATGGATCCCTGTCAAATTGGGCAGTAACTGTGAAGGCCAGGAGGGCTCACACTGCGGTCTAACGTGGGCCATCAGAACTGTCACATGCATGACCAATATGAGAGGGCAAACAGTGCCTACACATGCGAGTCAGTACACATAATGAAGAAAATGAAAGGGGGATGTTTATGAAGTACAACAATATGCTGTGTCATAGGTGAATTTCCACCAAGAGTGTCACCCTCAGGCATTTCACTCTTGTGCATAATGCTTACATATCCATGGTGGCAATATAAAGCCAAATGCACTTTCATCAGTACCCTCTGAACGAAAAGTTTTTGTAATGTCACAAATGAGCCTGTGAGAACCTCATGGACTCAAACATCCATTAGCACAGGCAATTTTTGTCCTGACTCCCACTTTCCAAACTTGCAGTGTCACTGTATGGCAGCAAAAACACTGCATATCCCTCCACTCCTGATATTCAGCGCGGGAAATGTGTAAAATAGGCTACAAACCCCATTTTCCTGAAGTCAGCATGCTAGGCAGTGTATCACACAAACTTACACTCTCAGGCACATACTGCAGCAGATCAACTTCTTGTGTGCACTCCCCTACTTTCACTCTGAAGCACTTACCATGACGTCAGAAGCACAATATAGCCTTCCATACTGTGTGAGCACCTCGTCCACTAGGACCTCCAGCTCCTCTGTGGTGAAGAGATGGGCCCTGATGGTCTTAGTCCTCGCCATCCTTGGGTCCAGCAGACAGCAACAGCAGCAGTTGGTGGTTCTACACATATATAGCCCCCTGGGGTAGTTTTAGTGGTTCTAAGCTGCTGCAATTGGTGTTCCAGGTCAGCTTTTTTCAAATGTGACCAATGACTGGCCCGCGGTACCAGAGCACGCCTACCGCAATTTTCAAAATTGCATTTCACTACCGCGATTGCGGTTCTCATTGGCTGTAAGGGCATGGGCATTGGCGGTGATACACCGCAGGGTCCAGCGGTCGCTACCGCTATCGTGCATCTTTCAATTGCATCCAATGACTGGCCCCGCGGTAGGGGAGCACGCCTACTACGATTTTCAAAATTGCATTTCACTACCGCGATTGCGGTTCCCATTGGCTGTAAGGGCATGGGCTTTGGCGGTGACAGACAGCAGGGGCCAGGTGGTTGCTACCGCGATTTGGCAGCAAAAAATGTATGCCTATGGCCATGGTTGTGATTCCTCCAAGCCTGGCCCATGTGTCCCTGGGCTTGTTCATATGCCCAAAGGACTCTGGTGATGTTGAGAGGGCTTCAGTCCCAGTGTCCGCTTGGTTTTGTCGCCTAGTTGCCCTCCCACCTGCCCTGCTGTACCGGACCTGTGGCGTCACCACTGTACTCTCCCTGCCCTCCTCAGATTGTGGGGCGGGCATCCTATGAGGCAGGGACAGTGTTGCAGGCAGCAGTGGTGGTGGTGATGGTGGAAGCCGCACAGGTCATTACAGCTGATGGTGGAAGCTGCACAGGTTGTTACAGCAGGGGTCAGTGCAGCTGTCTTTGTGGTGGTGGGGACAGTGTGGTCCTGGGACCTGTTGCACCCTGGTATGCCTGGATCCAAGAAATCTAGGGAGTCTGCATCCGAGATTCCATGTTCCCGGGGGGGGGGTGAGGGGGGGAGACTGGCTCTGCAGGTTGGTGTGGTCATCTGCAGCTATCAGTTCTTGGTCACCTGTGGAACAGAGGGGAAATGGTAATTGGAGTGCACCCCTCAACCTTGGTGTTGGATGTTTTGTTGTTGGTGCAAAAAAGAGTTTACAGTGCACACCATTATTTTAATTAGTTTCATTCCATTGCTATGATATTCATATTCTTTTTCATTAATTTAGAGTGCAACATGGACGGGGAGATCCACCCTGGTATCCCGCGTTGAATTAGGAAAATAAGGAAAAGGAGCGGATTTGTCACTCCTGTCCAGTGCACAGCCTGCTCGACCATAAGCTTTTGCTTAGTTGATAATCCAGTTTTGAAGGGAAAAAAATTCCAAAGTACTTCAAGTGAATTTCAGATGTAAATGTATTCTTCATTTGTAATCACACGTAAGATGCAGTAACATTTAAACAGCTTCTCATGCTTCAGATATGCCTATCCGGGCCTTTTTCTGAGCACGCGGAAAATGCACTGTACATCCCAATCTCAAAGCTTCTATTACCCAATGCATTTCGGGCCGTAAAAGGCCCTTCCTCAGGGGTTAACTGCAAGTGAAAGAACATAAGTGTTGAAATCGTAATTATTTTAAGAATACTAATTTGCACTGTTTCGACATATGAAGTGTGATCTTAAATACCAACCCAATGCAGCATTTATCCCTCAAACATAATTGTATTGCAACAGTGTAATCGTCTGACCCAGTCTCTCTCTTCGCTACTTCCCTACCAAAAATTTTGCAACTTTACCGATGACAGGTAACCACCCAGCTGTAAAAACCCTTGTCTATCCGTTAGCATCTCCCTTTCAAAAACGAAATATAAACGTAAAACAACCTCGTTCTCCCACATACCTCAATGGCTGTTGACAATCAAGTATATTACACTCAAGTTTTTCTCTGGAAGAAACAGCCCGCCAAAAAATTATGCTGATTTCCCCCTCTTTAAATTCGATGATCATGACTCCACCCCTTACTTGCAACCAATGACGTTTCACTACGGATGTTTACGTGTGGCAGCTTGAAAAACTACTGTATCCATCATGCATTTCTGCAAACAGTACAACATTATAAACGAGATGTTAGCCCACTACGTTTACATACAGATAAATGTAGCCCACAAAACCCAATCAGAACTTTCACCAAGCAATGAGGTATGTATGCCCCGCCCGCCCTTTAGATGATTAAAAAGCCAATACTTCAATAGGACAATTTCTTCAATGGTGACACGTCTTAATCATCTTTTAATTGATTTTTCAAAGTGCGTAGTTCAAAAAAGTTCATAATCCGAAAATGATGCAAACACAGTTCTCAGATCTTTTTTCTCGAGATGTAGCATCCTGCGTGTGCATATTTGGTTTGTTGATCCTTTTGTCTCCGGGTGCAACTTGTAATTAGGGCAATGTGATAATAGTGCAAAAAAGAGTTTACAGTGCACACCATTATTTTAATTAGTTTCATTCCATTGCTATGATATTCATATTCTTTTTCGTTAATTTAGCGTGCAACATGCACGGCGAGATCCACCCTGATATCCCGCGTTGAATTAGGAAAATATGGAAAAGGAGCGGATTTGTCACTCCAGTCCAGTGCACAGCCTGCTCGACCATAACCTTTTGCTTAGTTGATAATCCAATTTTGAAGGGATAAAAAAATTCAAAAGTACTTCAAGTGAATTTCAGATGTAAATTTATTCTTCATTTGTAATCACACGTAAGATGCAGTAACATTTAAACAACTTCTCATGCTTCAGATATGCCTATCCGGGCCTTTTTCTGAGCACGCGGAAAATGCACTGTACATCCCAATCTCAAAGCTTCTATTACCCAATGCATTTCGGGCCGTAAAAGGCCCTTCCTCAGGGGTTAGCTGCAAGTGAAAGAACATAAGTGTTGAAATCATAATTATTTTAAGAATACTACTTTGCAAAAATAAATAAATAAATAAATAAATAAAAGAATACTACTTTGCACTGTTTCGACATATGAAGTATGATCTTAAATACCAACCCAATGCAGCATTTATCCCTCAAACATAATTGTATTGCAACAGTGAAATCGTCTGACCCAGTCTCTCTCTTCGCTACTTCCCTACCAAACATTATGCAACTTTACCAATGACAGGTAACCACCCAGCTGTAAAAACCCTTGTCTATCCGTTAGCATCTCCCTTTCAAAAACGAAATATAAACGTAAAACAACCTCGTTCTCCCACATACCTCAATGGCTGTTGACAATCAAGTATATTACACTCAACTTTTTTCTCTGGAAGAAACAGCCCCGCCAAAAAATGATGCTGATTTCCCCCTCTTTAAATTCGATGATCATGATTCTACCCCTTACTTGCAACCAATGACGTTTCACTACGGATGTTTACGTGTGGCAGCTTGAAAAACTACTGTATCCATAATGCATTGCTGCAAACAGTACAACATTATAAACGAGCTGGGTGGTTACCTGTCATCAGTAAAGTTGCAAAATGTTTGGTAGGGAAGTAGCGAAGAGAGAAACTGGGTCAGACGATTTCACTGTTGCAATACAATTATGTTTGAGGGATAAATGCTGCATTGGGTTGGTATTTAAGATCACACTTCATATGTCGAAACAGTGCAAAGTAGTATTCTTAAAATAATTGCGATTTCAACACTTTTGTTCTTTCACTTGCAGTGAACCCCTGAGGAAGGGCCTTTTACGGCCCGAAATGCATTGGGTAATAGAAGCTTTGAGATTGGGATGTACAGTGCATTTTCCGCATGCTCAGAAAAAGGCCTGGATAGGCATATCTGAAGCATGAGAAGCTGTTTAAATGTTACTGCATCTTACGTGTAATTACAAATGAAGAATAAATTTACATCTGAAATTCACTTGAAGTACTTTGGAATGTTTTTCCCTTCAAAATTGGATTATCAACTAAGCAAAAGGTGATGGTCGAGCAGGCTGTGCACTGGATGTTTTGTTGTTACATGTTATACACCACACAGTTTACATTGATATCACATTGTCTGCACAGTACTGAGGATCATGACATGATGTGGAGGTATATACATTACTTGTCCATGGTGTGAAATGTCAATAGAGAGTATGCGTCACTTGTAGATTGTGTGATTACAAGGACATGACATCATCTAACAACTAGCAGCACAACAACTTTGTGTGAAGCATCTTTGTTGTTTACTGTGCATGGAAGACATTTCATCTGAGCATGAACTACACATTGTGATTTCATGCTAGGGGTGGGCGGAATTTGCGAAGTTGCCTTTTGCAAAATTTCGCGAAATGGCATAAAATCTCCGCGAACACGCAACATTTTACGTGCTCGCTGAGATTTCGGGGGCAGGGCTTCTTTGCGAGTCCACATATTGTATAGTGCTTTTCCTACACTACAGCTGCGTAAAGGGCCAGAAGAGTTGTCTCCCGTGACCATGTGTGTGCTACCTTGTTGGGTAAATGTATAGTGCTTTTCCTACACTACAGCTGCGTAAAGGGCCAGAAGAGTTGTCTCCCGTGACCATGTGTGTGCTACCTCGTTGGGTAAATGTATAGTGCTTTTCCTACACTACAGCTGCGTAAAGGGCCAGAAGAGTTGTCTCCCGTGACCATGTGTGTCTGTAACTTTGCCACCGCGCCGAAAAGCGCCGGGGTCCCTTGAGTTTGCTGGTCACACATTTTTTTGGCTGATTAATGCGTTACTGAATTTGAGCTTCAACTCGGGCACCTGCTTTATTTATATCTGTAAGTGCTTTGTGTTGAGGTTTAATTTTTGTGACAGGAGCATCGTGCCAGAATGAATCCTGCCCTGCATATTTATCCAGGAAGATGCCACCGTTTTGTGCAATACCTCTACCCTCAGTCATGCCCCCAAATTCCGTTCCACCGCGGATCGCGGAAGTTTCAACATTTTCGCGTCCTGAAAATGCCGATATTTCGCAAGAATTTGTCGCCCACCCTTATCTCATACATACCTTTGTCATATCATGTGCTTTGCTTTCTTTTTACTACTGACCATGCTTGTTATTTTTTCATATGGGCCTTGATGCTCTGCCCCATGGCACTTACAGATAGCATTCAGTGCTGTGCATGATTGTGCCCTGAATTTCTTCAACATGTGATTTGGTGAGTCACACTTTGGTTTCTGTGACAGTTATATACGCTTTGCTGTCTGCACACTGGAAGTGGGTATTGGATCTCTGCCAAGTTTGGTGGGATGTGAGGGCTGGTGTGGTCATATGGCTCCATGTTTTTTAGAGAAATGGTGGGGTGCATGCATTGTCTCCTTACCTGTTCTGTGGCACATTTTGGGTGAAGTTCTGACACAATCTTTCTGGGTGTGTGGTGGAGTGCCCCATCCTGCTGATCTGTGGGACAAGGGGGCCTGGTGAGAGTTGTAGTGCTGCCTTGTCATCCCCACACACTACTCCCTGTGAAAATGGCTACCTACCTGTTAGGTGAAGGTGAACAATGCAATGGGTGGGGGAGTGCTCCATCTAGCTCAGCTATGGGACACGGGGGCCTGGTGGGAGTTGTAGTGCTGCCTTGCCACACCCACACACCACTCCCTGTGAAAATGGCTACCTACCTGTTAGGTGAAGGTGAACAATGCAGTGGCTGCCACATGCTTCTGGGTGGGGGGAGTGCTCCATCTAGCTCAGCTATGGGACAAGGGGGCCTGGTGGGAGTTGTAGTGCAGGCCTCCCAACCACAAACACCCCTCCATGTGAAGAAGGCTACCTACTTGTAAGTTTTGTTGTTGAAATAAAATGGCTGGCACATGCTTCTGGGTGGGGTGGAGTGCTACATCCTGCTCAGGGGTGGGACAAGGGGGACTGATGGGAGTTGTAGTGCTGGCTGCCTAGCCACAGATACCCTTCCCTGTTGAGATGGCTGGCTCCTTGTGGAGCTGAGGAGGAAATGTTTACACATGGCTCTTGGGTGGGGGGAGTGTTCCATCTGGCTCAGGGTGGGACAAGAGAGCATAAGATGGCTACCTACATATGAGTTTGAAGAGAGCAATGCAATGGCTGCCACATGCTTCTGGGTGGGGGGAGTGCTCCATCTTGCTCAGCTTTGGGACTGGGGTACCTGGTAGGAGTTGTAATGCTGCCTTGCCACCCCCACACACCCCTCCCTGTGAAAATGGCTACCTACCTGTTAGGAGAAGGTGAACAATGTAATGGCAGACACATGCTTCTGGGTGAGGGGGAGTGCTCCATCGTGCTTATTTATGGGACTAGGGTACCTGGTGGGAGTTGTAGTTCTGGCTGCTTGTACACATGCAACCCTGGGAATGTTGCTGGCTACCTTTGGGGTTATTCAGAGGGAGTGAATGTTGGATCTGTGAGACATGTGTTGGGGAGTGTGTGGTGCACATGAATGCATTTGGGCCTAGGAGGTGTAGCTTTGTAGTTGTGCAAGACAGTACATAGCGGTGTGATTGTAGACATTTGTTTGTACTTACCAGCCTCCACTCCCTCGGCTACTCCTGTGAGACTCTCTGGATGCAGTATGGCAAGCACCTTCTCCTCCCATTCAGTGAATGTTCTTGGTGGAATGGGAGGGCCACCGCCAGTCATCTGAGCTAGCTGACGGTTCTTGTTGTTCCTCTCTTTCACCTGCCTCTTGAGGTCATGCCACTGCTTCATGATCTCCTTTTTGGTTCGCGGGGTGGTCCCGACTGCATTTACTTTGCTGACTATCCTTGCCCACATTTGTGTTCTGGTGGCTAATGGTGTCTGTTGGACCAGGTTACCAAACAATTGTGGTTCTACTCTGATTACCTCATCTACCATGACTGACAACTCACTGTCAGTGAATTTGGGCATTTTCTTCTGTGTCATGGTGTGTGATGTGAAAATGGGTTGAAGGTGCAGGTGTGAGAGTGGTGGTGGTGATGTAAGTGGTGTGTGTGTGTGTTGTTGTGCTGGTGAGATGTGTGGTGGTTTGACTCTCCTTTGTGCTGTAGGGTTTAGTTCCTTCAGGGGTGGAGTATTGCAAAGGATTCTGGTCAGGGAAGGGGCTGGTTTTATACTCAGTTATGTGGGTGTGTCAAAATGGAGTATTGCTGTCAGGTGTGTTGTGTGGGTTGTCCTGGGATTTGTATTTTTTTAGTTGCCATGGGGATGTGTCATTGGGGTGTGTTAGGTGTTTTGGGGGGCTGAGCTTGTTTGATGTGTACACTTGGTGGCCTTTTTGTGTGTGTTTTTTTGTGGACCGCCATATTTGTTCCTGTGCGGCCGCGGTGGTAGGTATGCAACAGTCCTTCCGCCGGCTCTCCCATTCATCACTGTTTGTGATCGCGGAAGTCGGAAACAGCAGATCATCATCTCAATGGTATTCTAATTGTACTTGCGGTCACTCTGCTGGCCTTGCGGCAGTTTGGGATTTTTCCGCCCCAAATTCGACCGCCACGTATGGATTTTCAGCTTCTCTGCCCACTACCGACAGTCTTTCGTAGCATCATTCTGCCGCTGTCAGATTTTTCTGGTGGTTGATCCTAATCGGACCACCGGTTTTGCCTCGGTACCTGCAGACGGTTAATTTCCGCTACCACGGCAGCTGGGATGGTTTTCCGACCGCCATCCTAATCGACCCCTAAATTGTTTAGCCACTATATGTGGCAATGGCCGGATCCTTATTACTGCAAAAGTGGCGGACACAGTTGATCCCCACAAAAGGGGAATGGATGCAAAAAATGAAGCATGTGAGAAATAAGGAATGGCTATACGCATGCGTAGCAGGGGTATTAAGAAATGTGATCAACTATGGGTGAGGTTTATGGAAGAAGCCGCGGGGTAGATCTAAAAGCTTGGGTGAAACCTTATTGCTTCTTTGCACATTAAGTACTTTATGCATATTCACTGGATTAAACTAGAAAGGAAGCTGTCTATATTTCTTCTCTATATCTATTTTACTCAGAGTTCTGTAATGCAGTTTTTTGTTCCTAGATTCCTAAATTAATTCTGTGATGAAATGTGTTTTATATATATTTATTATTGGTGCATGCACGTCATGAATTGATGCATTTTATTGCCATTTTTGGATCTAAAAAAAAATGAGTAAAGAATGTTCCTGAGAGACGCTGTAAGGGCATGCACTCGGTGTGGCATCCTCCCCAGCCCGGATACATGCAAATGATCACACCACACACGGAGCTTGGTATTACAAATCTTTATTCCTCATTGTGTTACCATTATCAGAACATTCTATATCCTGATTTCTATCACCCATGCACTTACGTCACTGTTCTACGGAGTCCATCAGGAACCAAAAAGGTACCGTCATCTCTAACTCACAAGACACTACATCTCCCTCTTTGTTAAATAAAAAGATCAAATAATACATATACGCATCACAGCTGTTTTGTAAGTTGTAAATCAAACGCCCAGATCTGGTCATGTGAGATAGCGGAGATACAGGAGAAATGTCCATGGCTGGCACTGGTGACAGAGACACTGGTACAGCCATTGGGTTCTTCATATTCTCAGGTGTTCAAGTCTCACTTCTGACATCTGGAGCTGGCAATGTTCAAGATAGGTGATTGAAATGTGAAGAATCTTGTGTAATGGACTTTCCAGGACGGTGAGCAGTCACCATGTTTGCTATAACAGTCACAACCATCAGTGAATAACATCAAAAGAAGCATCAGACTTGCATTTCCATTTCTGCCTGACAATAACTTGGTCGCCTCTTTTGAACACAGTGCTCCGAGCACAGCGGCATCTATTGGCATAGGTATTCATCTGGCTTTTGTGAGACGTGTCAATAGTGTGAAGTCTATCAAGGCCTATAGATCTTTGATTGGTCCATAGTGGCAACTTGGTACCTATGGCTCTCCCAAAAATTAAGGTGTCAGGGATTTCTTTCACCTGAGGTAGGATGCTGAGTTGACCTGTATGCATGAAACGTTAACTGATTAACTGATTTGAGTTCAAGCTTTTCCAGTGTGACGCACTGAACGGTCTTCTTGAGGATGTTCATAAATCTCTCGATTCACCTGTGGCCAGAGAGGTGTGCTTTTCTGATGCTTGCATTTAGATGAGCGAAAACATCTTTAAACCCTTGATTATTATAACGTGGACCATTATCAGATTTCAAAATCGAAGGAAACCCCATGTTACAAAGAACCTTTCTAATCTCTCAATGACTCTGTCATGAGTAGCTGACAACAGATCTTCAACAAAGGGAAATTGGGAATCCTCATGAACAATTACTAGTAGGTGAAGTCCATTGTCAAGGGGTCCAAAGAAATCAATTGAAATCTTCTCCCATGCATGCTTTGGAAGATTAGACATGTTTAACGGATGAGGGTTTGTCTTGGATGACAAGCAGTTGCAAAAATGACATGCCTTTTACTCTTTTCAATTTTTTCCTCAAGACAAGGAAATCGTACTTGGTCCAATAGTGCTTGTTTCGTAGCAACAACTCCATGGTGTCCCTCATGAGCCAGTTCAATAACCTGCTGTCTCAGAATTTCAGGTATGACAATTCTTGACCCGTGTAAGATAATGTCTTCTGCAGTAACTAAAATTTCTTAATGCAGATTTTTGAATTCCTGGTATTCAAGGTCATCATAAAGAGGTTGATTATGTTTTCGCCATGCCTGGTGTGTAGTAATGTCTTTGAGTATTAGCAATTCATCAGTACTTGTGGCAGCAATGATTTGTTCTATTGATATGGCAGGAGGGTTAACGGATTTCACAATGAAATTCACATTAGCATCAGCCGCCTCAAAGGTAGTGCCATGATCCTGTCTTGGGACATGTGAGAAGTAGTCAGCAGGGTTCTGATCTTTCCCTGGATGGTGTACAATCGTATAATTATACTCCTGCAATCGCAAGCCCCACCTCCCAATGTGAGGGGCATCTTGGCTTTAGGATTGCGTAAAATGGTGAGCAGTGCTTGATGGTCAGTGATGACTTTGAAATGCTTTCCATATCGCAATCCATGAAAATGTTCACAAGTCCACACCACGGTGAGACTTTCTTTTTCAGGTTGTGAATAGGCATGTTTTGTCAGTGACAAACTTTGGCTAGCATAAGCCACAATGTGTCTTAGGGTATTTGGATTATCAGTGGGCTGGGCAAGAATGGCACCCAACCCCACTGGACTTGCATCAACATCAACCTCCATCTGTAGTTTTGATCAAAATATGCCATTTCAGTGGCGTTCTCAATTGCATGTTTGATTTTCTTGAAGCTGTGTTCACATTCACTTGACCATTGAAATGGGACATTTCATTCATTAAGGCTATCATTGGGGCATGCACACTGGCAAAGTCAAGTATATACCGTGAACAGTAACTGGCCATACTAATGAAGGATTGCAGCATGGTTGCATCTTGTGGGGGAGAAGTGGATGACAAGGCTTGTACTTTAGTTAGATCAGGAGTCATTCTCCTACCAGAAAAGATATCACAAAAGGACTTGAGTTTAGTTTGATGAAACTTACACTTTGCAGCACTAAAAATTAGCGCCTAGAGCAGCAAGTATACAACACACTTTTGAAAGAGCTTTATCATGTTCCTTTCGTGTGGCCCAAAAAAACAGTATGTTATCACTGTAATTGAAAGCATTTGTGACAGTCTGTATTAGCTATGAATTACATCCTGAAACAGTTCTGCAGCTGATGACACTTCGAAACTTAGCATTTTGTATCTAAATAAACCAACATAAGTCAAAAAGGTAGTAATATACCTGTAATTTGCTTCCAGTTCGAGCTGATGATACCATTTGTTCAAATCAAGGTGGGAAAAGACCTTGGTTCCATTCTGCTGCATAATTATGTCAGCAATGTGCAGATCTGGATGTCGTTCTCTTTCAATTGCCTTGTTCGCTTGACCCATATCAATGCAAATGCGCACGGTTTCTCCACTATCCTTTTTCGGCACTACCACTATGGGTGATACCCATGGCGTCGGACCAGTAGATTGCTCAATGATGTTGTGCTTTAAGAGTGTCTCAAGTTCTTTCTCAACAGCCTCTTGTAAATTAAATACAATTCACAGTTGTTGAGCAATAGGATGAATGTCCTCATTTATATATGAAATTGCACTCTCATAGTCTTAAGTCTTCCCGGTCCATGAAACAAGGATGGAAACTGATTCACTATCCTATGATAGACATTGACATTGTAGTTGACTTAAATCATTACCTTGTCAGCAGCAGTACTGAAACTGAGTAAACATGCACTTTCTGAAGCAACCGGCAAGACATGAATCAGTGCCTATATTTTCGTCTGTTGATGCTTCACAGTTGCAATGAAAAAACCTTGACTTTGCAGTGGAGTCTAAGAAACCCACGTTTACACTTTGCTTTTCGACAGAGTTGAATGGGGCACTGGGGACAGTTCATTGTACTTTTCCACTAGCATAATGTGTATTCCTATGCCACTGTCTATGATAAAAAATATGGAGCATCCATTCACTTTCAGTGTGATCTTGGGACAGTGTCCAAATCAATTTCGCACTTTCACTTGTCGACCTAGCTTTGACCAACATTTTTTCTTGCACTAAGCTAATCCTACATGTAGCAGTCAACATTGATATTGCACAGCCATCTTCCTTGCTGTAGCTTGACAATGATGGTGACAAACTTTTAAACGAGGAAATTGATGACAATTGATCAGTTTCTACTTGCCTCAACTGATGTGGTCGCTTGGCCTAGTTGGATGCGCAGAATATAGCATCTGGAACGTTTTGGCATCCATTTTTTTTTCTGAGCGTGAAACACTTGATCTTTCCTCCATTTTATTTCTTGACGTGATCCACTTGATCTTTCCCTCACTAAAGGCTCTCTTTCTTGCTGCCTTTGCATATCTCTCCAATGGCGGGACATTTACCTTCATGTGGAAGGGAACATTCACATTGAAAACACAACTTCTTTTTCTTTCAAGACATTCCTTTATGGCCTTCTGTCTTGTGTTTCGCCTTACTTTTTACATGCAGCACTAATTCATTTTGGGCCGTTTTGGCCTCCATGTTAGCTGCTTGTTTGTCAGCTCTTTCTTCCAATCTGGCAGCCATGAGTACTCGTTTCAAGCTGGGTGTCTCTTTCAACATTCATTATCTGAAGGACCACAGCACACTCTCCCGGAGAGCACTCTTGGTTCTGCAGGTCACAGGGGTTTACATAATCCCCTATCTTGTCACCAGTTGTAGCTTCCTACACAGCCCAGGTACGTGTAAATGATCATGCCACACACAGAGCTTGGTATTACATGTCTTTATTCCTCAGCGCGTAACTGTTAACTGAACATTCTATGACATGAATTTTATCACCCACACACTTACATCGCTGTTCTACGGAGTCCATCAGAAACCAAGAGAGACCCGTCATATCTATCTCACAAGACACTACACTTGGGGCCCTGACTGAGTGGTGCATTTAAACCTAGGGAAGCAGCAGATAATACAGTGAGATTGTCAAGTAGGAAGATGGCAACCAGAATAATGGCATTATATTAATTGCAATTTTCTAAACTAAAGGCAGATGAGAACCATAAGAATTTGGGTACATTAACTGATTTGTAGCACCACAGTTAATGAACTGAGAGGAAGTGTATCCAAAGCAAAAAAGCAGTCACAGTACCAACAAATGTCCACGAAGAAAGATACAGCTAGTCACTCCCCCATTCTCTACCACCACTAGCAATAATGCTGCATTTAATACAAGCACACAATACATCAGCCCATCAGGGTAAATTTTAGGAAGATCAGTATCCAGATCAGATCTTAGGTGTATGACTTGAAAATATCACTAGAGGGCCAGGCTCTGAAATTATATTTTACAAAAGCTCTACTTATTATCTTTGCCAGTTGTATTTTAGTAGTTTTGTCCCCTCATTTTACAAATTATTCTCTGAACATGAGTTTTTGTTAGAGAGTACAAAACACAAATGTCAAATAATATATATTGATCATTCAACCAGTCAGCAATAGTTTATTCAAGATCCATAAAAGTTATAGAGGAGGGTCATTTTGACTCAGGTGGGGTGCCCAACAACCAATCAGGGTGGTGAACGCCATTGCCAGCGCTTCAGGCAGGAGACATCCCATTCTAATGGGAGATTGCTGTCTATGTTACATGCATCTCTGTGATGAAAATGCATCTCCCCCTTGCACCCTTGCTACCATTGAAAGTCAAGCAGGTCACCACCTACTATGAATTGTAAAAGAAAAATGTCAATGTCATGCACGTATTTTTCTCACTATGCATCAGGCATAGTCTGACTTTTACTGAGTGAGTCTTTCATGAAGGTCTCCAGCAGGAAAACCTGTGACAGACGCTATGCCCTATAGTGAGTGGAGCATCTGCAACAGTGCCACAGTGACAAAATGGGAGATGGGTTGCCGGGTCAAACATTTCTAAAATCAAAGACAGAAGGGGATCTGCCATCAGAAATGTGGCAGAACCCGGGGGCATATCATCAAGGACCGGCGATAATTATCACTAAGCGCACTTAGCGCTAGGATATTTATCGCTGAGTAACGTGGAATTTTATCGCTGAGATAGCGTGCTATTAGCAACGCTTATCTCAAAAGCGATAAAATTCCAAGCGCTAACTGCCAAACGTGAGATTATCTCTGGAAGTCCAGCGATAATCTCACAAAGTTTGCCGATAGCTTGATGACAGGGCAAGGCATACTTGGCCATGATATCCACCTTCCATGGGATATCAGGGCTAAGTCAGTCTTGAAGCAGGCGTAAGGAAAGTAGCGATAACAGAGGTTATCACTACTTTTCTTGCCGATATGCTTCTTAGCGTGAGGCTTGATCATAGGAGAAATGTCGCTTAGCGACATTTCTCCCATTATTCTGGGGAGGAATGCCCACTTTGCATCTCATTAGAGAGGCAAAGCTGGACAATTAAGGGAAAGGGCGAAGAAGCATGGATTCCCTTTTTAGCGTGTTCTTGCTAATAGGGCGTTAAAATTATCACCGCTTTTCGTCTGAAAGCGGACCCAAAAGCGGCGATAATTTTTTAACGCCTCGTTGATGATATGTCCCCCGGAGAGTTAATTGTGTAGATATTTCAATTTAAAGACTTGAGGACATGAGGGTTTATGTCCTTGGCGACTGGATCCTTGAAGGCGAAGTTTTAGAGCATGGGGTCTTTCCTGGTGCCTCTGTCTCTTTCCCCAGCTCAATGAGATTAACTACAGCAGGCATTAAGAGGTTTCAACAGAGAGAGAGAGAGAGAGAGAGAGAGAGAGATGAATGGGGATGGGCAGGGAAGGGAAGGGAAGGTAGAGAAAAAGTGATCAGAGAGGGGGAAAGGAAAGTAGAGAAAGAAACTATGTGTGGATGGAAAAGAGAGAAAGAGTTAACCAGTTCGGCCCTGTTTGTAGGGGCCCAATTCTGGGATTCCATTTTACCAATCTGTGCTTTAATAGAGCTGTTGTCAAGGTTCCCTATAGTTGACCTAATGGGCTGACACATCTGAAAAGAGTATCAGGGTTGAACTACACAGATGACCAAATTACATGTGATACCTAAAACGACAAAGAGAATAAACGCTGAACTCTTCCGAAAATTGGAAGGCCATTCGGTGCAATGCTACCTGTTTCTTGCTTGGGGAAAAGAGTCAGACTTTTTAATGAAAGACTTATTACAAATTTTATGGGCATTCGAGTCTGCTAACTGATTCCTAATGGCTGTCAAGTTAATCTGCAAAATATCTTAGTTTTCACTTTCATGTGTGTGATATGTAGGCCTGAATTTTGATTATTCCAGCGTATTCGTAGTAATTTTGTGAATTCTGTGTTATTCTTTGATGAGAAATTACTAATAATTATATGACTACTCCTGCTCACGTAATGAAGAGAAATTTGAGCAAAAAAATCTACACCAAGAACACATTTAGCAAGTGCCTTGCTATTGGTGTTCTGCTGCATATAGCACTGTTTATTAGTGCAAAGTGCATCCTCAAGTCTATTTTGTACACAAGGGAGCATTTTGCATTGAGAAATAGCGCTAAATGCAGAATTCCTCTGTTCACGTAATTCAAGCATATTCTCGCAGGATTCTTTTATAATTCTGCTTGATTACTGTACATTGAATTCCGCGCATTACGCCCACCCCATTAAATTGACTGCATCAGTCCATTGAGGCAGACTGACATCTGTCCAAATTCAAGGCCTGATTCTCAAAGATAAACTTACACTTTTGTATAAATGTATATTTCTTTCGAATTCAATAGTAAGTTTACGAGTGCTGAGACTTTGTAGTCGGGACGGAGAACTCCACATATACAAAGATGGGCATGTTTTATCTTTTTATGTGTTGAGTTTTCAGCCCTGATTGCAGAGTCTCCGCAGTCATGAACTCACTATTCTAAATGGGTTTTCGTGAATTCCAAAATGTAAACTTATACAAAAGTGTAAGTTTACCTTTGCCAATCAGGCCCTCAGTGTTGTCCAACTCTATATAGATATAAAGAACTAAAGAGATGACTATGGCCTCAAAGCTGGCATTACTGGACCATACCAAGAGAAACACACTCTACATCCCGCAGTAGTCATTTGCAAAAGTGTGAATAACATGAGCACTAGGATAGATACAGTGCTTTTTTTTTTTTTTTTTTTTTTGAAACCGTTTATTGCAATCTCAAATATATACAGGTATGGGCCTACAACCTTCCGGCCGGCCGCTAAAGTGACGATAACAAATGACATACATACAATGAGGCACTTAGCTTTACATAGACACTAAGGCAGGAGGTATCCACAACGCGGGCCATATGGCTCTGAGCCCACAATACGGTTTCATTTTATACAACACAACAACATAAATAAACACACACCCGCAAGGCAACCCACGATCGAAAGTGGCAGCACGTGCTCCTCAAATGGGGGACCCCAAACCATCCACTGAAAACCCCCGAGAGGGGAAGGGAAACAGGTCCGGGACTGGGAGAATACTGTGCTCGGAACTGAGGGAGGGAGTAAACTAGGGGGATGGAGCTGGTGAAGCGGGAGGCAACAACGGCGGCTCGCAGATATCCCCGCGGTAGGCGTTCCAGGGGCCCCATATCTTCACCCATGCCCCAGGCTTACCCCGCGCCACATACACCACCTTTTCTCGGAACATGCACCAATCCATGTGTTCTTTCCAGGCCGACACCGCCGGGGACCTCTGGGATCCCCACAGCTGTGCAACGTCCCGTTTAGCCACCATATAGCCCAGAGTCACCCATCGCGTCTGCGGAACCGAGTAATCGGTCGGTTCCCACACATTCAACAAACATCTCCTCGCTTCAGGCAACAGCGCGACATGCGTAACCGCTCGCAGGACCTCATGCACACCACGCCAGAATCGCTCCACCCTCGGGCATTCCCACAAAATGTGCAAAAAGGTCGCTGAAGCACCACACCCACGCTTACACAATCCGTCCTCGGCATAGCCCATACGCAGAAGCCTTGGCCCCGTCATGTACACCCGGTGGAGTATCTTAAGCTGGACGAAACGAAGGCGAGCCGGGATGGCCACCTCCTTCGGAGAGGCCACCGCGGAAATCCAGTCCTCGTCGTCCAACTCCAGCCCATCGGCAACCCAGGCCTCGCGGAGGCCAGTCAGTAAGCCCGAGCGATCATTTATCAGTTTCTTGTAAATGAGGGAGATCGTGCTGTCCGGAACATGGCCATCTAGCACTCGATCCTCCAGGGGGGAGGACTCCGGGATGGAGGCCACGTCTGGGAAGACGGAGCCCAGCGCGTGACGGACCTGCAAGTACCGAAAGTATTCACTGCCCTGCAGCTGAAACTCCGCCTGCAACGTCTCGAATGTTTTAAATCCTCCCCTCGTCCAGAGATCCCCCACTGTACTGATGCCTATAGTGTCCCACTGCTCAAAGCCCTTCGAGGTCCACAGAGAGCCCAACCTCTCAGACGCATACAGCGGTGACGCCCGGGTCAAACGGTCCTTCCAGCCCATAGCTGCATTAGCCGCGTGCCATACTCGCACCATGACACGCGTGGGTCCCGTCAAGCGGGAATCGGGCACACTAGCGTAGAGCGCTCGATTGTAGTCGCTACCGGGCAGGAGCATCTTGTCCATTTCAAATGCCGGGTTTAGGGCGGGCCCATAGAGGCCCTGATTAATTGCAGCTAACTGGGAGGCCCAGTAATACCGTTTAATATCCGGGAGGGCAATCCCTCCGTCGTACCACGGGAGCGTCAACTTTGCCAAGGCTATACGCGGCCTCCCATCCCAGAACAGGCGGCGCTGTAAACCTTCCACTTCACGGAAGTAGCGCGCTGGGACCAAGTCCATAGTGTTCTGGAGAGCGTACAGGAAGCGCGGCAGTGACATCATCTTGAACAACGCCGCCCGGCCGAGCGGCGAAAGTGGCAAGCGCCTCCAGCGCGCGACATCCTCCTTCAAGCGCTGGAGGGGGGGAAGCAAATTTCGCTCGTAGCGGGCCACCGGGTCCAGCGTAATGTAGACACCCAAGTATCGAAATCCCTCCGAGGCAATCTGGATCGGACAGCCCCGCGGGAGGACAGGAGCCTCCCCGGAAAGCACATAGACACAGGATTTGGCCCAGTTGATGACAAGGCCTGAATTGCGGCCAAAAGAGTGCAGAACATCAACCAGGACCATCAGTGATTTGCGCGGGGAGGCTAAGTACAAAAGGATGTCGTCTGCATAGAGAGACACGCGGTCCTCATACTCAGGGGTCCAACGGAGACCTCGGATAGAAGGGTGCCACCGCAGCCACTCTGCCAGGGGTTCCAAGGCCAGTGCGAACAGGAGCGGCGACAGGGGGCAACCCTGTCGCGTGCCCCGTCCCAGCACGAATGGGGCCGAGACTCGACCATTCACCACCACCTGCGAAAGTGGGTCCGAGTACAACAATTTGACCCAGCTGATGAAACCCGGCCCAAAGCCAAATTTCGCCAGCATCGCCCAGATGTACGGCCACTCGAGTGTGTCGAACGCCATAGTGGCGTCCAAAGACGCCAAGATGGCCGGCTCCCGCACGAACGGAACACGCGCTAGCACGCCGTGCAGGCGTCGCAGATTAAGAGCCGTATTGCGATGGGGGATAAAGCCGGACTGGACTTGGTGGACCAGGTCGCCCACCACGCCGACCAGCCGGTTGGCGAGCACCTTGGCGAGGATTTTAGGTTCCGCATTCAAGAGCGAGATAGGCCGATAGGATGTGACCCGATCTCGAGGTCTCCCCTCCTTGTGGATGACCACGATGGTAGCCAGACGCTGGTCCGGCGGGAGGGAGCCCCGCGAGTGGACCGCAAGGAACATTGCGTGGAGGTGGGGTGCCAGTACATCCGGTCGCAGCTTGTATAACTCGATAGGAATGCAGTTCGGGCCCATGGCCTTGCCAGAAGCGACCGAGCGGATGGCGAGGGCGATTTCGTCCGAGGTGGGGGCGGCATCCAGCAACTCCCTGTCCTCCACAGAAAGGGAGGGGAGCGCGATGTCACGCAGCAGGGCATGGGAATCCTCCTCCGAGCAGGGAGAAACCGGGGAATATACCTCGCGGAAATAATCCGCGAAGCAAGAAACAATGCCTTCCGGCTCAATGACACGCACGCCATCCGTCCTCTCAATCAGCGGGACCACACGACTCGCTCTCTCCTTCTTATCCAACCACGCAATCAACTTGCCCGCCTTATCACCCACATCATACAATCGCCCCTGTTGCTCTCTGCTGAGGCCCCTGGCCGCCTCCGTGACGAGGGCCCTATAGGCCGCCTGCTTAAGGTGCAGAACGTGGAGCGCAGCGTCAGTCACCCCACTCCCCAAATCACCCTCCAATTCAGTAATTTCGGCCTCCACCCGGGTCACCTCCTCCTGTGCGCGCCTCCGGGCATGGGAAATAAAGGAGAGGGCCTCCCCTCTCAGCACTGTCTTGAAAGCCTCCCACAGGGAGATAGCCGACAGGACTGACCCCACATTCTCCTCGAAATACCGTTGCAAGAATTTAATCAAGTCAGCGCGAATAGTGGGGTCGCGCAGGTACCAAGCGTTGATTGGAGCTACCCTGCCCTCCCCCCTCGGGAAGACATCAAAGTGCAACAGGAGCGGGGAGTGATCTGAAATGCCCCTCGCCAAATGGCGCACCTCCCCCACCCTCCCGGCATAGGCCGCAGGGACAAGGATATGATCAAGCCGCGAAAGGCTACCATGGGCACCCGAATGGAAGGTGTACTGCAGCTGAGTGGGATGCTTTAAACGCCAGCAGTCCACCAATCCCAGTGTGTCCAAAAGGCCCGACAGCCACGCCTGTGCCCGGGGGAGGTCCCTAGGGGGATAACGATCCATAGTCCCAGAAACCACCGCGTTGAAGTCCCCCCCAACCACCAGAAGCCCCCCCGGAAGGTCAAGAAGGAGGCGTCCCAGGTCCGCAAAGGTGGTGGACTGTAACCCCGGTGGGACGTACACTGAGACAAAGACGACTACTTTGCCCTCCATTCTCCCCACCAAAACAGTGTAGCGTCCCCTCTCATCATGGCGCACCTCGTCTATTTCTAGCGGGAGCGAGGTCTTGACCATAATGCCCACCCCTCGTGAGCCTGACGTAAAGCCCGAGTGGGCCACCAAACGATAACCACGTCGATTCATGGCACAAAAGGAGTTACCAATAAGGTGTGTCTCCTGCAGAAAGACCACATCAGGCGAAATCCGTTTCAGATACTGCAGGACCACACCCCGCTTAATCCTATCCCCCAGCCCGTTAACGTTCCAGGACAACAAAGTCAGGTCCCTACCCCCCATCACATACAGAAGCCATCATTTGTCCCCCCGAGAGCAACTCAAAAACACCAGTACAATAAAGGGTTTGCCTTGCGGTAGAAACGAACCACACCCCACCCCAACCCACCCATCCCAACAGAACTCCCCCCACCCTGCACCCCTGCATGAGCCCAAACAGCCCCCCCAAAGTGCAGTGTGCCTGTCGCCCCATAGAAAGAAAACTAACTAGTCCCCCAGAGGAGGAGGGAGATCCCCCAAGAGACCCCGCACGACCTCCACAGGAGGGGAACTTACCCTAACAGTCAATGGTGACAATAACACAGCCCGGAGCAAGGCCTACCATTAGTCCCTTAGTCCTGATCCGGCGGGCCCTCCCCACCAACCGCTCCCCCCCCCGCCCCCCCGGCCCCGATCTCCGGGCAAAGTGTCCAGCCAGTCCCCGGCCGCCTCGGGACGATCAAAAAAGTGCGTGCGGCCATCTACCTCCACCCTCAGCTTTGCTGGAAAAAGCATCGAATATTTGAGATTCAGGTCTCGTAGGCGACGTTTGACACCCAGAAAGCTCAGTCTCTGCTTTTGGACCGCCGGGGTAAAGTCAGGATAGAAATTAATATCCATGTTGTCAAGTCTGACTGGCCCTTGGAGCCTAGAAGTCTGCAGGATAGCGTCTCTGTCCCTAAAATTGAAGATCCGGGCGATGAGAGGCCTCGGAGGGGCGCCGATCTTAGGCCTACCCCCGGGGACCCTATGGGCCCGTTCCACTGCAAAGAATTTGCTCAGCCCCCGAGGCTGTAGGTGGGTGAGGACCAGGTCCTCCACGAACAGATCCGCTGCCTCCGCCTCTCGTCCCTCCGGCACCCCGATAATGCGGACGTTGTTTCTCCGGGCCCAACGCTCGGAATCCTCCAGTCGACGATTCATCAGGGCGCTCGCCTGGCTAAGCCTGCGCACCTCCTGTTGGAGGGCCGCCACGTCAGTTGTGAGGCCCGAGGTAGAGTGGGCCAAAGAATCGACCCGGTCATTTGTTTTAGACAGATCGGCTCTCACGAGGCCCACGTCCACGAGGACCGAGTCGATCTTCTGCGCCAGAGTGTCAAAGCGCTGGTCCACCGAGGCCTTCATCTCGGCGATGGCGCCCATGACGTCCCGGAGGGTCAGGTCCGTGGGCGGAACAGGAGCATCAGTCGGGCCCGTGGGGGACCTACGCAGCACCTCTGGAGATCCCTTCTGGAGGGTGTAGCGGTCCATGTTATTGGATTGTTGGGCCGTGCCACGACGTGTCGACTTCACCTTGGCCCGGTCACCATCTTGTTTTGTGGCCATGGTCGCAATCCCCAAATCGAGCCAATCTCCTCAGAAAGGGGGCAGACAATCCCGTTCAAGGGCTCCGGGGGGGGCGACCACCGCTCCTCAGGACGGATCGCAGCCGGCGGGCCGGCAGGGCAGCCCAACGAGGCCACAGCACCGCACACCGCCCCGCAACCCAACCTCGCCTGGCAGCAAGGAGGGCGCAAAAGCGAAAGTGAAAGTGCGGGGTACGCGAGCCACCCAGCCTTGCCCGCCGCTGTTGTTCACTTTGTGTCCGGATCGCCCCACAACTCCAGTACGGGGGGCCGGCGTGGAGAAGGCCGCAAACCTCAATCGATGCTCCTGCCGGTGTCCGAGGTCCGATTTAAAAACGGAAAACGGGCGTCACCTCTGCTCGGGCTCACAAATACAGTACCCTCATCTGGGACAGGATTCTGTCAGGATTTATGCAGGAGGTCGCGGAGGTCCTCGGGAGCCTCGCACCTACGCGGCCATCTTGGTTGCGCGCTAGGCTCCTCCCCTAGATACAGTGCTTAATTTTATCTGGTGTTTCCAGGTGGGGCCTAACAACACTCATTTTTGGGGAACGGGACTTATTTTTGACCATTGGACTTTGACCCGGAACTAGAAAGAAAAAGGCAGAACAGAAGGAATGAAGGAGAAAAACAAAGAGGAGAAAACAGTGACAAAGGAAAAAAGAAACTGTAGGAATGGAAAAGGTGGTGACTGAAAGAGGCACGGGGTGGAATTATGAGAAGAGAACTTTGGTTCGGAGAGCACTCTTGGTTCTGCAGGTCACAGGGGTTTACATAATCCCCTATCTTGTCACCAGTTGTAGCTTCCTACACAGCCCAGGTACGTGTAAATGATCATGCCACACACAGAGCTTGGTATTACATGTCTTTATTCCTCAGCGCGTAACTGTTAACTGAACATTCTATGACATGAATTTTATCACCCACACACTTACATCGCTGTTCTACGGAGTCCATCAGAAACCAAGAGAGACCCGTCATATCTATCTCACAAGACACTACACTTGGGGCCCTGACTGAGTGGTGCATTTAAACCTAGGGAAGCAGCAGATAATACAGTGAGATTATCAAGTAGGAAGATGGCAACCAGAATAATGGCAGTATATTAATTGCAATTTTCTAAACTAAAGGCAGATGAGAACCATAAGAATTTGGGTACATTAACTGATTTGTAGCACCACAGTTAATGAACTGAGAGGAAGTGTATCCAAAGCAAAAAAGCAGTCACAGTACCAACAAATGTCCACGAAGAAAGATACAGCTAGTCACTCCCCCATTCTCTACCACCACTAGCAATAATGCTGCATTTAATACAAGCACACAATACATCAGCCCATCAGGGTAAATTTTAGGAAGATCAGTATCCAGATCAGATCTTAGGTGTATGACTTGAAAATATCACTAGAGGGCCAGGCTCTGAAATTATATTTTACAAAAGCTCTACTTATTATCTTTGCCAGTTGTATTTTAGTAGTTTTGTCCCCTCATTTTACAAATTATTCTCTGAACATGAGTTTTTGTTAGAGAGTACAAAACACAAATGTCAAATAATATATATTGATCATTCAACCAGTCAGCAATAGTTTATTCAAGATCCATAAAATTTATAGAGGAGGGTCATTTTGACTCAGGTGGGGTGCCCAACAACCAATCAGGGTGGTGAACGCCATTGCCAGCGCTTCAGGCAGGAGACATCCCATTCTAATGGGAGATTGCTGTCTATGTTACATGCATCTCTGTGATGAAAATGCATCTCCCCCTTGCACGCTTGCTACCATTGAAAGTCAAGCAGGTCACCACCTACTATGAATTGTAAAAGAAAAATGTCAATGTCATGCACGTATTTTTCTCACTATGCATCAGGCATAGTCTGACTTTTACTGAGTGAGTCTTTCATGAAGGTCTCCAGCAGGAAAACCTGTGACAGACGCTATGCCCTATAGTGAGTGGAGCATCTGCAACAGTGCCACAGTGACAAAATGGGAGATGGGTTGCCGGGTCAAACATTTCTAAAATCAAAGACAGAAGGGGATCTGCCATCAGAAATGTGGCAGAACCCGGGGGCATATCATCAAGGACCGGCGATAATTATCACTAAGCGCACTTAGCGCTAGGATAATTATCGCTGAGTAACGTGGAATTTTATCGCTGAGATAGCGTGCTATTAGCAACGCTTATCTCAAAAGCGATAAAATTCCAAGCGCTAACTGCCAAACGTGAGATTATCTCTGGAAGTCCAGCGATAATCTCACAAAGTTTGCCGATAGCTTGATGACAGGGCAAGGCATACTTGGCCATGATATCCACCTTCCATGGGATATCAGGGCTAAGGCAGTCTTGAAGCAGGCGTAAGGAAAGTAGCGATAACAGAGGTTATCACTACTTTTCTTGCCGCTATGCTTCTTAGCGTGAGGCTTGATCATAGGAGAAATGTCGCTTAGCGACATTTCTCCCATTATTCTGGGGAGGAATGCCCACTTTGCATCTCATTAGAGAGGCAAAGCTGGACAATTAAGGGAAAGGGCGAAGAAGCATGGATTCCCTTGTTAGCGTGTCCTTGCTAATAGAGCGTTAAAATTATCACCGCTTTTCGTCTGAAAACGGACCCAAAAGCGGCGATAATTTTTTAACGCCTCGTTGATGATATGTCCCCCGGAGAGTTAATTGTGTAGATATTTCAATTTAAAGACTTGAGGACATGAGGGTTTATGTCCTTGGCGACTGGATCCTTGAAGGCGAAGTTTTAGAGCATGGGGTCTTTCCTGGTGCCTCTGTCTCTTTCCCCAGCTCAATGAGATTAACTACAGCAGGCATTAAGAGGTTTCAACAGAGAGAGAGAGAGAGAGAGAGAGAGAGAGAGAGAGAGATGAATGGGGATGGGCAGGGAAGGGAAGGGAAGGTAGAGAAAAAGTGATCAGAGAGGGGGAAAGGAAAGTAGAGAAAGAAACTATGTGTGGATGGAAAAGAGAGAAAGAGTTAACCAGTTCGGCCCTGTTTGTAGGGGCCCAATTCTGGGATTCCATTTTACCAATCTGTGCTTTAATAGAGCTGTTGTCAAGGTTCCCTATAGTTGACCTAATGGGCTGACACATCTGAAAAGAGTATCAGGGTTGAACTACACAGATGACCAAATTACATGTGATACCTAAAACGACAAAGAGAATAAACGCTGAACTCTTCCGAAAATTGGAAGGCCATTCGGTGCAATGCTACCTGTTTCTTGCTTGGGGAAAAGAGTCAGACTTTTTAATGAAAGACTTATTACAAATTTTATGGGCATTCGAGTCTGCTAACTGATTCCTAATGGCTGTCAAGTTAATCTGCAAAATATCTTAGTTTTCACTTTCATGTGTGTGATATGTAGGCCTGAATTTTGATTATTCCAGCGTATTCGTAGTAATTTTGTGAATTCTGTGTTATTCTTTGATGAGAAATTACTAATAATTATATGACTACTCCTGCTCACGTAATGAAGAGAAATTTGAGCAAAAAAATCTACACCAAGAACACATTTAGCAAGTGCCTTGCTATTGGTGTTCTGCTGCATATAGCACTGTTTATTAGTGCAAAGTGCATCCTCAAGTCTATTTTGTACACAAGGGAGCATTTTGCATTGAGAAATAGCGCTAAATGCAGAATTCCTCTGTTCACGTAATTCAAGCATATTCTCGCAGGATTCTTTTATAATTCTGCTTGATTACTGTACATTGAATTCCGCACATTACGCCCACCCCATTAAATTGACTGCATCAGTCCATTGAGGCAGACTGACATCTGTCCAAATTCAAGGCCTGATTCTCAAAGATAAACTTACACTTTTGTATAAATTTATATTTCTTTCGAATTCAATAGTAAGTTTACGAGTGCTGAGACTTTGTAGTTGGGACGGAGAACTCCACATATACAAAGATGGGCATGTTTTATCTTTTTATGTGTTGAGTTTTCAGCCCTGATTGCAGAGTCTCCGCAGTCATGAACTCACTATTCTAAATGGGTTTTCGTGAATTCCAAAATGTAAACTTATACAAAAGTGTAAGTTTACCTTTGCCAATCAGGCCCTCAGTGTTGTCCAACTCTATATAGATATAAAGAACTAAAGAGATGACTATGGCCTCAAAGCTGGCATTACTGGACCATACCAAGAGAAACACACTCTACATCCCGCAGTAGTCATTTGCAAAAGTGTGAATAACATGAGCACTAGGATAGATACAGTGCTTAATTTTATCTGGTGTTTCCAGGTGGGGCCTAACAACACTCATTTTTGGGGAACGGGACTTATTTTTGACCATTGGACTTTGACCCGGAACTAGAAAGAAAAAGGCAGAACAGAAGGAATGAAGGAGAAAAACAAAGAGGAGAAAACAGTGACAAAGGAAAAAAGAAACTGTAGGAATGGAAAAGGTGGTGACTGAAAGAGGCACGGGGTGGAATTATGAGAACAGAACTTTGGTATTCGGCAACCGACATTCGGCATCGCCAGTGACGGCCTTCTTGAGAATCTTTGGCCCCGCCCCACCACTTATTATTATTACTTTGCAAATTAAGCATTGCAGAAACAGCACGTATAAATCATCGAGAGAAAAGGGCGTAGGTCTGCCAGGGCTGGATTTCATTGGCACTCACCAAGTAACACGAGCATCGCAACGAGCCATTAGTTTGTCTAATTATGGCTATTTGAATAGTCACAGCTGTGTTTTAGCTGTTTACCTGCCCTAGACAATGACCATTCGGTACCATAGCGCATTCACCTAGCATGACCGTGCTGAAAGTGAAGCCACCCGGTCTGCTCCGGCCGAGACAGCGTCTGGAGACGCGCATAGCCCTTCGCGTCCCAAAGGCCCTCGTTTCATGCTCATATTTCTTATGCTGCGTCATTTTCATTTCACGTTCTAGTCAGAGAAATAAATGTCCAGTAATCTCGGCCTTCCGTTCTTTAATGTGTTTTTTTCCTCCTAATTCTGCAGAATGAATCTCTGTTTCGGGTTAAAACGCAGCGCAGTGTGATGAGTCCATTAGTCTGCGGCTGCTCGTTCTGTGACTCGCATTAAAGTACCAAGGACCCTCCGGTCGACAACAATTAGATGAGGTCATTGCAATCGCAATGAAATCATCGCTGCGCCAGAAATGGCCTCACGTTCTATTGAGTAAGGTCAAATAGCTTCTACTAAACCATTATTCATCCCTCTTTTTGATTTTTTTCATTGTATTTACATTACGTGACGTCATTGGTAGTTCACTCTTTTCATCGGGAGGAAATGCTGCGCTGGTTATGGGATGCTGAGAGGTTTGGTGGTCAGGATAAGCAGCATCATGGGAAGGCCTGCCAAAGCTGTAATGTCTAACACAATCAAGGCCAAGCAGGAAGCACATGCAAGTATTCACAACGAAATGCATGGGCTGTCAGAAGGGCCGGCAGTGGCCCCAAAAGTACATAGAGTATGTCTGTCAGAGACTTACAGAGCACAATAATACTGATGCAGCGACGCAGGGGCCTGGTTTCTTGAGATTACAGTGATACCGTTGCAATTTCTCTCCCTGATTTCTGCATTAAATGGAATTACCCTCATACTGATTACATTTTGACCTGATAATAAATCCTCCCATAGGTGTTGCTGCCTAAAGGATTTGGTCAAATGCTTTTCTGGAACGAAAACACAAATCTTGCAAATATCATGAACTGCCAGATTCCTAATGTCCAGTCAATGATGAGGTGGTGTTGAAGTTTTCAAAACCTTTATTTATCTTAAAGGATTAGTATAATTTTGTCGTCTTTATTCAGAATAGTTCTGTTTACAAAAAATATCGAATAAAAGATTGATTAGTGACAGTTGAAATCAATACAGATTGATCCATAAAGGAAAATGGTCACTAAACTAGCTAAAGAGCCTGATTTACCCTAAGACAGAACCCATGAAGAGTTCCTTTTCGGAAAAGAGCAAGATTTCAGAGCATGGCTAGAACTACCCATAAAGATTTGTTCTGGAAACTGTTAGACCTGGCACCATTGGCGTGGGTCACCCTTCCATTTTTGTCTGTGCCTCAATGTATTTTTGTGCTGGTGTTAGCTGCTCAGGGCACTGTGCCACTGCCATCCAGTGCCACAGTGCAAGTGCTCCCTATGATAAAATGTATTATGTGAATTGACTTCCATGTTTGGCTTATTTGGTTTACTATCAGTCCCTAGTAGAGTGCACCAGGGGTGCCAAGGGCTTGTATATCCAAATGCTGCTAGTGGGCTTGCAGCACTGGTTGTGCCACCCACAGAAGCAGCGGTGGAAAAATGTGTCTAAGGTCTGCCATTGCAGAACCTGCATGCAGTCTGGTACTGTCATGCTGACTGGGCAAGTGTCCCCACTTGCCAGTCCCTAAACCTTCCCTTACCTTCATATTAGTCACCCCTATGGTAGGCACTAGGGCAGGGTGCATTGTAAGGATAAGGTAGGACATGCCCTGAGGTGTGTGGCATGTCCTAAGAGAAAATTACAGCCATTTTCGTTTTTCACTATTGTAAGGCTACCTGCTCTCCATAGGTCAGAATGGGCTGCTAGATTATAACACTCTATAATCCTAGCAGGCTCAGGAAGCATGGTAGAAATTCATGTTTAGTATGCCTGAACTCAGAATAATAAAATACATCTTTTAGTAAAGGTTATTTTAATATCCTGGGTTTGCAAATGCTACTTTTAGAAAGTTAGCCTTTGCGTGCCTAACCATTTCAGTCCGCCTCTGGAGGGGAGGGCTATCTTCTTTGTGTGTAGCTTGAGTGACAGGGCTGGGAAGTTCCAGGAGACAGGCTGGGGCTGCCAGGTAGTGAATAGAAAGATTACACCAGGATGGGTGGGAGGAGTGCACCTTGACTCTGAATAGGGCAGTGCTCTGCTACCACAATGCTGGCTCCACCCCCTGGGGAGTGTCTGATGTCTCTGCCCTGCCTGCTGAAAGAAGAAGCCAGAGTCAAAACAACAAAGTGCTCCTCACTGAAAAGAACTGGACTGGGATTATGCAAAGGCCCCCCTGGCCTGTAAAGACAAAAGAAACTTAGTATAAATGTAGGAGCCCTGCTCCTAAGAAATCAGATCCTGATTGAACCACAAAGGAACTCTGCCTGACTAGAAGGACCTGGAAGAAGCTGAAGGAGGAGTAACTTTCCTTGACCTGGGGGATTGGCCTGCCGTTGGTGCCTTGCTGAGAAAGGAGAGGAAAAGACAGTAAGAGACTTTGCACTTTGTTTTTCAACTATCTCCAAGGGCTTGGAAGAAGAGCTTGCCCCCTGAACTGAATCCCAGGACCATTGGACTCATCTGCCTTCAAAAATTGAGTTGCCTGGACAATCTGTGCTTGTTTCCTGCTGGATTTGGCCCCAGTACGCCTCGTACACCATCCGCCGCGAAGCCGTGTCTTTGCCGCCCGGCACCGTGCGTCTACGCTGATCCAAAAGCGTTAGTATGCGCCGTATCCCTCCCGGCCGCATTGCACCTAACCTTCCCCGCCGATTCGAGACGTACATCACTGGCTGCTGAACCCTGTACGCCGGACCCAAGTTCCATCGTCCCGCAGGTACGGTATGTACGCTGCTAACGTACTGCACCGTGCCGTTCTCAGAGCCGAGAAGCCGCAGTACGCTGATCCTCCCCGTACGCTGTACGGCGCCGAGAAGTGTCGCCGCCTATCCGCACCGAAGGTACAGCTCGAACGCCGAACGCCACGGACTCTGCAAGCTGATCCGGGCCATCCGCACGTATCCCTGAAGAACGCGTATCAACGCCGCGTCCCGACGCAGTGACCCGACCTGCACCTGAATACGCTGCCGAACTACGACCTGGACCCATCAACTTGTCCCGCACTGTCCGTCGTGGACCCCACAAACTTAAGCTACTTTGTTCTGTTCGCACTGCAGCGTGCATGTTACGGACCCCGGAGTCCGCACCGATTGTTTGGAAACAGATGCATCAGAGCATGGTGTAGGGGCTGTTCTCTCACAGATCACTGAGGAGGGCTTTGACCAACCCATAGCCTTTATTAGTAGGAGGTTACTTCCCCGGGAACAAAAGTGGAGTGCGATTGAGCGAGAAGCATTTGCTGTGGTCTGGGCATTGAAGAAGCTAAGACCCTACTTGTTTGGGTCTCACTTCCGGGTTCAAACAGACCACAGGCCCCTCAGATGGTTGATGCAGATGAGGGGTGAGAATCCTAAGTTGTTGAGGTGGTACATTTCCCTACAGGGGATGGATTTCACGGTGGAACATCGCCCCGGTACAGACCACGCCAACGCTGATGGTCTTTCCAGATTTTTCCGCCTTAGTGATGAGAACTCCCTGGGGTAGGGTAGTTCTCCCCACATTTCAGCTGGAGGGGACACGTGTTAGACCTGGCACCATTGGCGTGGGTCACCCTTCCATTTTTGTCTGTGCCTCAATGTATTTTTGTGCTGGTGTAGCTGCTCAGGGCACTGTGCCACTGCCATCCCGTGCCACAGTGCAAGTGCTCCCTATGGTAAAATGTATTATGTGAATTGACTTCCATGTTTGGCTTATTTGGTTTACTATCAGTCCCTAGTAGAGTGCACCAGGGGTGCCAAGGGCTTGTATATCCAAATGCTGCTAGTGGGCTTGCAGCACTGGTTGTGCCACCCACAGAAGCAGCGGGGGAAAAATATGTCTAAGGTCTGCCATTGCAGAACCAGCGTTGCAGTCTGGCACTGTGATGCTGACTGGGCAAGTGTCCCCACTTGCCAGTCCCTAAACCTTCCCTTACCTTCATATTAGTCACCCCTATGGTAGGCCCTAGGGCAGGGTGCATTGTAAGGATAAGGTAGGACATGCCCTGAGGTGTGTGGCATGTCCTAATAGTGAATTACAGCCATTTTCATTTTTCACTGTTGTAAGGCTACCTGCTCTCCATAGGCCAGAATGGGCTGCTAGATTATAACACTCTATAATCGTAGCAGGCTCAGGAAGCATGGTAGAAATTCATGTTTAGTATGCCTGAACTCAGAATAATAAAATACATCTTTTAGTAAAGGTTGTTTTAATATCCTGGGTTTGCAAATGCTACTTTTAGAAAGTTAGCCTTTGTGTGCCTAACCATTTCAGTCCGCCTCTGGAGGGGAGGGCTATCTTCTTTGTGTGTACCTTGAGTGACAGGGCTGGGAAGTTCCAGGAGACAGGCTGGGGCTGCCAGGTGATGAATAGAAAGATTACACCAGGATGGGTGGGAGGAGGCCTTTGACACCCTGAAAACTGCCATGTGCACGGCGCCCGTGCTCTTGGCTCCTGACTTTTCCAAAGAGTTCCTTGTGCAGACAGATGCATCAGAGCATGGTGTAGGGGCTGTTCTCTCACAGATCACTGAAGAGGGCTTTGACCAACCCATAGCCTTTATTAGTAGGAGGTTACTTCCCCGGGAACAAAAGTGGAGTACGATTGAGCGAGAAGCATTTGCTGTGGTCTGGGCATTGAAGAAGCTAAGACCCTACTTGTTTGGGTCTCACTTCCGGGTTCAAACAGACCACAGGTCCCTCAGATGGTTGATGCAGATGAGGGGTGAGAATCCTAAGTTGTTGAGGTGGTCCATTTCCCTACAGGGAATGGATTTCACGGAGGAACATCGCCCCGGTACAGACCACGCCAACGCTGATGGTCTTTCCAGATTTTTCCGCCTTAGTGATGAGAACTCCCTGGGGTAGGGTAGTTCTCCCCACATTTCAGCTGGAGGGGACACGTACTAGACCTGGCACCATTGGCGTGGGTCACCCTTCCATTTTTGTCTGTGCCTCAATGTATTTTTGTGCTGGTGTTAGCTGCTCAGGGCACTGTGCCACTGCCATCCAGTACCACAGTGCAAGTGCTCCCTATGGTAAAATGTATTATGTGAATTGACTTCCAAGTTTGGCTTATTTGGTTTACTATCAGTCCCTAGTAAAGTGCACCAGGGGTGCCAAGGGCTTGTATATCCAAATGCTGCTAGTGGGCTTGCAGCACTGGTTGTGCCACCCACAGAAGCAGCGGGGGAAAAATGTGTCTAAGGTCTGCCATTGCAGAACCTGCATGCAGTCTGGTACTGTCATGCTGACTGGGCAAGTGCCCCCACTTGCCAGTCCCTAAACCTTCCCTTACCTTCATATTAGTCACCCCTATGGTAGGCCCTAGGGCAGGGTGCATTGTAAGGTTAAGGTAGGACATGCCCTGAGGTGTGTGGCATGTCCTAATAGTGAATTACAGCCATTTTCGTTTTTCACTATTGTAAAGCTACCTGCTCTCCATAGGCCAGAATGGGCTGCTAGATTATAACACTCTATAATCCTAGCAGGCTCAGGAAGCATAGTAGAAATTCATGTTTAGTATGCCTGAACTCAGAATAATAAAATACATCTTTTAGTAAAGGTTATTTTAATATCCTGGGTTTGCAAATGCTACTTTTAGAAAGTTAGCCTTTGCGTGCCTAACCGTTTCAGTCCGCCTCTGGAGGGGAGGGCTATCTTCTTTGTGTGTAGCTTGAGTGACAGGGCTGGGAAGTTCCAGGAGACAGGCTGGGGCTGCCAGGTGATGAATAGAAAGATTACACTAGGATGGGTGGGAGGAGTGCACCTTGACTCTGAATAGAGCAGTGCTCTGCCACCACAATGCTGGCTCCACCCCCTGGGGAGTGTCTGATGTCTCTGCCCTGCCTGCTGAAAGAAGAAGCCAGAGTCCCAACAACAAAGTGCTTCTCACTGAAAAGAACTGGACTGGGATTATGCAAAGGCCCCCCTGGCCTGTAAAGACAAAAGAAACTTAGTATAAATGGAGGAACCCTGCTCCTAAGAAATCAGATCCTGATTGAACCACGAAGGAACTCTGCCTGACTAGAAGGACCTGGAAGAAGCTGAAATAGGAATAACTTTCCCTGACCTGAGGGATTGGCCTGCAGTTGGTGCCTTGCTGAGAAAGGAGAGGAAACGACTGAAAGAGACTTTGCACTTTGTTTTTCAACTATCTCCAAGGGCTTGGAAGAAGAGCTTGCCCCCTGAACTGAGTCCCAGGACCATTGGACTCATCTGCCTTCAAAAATTGAGTTGCCTGGACGATCTGTGCTTGTTTCCCGCTGGATTTGGCCCCAGTACGCCTCGTACACCATCCGCCTTGAAGCCGTGTCTTTGCCGCCCGGCACCGTGCGTCTACGCTGATCCAAAAGCGTTAGTACGCGCCGTATCCCTCCCGGCCGCATTGCACCTAACCTTCCCCACCGATTCGAGACGTACATCACTGGCTGCCGAACCCTGTACGCCGGACCCAAGTTCAATCGTCCCGCAGGTACGGTCCGTACACTGCTAACGTACTGCACCGTGCCGTTCTCAGAGCCGAGAAGCCGCAGTACGCTGATCCTCCCTGTACGCTGTACGGCGCCAAGAAGTGTCGCCGCCTATCCGCACCGAAGGTACGGCTCGAGCGCCGAACGCCATGGACTCTGCAGGCTGATCCGGGCCATCCGCACGTATCCCTGAAGGTCACGTACCAACGCCGCGTCCCGACGCTGCAACCCGACCTGCACCTGAATACGGTGCCGAACTACGACCCGGACCCATCAACTTGTCCCGCACTGTCCGTCGCGGACCCCACGAACTTAAGGTACTTTGTTCTGTTCGCACCGCAGCGTGCATGTTACGGACCCCGGAGTCCGCACCGATTGTTTGACTCGTACTTTCCTTGTTTTTAATGCGGACGAGTTGCACACCCAGGTACGAACCGTACAAAGCCTGAAAAGAAGCAGAATTGAGTAAAAGAAGCCTATTTTTGCATTTTAAGCCTTTTTACAAGAACATTGAACTTTAAAATAATACTGTGGTCATTTTAATCGTTATTCTGGTCTTCTGCTAAGCCTTATATAAAGAGAACTATTTTCGATATAACCTTGACTGGTGTCCATTTGTGGTGTGTCATTGCATTACTGCATGTGTTCACAAATGCTTAACCTATGACGCCCTGAGAATAGTCTTGACTGCTTGCGCCACACTACCTAAAGGGTGAGCAGGGGTTATTTGAAAGGGTGATCCCCTTATCCTGACTTAGAATTGAGAGTCCCTGCTTGTCGCAAGTGCATACCTGTGCCAACTAGAGATTCCCAATTCTAACAGAAACTCAGCCGAGTTCCCCACAGCTGCTGTTGCAACCGTCAGAATATCAATGATAGAGGAATGATTGCTGCAGTAGCATTGATCAAGAAAGGGTTTGGATAAGGAAAGAAATAAAGTCACTTTTAGCAATAGCTGTCTGTAACAAGACAAAGATGAAGTCTCCTCCAAGCGTGTATCAGAATGGGAATGATGAATTAGTTCTGATCTAACTAGCTAGGGACACTCATTAACATAAAATCCTACAATAATGTAACAAAACTTGGTAGGTGTTCCAATCACTCTTCCAATGGAAACCGCCCATCCAATGGTGTCATCATTATCCTTTGCTTCTTCTCCCGATTTTCACGGAGACATTCACGCTGGTACATAGTAAAACACTGTTTCAAATGTTAGCAACAAGGAAGAAAGTTCTTATGAGAACCTCCTACCTAAGGTAAAGCTGTGTTCAGTTACAAATGTGAATAGAAAGACTAGTCAAATAGGCTGAAACAAATATTTCAACAATGTTCTAGTCGAGCATACATAAAGAATATCTAAGTAATAGTTCATTCTATCGGTCTATTCATTATGAATTACAGCAAAGCTCATTGTGATGCGAACTATCTAACATGGTGTGATGAAGCTAAAGAAACATAGGCTTGAGGTCAGCACATTCTTCAGCAAGATGCTGGTGCTGGGCAAATTGTTTAAATAAACGTTTATTAAGATAAGAGCAAGAGTCGAAAGAAAAAGGCTTTTGCGCCTAACTAAAGGGGCACATTTAAGAATGGTAGATTAGCACAAAAAATGCCTTCATTTTCTTTTCATATGCATTTAAAGCAAAATCTTTCCCAAACGTGTGATTAACTTATGAATTATTGTTGTGACATTAATAATGTATACTAGAAATATTCTTTCACGTTATAAGCAAGCCCATTTTCCCATACGTGTCATTTTGTATGGTCTGAAAGTCGAAATTTGATTTTTAAAGGCATTTCTCACAAGCGAAAAAAATGCATCACCAGCTGACTAGTGTAAAATATTCATTTTCATTAAAAGACAAGTGATCAATTGGTATCAATGTCGAAGAAAAATTGTACCAGTACCAGCGTAACTCCATGTACTCCGTAAATGTCAGTGGAAAATTTCACTGCTACCACAAAATTAAAAGATTTTTCTCTTACAACTTCAAAATAGCTGTATTTGTTAAATTTTTTATACAACGTTTATTAAACTGTTATCTTCAAATACATTTTATTTTAGCGCATTGGTGTTTTCGATAAGACCCTCATTGCCAATCTATTCGGCTTAGAGACCACACATGTTGTTTCCAGGCAGACATGTTGGGTAGGGAACAACATTTAGCAAATGGTGCACTATATGTAAGATCTGTGGTTGAAATTTCCCAACTATCCAAAAAGAGCAGTCCATCACTGACCCTGCGAAATACCTCTGCTCTTTTAACTCTCTTCACTGCCACTTTTCTCTCTTTCTTCTTCAGAAATCAATTTCTGAATCAAGCTGTTCTGACCAACAGAGCACTCAATGAAGCATACCAACTATAAAGGTTTTACATGAGCAAGAACTGTGCTTTTCTTCTCCAGGGAGAAAGCTTCATTAATGTTTGTGATAAGCCGTGTGATAGTAGGGGCACCCCCATGTGCAGGTTTCATTTTCACTGTAGTATAGAATCAGTTTCAACAATGCCCTAGCTGAAATCAGAGATAAGTGGGAGGGTCACCATAAAGGAAAATCAATACATTAATGAATGTCGAGATTGCTTCCAGATGTGCATAGGATTGAGGTTTCTGTAGCTCCAGGGCTCCTCATCTCTTTCTCACGCTCCAGTGGATACAATCACGATGGAAGATGACCTGTAAATATCTGCATGCCAAATTCCTTTAGTTCATTGAACAGGATCTATGTTCCCTGTCAATACAGCAGGAAAACAACACAACTGCACCCTCTCACTGTATTTTAGCCCGACACATTTTTAGCATCTTCCTTTCTTTTTTACACATAGCAAGCGCTGCACCATTTCCAACCAGCTACCCACTACAAGCTTCCCCTCCAACCTCTGTCCTCCCACACAATGCACTGCATCGGCCGTTTTGCACTCATAGGGACCAATTCATAAAGACAGGTAAGAACACCTAGCAGAGTACTCATGTAGTACTATTTTACATACAATTTTACATAGTGGTGAAGTTGCCCCAAAACATCTAAAATGGAAATAAATGGAGAATATTCTGACAATAACCATATACAGTTAGTACAAAAAAAAATGACTGCGATCATTTTACATTTTTACTAAAAGGGGTTTGGTAGTTTTGGGGCTGATTCCAAAGATGTGTAGTGTACATAAAAGAGCACTCCTACATTACTTCCTGTAATTATGAATGCTTGTGGGAATTTCCCCGTTGGGCTCCTGTCTTGTGGAATAATATAGGAAACCATGACTTCTAAGAAATACATTTTTATAGTTGCACGTTTAATTAACATTATATATTATTGAGACTCACTGCACTCTTTGAAAATGTAAGACTTGCTGAACATATACTATGCAAACCGTAACAGAACCAGGCTTTAGGGTGAGAAACAATGGCTCAGATGTCTGCATTTAGAGTACATAACAAACAAATAGGTACAGTTTCAACTTCATTTCGTGGCTTTGGCAATTTCCTCAAAGTGCACCTAAATCAAAATTATTTTAAAATGTTTAAAGGAGTTAAAATGTATTCGCATTTGCTCAGAAAAAGTCCCTGTGTCAATGTTATGTGCATTTGTAAAGCGCACTATCATCCGTGGGTGTATTGTGGCGCTGACATGGAACAATCACTTTGAAATATAAGTCTGGTAAGCCCTGCTGTCCTCTCTCAAAACTTTGCAAAGAGAGTTCTTTCTAAATGTAAGCTTTGACAAATCAAATGAGATTGGTGGAGTCAAAACTATGTGGAATCCAGCGGCAGTACTGACTACCAAATCATCACTTGTCACTCGATCTTCTAGCACTCAAATTGCTGTTATGCTTGTCATTACAATTACAACCAAGGCTATATGTTGACTGCACAATTCTAAGCTTCTCCGCTTCAATTCCACCCGACCAGTTTCATTTATTCTTGTGTGACAATTTTCCACACTTTTTGGTTAGCAGGAAATGGAAATAATTACTGCGCATTTCCATCTGTTGGCGACAGATTGCATTTTGACATCCAACATAGTATTGAAGAGACCCACCGAGAGTTCTTCTTTCAGCTTTAGAAACTATTTGTCTATTCCTTCACAGGTAGGCAGAGTGCGTTCTTTTCCTGAAGCCTTGAGACACTGCACGTGGAAACAATGCTGAATTTCATATTTGAGTCAGGCCACACATCATCTGTATGGTATAGAGACAGAGGGGCTCATTATGATGGCAGGTGGAGGCACCTCCGCGGTGCTGGCAGAAAATGTCATTTTCTGCACGCCAGCAGCGGTCCTCACACCCGCCAAATTACAATGGGCAAACATAACCCATTTCCCGATCGCCGCGGTGTGATGTGCACCGCCACAAAAATGCACCCGCCCCCACGGCAGTGGGAGCCAATAAAGACCCACCGCCGTGCGGAATGACTTCCTGTCCACTGTACAAAACCCGATGCCCCAAAAAGGCCTGCACACCGCAGCGGAGAAACCACCCAGACATAGACTGCGGAAGCACGACAGCGGAGCGCAAAACCAGACTCATGGTCCCCTCCACCCGGTCCCAACTGCAATAGATCCAGCTCTACAAGCCTTTCCGGTGCTATACCTGATCCACTACCGGCAAATAATGGACCGTCGCGGACAACGCTGCAGGTACGCAATCACACAACTCCACACACAGCCACAACGCACAACTCATGGGCTGATATGCGGTTCCTGTCCACATCAGACACTCTAGTGGGGACATGAACACATCACCAAGTGTACCCACACATGTCCTACCTGTCACTAACTCACCCCTCCACATCCGAGTCACCCATAAACCGTGAAATCACATCAATGTGCCGTTCACATCACCGCAGCAGTGCAGACGTGGGAAAAACTGTAAAGTAGAGAGTGCAGGAAAGCCATGGAGCAAAGCATGTGTACATCACATACAAGAGATGGAACATACCACACCACCCTTAGGCCATCAAATCAGACATGGGTGGCACAGTGTGTGGAATTTACCCAAAGTGACCTCTGTTCAACAATTCAGGGAGACGTCAAGGCAAGCCATGCATAGGAACAGGAATGATAGGAAGTGTCTGAAGTCAAACAGTGATCAGCCACACATCTGTCCCAACCCACTTGACATGTGTATGACATCAGCACAACTCACATGACTCATTGTCACACTCCCTAACTGTCAAACACAAGTTGGATCCTTCACACATACCCCTCCTCTACCCACCTCACACCTGCAGCACTCAACACCAGTGTTAATGGTGCAAATGATGTCCTGTGAGTACACTGACAACCAATCACACTCCCTGGGGTGCATCTACAAACATAACACACACACTCAGGAATGTCTGAACCAATGCTGACACAAAAACAATAGCCAAACACAAACCTCTCAAACAACATACACAGAAGTCAACCAAGCCCACATATAGCCAGCCAAACAGTGGAAAGGCAATGGGACCCCAGACAGAACAGGAGTACAAAACATTGTCACCCAGGACCAACGCACAGACACCATATCCCAACACAAACAAGAAGTGCAGCATCTCAAAACATTCATGAACACAAACTGGGATCCATGGGACAATAAGCTAACACAGACAGACACACCACACCACCCATCAAGCCAACATGGTGTCATAGTGTACCACATGCATGCACATGCACAATCCTGATAAGTGACCGGTCAAAGATAGGAGGACATAGCACTAGTGTGCACTCAAAACAAGCTCAGTCACAAGAATACACTTTGCTGCATGTGACACACACACAAGTAATGCACACTACACTTGCAACACACATCTGAATGTATCACAATGTACAAACAACTCACGCACAATGTCATGCAAAAAGGAAATCACACTCAGAGCATTTGTCAGCAGAAGGAGCCTACACAGGCCAAACACTGCACACATCCACAATAAAAACACAACATATGCACATGCCAATAGATCACATTACAAACTCAGCTGGACATCAGGGGGTGCACACCAGGCAAGTACAAGGCAACATACACTGACATGACTGCATGCAGGCCAAGCAGTGTGTGCACACCAATCAAATCAGTAGCACACACATCCCAGTGTCACACCATGTACTCCCACAACACGAATCAGCACAGCACACAGACAACATCACACTAGCAGTACCTCAGCAAACACACATACAGCTTACCCAACACCCACAGATACACAACTCAGGAACACTCAGGTGCAAACAACATGACCAGAGTACTGTGCAGCACTAACATTTGCGCTGCACATGAGCAACCATGACTGCAAACCAGTGCAAGCAAATCACAGATTACTAATTGGGAAACTGTCCTGAGTGGCACATTGGTCCTGTGCACAGCTCAGCACCACAAAGCATAGAGTAACAAAAGAAGTGGTGGGGAGGCTCACACACTGGCAACCCAAGGGGTAGGTGACATGAGATTGAAGTATTGTGTACTTCAGTAGTGGACCGGTCAAGAGTGTACTGTACACAAACACATAGAGGAGTCACTCACAATGGGTAGGCATCAGAATCACAGATAGGGGATGGTATGACTCCACATCCCACATACCACACTGGAGCCAAAAATGGGTCAAGTGACAGCAATGCATGAGAAAACTCAACAACAATATCAGTGTGGCTGAACAGGTCTGCACAGTAAGCACAAACAGTAACAAGACACATGTCTGATCAACAAAACACAACACAGACTTGGCAGTCACACACTCTGCATACTCACAACTGGCAGCAACAACAAGTAGGTGTCCCCCAGGAGTGTATGGACACACCAACTCACTGCACAGTGCACAACCCACTACTCCTACATGTGCACACAATCACAAGCACAAGGCTGACAATTCAAACAAACTGGCACCCAGCTCCTGGGTCATACATGTCTGCAGTTGGCATTGCAGGGGCACACACACATAAACACTTCTGACCAAGTCACCCCTTCACACTTCATGACCACTCAAGTCCATACATTCAAATGTACCCATGTGACCTGGAAGACAGGCCATCACAAGATGACCATACATCAACACCCATCCTTGCACAGACTATCCAGCACTATGTCCCTGCCAGAGCTCTTCGCTCTGCTGGATCTAATTTGGCCATTGTGCCATGTTTTAAAAAATCTAGGATGGGCGGACGCTCTTTTTCAGTGTTGGCGGCTACTCTCTGGAACTCTCTGCCTGCCCCTTTGCGCTCCCTTCCTGAGTTGCTTTCTTTCAGAAAGGCACTTAAAACCTTCCTTTTTACCACAATCTAGGCCCATCTTTTCCACCTTTTCTGTCGTGTTGTGTTATTATTCTCCAAAGCGCCGGGACGCCACTTTGCTGCGGCATCCGTGCGCTATACAAAATCATATAACATAACATAACATAACATAACACTGCTGTTCACACATCAAGAAAGATCACACAGACATGATGGACCCTGGCCAGCCTGCCTGTAATCCTGTGGATAGAATTCCCCTCTGTGTTGGTAGTGCTCCCTAACATGACGTGTACAATTTAGCTAACCTGACCATAGAATGATTAGGATTACAGTAGATCATCACAAACAATCATCATTGCATCCTCAAGCACCAGAATGAAGAACAACTAAAGTGCCCCTCACCACTGGCAAACCCTGAAAAAGTAAAACAAGCAATTGTCACTGTCAAAGTGGCATACAGAGCGTGTGTCACATGAAACCATACCCATACAGAAAAGTTTTTATTAAACAAGGACACTGACAAAGCAGACAACAGGAGCAACTGTCTTTATAACATATTACCCAGATAGGCATCAAAAGTAGACAACAGCAAGACCAGAGGCCAGTCCATAGCTCAAAGTAGGCACTTGTGTGCATGAGAAGCTGCATAGGGAATGGGCAAACACAGTAATCAACAGCAAGGCCTATGGCCAATCCATAGTTCAAAGTAGGCTCATGTGTGCATGTGAACCTGCACAGGGAATGGGCATCCAAAGTGATGAACAGCAAGGCCATTGGCCAGTACAAAGTGCAAAGTAGGGACATGAGACCCTGCACGGGGAATGGGCATCCAAAGTGATGAACAGCAAGGCCATTGGCCAGTACAAAGTGCAAAGCAGGTACATGAGAACCTTCACGGGGAATGGGCATCCAAAGTGATGAACAGCAAGGCCATTGGCCAGTACAAAGTGCAAAGTAGGTACATGAGAACCTGCACAAACACAGTTATAAACAGCAAGGCTTGTGGCCAGTCCATAGCTCAAATTAGGCACATGTGTGCATGAGAACCGGCACATGGAATGGGTGACACATTACACTGCCATGGGAAGCAACACAGCTAGGGGGATAAAAATGGGCAGTCCAGGCACCGCTGTGGGGGAGTAGGGGTGGGAAGGGGACTCAGCCTCAGACTTGGCCATCAGTCGGACTGGGAGGTGGCTTTCCACTTCTTGGGAACTCGATAGGAAATAATTGTCTTGGTAGGAGTGTGAAGTGGGGGGGCACAACAGGCACACTCTCCACTACATGAGCATCAGGTGCAGGCCCTCCCTCTGGGGATCTGGTGGCACGCTTGGCCTGGCCTTTCCTTTTCTCCTCCATCCCCTGTTGACCAGGTGAGCCCCCTACAGTGCCCTCCTTTCCCAGCTTCACATGGGTGTGGGTGGGACTTGAGGTTGTGGGTGAATCTGCCTTAAAGGGCTTCTTCTGCGGACCCTTATCAGGCACCAGCTTCACAGCAGGCACGGCAACTGTTTGCCAGTCTTTGGGAGACGCTTTTAGGATGGGAGTGTCCTTGGATGGGTATGATTTTGAGGCATGTGAGCCTGAGGCCTGCTTCTTGGCTTGATGCCCTTGAGTGTCACCTGAAGGACTTTTGCCTTTGCACTCCTGTGTAATTTTAGTTTGTTTGGGGGATGGTGTCTGCGCTCTCGCCCGCTAGGGCTGCTGCTGTTGTGTGCTGCTTGTGGTGTACCTGGAGCCTGTGGACTGTGGTGTGTGGTCACTATTGTCAGATGTAGCCACTGGCAGGGGGCTTGCCAAAGGGACCGGAGCTGGGCTCTGAGCGTGTGACAGCTGAATGGCTGCCGTCACTGTAGAGGTCAAAGACTGGACCGTCCTGTGTAGCCCACCCATGTCTGAATGAATACCCTCCATGAAGGCAACTACCTGTGCCAACTTCTTGTCATGGTCTTGGAAGGCATTCAGGAGAGATGTCTGAAGCACAAACAGCTGGTGCAAAATTGCACTGCCTCAACACTGAGGGCAGCAGGGGAGACAAGGGCAGGGGCAGCGGTGTCTGGAGGGAAGGACACTCTTCCCTTCTTACTGATGCGGGCACAGGCAGCACTAGTGGAAGTAGATGGGAGGGTGGGCACTGGACAATAAGTGGTGGAAGAGGATGCAGATTTCCCACTCCCTGTGCCTGCCAACATCGAGGTGTCACCGCTGGCGTCAGATGATGTAGAGGTTGGTGTTTCCTGGCGGGATTCCTCAAGGACACTCCTGTCCCCCTCTGAGGCGCTAGTCATCAGTGTCAGTGAGATCATGTGTAGTTGTCGTGCAAGATGCCTCACCACTGGTGTCCGTCCCATGTCCTTCTGTGCCCTCGGTAGATGTTGCAAGAGACAGAGACGTAGGTTCAGTTTAGTGCCATACACACAAACATCATATGCAAGCAAAGCACAAAACAAGATGATGATACCCCCAAGTTCCACAACACCCTGTGCAGGAACATTCTGCAACCTAAATTCAAAACGCAAAAGCAGGCTGGTAGCATGCACACTTGGCATCATTGACCCATGTGATGTCCACACAGCCAAATAGCTTGCCCGTGCCGCTGTGTGACCTGACAGACATACAGATCACTGTGAGCATATGTAGGTCTCTGTGGGTGAAAAAGATGCACATCCCAACATGTTGCCACAGTCACATATGGAGCCAACATAAGGGGACAACACAGATACAGACTCCAAATTGTCATTTAGCAATGGCCATGAGCTCCTGCCATCTACTATGTCATGTTTTTGTGCACAAATACAGTTGCACATTGGTGTCAGATGGGTAGTTCATACAATTTCGAGGTCAGGTACTGCAGACATTGATGAAAGCACACTCAGATGAGGCACACTGCCGTTCACTGCCATGTGACGTCCCTGACTCCACTAATGTAGCCGATGCCATAAGGCCACAACTCAGAATACAACGTCAAGGGCCATTACATCAATTACATTAAAAAGTACATGTAGCCAAAATGCATTACAGCTGCACCCAACACAGAGGCCACTTACAAGCCATTGCATCACACTAGCAACATCACAAAGCCCATCACTGGACCAGGGTTGGAATACATACAGTCACTGACCCCCAAAGTCACCCTTTGAAGAATACTCACCCCCAGCTTGCTGCTGATGGGCCGTCAAACGTTCATCCAGCTCAGGCTGTGTCACAGCTAAGATGCGGGCTATTAGTGGTGTCACGCCCCTGCGCGCCAACCTACCAGTCCGAGGGAGCAGTCCCAGCGTAATCTCTGCCACGTTTTTGTCAGCCGGCAGATGTCATCCCACCTCTTGTGACAGCGTGTGTGCCATCGGTTGGAGACACCCAGAGCCAGCACCGTCTGTGCAATGGCCCTCCATACGGCCTTAAGCTGATGGACTTTGAGCTGCAGTCATGGGAGACAAGGAGAGGAAATTTCAGTGACACTGGGTTATGTACCACTGTGTCTCAGTACAGGAGCAAGCACACACTCAGCACATCTATTCAGATATGTTTAGCAGAGACAATACAGCATGACACGTAGTACAGTAGCATGAGATAATCATACCTAGATACATGCAGGTATGAGGATGGACACAGTACCTGACCATCTCATACACATGCAGAATGCCAGCACAGAAAGCAAGGGGGAAAAAGCCCACATCTGCAATGCAGGATGTGAGGGAGCAAGACATACATTACATTGCAAATTATGTTTTGGGGCAGACTCACTGTGTCCAACACTGCACACCCCTCAATGTCCTTGGTCTGTGAATGGCTACCTGTGTCATGGAGGTCACATATAGGGACATGATCTTACAATCTCACACCCTTATCACAAGGTCTGTCTTGTGCAATCCACAGGTCTAAGATAGCTCATTGAGGAATAGGCTAGCAGACAACCAATATGTCTCACTCTGTCATCACAGTGATGGATCCCTGACAAATTGGGCAATAACTGTGCAGGCCAATGGGGCTCACACTGCGGTCTAACTTGGGCCATCAGAACTGTCACATGCATGTACAATATGAGAGGGAAAAACAGTGCCTACACATGTGAGTCAGTACACAATATGATGAAAATGGAAGGGGGACGTTTCAGAAGTACAACAATCTGCTGTGTCATAGGTGAATTTCCAACAAGAGTGTCACCCTCAGGCATTTCACTCTTATGCATACTGCTGACATATCCATGGTGGCAATATTGAGTCAGACACACTTCCATCAGTACCCTCTGGATGGAAACCCTTTGTAATGTCACAGATGAGCCTGTGAAGAACCTCATGGACCCAAACATCAATTAGCACAGGCAATTTCTGTCCTGACTCCCATTTACCAAACTTGCAGCGTAGCTGCATGGCTGCAAAAACACCGCATGTCCCTCTCATCATGATATGCAGCCAGGGAAATGTGTAAAATAGGCAACAAACACCTTTCCCCTGAAGTCAGCATGCTAGACAGTGTATAACACATACTCTCACTCTCAGGCACATACTGCAGCAGGCCAACGTCATGTGGGCACTCGTGCACTCCCCTACTTTTACTCTGAAACACTTACCATGACATCAGGAGCACCATATAGCCTCCCACACTGTGAGAGCACCTCATCCACCAAGTCCTCCAGCTCCTCTGTGGTGAAGGGACAGGCCCTGATGTTCTCAGTCCTAGCCATCACTTGGTCCAGGAGACAGGAACAGCAGCAGTTGGTGGTGAAGAGTGTCAGGCAGCAGTGTCTGGGTCCAGGAGACTGGAGCAGCAGCAGTTGGTGGTGAAGAGTGTCAGGCAGCAGTGTCTGGAAGCAGTGGAAATGTGTGGCTCTCCCCCACACATATATAGCCCCCTGGGGTAGTTTCAGTGGTTCTAAGCAGCTGCAATTGGTGTTCCAGGTCAGCTTTTTTCAAATACATCCAATGGCCGGCAATAGCGGAGCACGCCTACCGCAATTTTCCAAAATGCATTTGGCTACCGTGATTGCATTTCCCATTGGCTGTAAAGGCATGGGCATTGGCGATGACACATTGCAGGGGCCTGGCGGTTGCTACCGCAATCATGCATTTTGCAATTGCATCCAATGACTGGCCCCACAGTAGCGGTGGCACACCGCAGGGGCCAGGCGGTGCCTCTAGCTGTGATTGTGTTGGCGGAGCACACCAACCGCAAGTTTACAATGTGCATATCACTTCCGTGATTGCGATGCGCATTGGCGGTGGCACACCGCAGGGGCCAGGCAGTCACTACCGCGATTTGGCCGCCTGACATTGGTGCCTATGGCTGTGATTGTGCTGGCGGAGCATGCTTATGGCACCTATGGACACATCATGCTGTGGCAGTGGCAATGGCCAGTTCTCAACATTGTACAGTAGACACATTAACCATGCCACCAGATAGCACCAAGCAATGCTTGTGTGACATTTAGCCCACTAATGACTACACATGCCATGTCAGTGCACGGGATTAAATGCAAGGACATGTACTCCCTCACATGTCACTCATGAAATTGTTGTGCATATACACAGATCTGTGGTGTGATGGACTCCCTCATGTGTACACATTTCAATGTGTGAGATGGCTAAGCAACAAACAGTAATGAAGGTATGACCACATAATGTGCCTATTTCACTATGTAGATTGCTGAACTCATGACAATTCTTGCTCTTTGTGCACACACTGTGCACTTTGTGTTGTGACTGTGTGACCTGTCCGACTTACACAAGTAGATGTGGCAGGTACAGCAGCTATGTAGAGGCTAGCAGTGTTGCTGTCTCACACATGTGCTGTGTCAACTTCTCTCAGGGCAGGTGACACTAGATGTTGCAATGTACCTTTTGGAAATTCACATTGTCTGATTCTGTTTTGGGGGTACTCACTGCGTGAATACCTGACAAGTGTGCAAATAGTTTAGGTCAAGGTGTCCCTACATGTGAGTTGAGCTGTAAGCTGAAGTGATTTTGCCAGCCATTGTTGGCGCTGTCTCAGACAACACTTAAGATGTTGGACACATCACATAGGCATGACATGTGTCCCCTTTCCCCTCACCTGGTAGGCAACCAAATGTGCATCGTCCATTTACAGTGCTGGCGGACATGGAGGATGAGTACATCATAGGGAAATTCCATCTGGATCGACCTACCCATCAAGACCTATGTGCTCTGTTGGAGCCCCATCTGAGGCCTCGCAGAACCTATCCGACTGCTCTGACACCAACGTGTAAGGTGATGGCCGCCCTACATTTCTTTGCTACTGGTTTGTTCCAGTACACTGTGTCCACCACAGGTGGGATGTCGCAACTTATGTTCAGCATGGTGCTACTTGATGTCCTGTCCACCAAGATGACATACAGGAACCGATACAGCCATTTCCCCAGGAGGCATGAATTGGCGGCTGTGAAGGGTGATTTTTATGTCCTTGGCCACATCCCTAATGTTGTTGGTGCCATTGCCTGCACACATGTTGGCCTGGTTCCCCCACAGGCTCATGAGCACATCTACAGGAACAGGAAGCATTTCCATTCCATCAATGTGCAAGTGGTATGCCAAGCAGATATGATAATCTCCCATGTCTGTGCCAAATTTCCAGGATCAGCCCACGACTCCTACATCCTGCGTAACAGCATTGTACCACAGCTGATGGCAAATCTGCATCCAGAGCATGCGTGGATTGTGGGTGAGTACGCAGAGTCAAGTAGTGTTCTGTATGTTTGACATGCTGTTCTCAGGTACTGTTTGAATTACAACATTGGTCTGTGTATCTCACACCTAGGTGACTCTGCATATCCCAACCGGCCTTGGTTGCTGAGCCCACTGAGGAATCCCAGGACCCTGGGGGATGTCTGCTACAATGATGCCCATGGGAGGACACATTGTGTGTTGGAGCGTACCGTTGGTGTACTTAAGTCACGATTTTACTGCCTGGACAGGACCGGAGGTGCACTGATGTACTCTCCCCAAAAGGTGTGTAAGATCGTAGTTGCATGCTGCATGCTCCACATCCTGGCCTTGCGCAAGGAGATCCCCCTGCTCCTGGACGCTGATGAGCAGCCAAGGCCACCACCTGCAAACCCACACATGTCCAGTGGCGAGGATAGTGGAAAGGAGGAAGGTGTTGACCTGCGTCAACAGCTCATCAACCCCTACTTACCTTGAAGGTGAGTGAAAATGTACAACTGTGCCATTGTCTGCAGATTTTGTTGTTGCTGAAAAGGCCTAGGTGAGCTCAACCTTGTGCATCCTGTGATAAACATGGAGCTGACACAAACACATAGGTGTGTAAAGAGTGTTTATTTACAATGGGTATATGTGACAGGGATGTAAATATTTACAAAATGGTGGAAAGTGAATCAATGAGTTGTCAGTGATGGAAGATGAGACAATCGAGTAGTCACCACATTGATGTGGTGACCCAGTTCAACAGATGGATGCCAATAACCTGGCAGTGTGGGGAAGGACAGTGAACAAAGTCAATGGCAAGGCGAAGAGGGGTGCCATCATGGCTGGCTCCTTGACTGGGGTTTGGCTGGTGCTTTGCACTGGATCCTCCCTGGGATATCTTTGGACGGCCCCTTGAATGTTTGGCAGGGGGGCCTCTGCTGTGGGCTCAGTGGGATCTGAGGACTCCCCCCTCTCTGTGGCCGCAGGGGAGGTTGGGGAACTGTCATCCTGTGGGCCACTGGAGGGAGGTGGAGCTGTTGTTTGGGCTGCAGGCCAGTCTCTCAGAACCGCCACAAGCTGGCCCAAGAGGTCCACAATTTAGCCCATGCGGGTCTCTATGGACCTCAGCAGCAGGTGGAGCTCATAGGAATCTTCCAGAGCCTGGCCCGTGTGTCCCTGGGCTCGTTCCTAGGCCTCAAGGACTCTGGCGATGTTGGCCAGGGCTTCGGTCCCAGTGTCCGGTTGGGTTTGACGCCCAGTTGCCCTCCCACCTGCCCTGCTGTCTCAGACCTGTGGTGTCACCACTCTACGTACACGCCTATTCTCCCTGCTCTCCTCAGATTGTGGGGTGGTCATCCCCTGAGGCAGGGAGAGTGTTGCAGGCAGCGGTGGTGGTGGTGGTGGTGGTGGTAGAGGCAGCACAGGTTATTACAGCAGGGGTCAGTGTAGTTGTTGTGGCTGATGTGGTGGTGGGGACAGTGGGGTTCTGGGACCTGTTGTGTCCTGGCATGCCTGATGGGCCGGCTTCTGGCTCCACATCCTCGAAATCCAGGGAGTCAGCATCAGATAGTCCATTTTCAGGGGGTGGAGACTGGCTCTGCAGTTTGGTGTAATCGTCTTCTGCTGTCAGTTCTTAGTCGCATGTGGAACAGAGGGGAAATTGTCATTGAAGTGCACCGCTCAAGCTTGGTGTTAGATGTATCTTATTTACAGGTTATGCACCACACAGTTTACCAGTTATCACATTGTATGTCTACAGTACTGTGCATCATGACATGATGTGGAGGTACAGACATTACTTGTCCATGGTGTGATATGTCAATAGATACCATGTGCCACGTGCATATTTTTTGATTACAATGACATGTTGTCATATAACGACTAGCGGCACAACAACTTTATGTGAAGCATCTTTGTTGGTTACCCTACATGGCAGACATTACATCTGATTAATGATGTTTTTTGAGGTGAGCCTGCACACCAGTATAACGTTTGTGTACTAACACTAAAATTTTTGACAAAACTTAAATGAAAACTTGTTTGTGTGCTTGCACGTGTGGGATGTGAGTGTGCATCCCAGAGTAATATGTGTTTGAAGTAGGGGTCAGGGAAACCCTGGCCTGCGTGCCGCACAACTCGAGGACACTAAGGTCTCTTTGACTTTAAAAACTAATAAGTCACACTCTAACCAATTTCTTAAAAAATGGTAAAGACAGAAGAGGATACAATCTATAAATGCAAAATAATCTACTTTTCTTTAATCAAATCATGTATTCTTATTGACTTCAAGCTGAATAAAGAAATATGTTATTCAATCACATATTTGTTTTAAGCAATGTACATGAATTTCATCAAAATGCAATTCAATATAAACGAAAATAACTCCCAATGCATTTCGGGTTCAATAACAACCCTTCTTCAGGGGATAAATGGGTACAATCTGTGATTTTAATGCTTGTTATGGTTTCTTTAACGTCGTCTTCTAGATCTACAAACAACAATCAAAAAAGCTCATGAGTATCAAATGAAAGGAGGCGTTGGCTGTTTTACACGTCAGAGATTAGGATTTGCACATTAGTAGACCCTACTACCATGCCGAAAAAGTGCTCGAAGAAAGGAGATAATACTGTGAAGTGTTTCAGTGAATGCGATTCAAACCAAGTGTTTGAAATCCAAGTTAATTTAGTGGGAACGCCCTGTGCAAGACCACGAGTTCCGTACGGGGTGACTTCATATCAAAGATATATTTACCGATCAGTGCTTTGGTTTTCTGGCTGAACTCAGTTGGCAAGTGATGATCTGTAATGGATGTGTGAGAGTGAGCTTCAAATCGGAATACACAGGTGTTATGAAACGTGAAACGTGATCTTGGGGAACATGCTCTTACCAGCAGTGAAATCGTAAATGCGACTCCCCTGTTTCCATGAATTCGTTTTGTTAAAGCGTCCTTGATGCTCTGCCCCCATGGCATTCAGTGCTGTGCATAATTGTGCACTGAAGTTCTCCAACATGTGATTTGATGAGTCACACTTTGGTTTCTGTGACAGTTACATACGCTTAGCTGTCTGCACACTGTAAGTGGCAATTGGATCTGGGAGAATTTTGGTGGGATTTGAGGGCTGGGGTTGTCATATGGCTCCATGCTTTTGGAGAGGAATGGCGAGGGGGACGCACTGTCTACTAACCTGTTCTGTTGGCACATTTGGGGGGAATTTCTGACACATCTTTCTGGGTGTGTGGTGGAGTGCTCCATCCTCCTGGGGGGGCAAGGGTGCCTATTGGGAGTTGTAGTGCCGGACTCCCACACACCCCCGTCTCCCCCTACCAGTGTGGACTTGATTACTACAGATGGCTACCTACCTGTAAGTTTGATGATTGAGATTTATTGGCTGCCACATGGTTGTGGGTGTGTGGAGTGCTCCATCGTGCTCAGCTTTGTGACAAGGGTGCCTGTTAGGAGTTGTAGTGCTGGCCTCCCACCCTCCCTGTCAAAATGGCTACCTACCTGTAAGTTTGATGAGTGAGATTCAATGGCTGCCACATGGTTTTATTTATTTATTTATTTTATAATTTTATATAGCGCTGAATCACCCCTAGGGGTATCTCTGCACTTGTAACAGATAAATTACCCTATCAAACTAGTTAGAAAAGATAAGACTTCATCAGCTTTCTAAACTGGAAAAGGGTCATTTCAGCGCGAAGGTATTGCGGAAGGCTGTTCCAAAAACTCGGAGCGAGGTAAGAAAAAGCCTTACCTCCAGATCGTGCCTTCTTAATTCTTGGAATCGAAAGAAGTCTTTTAGATCCAGATCTGAGTGAGCATCCAGGAGTGTAGATATTAAGTTTCTTGGCCAAATAAGAGGGACTAAGCTTGTTTAAGGCCTTGAAGATCATGCATCCTATCTTAAATTCCACTCTTTTTTTACTGGGAGCCAGTGAAGCTTTACTAGCAGAGGCAGCGAAGGAGTCCTAGACGGTAAGCCAGTCACCAGACGGGCTGCCGTATTTTGTATAACCTGCAATTTTCCCAATGAGGCTACATGTGTAGAAAAGAGCAGAGCGTTACAATAATCAATTCTGCTCATAATCATGGCCTGAATCAGAGTCTTCCTGGTGGAAATAGGGAGCAGAGGAAAAATTCTCCTTAGGAGACTCAGAATATGATAACAAGTGCCAACGGTTGTATTGACGTGGGTATCTAGGGTAAGTTTTTGATCGAGTTTAATGCCTAGATTTTTTACCTCCTCCTTAGGAATGGGAGCTTTACCCAACTCCTCAGGCCACCAATTTGGCGACCAGCTGATGGCAGCACCTCCAAACACCATAATCTCAGTTTTTTCGGAGTTCAATTGGAGAAAATTACTTTGCATCCAAGAGGCAATAGCCATCATACCCTGGGAGAAAATATGTAGTGTGTCTGATCTTTTTTTGTCAAAGGTGAGGAGGAGTTGGGTATCATCCGCATAAGAAATAGGGCTGAACCCCAAATTTCTCATAAATTTCGCCAGGGGGGTCACGTAGATGTCAAACAGAGTAGGGCTCAAACATGAGCCCTGGGGGACACCCCTGGTAACTTGGGAGGGAGCAGATTTAAAAGAGCCCAACGTGACTGCCTGAGTTCTGTTTGTCGGAAAATCTGACAACCACTTCAGTGCAAGTCCTTTAATCCCGAGCCCCTGTAATCTGGACAGCAGAATTTGATGGGAGATGGTATTGAACGCTGCTGAATGGTCAAGCAGCACCAAAAGTGCTGCTTGACCATTATCCAGAGCCATCCTCATATTGTCCGTTACTTCCAATAAGGCAGTCTCCGTGCTATGTTTAGCTCGAAAGCCTGATTGAGAAATGTCAAGTGCATGAGTGGACTCAATAAATGCCGATAGGTGTTTATTAATATGTATTTCTATGAGCTTGCTCTGTAGAGGAAGCAGAGAAATCGGACGATAATTGGTTAACACGGAAGGATGGATTTTTTTACGTTTTTGCGAATAGGAATAATTTGAGCATGTTTCCAATTTTGCGGGAGACTACCAGATTTTAGAGAGCTATTAATGATGGAACATATAGGTAGAGCAAGTTGAGCCGAGAGTTTAGAAGCAATTTTAGCTGGGATAATGTCAAGAGGGGACCCAGATTTAGTGCATTCCAATAAAGATGATACTTCTGTGATAGTGAGTGAAAAAATAGGGGTGCCCCTGAGATAAGTTCCTAAATCAGGGTGCCTATAACATTTGTTTGCAAAACAAATTAGGAACAATATTCAAAACACAGAGACCTACAGAGCGGACAAAATAATTAGATATGTACCAGTAAATACAAAGTAGCAATGTATACTTTATTTATATCACTTTATATGGTGATTATAAAGAAGATTACATATCATGTTCGTACATTTAGGAATCAAGGGAGACAAAGATTGTAAATTAAACATGTGTCTCATATACTGTTATATACAATTCATTTTTGTCGAGAAAATATGTTCAAAATCAGGCATGATAAATGAGCTCAGATGTGTATCTGTAATAGATTAATACAAAATCACAGGTTTCAATTATGGGTAGTCATGGCTTGGTCGGTGTTAGATCCTACGTGCGTTTCGGCTAGAAGCCTTCATCAGGATGCCATGTAACTATGGTTTCGTGATCCTCGATAAGATCGCGTTGTCCCCAAAGAAGAGGGGTGTGTGAATGCATACGAATCGGTCTGGAAGTGTAGGTCCAAAATAGATTAGTGTGGAAATCTCAGAGGGGATCCGATAATGCAGAAAAATTCGGCTCGGCTCACTACAAGGTTACCGCTATATATGCCGGCGTACTTCAAATATAAGTGGATCCTCCCGATTTGTATAGAATCCTTTGTCAGGATCCACTGGGTTCAGTAACGAGCTGGAAGACCGAGTGCTGGAGGCTCACAGAAAAGATGTGGTGAGGTGGCCACTTCTGTGATAGTAACATTAGGAAAGGCAAGTAATTGAAAGTTTTCGCTAGTGTAATTTGATAAAGCTGCAATGGAGACAGGAGAGGAGGTGTTAGATGAGACAATTTTTTGATAAATATTTTCCACCTTCTGAATAAGGAAGGAGGAGATATTATCACATAAAGTTTGAGAAGAAATGTCCCTAGTCTCGCAGGATTTAGGATTAGTAAAATCTCTCACAATTTGAAAAAGCATTCTAGAATTATTTCCCGCTTGATCTAATGAGGACGCAATATGCGTATTACGAGCCTTTTTGATGTTATTGTGATAGTTAGATAGTGCAGCCTTATAGTTGTATTTAGCTTGCTCATTATGCAAAAGTCGCCATACGCGTTCTAGCTTCTTACAGGAGCTTTTTTTCTCTCGTAAAGCAGATGAATACCAATCAGTAGAAGTATTTTTTGGAGGATGAGTAAGAGGCTTCATAGGGACTACCTTTTCAAGCAAATTAGAAATAGGAGAATTAAAAAGGTCAAGTTGTTGATTGTCATTGTAGAACATAGTTTCCCTGTCCCAAGCAGAGAATAGCAAGGAGAGATGATTAGGGGTCAATTTGTGCCATGGTCTATACTGACGAGTGGTCGAAATTGTGGTTGCAGTAGAAATATAATTAATAGGACTAAGAAATTGAAAACTTATTAGAGAACTTATGAGTGTAAGTCTCACCACATTTGATGTCCTGGGAATTGGTTAAAATGAGATCCAGAGTGTGACCCGCTACATGAGTAGGAGCAGAATTGATTTTAACCAATCCAGAGGCAGCCAGATCTTGCAAACATAGTCTTGCGTCCTGGTTAAGGGCATCTTCGCTGTGGATATTAAAATCTCCGCGCAGGAGAAATTTCCGAGTAGCAATTATGTAAGGAGAAATGAAGTCTTGCAGTTGGCTGGTAAAATCCAATATTGGGCCAGGCGGTCTATAGACCAAAGCACCCTTCCAGCTACAACGTGCAGAAAGATCTAATCTAAATACAAGGCATTCAAATGCCTCTGTACCCATTTGATCCAGTATGGTAATTGCTAAATCTTCTTTATAGATTATAGCTATACCCCCGCCCGCTCTGCCTATTCTGTCCAATCTCGAAATCCGATAACCCTCCGGAATAGCTAAGGCAATAGCAGGAGTGGAGGATGGTTTAATCCAAGTCTCAGTAATGAAGCCCATATCAGGTTTTAGATCAGTCAGGATATCCCATATATCTATGGCGTGGTTAGGAAGAGACCTAACATTAGCCAAAAAGCAATTCCACTCGATATTTTGCCCTGGGGGAGATGAAGGATTAGGAGAGATGTTCTTTAGAGAATGAGATGGATCTTTGAAATCAAGCTGTGGAGTAGTGATCAAAGAGGGGCAAAGACACTCAGTACACTGGAATCTACAAGCTTGGCATGAGAAGGGGCACTCCAATACACGATAGAGGTGAGAAGGTGATTTGCAGGGGGCAGGCTTAAGGTCCACTAAAGAATCACGCGTATATCTGCGAGATATATTAAAGGTAGGTAATGTAGCTGATAATAACCTACCAGAAATCCTGGCTGCTGGCGGCAAACTGGCGCGGACGGGCGCACACAGGCTTGCCTCTGGCGCGCCTCCGGCGCGCCGTCGGCGCGCCCAATGCGCGCGCCCGCTGCATGCTTGCATGGTCCTGTCTAAAATAGCCCCAACTCGAAAAGCGCTAGAGCGCTAACAAAAATGGCGGCCAATTACTGGCACGACCCCCTAGGAGATCTAATAAGACTCGCTAAGTAGCAAGGAGTGTAGCCAATTTTATGTGCAGGTAAGTGGGCAGGAAAATAACTTTGTTTTAAAAACAGCTGAAGAACATTGAAAATATTACAGTGCAAAACGAGTAGTGCGTGCAAATACCTTCCCTCGTATTTAGGAGAGGGGAGGGAGCCACAGTATTAACTAAAAGAAACAAAGCGAGCAGCTACAGTGAGCAGCCTTCAACACACAGCATTCGCGCTAAAGGTATCATCTGTTGCGCTGCGCGCTTGCATGGTCCTGTCTATAATAGCCCCAACTCGAAAAGCGCTAGAGCGCTACCAAAAATGGCGGCCAATTACTGGCACGACCCCCTAGGAGATCTAATAAGACTCGCTAAGTAGCGAGGAGTGCAGCCAATTTTATGTGCAGGTAAGTGGGCAGGAAAATAACTTTGTTTTAAAAACAGCTGAAGAACATTGAAAATATTGCAATGCAAAACGTGTAGTGCGTGCAAATACCTTCCCTCGTATTTAGGAGAGGGGAGGGAGTCGCAGTATTAACTAAAAGAAACAAAGCGAGCAGCTACAGTGAGCAGCCTTCAACACACAGTATTCGCGCCAAAGGTATCATCTGTTTTGGGTGTGTGGAGTGCTCCATCTTGCTCAGCTTTGTGACAAGGGTGCCTGTTGGGAGTTATAGTGCTGGCCTCCTACTCCCCCTCCCTGTGAAGAGGGCTACCTACCTGTGCGTTTGGTTGGGAAGATTCAATGGCTCCAACATGCTTCTGGTTGGGAGGATGCTCCATCTTGCTCAGGGGTGGGACAAGGGGGACTGTTGGTAGTTGTAGTGCAGGCTTCCCACGCACAAACACCCCTCCATGAGAAAATGGCTACCTCCCTGTGTATTTGACAGAGTGTGGGAATAGGTTACACATGGCTCTTGGGTGAGGGGACTGTTCCATCCTACTTAGGGGTGTGACAAGAGAGCTTAGGATGGCTACCTACCTGTTAGGTGAAGGTGACCAATGCAATGGCTGTCACATGGTTCTGGGTGGGGGGGTGCTCCATCCTGCTCAGCTGTGGGACAAGGGGGCCTGGGGGAGTGGTGGTGCTGCCCTTCAAACAAAAACACCCCTCTCTATGAAGATGGCTACCTACCTGTAAGTTTGGTTGGTGAGATACAATGTATGCCACATGCTTCTGGCTGCTGGGGGAGAGTGTTCCATGTTGCTGGACTGTGGGATATGGGGGCCTTTTGGGAGTGGTACTGCTGGCCTGCCACCCACAGACACAACTCTCTGTTAAGATGGCTGCCTACCTGTGGAGCAGAGGAAGTGATGGGTTGCACATGGCTCTTGGGTGGGGGAGTGCTACATCCTGCTGTGCTGTGGGACAGGGGGCCTGGTGGGAGTTGTAGTGATGGCTTCCTAGCCACAAACCCCCCTCCCTGTTATGATGGCTGCCTACCTGTGGAGCAGTGGAAGTGGTTGGTTGCACATGGCTCTTGGGTGGGGGGAGTGTTACAATCTGCTGAGCTGTGGGACAGGGGGCCTGGTGGGAGTTGTAGTGATGGCTTCCTAGCCACAGACCCCCCTCCCTGTTAAGATGGCTACCTACCTGTAAGTTTGATGAGTGAGATTCTATAGCTGCCACATGTGTCTGGCTGGGGTGGAGTGCTACATCTTCTTGGGCTGTGGGACAAGGGGGCCTGTTGAGAGTTGAAGTGTAGGTTTCCCACCAACATATTCATCCCTGTGAAAATGACTGCCTACCTGTAAGTTTGATGTGAGCAAACACCCCTCACTGTTAAGACGGCTACCTACCTGTAGATGAGTGAGATTCAATGGCTGCCACATGCTTTTGGCGGAGGTGGAAGTGCTACATCTTGCTGGGCTGTGGGACACGGATGCCTGGTGGGAGTTGTGGTGCAGGCTTCCTAAACCCAAACCCCCCTCACTGTGAAGATGGCTACCTACCGGTAAGTTTGGTTGTTGAAATGCAATGTCTGCCACTTGCTTCTGGGTGGGGTGGTGAGAGTGCTCCATCTTGCTGAGCTGTGGGACAGGGGCCCTGATTGGAGTTGTAGTGCTGTCTGCCTGTACACATGCAACCCAGGGAATGTTGCTAGCTACCTTGGGGTAAATGAGAGGGAGTGCATGTTGGATCTGTTGGACATGTGTTGAGTGTGTGCTGCAGATGAATGGATTTGGGCCTAGGAGGTGTAGCTTTATAGTTGTGCAAGACAGTACATAGCAGTGTGATGGTAGACATTTGTTTGTACTTACCAGCCTCCACTCCCCCAGCTACTCCTGTGAGACTCTCTGGATGCAGTATGGCAAGCACCTTCACCTATCATGCAGTGAATGTTCTTGGTGGAATGGGAGGGTCACCGCCAGTCAACTGAGCCAACTGACGGTTCTTGTAGTTCTTCTGTTTAACCTGCCTCTTCAGGTCATGCCACCACTTCATGATCTTATTCTTGGTGCACGGGGTGGTCCCTACTGCATTGACCTTGTTGACTATCCTTCCCCGTATTTGTGCTCTGGTGGCTAATAGTGTCTGTTGGAACAGGTGACCAAACAATTGTGGTTCTTCTCTGATTAACTCATTTGTGATGACTGACAACTCATTGTCAGTGAATTTGGGCATTTTCTTTTGTGCTATGGTGTTTGATGTGGAAATGGTTTGTGGTGCAGGTGTGAGGGTGGTGGGATGGTGTAGGTGGTGTGTGTGTGTGTTGTTGTGCTGGTGAGATGTGTGGTGTTTTGCCTATCCAATGTGCTGCAGGGTTTAGTTCCTTCAGGGCTGGAGTAATGCAAAGGATTCTGGTCCGGGAAGGGGCAGGTTTTATACTCACCTATGTGGGTGTGTCAAAATGGAGTATTGCTGTCAGGTGTGTTGTGTGGGTTGTGCTATGATTAGTATTTTGTTAGTTACCAAGGGGGTGTGTCCTTGGGGTGTGATAGGTGTTTTTGGTGGCTGAGCTTGTTTGATATGTGCACTTGGTGGCCTTGTTGTGTGTTTTATTTCTCCGACCGCCATAATTTTTCTGATGCGACCGTGGCGGTGGATATGCAACAGCCCTTCCGCCGGCTCTCCCATTCATCACTGTTTGCGATCGCGGCAGTCAGAAACAGCGGATCGTTCTGCTGTCACCTCGAAGGTATCCTAATTGTGCGTGCGGTCACTCCGCTGGCCTTGTGGCGGGTTTGGCTTTTCCTGCTGCGAATCTGACCGCCACGGATGGATTTTCACCTGCTCCACCCGCTGCAGGCGGTCTTTTGAATGAAAATGAAAATGAATTTATACAGCGCGGTTGCTGCCCTGGGGCGTCCAAGCGCTAGAGGAACCAGATGGGGGGGTTTAGAGAGGATAGCAGAACTGGGAGGAGGGAGGAGGGGCTGAATTGTTACCGAGATTTGAACAGATGTGTTTTTAATTGTTTACGAAAGGAGGCGAGGTTGGGGTTGGATCTCAGGTGAAGGGGAAGGGAGTTCCAGATTTTTGAAGCGTTGAAGGTGAACATTCTTCCGCCTGCTCTAGTCCTTTTAATTCTGGGAACCGTTGCCATGAACGCCTGACTAGAGCGTAGGTCTCTGTCTGGACGATATTGGCTGACTAGGCTACGCATGATTTTGGGGCCCGAGTCCCAGAAGGCCTGGTGGGCAATGCACATTGCTTTGAAGGAGACTCTTTTCCGTACTGGTAGCCAATGAAGGCTGGTCAGTGCCTCCCTAACTGAGGTTCTGCGGGGGATTTGCAGTAAGGTACGGGCCGCGCAGTTCTGTACCAGCTGCAGTCTGTTCAATGTGTACTCTGGGGCTCCCAGGTAAAGGGCGTTGTTCGAGTCCAGACGTGACTGTATTATGCCCTGTATGGCTATTTGTTTTGCCTCCCTTGGGAGTAGGGGGAGAACCTTCTTCAATGTCCGGAGAAGTCCAATGCAGGTGGCAGAAAGCTTTGTGGCCTGGGTGTTAAGAGAGAGATTCCTGTCCAGCCACACCCCTAGGCTTTTGATGTTATCCTTCGAAACCGGGGGGGGGCCTAGACAGGTGGGCCATAATGACTTGAAGAGGGTCGGGTCAGCCGGGCCCAGGAGCATGAGCTCCGTTTTGTCCCCATTGAGCTTTAGCGATGACAGGGTCATCCAGGACTTCACCTCCTTCACCTTTTGTGGCATTGTTCCACCGCAGTTGGATTTTATGGCGGTTGATCCTAATCTGACCGCCGGTTTTCCCGCGGTACCTGCGGACAATTAATTTCCACTACCACGGCGGTTGGAATGGTTTTCCAACCGCCATCCTAATCGACCCCAGAATATCGAGTTGTAAATGTGGACTTGCACTAATATTGAGATGGAATTATCGAGACACAGAAATATCGAAAGCAAGAATATTGTGGTCAAGAATATCGAGTTTAAGGTAAGAAATATTGTTTTTAAAAATATTGAAGTCATTAATATCATTTGCAAAAATATAGTTGTTAAAATATCGTTTTTTTAGTTAGTGTTGTGTGTTTTAGTATGTATTTTAAATGTATGTACTGTTTTTTTTGTCTAAGTATTGCTTTTGTTTTTTAATATATGTGTTAAATTTTTGTGGTTATTAATTTTATTTTAATAAAATTTTGCGTGTTAGTTCTGTAGCGGGTTGTGTGTTTATAGGGGAATAGGGTGAGAAGTAATTTAATTATAATAAATTAAATATTAATTTTTTTTATTAGTATTTATTTAATTTAGATTTTATATTGTTAATCATGGAAATGAATTAATTAATAATTGGTTGTTAATTTGTATTAATTAATTAATTGGTAAATATGCTAATTGTGTCATTTTTTTTAGGAGCAGGTTGTGGGTTTATTGGGGAATAGGATGGGAGGTAAATTAATTATAATTACATTATTATTTGTTTATTAATTAACATTTATTTATTCAATATGTTATACTGTTAATTGTGAAAATTAATATATTATTAATTGGTTGTTAACATTAAATAATTGATTGGTAATTATGTTAATTGTGTCATTTTTTTAGGAGCAGGTTGGGGGTTTATTAATATTTTGTATATAATATGTATTTATTTTTATTTTATAGTTTTAATTGTGGGAATTAATTTATTATTATTTATTCAAAATTTGCTTGTTATTTGTTATATGTAATTAACACTGCGCTATCCAACACTTTCCCTACTGTTGCACTTGCTGGAGTGGGAATAGTAATTCTATCCCCTCTGCTATCCAACATATTCTGTACTGTTGCATTAGTTGGAGTGGGAATAGTAATTTTTACCCCTCTGCTATCCAACATTTTCCCTGCTACTGCATTCGCAGGTGTGGGAATAGTAATTTATACCCCTTAGCTATCCAACACTTTCCCTACTGTTGCACTCGCTGGAGTGGGAATAGTAATTTTTTCTCCTCCGCTATCCAACACTTTCCCTACTGTTGCATTCGTTGGAGTGGGAATAGTAATTTTTACTCCTCCGCTATCCAACATATTGCCTACTGTTGTATTTGTTGGAGTCCGAATACAAATTTTTACCCCTCTGCTATCCAACACTTTCCCTACTGTTGCTCTCGCAAGAATGAGAATAGTAATTTATACCCCTCTGCTATCCAACACTTTCCCTACTATTGTACTCACTGAAGTGAGGATAGTAATTATTTCCCCTTCGCTATCCAACACTTTCTCTACTGTTGCATTCGCTGGAGTGGGAATAGTAATTTTATCCCCTCCGCTCTCCAACACTTTCCCTACTGGTGCACTAGCTGGAGTGGGAATAGTAATTTTTAACCCTTTGCTATCCAACACTTTCCCTACAGTTGCTCTCACAGGAATGGGAATAGTAATTTTTTCCCAACTGCTATCCAACACTTTCCCTACTGCTGCATCTGCAGGAGTGGGAATAGCAATTTATACCCCTCCGCTATCCAAATAGTTCCCTACTGTTGCACTAGCTGGAGTTGGAATTGTAAATTTTAACCCTTCACTATTCTACACTTTACCTACTGTTGCACTTGCTGGAGTGGAAATAGTAATTTTTACCTATTCGCTATTCAACACTTTTCCTACTGTTGCATTTGCTGGAGTGGGAATAGTATTTTTTACCTATCCGCTAACCGCCACTTTCCCTACTGTTGCACTCGCTGGAGTGGGAATAGTAATTTTTAACCCTCTGCTCTTTAACACTTTCTCTACTGTTGCACTCAATGTAGGTTTAGAAAAAAATTAAATTTTTAGTATATCAATTTATAAAATATTTGTTTAATTAATTTTTATGTTATAGGTGTAGGTATGTATATATTTATTTATAATTTTGTATATATTTATAACATTTTATAATTAATGAAAAATATTATTTATTAATTGTTTTTAAGTAAAAATATATGTTACATTTTATATATGTATGTTTAATTTTTTTAAATTAAATGTATTACTTATAACTGTTACAATTTACAAATAAATCTATTTTTTTTAAAGTTACATTTATTATTTATTTTATTTTACATAATTTTTTATACATATAATAAAGACAATGGGCCTCATGTAGGTAAATAAATTTTACCGGTTCATAAATACCGAGCCGTACCGAATCGGTAAATTAGAACCGGTAAGTTATATGTAGGTAAAAATTCGGTAACAGTTACCGATTCGGTAACAGTCGGTAAATACGAATCGGAATTCACCGAATCGGTAAATACCGAGGTGGTATCCACCGAATCGGTAAATACCGAGGTGGTATTTAGCGAATCGGAAAATACCGAGGATACTACCACCTTCCCTTAACTAAGTAGCCAATATCACAATCATGTCATTACAGAAGGTCTCTCAGGCTTGAATAGGGGACCCCATACCACAAAGATCAGCTTAGTGAAATCACATCACAGAAGCATCAGGAGTCTCCTCGCAGGAAGGCTCGTCTTCGGTCTGAATAATAAACATGATGTCTGAGCTATGAAAAGCACCAACTGTCAGGTATGTGCAGCTGCGCGTGTGCCATGGCTAAATCGTGGGTCGAACAACCTATAGTGGAAAACATGCATTGTGTAACATTCCAGACTGTGTGTCACAGCATGTACAGACGAAGGTCGCTGCGCAGAGCTTGGGATGGGAACAACAGAATGCACTCGTCTGAAGGAAGTCTCGAGTCAGCAGTTTATTCAAGAAAGAACATGTAAACGCAGTGTCGTGTGCAAAGACACAAATATGGCTACATAACATTCAACGTGGTTATGCCAACTGAACAATGCATGTACGTATTCAGGGAGAACTCACTACACGCCCCCTTGAGCGAAGCAATATGTAATAGGCAAGAAAAGAGAGAACGCAGAGTTCAGTTTCGTCAGAGCAGAACAGGGCGTAACCAATGCAGCGCCAAAGTCCTACAGTCCAATTCATTGCAGCATACAATTCCAAAAAAACACAATGCAAGTATAGTAAAAAACTCAAGCAGACCATCAGGAAGAGAAACACGAGAAATAAAAGAAATAAATGTTGCGCCAGGGTGCTGTCCAGTAGCACAGGCGCAATGGACGACAATCCAGTTAATCCATGAATGTATAGGCAGCATATGTGGCCACGGCTTCCAACAAGCAATCGTTTCCAGGGCCACTAAAAGTCTCAGCCATCCAATTGAGTAAAGAAAAGGAACATACGTGTTCTCCAACCAACGGAGCCTCCAGCACAATCAGAGGGCACCCGGAATGTTCCTCCAAATAGCTCATGGACAAGAAGTCGTAGGCTGCCGCTGAGATGTCCCAATTACCCAGGATACCATGCGCCGCTCCACACCCCATGATCCGGACACCAGAACAGGACAACTCGTGAGACACTAAGGGCCGCATCAGTCGATCGAAATCCGGCACCGGAGACACCATGTTGGTCAAGCACAAATCCAGAGGCCATTCAAAGGGACAATCCAGGCAGTGTAATACAGGTTGTACGCAGGTGAAGTAGGAATACCTGAAGGATAATCCATAAGCCAGGCTCAAAGTCGCCAATGGCAAAGTACCATAGTAGTCAAGCATCCTATCACGAAGAAGATGCAGACGGGACAGGTGCTCGTGTGGCACAGAAGGAGCAGCCATTCCGGAGTATGAAGAGTAAAAGCAGCACACCTGCCACCAGCGCCAGAAGCAGCGGAACACCTCCAAAGATGCTCGAGAACAGTGAATGAACAAATGCCGGAATTACACCAAAAATAGTTTGGAAAGAGGTCACGAGACCCGAGCCCCACATGTTAAAAAAAATTGAGCCAGGCCGGTCGTGGACGAGGCATTGATAATACTTTGGATCAAAGAGCCGAAATGCAGGGGGAGGTCAGTATTCAGAGGCGCCTGTTCCTCAGTGCGCGAAGTAGCAACGTGAAGGACAAATATTTCACGAGAGGAAGTCAAAGGCACCTCTTTGTGGGACAATGGCGCTCTATTCTGCTCAACTTGTTGGACTCTGCTTTCAAGGTTGGAATCGAAGGCCAGATGGAAACATCCCGCCGCCCATGCGGGGGTGGAAAAAGAACAGTATAGCAGCAGACAACTTCATGCGAGACAGTTATGTACGGGATTACCACTCACATCCCGCAGCAAACTTCATTAATCATGATTAAATGAATACCGTTTGCAAGCACAGTGAAAGAAGGTGTAATCACAGGCACTGGGATACCTCGTAGGACGCACGCCAAAATCGGGGCTTGTACATTGCATGCGCCGTGTACTTGCATGTGCCTATTGTCTCATGTATGAATCCTAGAAGTGAGAGTGCTAGAGCTAATATCTATAACGGCTTAGGCCTTCTCCATGTTTGCTTGGTCAATAGCTCTCAGTCTGGAAGCCGCCTCACTGTGCGACAACTTGCAGACCTCGTTGTAATTAGCATACGCACACCTTTTGGTTCTGCCACCCACGGGACCATTCACAACATCATTCCATTCGGTATGCACATTGATGGAGTGGGTGGACTTCCTGATCCTGTAGATGTGCTCTGTGTCAGCTGGTGGACAGAGTGGGATGTGTGTCCCATCAATGCAGCCAATATAATGGTGGTAGAAATTCCTGAAGGAACGGGACAGGCAACTCTGGGATACACCACCCACCGCAGCTGTCACCACCTGAGAAATGCCGGATGCCAGCAGATGTGGGCTGCAGAGCACCTGCACATGTGGGGGTATGGCGTGCGCCCTTCTTATTGGCTGGTCCAGGAGTGGGTGCGGGTCCCTGATTGAGTCCATGATGGTTTCGGGGTGTAGCCTGTGCCTCTCATGTATCTCTGCATCAGTCAGCTGGAATAGTGTGATGCGCTGTCTGTGGATGCGTTCCTTCCGTCGCCAAACCCTCAGTCCTGCTGCCTGTAGACGTAGGCGCCTTGCAATGACGTACATAGCTGCCAGGGTGTCCACGCTGTTGCATTTTGGGATTGCTTAGCTGCACTGTTGTTGGTTACCACCTGCTTTCAATCCGTGTTAATTACCGACTCTTATTTACCGATTTTCTTGGATTTCTTAATTACCGAGTGCTCCTACATGTCATTTTGATTTTTACCACTTCATATTTACCACTTCATATTTACCGATTCGTTAATTATGTATTCGGTAACTATGAATCGGTATTTACCGCCTCATATTTACCGAACAGTGGTTTTTGGACTCCTACATCTCACTTGTCTGAATACCGGTCGGTAACGGCATATTTACCGATTTTCGGCCGTTACCGACCGGTATTTCGCTACCTACATGAGGCCCAATATGTTGTACATCGATATTTTTTAGACCAATATTTTTTTTCGCAATATTTTTGTATTTACAATTATAAATATAGAAGGTCGATACTCTTGACAACGATATTTAAGTACCGATATTTGTGTAGGTCGATATTGTGGTGGTCGATGTTCTGTCAGTGATCCCTTCTCTAAGACCTATTCACAGTTTTGATTTGGCAGATACACGTTATTACTCTGACCAGGTTATTGTGTCATATACTGGGCCAAATCAAACAAATGATTGCCACTGCATCAGAGTCCGTTGGCCAGCAGGGTGTCATTTATTTCGCCAGTCTGCCACAGAATTGGCATGGTGCATCAATCCTGCCTGAACATATAGGTGCATCAGACTATGATGCTAGTTATGCACATCTTTACAATGACCTTTTGATGCACAAGCAATGCTTTGTCTTAGAGAGTGTTAAGTAATTTCCAGAAAGTCTGTTGGGTCAACCAAATCCCATCTTTCAATACTGATTCTCTCAGCCAGTCAAAGTACTAATGAAGAAGCTTTGAGCCTGGCTGCTCAGACTCGTAACCTGTGGCCTTTGCCTTACCCTTTTTACCAGTGCCTGTACACTCTGACTTTTGTTTGGCACGAGAAGGCTTCAGGCTCCTACCGAGGTCAATGTCCTTAAACCGATTACATCGCCCCTAGCCTCAGCCTGTTCTTCTGGTTGGCAAAACCAACTTAACTATTTGCTGCTGCATAAGGCTCAGTGCCATTTATCTTACATGTTTAAACACTTGCTCTAAACCACTGACAATTACTGTTACTCTTGCCTTTTTGGCATTTTATGTTTTTTATATTAGCCGCTCAAGACTCATATTAGTGGTAAGCTAATTTAAAAATACAAAATAATAGATGATAAACGACCCTATACTGTGAGAATAATGATACAAACTGTATAAGCACAGTATTTGTATCCAAGAACCTTCTGCTGGAGATCACTTAATTCCTTAACCCGAAGAATTTCACTTCCTTTAGCTCACTGTTCATTATACACAGGAAGTGAATCTAATTATGCGTGTAACTGAGAATGCAAACCTCCTATTCCCTTCTCCCCTAGTCTACTTGTCACTCTTACTTACTTTCTTCTGATTTTGGTATCTTATTTTCACTTGATGCGTCCACATTCAGGGTTCAGTTTCTCACACTTAAAAGTATCTTGCTGTCACAAAGTACACCCGCATGATGTCTTAATAAGGAAAGAGGAGGAGGAAACTGCTGCCTTACCTCCCTTCTTCTCCCCTTCCTTTCAGCCTGCAGCCGATCCTATTTCCTGCGGCATCGAGACGACTCAAGTGGAGCTCCCTGCTCACGTGACCGGGACCCTCCAGCAGGAAATCATAAACAGTGCTGGCCCTTTAAGTGAGAGCCCGGAAGTAGAAGGAGGCGGGACACAGTTGAGGATTGGAGAAGAAGACACAGATGGATGAGAAGGAGGACGACCTGAAGGGAAAATGGTGTTTCTCTGCGCGCCAAACGACCGAAGAACGAGGAGTGACCGGAGCTGAAAGGAAGAAGACCCGGTACCTCACCACGTTCCCGGAGGAGCGTGGCTCTCTCAGGTGCATGGCTGGGTCTATAACTGGTGGAAGTCTGCTCGAGGGAACGAGCAGTCTTAGAGTACGGGTAATTTGGGGAGGAGGGCAGAGGTTCAGGACAAAAGAGAAAAGACTAAAAAAATAACAGAGTGACTACGAGTGACCACACCGGTGATGGGTGGGTGATAGATTTAAGTAACCCCTCACACCCCTTTGCCACGATTAGTTAAATAAATAGCTTGCAAAAAGAAGAAGAATAAGGACAAAATCTTACCTGAGTCCTGTTTTCCTCTGAGAGGCACACGGCGGGGAACCAGAACATTCTAGAAGGAGACCGGAGAACCTAAAAGGAAAGAAAGAAGACCATATAATTATGACAAAGAGACTGATTAGAGAGAGAAATAGAGAAAAAGCACCATAAGATCCTGTATATAAAAGGAATAAAGGAAGATAAAACTATATAAGAATACCGTTCATCCCTTAAAATACAAACTTTAACTAAAACCATTGTTTGGCCTGTCACATATTTGTTGCCGAAATCCGGGATTACATATCCATTTGACTGACAAAATGGAAAATCTCATACAGCATTTTATAAGGGGCCAAGATAAACTGGAGTGGGCAATGGAGCGACAAAAGACCTCTGCCCAGGCCTACTGGGACCTGTTTAAAACCTCACTAACACAGCAACTGGAATACTTTCAAAGGGCAGTAGAAAAACAAGGTCAGACGGGACCAAGGTTACATACCACCCCTTGTAACCACACAGGATTCCCAGGGATCGCTCTACAGAAATATATACCAGGAGAAGACCCTGATGCTTTCCTGCTAAACTTTGAAAGAGCAGCCAGGGCGTGCGGTATGCCTGAGGTTAAATGGCAGTTTTTCTGACCCCCCTCTTGACCGGTGAAGCACATGCGGCATATCAGGTCGCTAATCCTACTGGTACAGCCACTTACAAAGATATTAAGGCAGGAATTTTGGACCATTTAGGTATGGATCAAGAAGCATATAGAGTGCGCTTTAGGAAAGAAAAAGGTGTTCCAGGAGATAACCCGAAGACCCTATTCTTTAAATTGAAAGCGGCTGCCGACAAGTGGCTTAGTTCACAAGAGAACAGCAAGGAAGACATAATGAATTTGATTTATTGGAACAATATTTAGAAGGCCTACCTTATGCCACCCAACGATGCGTGAGACAATAACCCCATCTTACAATTGAGCAGGCCGTGGAGATGGCAACAAACTTCACTAGGGCCCAACGAAAACCTCTTTCAACGGACACTGAAAGACATTCACAATCAATGTCAGTACAGGGAAAGGGAGAAAAAAGGAACCCCAAAGTAGCAGGAGAACAAACCAAAAATCGGACCTTCAAAACAGACTTCCTACCGGCAAAAGGGCCCCAATGTTTTGATTGTGGAGAGTGGGGCTACATAGCCAGACTCTGCCCACACAAGAAACAAACAGAAGAACCAATAGACAAACGTTATGTGCCCCGATCCCTCTTATATACAGAAGAATTAGGTTCCTATTTATATGTTAGTTTATTTGTCAATGGGGAGAGAGTTATTGCTTTATTAGATTCCAGATGCCGCCAATCCGTAATACATGAGTCCATGATAAAACCCAGATATCATCCAAAATGCAGGTGCCCATCCGGTGTGTGCACGGAGATGTTAAGCCATATCCCTTAGCTGAAATACCAGTAAAAACGTTAAACGGAGTAGAGATGTTGGTAAGAGTAGAGGTAATGGACAGACTCCCTCAGAAGGTTATCCTAGGGACTGATAATCCCGTTTTCCTTAGACTTCTTACAGAACACCTTCAACACAAACACCGAGAACCAAAGTCCAATCCTGCTTTACTCACTCAAGCTCCTTGGGTTTCTGATAGGAGTTTCCTTTATGCCCAAAACCAAGACCCTACATTAAAAGTGACCTGGCAGCAAGCAAAAGACCTCTCTATCACTTCCAATGTGACTTACCCTCATTTCCTCATACAACATGATGTGTTGTATCGCATAGGAAAACAGGGTGATGTCCCTCAGCTGGTCGTACCACACTCATTCCACGACAAGTCCTTTTTTTTTATGCCCATGCCCATCTCCTTGCTGGGCATTCAGGAGCGGAGAAAAACCACACAAACCATTTTACGCTACTTTTATTGGCCTGGTACTTATGCACACACATCCAAGTATTGCCAAGAGTGTGAGATTTGCCAGAAGGGAAACCCTTATAAGCCTCCTCCTACCCCCTTACAACCTCTCCAGATAATAGGGAAACCCTTTGAGAGAGTAGGTATGGACCGTTCCCGGAGGAGCGTGGCTCTCTCAGGTGCGTGGCCGGGTCTATCAGTGGTGGAAGTCTGCTCGAGGAACCGAGCAGTCTTAGAGTAGGGGCAATTTGGGGAGGAGGGCGGAGGTTGGGGACAAAAGAGAAAAGACTAAAAAGATAACAGAGTGACTACGAGTGACCACACTGGCGACGGGTGGGTGATAGATTAAGTAACCCCTCACACCCCTTTGCCACACTTAGTTAAATACATAGCTTACAGAAAGAAGAAGAAATAAGGATGAAATCTTGCCTGAGTCCTGTTTTCCTCTGAGGGGCACACGGTGGGGAACCGGAACATTCTAGGAGACCGGAGAACCTAAAAGGAAAGAAAGAAGACCATATAATTACGACAAAGAGACTGATTAGAGAGAGAAATAGAGAAGAAGCACCATAATATCCTGTATATAAAAGGAATAAAGAAGGATAAAACTATTTAAGAATCCCCTTCATCCTTTAAAATACAAACTGTAACTAAAACCATTGTTTGGCCTGTCACACTTGCACACAGGACAGATGGCAATGTACACTGATTGCAGGATGCCTGCAAATAACCCTGATTCATTTGGAGCAGATTTCACAGCGTCATTGGATGAGGGCTTGCAACACCAATGGGGAGACATAACCCTTGCTTTGGAATGTGCTGCACAACCTACTTACTTTATGTCTCCCTTCCCAATTAAATTTGGAGATACCACTGCGAGGATGAACTCAATTATATTCTTTGGGGCCGATTCCGGCCGCAAATCATACCGACTGACACGGACCCGTACCGGAGACCGACCGACACGGACCAGCGCCGTACGACCCATGCAGTATGATGCAACGTGTGTGAATTACAACCGACACGTACGGAATACAAGCCGTACGACCGAGCCATGGGGAAAATAGTGATCCGGCCGCAAAACCGACGCGGGTTTCACCCACCAACACGAACCCGGAAAGAACCCGACCGACGCGTACCCGCGATGTCCGACCCGCGCAGTACGATGCAATGCATGTAAAACCAGACCGACTCGCACGGAGACCAAGCCGCACGACCGACACGCACAGAAAACCAGGCCCACAAGTAATAGAGATCTCTCTCCAACCATATAAAGGACTGCAATCACTACCATGATCCCTTGCAAATAGGAGACACAGCCAGCAGCAAACACCATCACACAGCAACCACAGACACACTCACAACTCACCCATCACACAACTCACACACCATCGGCACCTCACCAAAAGCACTCACACATACAGCTAGCAAAACCAACACTAACCCACCCTCACTTGCACCCTCACACACACATCACTCACCACCACCACACATCACCATGCCCCCAAAGAAGAATCCAAAGTTCACAGATAGTGAGTTAGAAGTGCTGATAGACGAGATCATCAGAGTAGAGCCACATTTGTTTGGTACATTTGTCCAAAGGACCCCCATGTCACGGAAAACAAAGATGTGGGCAAGGATTGTGGACAAGGTGAACGCACAAGCACCAGCAAGGCGCACAAAGGACGATATCCAGAACAGGTGGTATGACGTGCACAGGAGGGAAAAGAAACTCATTGAAAAAGATCACGCCCTGAGTCAGTGCACCGGCAGTGGCCCTCCTGCCAAACCAGTATACTTCAGGACCTGGGAGGAGAAGGTGCAGGACATCCTACCACCAGAGAGCGTCCATGGTATAACAGACATACCAGAGCCTGGTGAGTACACAAACAACATACTCAAGATTGTGTGGCAAGGGGAGAGTAAAACTATGCACCGCAAGCAAAGCAACAGTAACCAATAGATAATCATCCCAAGATGTGTATGCTAGTCAGACAAACACAATACCTGCCATCTCATAGTGACTTGGAAATGTGTCATGACATGTACCAACCTACAAACAAATAGAGCAAGGCAGTGGCACAAAGCTAAATAAACACTGCCAGACAGTTTGCCACCACAAACACTACCTCACAGTGCAGCTGACAGACAGGAAGGAATAGTGGGTATGCAGGTGAAGTGAGTGTATCCAAAAGCATGATGGGGGTTGTAGTCACAGATAATGCTCCCCCTCCTGATTGGCCCATCAAGACCTCTCTGAACCATGCCCCCATCACAGGGAGTGGAAAATGACTAACAAAATGGCTGACACTGGGTCCTGCTGTGGGGAGCACAAGGCCCTGGTAGGGGTTGTGTGCAAATCAGAAGCAGGACACCACTGACTGACATCCTGAAAGACAACTTACACGCCCTCCAATGGAAGCACGTTTCATGGTGGGATGTCTGGCCGGGTGGGAAGGAGGACTGACAGCTCTGACCATACTTACCAGCATGTGGAGACACACACACACCCCCTCAACACAAACTCCACACAACTCACCTGGTAGAATGCATTGACCCACACCTCTGGGAAATATCAGCAAAAGATACCCCATACTGGGTGTTGCTGTGTGAAGCACAGGGCATTGCTGTCACACCCCCTCACAGGGAAGCAGAGTCAAGAGGGAGGAAGTATGGGCATGCTGGGAAGGGGGGTGTAGCCTAGACCATGATGGGAGTTGCAGTCACAGAGAATCCACACCCACCCACATGGCCCAGCAAGCTCACACTGAACCATGCTCACCTCACAGGGAGTGTAAATGGACTGTCAAGATGTCTGACACTGGGCTTGAGAAATTATGTGGCTGACAATCACACATATGCACTGACCAAACAAAACCCGGTCACACACACAGCCATTGCAACCATATGTTCAAAATCATTGTCTGGGGATGCAGTGTCCAGGGGTGCCCCCTGTCCATTCAGGGGAGGTGTGTCTTGCAGATGAACAATGTGGAGAGCCATATATATGGTACATTGTACAAAACACACAGGAATTCACATATAAATCATTGACAGGGGACATCTGACAGTGAATGGAATGGACACACCAATATAGCCGACACCATAGCATGGTCACATTCACACTTGGTGCTGTTGTGAGCTGCATTCCATCCCTACATCATGCTGAAACATAGGCATCCTTCACACAGCACACCACTCACTGACATAGACACTGTAGACACAAGGTCAAAAATGGACAGCATTGTAGGGGACATGCTACTCGCAGCAGCCAAACTACAACACACACACCAACGGCCCTCACTGTCATGAACATTGAAAAGCCGGAGTGCTACCTTGCCCAATCCATGTCAATATGTGGAACATTGACAAGTCAAATCACATATGCACGGACAATACTCAGCACCAGAATCATTAACGATGGTGACATCATAACTTGTATGAAATTAGAAGGGAACTAGGAACACTGGAAGAAAACACTTCCTCCAAAGAGATCACAGGCATGCCGGACTGTGACCATGTCGTACCAATACACCAATGTGGCACACAAAGACTAGCAAACTCTGCTACCACACATGCCCCAATAGTACAACATATCCCCAGTGGAATAGCACGTATGTCCTTATTAAAGCTCACGTGTACAGGGATGACACACCTGGGTCAGAAACGTGATGGCCCTTGAGTAGCAATGGTCATGTACAGACAAATCTATCCATGAGCTGGGCATGCACAGACTTCGACATGCACAGTGAACTGTTTCTTCATGGCTGGGCAATGTGCAACAACAATATCAAACTCTGTCCGTTACAAGCCGGAAAAATGCAGTGTACAGGCAGGCATCCGTTCGTACAGTAGAAAATGTCATGTTTGTGAACCATTGATGCCTGTAAAAACATAACTTACATTGTGTGTCTCTTCCAATCACAGGTGGTGCTGGGGACCCATCACCAAATGAAGAGGATTTTCAGTCCCAGACTCTGGTGGACACTGAGCTCTCTGGTTTGACTCTGTCTCTGTCCTCTTCGGATGACGACGACCAACCTGGCCCCTCCGGTGTGAGTCATCATGCAGCACCAGCAGCATCAACATCTGCACCCCCTGTACCCACACCTCCAGCATATGGAAACCGACAGGACACCCCCACCAACACGGACAGACCAAGGCCACTGAACACCCACAGCACAGGGACACAGGACTTCCCGGAAGCTACAGCAAACACCACCAGTAACACCACCCAAGGGGTCCCAGTGTCACCTGTGCGTCCCGCCGCTGGTCCTGCCTGTGTGGATAGGGGTGCTGGGAGGGGTGGGAGGCAGAGGGCGTGCCTTGCAGAGATGTCTGGACTGCATGATGACCCCCAACCGGCATGCATCATAGATGCGTACTAGGATAGCACCGGAGGATTTGGCCAGGTAGTGGGGATCTTCAAGGAAATAAAACAGGAGCAGGCTGCCCACCATGCACGCATGGAGACAAAGTGGGATGCCCTTACTGCGGTGCATCAGGACATACTCCAATGCCTCCGCCAGATCAACTCAAACCTGTCCACACCTCCCTGTGTGGCCACAACATCTGTTGCAACACTATCTGCCAGCGTCACAGGGCGGGAGGAGGACTCTGGGGGAGAGTCCCCTGCACCACAGAGGCCTGCACCTGAGGATCCCCCACCCAAGATGAAGAGGGGTCATCTGAAGAAGGACATGTGAGAGGCAGATGTCCCGAACTGAGGAAAAAACCTAGGCAATTAAATAATGCTAAATAGCACACAAAAATGATATATAAACTGACTCAGTGTACAAGAAAAACCTAAAGTAAAATATGCATTTTATTTGTTATTTATTTTTATATAAATTCATAAAAAAGAGAAGTTGCTGATGGTAGACATTGATACATGTGACATCATAATAACAAATATATATTACATACAAGACATAAATGAGAATACAATACATAAATACTAAACAGAAAAACATGTAAAGAAATGCATTGTTGCTGGTTGAAATTCAAAGTGGCTGAATCTTAAGACAGGTTCATACTAATGTAACTACACGCGTTTCGGCGTGAGAGAACGCCTTCTTCAGGACGGCCACAGCAACCTGAACAAACATAGGAAAACAGATTGTATAACATCCATACAAAGTCATACACACTTTGTCAGATTGAGCCTTGCATACGAGTCACAAACAATGTGTAAGTTACTCACACTAATAACAACATGTGTTACTGAGAGAAACTGTCATGCAGCCAAGTAGATTAGAAAGAAGTATTTTTTTAAAACAAATTTGTGAAAATTTACGAAAATCAAGGAAATAGAAGACCAATTCTGAAGAAAAAATAATAAATAAGGAATTAGAACCCAATAAATACACCTATAGGCTAGATAAATGACTGACACCCTCTATAGATATAAAGATCCAATGATGAGGAAAAAGATAAAAAAATAACAAGAGAAGAAGAGGAGATATGTGAATGACAAATAGTAAGATAAAAACAGAGATGAAATAGAAATCCCAAGATAGTGATGAAGTAAAGTAGACTGAAACCACATAGGCTAAAAAAATGGAGTTGAGATAGGGCAGCTAGAAATAATGCCAGCTTACCTAAAATATATCTGTATAAAAGACCAACGATAATTAATGGCCCGGAGGTGACTCAAGTGCCAAAAATGAAGGGCAATATAATGATCAAGGATTGATGTATAGTCCTTTACATCACCAATTTTTCTAAAATGTAGGTAATCCAAATTCTATAGCGTCTCGATAGACTTACTGATGAAGGATATATCAACACACTTGAAGCAGAATGAGGATGACAAAGTTTCAGTGAAGAAAAGTAATCAGACACAGGGACTCCACAATAATTGCGATATTCAGTGATTAGAAACAGTTTCTGTGAAACAGAAAAATAAGGATTACTAATTAAGCTAATGATATAGTAGAATATAAAAAATAAAAGAAAATCATACTAATAATACCCAGCTAAAATATTACCGGTGCAATTTCAGAAAAATCAGAAACTTCAGAAATGGCTGATCACGATGTCGCCATAATTTTGAGGGAAAGGAAACCTTCTGTAAGGATTGCAGGTAACCAAACCTTGGCAAAGCCCAGATACTCAAGATATAGATGGAGCCATGTGTAAGGATGAACTTGCTACAAACGAAAAAAGGGGAGGAAAAAAAGAATAAAAGTAAACCTAAATGAAAGTTAAAAAACATAATATTAATTATACATAATGACGTGTGTAAAAAAAGTATAAAAAATATAGTGAATGGTCAGTAATCTATGTTTTAGATTTGTAAAAGAAAAATAATGGAACCTAAAGCCGATCGTATAGCTATCTAACATAGTCTGAGCCCAAAGAGAATTTAAAGGTGCAAACATCGCTGTATGTAGCGTGAAGCACTACCACTGACGTGGGGGCAACTCGACAAAGTAACCTGGAAAGGTACCGCTACATCTTATATGTGGACTTCGTGGCTAGAGATACAGTCATGTTAGGGAATCCTCAAAACTCAAAATAAAATGTCTCGCTAAACAGTGCTACTTATACTACTGGTGCGAGAACAGTAAGGGTTGAGCGCGCAAAACGGTAAACGAGGAATCATCCTCTCACCTGGAAAAGGGTCAAAGTCCCGGCCCGTATGTCGAAAGGCGTCTCCTGTGTGCAAGCGTCAGCGAACGAACACGATTGTTTAAATACGTGTGGAGCCGACTGGGAGCTTCCTGCAGTCTCTAATGCGTGATGCGTGGGGACGGATCAAAGCGATGGAGACTGAAGATAGACTAGTTCTCCGTATATAAGGACAAAGAAGGCTACTCTGTAATGTAGATCGTAAACTCAGAAAGCTTTAGAATATCACAAGAAGAAATCGGTCAGGTACAAGTGAGATAAATTCACAAATGACCACACTGAAGATGTTGAAATAGATTCTCAAAAAAAATGAGAAGAATAAAGTGAAAATAAAACCAGTTAGTGAAAAAATATATATGTCAGCGGCGGTGGTGCCTGCCCGGGACAATATATGTATTATCTCTCTATCGAGCGAGAGCACCGAATTTAGAAGTTAAAATTCACATAGATGTTAAAATGTGAATACATACATACATGCCTTACAATCAAGATATTACTGTGTGATCAGGTAAGTTTGCAAAATGCAAGAGGAAGGACCCCAAATATGATGTTAATCATATCGGATCGCATTCTCCCAGGGAATTTCGTTATTTAGCCCCCGTTTCCAAGTGTCTAGGGCAAAAATCCAAAACACTTCACGCTGCTTGCGTATAGAGTCACACCTGGTGCTTGGTGCCGCCGTGATTTTTTCCAGAATAAGCCAACGAATGTCATTTGCTGTGTGTTTATGCTGTAAAAAATGATTGAGGCAGATGTCCCACCACATCCCTCAGGGCCTCTAAACCTGTTCTGGACAATGCTCTTTGTGCGCAACCAGTTCACCTTGTTCAATCGCACACATGACATGGAGGGTTCATGTTGGTCCAATGTAGCAGATGATTGTGGACTTTACTCTGGACATTTCATCTACCAGCACTTCCAACTCTAATGTGAACTTTGGATTCCAAACCCAATGTACAGCACCCACCATCCTGTGCACTTTCCTCACACATTTTCGAAAATAAACTCACCAGTACACCATACTTGCCGCTGTTGTGATTCCAACTTGTCATGGAGATGTCGATCTGCTACACAACACAATGCATGCCAAATACTGCAACAATGTGACCAACGTTAGGTGAGTCATGGTGATGTGACACATGTGAGGGAGACACACCACTATGGCAACACAACACATACTCACCATGGCCATGTTACTCCCACACAATGATGTTGAACTGAAACACATAGGTATGCACAAACACAACACCTATCCACAGTCATTGGTAACAAGTCCACAAGTGAGGTAAGCAAATGTCACTCAGATGTGGGAAGACAGACAATGCACCTAACAAAGCATAGCACAGGTTCATTACACATCAGCAACAGGTTTATTCAAAAATAGTTACAAGGCAATTGTACGTTACGGTGGACACACGGTCACAGAGTGTCTGAGAATTGTGGTCCAGGGGTGTGTGGCACATCACTTGATGTCAATTGACTTCTCCCACATTGGTGTCAGATTCTGGGTGTTGGGGGTCAGTGTTGACCAAACATCAGGCAAATTACCCTGTGAAGGACAGACACAAGACACAGTCAAAAGCAGAGCAGAACAGGAGAGAAATGCAATACACATGCACAAAACATGTCACAAGAAACCTACGCAGAAACAAGTTAGCAGTACTACCCTATTGTGGAGTACACACCACCTGAATGAACACATCACTGCACGCATCCAGTCAAGTGGCACACAGACACACTCAGACAGCAACAGAGCAGCCACAACACATTCCAGGCTAACTCCATATATTGACATAACAACCCTGGAAACTCACATTCAGGTGAAGAAGTTGTTGATGAGCTGTGAGCGGACGTCACCTTCATCCTCATCATCAGTGGCATCGTGGCCCAGGTCGGGATCCTCCACAGGTGGCGGAGGTTGGTCATCATCATCCTGGATGAGAGACACCTTCTTCCGCACTGCCATGTTGTGTAGCATGCAGCATACAAGGATAATTTTGCACACCTTTGCAGACTCATATGGCATGGCCCCTCCAGTCTCGTCCAGGCAGTGAAAGCGGCTTTTCAGGAGGCCGAATGTCCGCTCAATCACCCTCCTGCTGCGACCATGTGCCTCATTGTAGCGCATCTCGGCTGGTGTCACAGGGTTCCTGAGGGGTGTCAGCAACCATGGCATGTTGGGGTATCCGGAGTCACATACACACAAAAAAATGAACAAATAGCTGAGTTTTTAAGAGTGCGGAATACAACATTGCTAAACACACACAATGATAAACAGTCAGGACCCACCGACAAGCCAGGCACACTGATCTGGCATCTGTGACATCAGCGTTGCAATGCGACTACTCCTCATTATGTAGGCATCGTGCGCAGAACCAGGGAACCGTGCACACACATGTGTGATACACATGTCTGCAAGACATACCACTAGAGCATTGATCGAGTGGAAATGTTTCCTGTTCCGGTATGCCTGCTCATGTGCCTGTGGTGGTATCAGGGCCACATGTGTCCCATCAATAGATCCGAAGACGTTCAGCATCCTCCCCAGTGTATAAAAGGCATCCTTTATTTCAGGGAGTTCAGCTGGGCTAGGGAACTTGATGTACAGGTCAAGGAAATGCAACATCCCCTCGAAGACATTGCGTAGCACACGACTAAACATAGTTTGCGACATCCCACCTGCTGTAGCCACAGTGTACTGGAAGTTACAGTAGCAAAGAAGTGCAGGGCTGCCATCACCTTCACCTCTGGGGTCAGTGCTTTAGGGTATGTCCGGCCAGGTAGCAGATGTGGCACCAACTGCTCAGCCAACTCCTCAATCAGTGGCCTGGTGAAGCGGTACCATCGGATGCAGTCACGTTCCTGCGTGGTTTGAAGGTCTGGGAACGGTCGATGGACAGCTGGTACCCTGCAGAACAGAGATGAACAAAGGAAGATTGTCGGTTCATCCACCCATGTGGCCATGACCAGGCTCAATATCACATGATACATCATGATATTACACAATGTACTGAGGTGTGTGCTGTTGGGCATGGACACATATGTCATCTACATGACCATCACCTCACATCTCAATTCCACATGTCCACATAAGTCCCATGTAGTGCAATGGCCAATCATTGGCTGTGTCACCCGACCTATGTATTGCTGTGACATTACAAACACACACCACAGTGACAAGTGAGGACTGATGTCTCCCAGGTATCATAGATCTTTGCCATGCAGATACCCAGGGTCCCTGTATTGCCACATCGACACTGGCATGGACATGGCGTATGTCTCCTAGACACACACACACCATCAAGGTTGCTGCATATACCACATGGATGTGGAGACTGTCTCCCATTGGGCACATTTGATCATCCACATCTGAGACACATCATGCACACAGACTGTGGGTGCAAATCTGAATTGTGTGCTATAGGTCTTACTGTGACGTACTTGCCATCACCTCCAGGACTCAGGGTGTATGTGACATGTCCTAAACATATCCAACCTGCAACTGTGTCCGTGACTCATGCCCATTACTGTACATTTGCACATCACAGTGGTAATGTGCACAACACACAAAGGATTCTGACCCCATGAACACATGCACAGCCTGGGAGTGGCTGAACAAAAGTGCCACACAACAAACCAAATGTTGCTCCCCCCCAACAGGGAATGCAGCCTTACATGCCATGGGACACTGTGTGGCCAATGCTGTAGTGTGGTAGGTGTGCACACTTGTTCCTGGCAAGTAATTGTGTGTTGAATCCGTCAAATAGTCACACCAATGAGGTCCGACGAGGGTGACGATGCGTATGCACTGCACGGTTCATAACCGAGCCGTGCGTATGCTTTACCATTGACTGCAATGAGGTCCGACGCGGGTGAAAATGCGTACGCACCGCACGGTTCATGACTGAGCCGTGCGTGCACTTTGCCAATGACTGCAATGAGGTCCGACGCGGGTGACAATGCGTACGCACTGCACGGTTCATGACCAAGCCGTGCATACGCTTTGACTGCAATGAGGTCTGATGCGGGTGACAATGCGTACGCACTGTACGGTTCATGACCGAGCCGTGCGTACGCTTTGCCATTGACTGCAATGAGGTCCGACGTGGTTGACAATGTGTACACACTGCACGGTTCATGACCGAGCCGTGCGTGCGCTTTGCCATTGACTGCAATGAGGTCCGACGCGGGTGACAATGTGTACGCACTGCATGGTTCATGACCGAGCTGTGCGTACGCTTTGCCATTGACTGCATGAGGTCCGACGCGGGTGACTATAATGCGTGCGCATCGGGCAGGCGTGGTCCGAGACAGGCGTACGCCTTGGACATTGAATCGTATGGAGACGGGTGCATGTGTATTTCCAAAATACGCTTTGTACAGACAGTTGACCGAGCCGTGCACACCCATTGGCTCTGGACTGTAATGGAGACGGAAGCAGATTCAAAAATTGTACGAGTTGTGCGCTAGAAATTCAGTTGGATGCCTACAACAATTTTGCAATTCCTAGGGTTTCATGAAGGTGAAGATTTGAACGATACGGAAGACGTGTACGAGTCGTACATTTCCAGGGATTGGCCAGATTCATAGAATGCAACCGTGTTGGACCTATCATTGGGGACACATGGCACAGAGTCTGCATCTGCAGCACAGATATAAGGCTGGCTGGCCCCCAGGGAGCTCACTTGCCTGCACTACATGCTACTGGACCACATCCCTGCTACCACTGCTGCTGTCTCTGCATCCTCTGGCTTCTGCTATGGCACGTACTCTGGAGAGGGACCAGCCTTCACTGAGGAGGAGAACCAGACCCTGCTGGACGGGCTCCTTCCACAGTACATCAAGCTGTATGGGAAACCAGGGGAGAAGGGGGGGGGTGCAATCCACTGCCTTCCTAATTATGCATGTTGTCTGACTAGCAGTACTAGCAGTGTGTACACCAGTGGCAAGGTTATTTGTCCTTTCCCATGGTTGCACTACCTGTGTAACTCATTTTCCTTTGTGATGATGACATGTATATCCAAATGTGTGCAGCACAAATATGGGGCATGTGTGTTAATGTACTTTTAACTTTGTCATCCTCACAGGTTGATGCCCACCAGAAGCAGGTGATATAGCTGACCATCGCCCGGGCAGTTCATTCGGTGGGGGTCTACAAGCGCCGGATCCACAACTGCCAGAAGAGGTGGCAGAACCTTCAGGGCTGGACCCGGAGGATCGCAAGAGTCCAGTTGAAGCTGACCCCCCCCCACATGCTCCAGATCCTGGCGGTGGTCTTCCCAGACCTGGATAGGCAGCTGAAGGCCAGACAGCAGCAAGGAGGGGGTAAATCCATGCCTAATTTCTGCACTATGTCTGACATGCTAATTGCAGTCTTTTGGCTTGGTCACACTTCCACATTATGTACGTCTTGTAGTCCAATACTCAGGTCCTCAAAGGGGTGGCCCCTACAGTCTGTTGCTTGTGTCACTAGGGCACTGTGTCCCTGCAGTCAGCTATGCTTCAGCTTCCGGACAGCATCTGTTCCCATAACTCTGTTGTGTGTTTCATGGGTGGTTCAATTGTTTACCCAATGCCTGGGGTCTGACATGTGATCTGTGTGCCCGTGATATGTGTTACAATTGCTGGTCTGACTCGCCACATGTGGCTGGGGTATTTCAAACATATCCATGCAGCAGGGGACTCCAATATGTGTGCCTCTGGAGTATGTATATAAAGTAAGTCACACTTGCTTAGTCACATGACTACTGTCCAAGTCATGGCCTGGCCAGTCATTCCTCCTCAAGGGCATTTAGAAACACTCTGTAATCCCACTCCTGTGTATCAACTTACAGGTTGTGCTTAGTGACATGTGCCTTCAGGTGTATGCCTCTGTGTCATTATGGTGTGGCTTCCTGTTACGTACAACTGGGGTGTCCATGATTTTGAGGGTCAGCAGGACATCTGAGATGTGACTGTGAGAGACAAGAACTGTGTGACATATAGGTGTGTGATCATATGACAGCGCACAATGGTGTATGCAACTGTGTACTTCAGGTAGCTGGGTTACATGCACGGCAGACTGTGATGTGCTAATGTACAGGGAATTGTGTTTGTAGAGACTCATATGTCTGATTTGCATGATGTGGGGTCTTCTGGGTCCTGGATATGTTGTTTGCAGGGGATGGGCAAGTGCATGTGTCATCTGCAGAGTTAGCTTTACCCCTGAGCTATGATTGTGACACAGTGCATACTCTTGTTGTCTGGATGCCCTGCCCCTGTGACAGGAGACAGTGTTGACTGACTTTCAAGACATGCCAGTGCCATGGCATTCAACTTGCTATGAGTGATCCTGCATTGTGTTCAAGTGTGCACAATGCACCCCATTGTGGCTATCAGGACATGAGAACATCATAGTGTGTGTTGCTGGCATGCATCACAAGCATGTGAAATGAGTCTCTGCCCATCCCTTTATCCGGACACCTGTACTGAGTCAGTGGCAAGAGATGTGCTGTGTGTATAGTGACATTATCCTAGATGTTCAATTGCATGTCCAACTAACATGTGGGTGGTGCATGTCGGGACATTGGGGTATTAGCATCCAACATGCAACAGACATATGGGTGCAAGTCAAGGAGGGATATGTGTGCCATGGTTGATGTTGAGAATGACAATTGGCTTATTCTAAACAGTGTTGGCACTTTGAGCAGTGTTTAGGGCTTGCCCTGTGAGGTGATGTACTCACTGTGGTGTGTGTAGTCAGTGCAGGTGACTGATGTTGTTCTCTTTCTTCCTATTCCTATCCAGATACATCCACGGCCACAGGAGGGGACAGCTCCACGGACCAGGAGGAGCCACAGAGCCTGACAGGGACAGAAGGAGAGGAGTCGGGGGGACCCAGTGGCACGGAGGGCGAGTGGAGCCACACCGAGGAGTTGTCAGCACCATCCACCCCAGCTGAAGGCCACAGCAGCTCTGAAGATGACTCCCTTGTGGAGATGGGTGTCAGCAGCCACCAAACCTCAGCTAGTGAGGCTGTCCCTGCCACCGCCCCCCATCACCACCCTCCCATCGGCTCCCATCCCAGAGGTCCGTGGAGGCTCCTGTGTTCGGGAGCATGTCTCCTTTGTGCCAGGCACTGCACCCCCTGCCCCTGACACCCCTGCTGCCCTGAGTGAGGAGTCTGTGGACTTACTTAGACAGATCCATGTAGGGCAGACATCGATGCTGAGTGTCCTCCATGCACACACCAGGCTTTTGAACCAACTGGTGTCGTTCATGGAGGGCATTTCATCGGGCATGTCTGCCCTACAGAGAACCAATCAGTCCGTGGCATCCTCCCTGACGGCAGCAGTGTCCCTCCTCCAACAGTCCCGCACCCCTCCTACCACTGCACCACCCACGATTCCTACCAGCCTACCTGTCCCAAGCACACACACACCTGCACATTCTCACAAAGCCACAGACACGGGCAGCACACAAACACTCAAACCAAGGTCTAGACGTGCACACAAGCAAGCGCAGGGGACTGATACCACACTCACAGGGGATGGTTTGCAGACACGCACACAGTCATCCACAACCACTCTGCAGTCCTCCGAAACCTCTCCTTCCCAGCCCCCTTCCCTTGCCTCACCTGCAACCCCATCTCCACAGAAGCTCTTCCTCTGTGACCTTGGCCTCTTCCCCACCGACCCAGCAGATCCAGATTACAAGGGGAAGAGGAAGTCCCCACACACAGAGGGGAGTGCCCCTCACACCCGGACACCCTCCCCCAGGCGCAGTCAGACTGAGGCCCCCAAATGCAAGTCCCCCCGGAGCCGGAAGAGCAAGACCCCACCGCTGCCACTCAGCTCCAAGGCGAAGTCTCCGTCCTCCATCCCCCAGACCACCACTCCAGAGGTTCCCCCACCACACCCTGCCCCGGGTTCCCCCACCCACAGATACACCATCCCCAAAATGCTCAGGCCCTCTCCCCCTACCACTTGCTCCTCCACACCCGGTCAGACGGTTAGTGCTGATGTGGGGACTGTGTCCCCCCCTCTGTCCTGCCGACCTCACCTGTACGCCATTCCGCTCACATGGATTTAGGCACTGCAGTGGAGTCCACAACAACCCCGTCTGACTTGGGCACTGCAGTGGGGACCCAATCCACTCCATCTGACCTGCCCACTGAAGTTGTGCCGGCACCCACCCCATCCGACTTGTGCCCCACAGTTGTGACTTCACCCACCACTTGAGTCAGCTCCACTGCAGTTGCAAGTGACTCTCCTGCATCCACCACCCCTTCACTGCCTCCTTCTGCTGCGCCCTGATCCTGTCCCTGCGGTGCCTGGCCAGACCCCATGTATGCCCCTCCGAAGGGATGTCCCCTGTCCTGTCCATTGGCCTTTTGTTTGAATGGACGTTTACATTTTCATATGCTGAATAAAGCTTTTTTCTTTATCCTTGTGAACTTGATTTAGCTGTACATTAGGTTGATGATGTTTAGCATGCCCTTGCCCCTGTAATGCTTGGTTTTCAATGTTGAATACTGAGGTGTTGATGTGAGGCACTCCATGTGGTCCATGAGATATGTATCCTATTCTGGTCGGTATCCATGTCATCCTTTGCAGCTAACTGGGTGTGTCATGATCAACAATTTGTGGACATCTCTGTGAACATTTCATTTGCATGGTCAAATCTGCGGCTTGCACCCATGCACATATGATGTGCTTCCCATTGTCCAATTTGTCTATTTCCCTGACTTTGTGCGCATCACCACTGGACCTACAGGTGTGGGCATCATTGGTATAGGAGCAACTGGGTCCTCTGTGCAACTTGCTGTATATATGTGTTGAGTGTGTGCAGATGACTTAGGGGAGGCTCCCGTACCCAGGCTGTTGTGACCAGAGCCTTCATTGTGTGGTAACTGATGGCTGACTGACCAAGTGTTCTGCTGACATGACTGAGACGTGCTGTGACTATGTTTGGCACAGCTGGGTTCCACAGGCGTTGGGTCCCCTCCAGTAAGTGTGTTGTTCCGTGACATAGCCTGGGCCCATGGTGTGTGTTGTGTGAGCATGTGTGTGTGTCCACATCCCTTTTCATACACAGGCAGTGTTCCCTTGATGTGTTCCTGTTGTTTATGCTTGCTGAGTGGTACTGTGTTCATCCCACAACTTTGCCATGGGCTACCAGATGTGTGGGTGCATGACACACTACTGTTAATTGGTGTTTCATCATTGGGATTTTTCAGTTCTGAGTTGTAATGATATTGTCAGGCACAGATGGGACACAGTCAGGGGTCCCCAAGGCACTTGTTAGTTCGCAATATCATGTAGCTGTCCCTAGGTGATACCTTTCAGTGATTGAGACATGTGTATGTGTGTGTGACTGCTCCCACTTGTCCGGTTCAGGGCTGCAATGTTTGCAGGTTTCAGCATGTGTGCCTTGTGGTTCTCCTTGGCTTCTGCATTGTCCTGGGACTGTGGGAGGTATTCTGAAGGTTACGTGAGCTTTGCCATCATGGCCACGTACTGCATACTGTGCAGTATGTCTGTCATTCACCAGGGTTGTAAACTGTGTGACGAGTCTGTGCACCTTAGTTCCTCCCAACATTCCTGTGTTTGTCATGGGTGCATGTGCAATGTCACCTGTCCATGTAGGCTTCACAGATGCACATTGTTGTAGTTCAGGGTGTGTGGTGTTGAGGGTGGACTGATGCAAATGTTTGCATGGATGGGCCCCTATCTCCCGTTTGCCCATGGATGACGGGCCATGCTGAGTGATTTGTGTTTTTGTAGATGTGACGTACCTTTGTGGCACAGGACACATGTCTGGTTTTCACAGTTTGTAAGACATCTACCTTTGTCATCACAGTGGAGGTGTCATGCATGCTTGTGTCACCCCAATGTCTGGTCCCTGGGGGTAGTGCTGTGTGTGTCAGTCTCTTGCTGTGTTAGTTTGTGTTCATTCCAGCTTGTGTCACATGTCTTTTGTGCTCCCTCTCATCTCACAATGCCTGATTGCCCACTAAGGGGGTCCCAATGATGGGTTACTTTTGTATGGCACTGTGTCCACATCTGTGTCACTGTGGTTCAGACCCCTCATGTTTTGTGTAGTTGCCTGGGGATACTGAGACACACACACACACACACACACACACACATATTTTGTCAGATGTGCAGTGTGAGGTCGCCTGTTTATATTAGGGCATCTGCATCAGTGCATTGGTATTGCTGTTGTGGGCCATTGTCTAGATGCTGTTTCTGTGATTTGCCCTGCTGTCCCTGTGAGTCATATCACATAATCCTGCACATTCATCCTGGTTGTTAGGTGCCATTGCTGGCATGGAATGGGAGTTTGTGACCTGACACCTACAGTCTACACAGGTTTTTTTGATTAGTGTGTCTATTTTCGAGATGTGTGTATGCTTTGTGATGGTCACTTCGGCTCTTATGTCATTGTACACTGTCTGCATTGTCAGCCTCCATATGTGGTGCTTGTCTGCACATGGCCGAGAGTATGTTTTGTTTTCACAGCACTGTTAGCCTCACCACATCTCTGTGGGTATGGGACACAACCACTAGTTTGCCCCAAAAGTGTTTAATGTTTTGGCACCGGGAATCATACATGCTGTTTAACATTTGCAGCTTTGACCAAGATGACACTTACCTTTTGGTCACTGTGATGAGAGGGGGTTTAGACCCCATCACCACAATGCTCGACATTTGCTGCAGTATGGAACCCCACACTTAACTTTTGTTCTACACAGTGAGGGGGTGTTATTTTTACATTGACAAAGTGCTAGTGATGCTTGCCTTGTGTAGGCCACACTCAGTTTTTGGTCACACATGTGCTGGTAGTTACATTGTATGTTCGAAGACATAATCACTGTTTTGGGCATTTGTCACAGACTACACATTGTTGTCATGATGTTAGGGGGATGCATTTTGGTGTCATACATAATGTAGGATTATGATGGATGTGTGGCGCATCACTCATCCTATGGGTGGGGGTGGCAGGGGTGATGGGCAACAGGTCCCCTATGGGTGGGGGTGGCAGGGGGGATGGGCGACATAAGCCCTATGAGTGGGGGTGGCAGGGGTGATGGGCAACAGGTCCCCTATGAGTGGGGGTGGCAGGGGTGATGTGCAACATAAGCCCTATGAGTGGGGGTGGCAGGGGTGATGGGCAACAGGTCCCCTATGAGTGGGGGTGCCAGGGGTGATGTGTAACATAAGCCCTATGAGTGGGGGTGGCAGGGGTGATGGGCAAGAGGTCCCCTATGAGTGAGGGTGGCAGGGGTGATGTGCAACATAAGCCCTATGAGTGGGGGTGGCAGGGGTGATGAGCAACAGGTCCCCTATGAGTGGGGGTGCCAGGGATGATGTACAACATAAGCCCTATGAGTGGGCGTGGCAGGGGTGATGGGCAACAGGTCCCCTATGGGTGGGGTGGCAGGGGTGATGGGCAACAGGTCCCCTATGAGTGGGGGTGGGGGGTTGATGGGCAACAGGTCCCCTATGGGCGGGGGTGGCAGGGGTGATGGGCAACAGGTCCCCTATGAGTGGGGGTGGCAGGGGTGATGGGCAACAGGTCCCCTATGGGTGGGGTGGCTGGGGTGATGGGCAACAGGTCCCCTATGAGTGGGGGTGCCAGGGGTGATGTGCAACATAAGCCCTATGAGTGGGGGTGGCAGGGGTGATGGGCAACAGGTCCCCTATGGGTGGGGGTGGCAGGGGTGATGGGCAACGTAAGCCCTATGAGTGGGGGTGGCAGGGGTTATGGGCAACATGAGCCCTATGAGCGGGGGTGGATTAGTGATGGGCAACATGAGCCCTATGGGTGGGGGTGGTAGTGGTGCTGGCCAAACAACCCCTATGGTGGCCTGTTGTTAGTGGCCAGGATACGGATCCCCTGTGTGTGTGTGTGTGTGCCATTTTACGGGTACGTGTCGTTTGTTTGTGTGGTAGGTGTCTGACTTACCATCTGCACCGTCCGCGTCTGTTCCTGATCCGGTCATAGATGTAGAGTACTGGTATGACCTGCGCGATGGGATTCATGATGCGTTCAGCTCGTACACGCTGCTTGTTGCTCCATCTCGTACCCGTTGCAAGCTGGTCCGTCTCGTAACCGTGGATTGAGTTCTGGCGTGAATCGAAGCTGATATGCTTCTTTTCCGGATGCTGTGACATGCCGTACGTGGCGACCCGTCCGGCGCGTAGGAAGTACGCATCGTACTTGTCAGGGCAGAAACTGCTATGGATACTGCTTCCGGGCGACTCGGTTCGGCGTTAGGAGTTACGGCTCGGACGGTGAGTGGAGCTTGAATCACAGCCTACATGTCTGTCAGGTTTTTGGCAGTTATGCACATCGTACATCATCTACAGGATGGACCGGCTACGGGTATGTGTCGGTCGCAAGGTAAGGTTACGAACAGCTCTCTGAGAGCTGTCGGACCCGGATCGGAATCGACCCCTTTGTGTTTACTTATGTTTATTCTTTCAATTTATACTGGTATGTTTGCACTAGCTACGGTAATTTAAACATTATTTCAAACTCTTTTACCTCTTACTCACTGGCCATTACTATCATCACTTCCAGAGAACTGTATGTTACGTGCAGCTGCTCATTAACACTGAGTATGTGCTCCTCTTCCTAATAGATCAGTCTTTCTGGTAAGAAGAAACAACACACTTTATGCCACCATCTTCACCAAAAAACCTGGGAACATTTGAAAAAAAATGAGTACAGGATGTACTGCAACAGGAGTACTATTTTAATACTCTTACATGCCCTTGTGATTTGGCCCCTATACCTCCCTCTAACTATTTTTTCAGTAAAAGTTGAAAGAGGCACAATACCTCTATTTATATTAACTGCATATGGATGCTCTCCGAATACTCCTCTTTTATTCCTGTTTTGGATGTTTTGGGGCCACTTCAAAAATACATTTTAGAGTAAACAAAATAGTACTACATGAGCATTATTGTACCTACTCAAAAATGCCTTTGTCAGTAGGCCCGGTACCTGTAGTTAGTTTATTAATGCATCTTCCTCTACCAACCCATCTTGAATTATGCTTGCCTAGTTAGCGCTATACCTAGCATCTTAATGTCTCTTGTGTTGTTCCTGCACATATTGCCAGTACTCACTTGTTTACTGTATTACACTAAATATTTTGTCTTCTCAGGGTGCACTGTTCCTGTTGAAGCAGGATTGCAGTGGCCATGGCTCAAAGTGGTAGTGGTTGAATGTCTGTGGATACAGGATCACTATTAGTTGCAGTTAGGAGAACCACCCCACTCCAGTTCACTAAGGATACTTACTTAGTGCAAGAGAACCAATCCAAGTCTACATCACTCAGAATTCACTACACTATCACCCAAGAGTCCAGAACTGAAAACAGTGCCCATAATAACCTGGAAAGAGGAAGTCATTCTAGTCACAATTGACGTATGTTTAAAATTGACAGCATATTTTTTATCCTTACCATACAAATTCAACAGGATGCATAATATATATTGCAAATTGGGATCCTCCTATTTATTATGCTCAGATCTGTTTGCTTTTTGGATCACTAGGTTTGGGATTTTTTACTGTGGGTGAGTCTCATTAATGTGTCACAGTAATCAATGACAATGTCACTCCACTTATATACCGCCGCATGTCTGCCTTTTAAGATAAGGCCACAGTGATACAGCTAGGGTAAGGGGCACTTGTCTGGTTACGCATTGACACGTGCACACAAATACAGTTAGCCTGACCTAGAGGGGTTTCTGCAGGGTTAGATATTGACCTGGGATAGGCCTTATGTAAGAAATTGGGTTACTGTTTGAGGGGGGTGAAACCCTACTTAAGCAGCAACCACAATCCTTGTCAAGGTGAAGCACAAGCAAACTCTAAATTAACCTGTGCTCAACTCTCTGGTAGCTTGGCACAGAGTAGCAATGTGTAAAGTATTTATGCAGTACTTCAAACAGCTATAAAATGAAACTGCAACACAAGAAAAATACCACACCAATTTAGAATAAATAGAGCAAAGTTTGACAAATAAAACAAGACCAAAACCACAAACATGTCATTAGTAGAACCAGAGAAATGTAGGTTTACAGATTTAGGTGAAAATAAAGCCCAAAAGCACAAAGCACCATCTGGTTGCATTAGACTGGGACAAAGGCACAAGTTCAGGCCGGCCTCAATGGAGTACGGGCCAGTACAGGGACCCAGATAGGCCATTTGAACAAGAGTATCCTTAAATCCTAGTTGCGGAGACTTATGAGGTCCCACATAGAGGATGCGTAATGCAGCCAAAGCGATGCGTCGCTTCCGAGGAGCTGTGAAGATGCGATACGAGGTCCTGCGACATAGTCGAGGATCCCGTCCATGAAAGCTTGCAATGTGAAGTCTAGCATCAAGGATGCATCAAGCAGCCGAGGTGAAGCATGAGTTCCAAGGAGCTGCGAGGCTGCAATGTCAGAATTGAGTCATCTTCAAGGCTGCCATCGATCAGAGATTTGCGATGCGAGGGTTGGCGTCGGGCAGGAGTTGGGTAGCGGCAGTTCTGATGCAGACTGCAAGTTCGATATGGAGTCCATGCGCTGGGAGAGTACTTGTAGTAGAGGCGATGGGGTTGCACCGCACAGAAGAGAGGATGCGTTGGTTTTGCTGGATCCACAGATGGGCTGAGAGAGCACCTTCAGGGCCACTTCCAAGGGTCCAGGACTGGGGTAGCACAACCTGGTAGGTTAGGACTCACAGACGGCAGAGTACAGGAGCTGTATTCAAGGTTGTTGGGGCTTTTCTCCCTGAGCCTCTAGTTTTGAAGCCAGCCAACTAGCCCTTAGAGACACTTGGGCTAAGCAACGTGGATGATGGATGGTACATTTAAAGTTTGCCCCAAACCATTCTATCAGCTGTATACCATCCATGGAGAATATGAAGACACAAATATCCTCTTTATTTGCACATTACTGCCTAATAACTAAAACACCACTTATGTAGAACAACTAACTATAGTCAAACAATTCACAGAAAATTACTGTTCCCAAAGAATCATAATAGACTTTGAGCAGGCAATGATTCAATCCATACTCAAACTATACTCAGACACTGCAAGAGAAGGTTGCTATTACCATTTTAATCAGAGCATGTGGAGGCACATACAGAAATTTACTTTCAGCATAGATTATTCAACAAATAGCAACTCTGTTTATCAAATTAAAAAAATAATAGCCCTGGCTTATGTTCCAACTACTGAAGCAGCCAATCACTACAACTTACTTATAGAAAGTCTTTTCTATCAAGCTAATGAATCAAAATTAAGTCCCTCCCTAGATTACTTCGAAGACACCTTGGTGGGAAGGTTACATAGGTCAGGGTACCGTAGAAAATCTACATTTCAGATCCCCTTGTGGAACGAATACATAAAACTAAGTTGTATCCAACTACACCTAGTCTAGAATACCTAGACATAATTGTTAAATCAATTCTTTAAACTAAACAAAATACTAAACATCATTTAAATCTTCCAACTATACAACATATAAACATCATCATTTTTTTTATTTAATAATTATAATTATGTCATAACATTTGAAATATAGCACAAAATTATATGACATAATATATTTATTTATTTATAAGTTGTATTTAGCACTAGCTACTCCCGAAGGTATCAGAATGCTTTACAAAATTGTGAACAGGAATACAGTAAATCAGGCACGCAAACACAAAAAGAGGCGAGAATTCAAATAGCAAAAAAGTAAACATCAATGAAAAAAAAGCAGTACCAAAAACAAGAGAAGCTGATTTTAGATGATCAAACTGACAGCATGAACAGATAAGCCGCCGAATAGGATCGAAGGGACTTGGCCTGTACATGAGGTCAATAGCCTAGGAGTTAAAGTATTTGTTCAGGAGGAGTTGTTTCAGGTTCTTTTTTTAAGCTAAGGAAGAGAGAGGCCTGTGAGGGAGGAAGCCGGGCTCTGAAGTCAGGAAGCTGCCAGTGTTGACGAGGGACACCCCACGGGACATGTTGCAGCCCCCTGCCTGACCAACGCCAGCACCCTCGGGGGGAGCGGAGTATGACCAGGAAAAAAGAAGCTAAGGAAGGAGGGCTTGCATCGCAGGTCACAAGGTAGTGAGTTCCATATGCTCAGAGCATTACCGGAAAAAGAGCGAGACTTTTCGCTGATTCTTATAGATTGGAAGGTATGAGTAAAAGTGCGTTATAGCATCTCAAAGATCTGGTGGACCCCGCTTTCATCAGCTTGGTTTCTAGGTGGTTGGGAGTGAGTGAGTGCAGAGCTTTGTGGATGATGAAGGCAGTCTTGTAAGTACATCTTCCTTCGATGGTAAGCCAGCTGAGGGTCTCGAGGACAGGAGTGATGTGTTCCAAACCGTTGATGTCCGAAATGACCCGGGCTGCCAAGTTAAGAACTGATTTAAGGGGGCTGAGGTGAGTTTTCGGCGTCCCTGTGAGCATGGCATTTCCATAGTCTAGTTAAGAAAGGACCAAGGATTGCACCACAATCTTGAAATCGTCAGCAGGATTGAAAAATTTGATTTTCTTAATGTTTTTTAGTGAGTTCAGCAATCCTTTTGCTGAATTTTTTATGTGTTCTTTCATTGACATGTTGTTGTCCAGGAAGAAGCCAAGGGACTTTGCAGAGTTGGATAGAGTGAGAGAGCAATTTAAGGCATTTAGGTGTCAAATGTCACTGGGTGATTTGTTTTTGTAGTAAAGTTGTGTGTCATCAGCATACAGGTGATATTTGATCCCTGCCTGCTTCAAGATGACCGTAAGGGGTTCCATGAATAGATTGAAAAGGTAGGAGGATAGAATTGAGCCCTGAGGCACTCTGAGATTGACCCGGGTGGGATTAAAGAGACATGAGTTGATTCTGATTTGTTGTGAACGGTGTTGTAGGTACGATGTGAACCATTTTAGGACTGTGCCATTGATGCTGAAGCGAAGTTTCGGAGATTCAAGTAGGGCTGTGTGATTAACAGTATTGCACAACGCCGATAGGTCAAAAAGGATAAGTAGGCAAGCGTCCCCCTCGTCTAGGGAACTGTGAATACCATCAGATATATTGAGCATGGCCGTTTCAGTACTACAGCCTTTTCTGAACCCACATTGGGAGGTGTGCAGAAGGGTGCATTTTCATATATGATGATTAAGTTGCTGTAAGACACATTTCTCCAATGTCTAGGCTAGGAACGGGAGGCTTGAGACAGGTCTAAGGTTGTTGAGATCATATGGGTCAGCCCTGGGGCTTTTGGGAATGGGTGTGATTTGTCCTCGTTGGAGACAGAGATCGGAACACATCCCGTAGTGAGTGATGTGTTGATAATTAGGGTCCAAAACGGAGCGATGATGTGGTTGAGGTTTTTCACCATCGTGGATGGGAGGGATTCATTGGTATGGCGCGATGGCTTTATATTCCTGATTATATTGGAGACTTCCTTTCAGTCAAATGTTTGAAGTAAGACCATTTGGCATTGTTTTTCAGTTTGGAGTGATTAGGGTAGCTATTAGTACTTTTGGGGGTAATTTGGTTTGCAAAGGGAACTGGAGGAGGAGCTGCCATGAGGGGATGTGGGACGGAGAGGGAAGGCAGAGAGGACACTTGAAAGAAGGATTGCTCTATTTTGGCGTCTTTGTCAGAGAAAAAGTTAGCAATTTCTTCTCATCGTTCATTAGTGGCGATTAAAGTAAGAGGGGGGTCAGATGTGGTTTGACTTTTCACAATGTTAAAGAGTTCCCTGGGCCTATTTTTTGCACGATCCAGTTGGTTGTGGAAGAAGGAGGCTTTTTCTCTAAAGATATGTTTTTTGTAAGAAAGCCTTGTAGTTCTAAGTTGAGCTAGGTGAGTAGTCGAGGGGTTTTGTCTCCAAGTCGTTTCTGCTTGTCTGAGTTTTCTTCTTTCATTTTTCAGATCTGATTTAAACCATGATTTGGATTTAGTAGCTCTCATTTGTTTTAGATTAGGTAGGGCCACTTGAATGAGCACAACCGAGATCGATGCATCGTAGTGCGAAGTGAGCACTTCAGCTGTGCACGAGAAGGGGGGATGTTGTACTTGTTCAAGAATCTTGGATTCAAGTTCAAGAATTGGGACTCGATTAATATTTCTGGTTAATTGCTTAGGGTTTTTAATATCATCAGGGAGGAGTTTGACTGTGGTATTGATATTGAAAAGAATTAGATGGTGGTCTGTCCAATCAATAGGAGATATGGATCTGATGGAGATCAGGTAATTTTTAGAGATAATCACATATAGGGTGGAGCCTTTGATGTGTGTTGTTTCCTTGCAGAGTTGATTTAGGTCGTTAAGATCCAGAAGGTTCGTAAGTAGTCACACTGAGGTTTTTTCTGCGTTGTTCCAATGAATGTTGATATTGCCCTGGAACACATCATTCATGTCAGATAAGGCGAACCGAGCAATAAGGTCTGACAACTCTTCTGCAAAGAGCGTTCGGTCACCAGGAGGATGGTAGATGTGTGGAATTTAATAGGATGTGAGCTTTTGTTTATAAGTTCCTCCCCAAGGTATTCAAAGGTAGAGTATTTTTCCTTATTTAATGTGAAGATTTGGAATCCTATTTTGTGAATTATGGCTAGACCTCCCCCAGATCTTTTGGGTCTGTCCTGTCTAATGATAATATACCCAGGAGAGGTTAGCAGGTCGAGAATGGGGGTGGCATGTTCATTAAGCCAGGATTCTGTGAGGAAAGCTATATCTATTTTTTCCCTGAGAATGGATTCAGCGATATCAGTAGCGTGTTTGATTGCTGATCTGCAATTGAGGAGCAGGCAGGAGATAGGACAGGACTTTTCCCTAGAGGCAGGAAGAGTTTGAATGGTGGTGAGTTGAGCAGGCAGTCTGGGTTCATTGCTAGATGAGGGGGGTTCAATTAGAGCTCACAATAACTGGGATAGTGAGGGGGTGTTGGGGAGACCTAGTCTGAGTCAGGTAGGATTCACTGAGAGCATAGGCTTCAAGATTGGATAGGGTGCGTAGAGCAGGGTGGGGTCTGTGGGACTGACGACCTAAAGGAGGGTAGAGGCCGGGGGGGGGGGTGTTTAGAGGCTGTGGAGGGAGAGCAAGTGTGAAGAGGCAATTTACTCATCGGGTGTAATTGCTGGATACCTTAGCCTGTTTAGAAACATCACGTCTAAGGTGAGCTATGTCATTAGCCAGTGATTCAAGTTTCTGTTCCATATGGGTCAGGATCTGTGAGACTGTGTTATTGACGCTTACAGCAATGCATGTGTGAGGCTGCGAGACAAGTCCTCAGGAGCTAGGAGCAGAGCATGCTTTGATATGGGTGAGCTCATTACTGAGGGGATTAGGCTTGAGAACAGCCTGAGTATGGCGGATAGGGACAGAAATGGTATCGAGGGGTGCGGCAGAGGGTTTAGGAGAAGCTGGTTTAGCGATGAGGCCCCAGCAATTAGGTTTTCTTAGCCCAACATTGTGAAAAGCTACTGCGAGATTGCTGATTGGGGTGGGCTAGGGTGAGGACCCTCTGTGGAAAGTTTGCGTGCTGAGTGTTTATGGGAGAAGTAAGGTTGCTAGTTAGATCTGTGGGTGGCTTCGGGCCGGATGGTGAATTAGAGGAGGGAATAAGGTGGCGGGTCAGTTCAGGTGAGCGTGTCAGGGGTCATGGGGATGGAGGCAAAAGGGACAGATCACCCTGAGGAGTGATAGGTTTGAAGAATGACCGAAATTGTAGATCGAATAGGGAGAGGTGAGGGCCGGTCGCTTGTATAAGAATGATTCCTGTCTTGAAAAAGGATGTCTCAAACTCACCACTAAAAGATGAGGAGGGGGATGACATCAGTTAAGTTCCATAGGGGATCTTAATAGTCTTTGACACTTGTAGTAGGAGAAGGAAGATGTTTTTCCATTTAGCCAGGCGTTTGAAATAGAAGACAAAGTTAGTTTTTGTAGTGCCATTGGACAAATTGTAGTTGGTATCCGCAATAAGAGTTTCTGGGTGTTGTTTCAGTAGTTTGCATTTGAGATTCTTTTTCGCGTTCTTTGAGACATTAATGGGATAATCGATAGACCATGAGTTATGACCATATCTGACCAGAGCCGTGTCGAAACGTTTGAGGGGGAGCATTGAAATCAACATATTTGTGTCTGGTTTACAGAAGTCACAGTACTACATAAAATGTACGACGAGGACTCCCAAGCTAGGATGTTCAACTAAGAGCTCATACTCCGTTTATCCGATAAATAGGAAATGGAGCTAAGCCAGTGTGCTTACATAGCAAGGAGCAACTAAGATGCTGTCGTGAAAAATCAATCACCTGCAGAAAGAAACCAATATAAATAACTATCTAGCATTCAGATACTTATTGTGGCCACAAGGTGGAGCTCTAGGTTTAGACATGAGACATCTGCCTATGGTGTGTGAAACAATGACGAGGTGGATAAGAGGAAGAGAGGATGGTAGTCATTTGGGGGAAGGAGAAATTAGGAGGATTTGGACACAAAATAGCTGAGTCAGTTCAAGAGTGCACAGTACAGCTCAAAAATACACCCACAGGAAGTGGGGGAACCACACCTTGAGCTAGGAAATGGGTGTTGGCATAAACCAATAAGCTGATGAGGTGTAGCTATACCTAAAAACAAGTCTGAACAGAGATCCGAACACTAAAGTCTTGGCTTAAGAAAATTAATCTATGGATGTCATACAACTTGCTCCTACTAAACCCCCAAATACAGAGTATATTCCTATCACCCCAAGGAACAAACACATTTGATTTGGCTCTGTTGAATGAACTCTCATTTGAAGACTTTAACTCATACTTTTCACTTTCTGAAATCCCTAGGTTTCACCGTTTACAACTTTCTGACTTTAGCATATCCAGATATGGTGGGTGGGTGGTAATGAAGGGGGGCCACCAGCAGCGGCAGTGTGACTGCTCATGCAGGACCCATACCAGTCCGAACAATGCAGCTTCACTCAGTAGGGACCTGAGCTCCATTCAGATTCGATCTGGTTGCCTCTCTCACTTGCTGGCAGCTCCGGATCATGGCAGGGCCGCCCAATGGCCTGGCACACTTCTGGTTCACTCCCAAAGAGAGAGAGAGAGACGATATACCAGCAGTATACCAATCGTGGCAGGTCGGTGTCCGGCATCATCAAAGAAGAAAACCCGGATGCCAGTCGATGCAGTGATGGCAAAGACGATTAGGAAACCACAAAAGCAGCAGATCACCCTCAGCTCATCAGCAAATCGGAAACATGAAGAAGCAACTCATGCAGGCATTGATTCCACTATCAGGCAGAAAGAAAAGCAGCAATCCTGTGGTAGTGACACAGCAGCCAGGTGGGAAGCGCTGGACCCAGGCAACCGCCCCGGTGAAATGAGGAAAAGATGGCCGGCTATTTTACCAGCACTGGTCAACCATAAACCTCACAGACTGAGGAGGGGTACACCAGAATGAGGTGAATGCATCTGGGGGGGAGGAGGGCACCACCGCATCGTGGGACAAACTCGAAACCATCAGGATGAAAAACTTTCATCCAACCAGCCAAAATCTGCAACCGAACGCTCACCTCCTGACCACCAGGGATCCAGTTGGGAGCCTCAGGAACGTCTGGGAGAGCCACTTCCAGAACCAGTATGTCCACCAAATACGATCGAGGTGAGTCCGGAGGGTAAGTAGAGCAACTGCTGCAGAGCGATGGTACTGAAGGGAGGCCGAAAACAGGGATAATTATTAGAAAGTGATCCAGAGCCCTGGAGTCCTCGAGAGGCTCGCCCCTCCAGTGGCCTGGAATATAAATATTTAAAAAAAAGAAACAATGAAAAAATAGATACATTTCCCACCCATAGTAAAAGAAAATAATACTTACAGTTAAGTAGCAGTAGAATATCCTCAAAAATGATAAAATCCGCAGAAAACCAATTAAATACCAATCCATTGGATAACAAAACCCCCCAAAAAACGCAAAAATAAAACTGTACAAAAAAAATCTAACGCTGCAATCCTCTTAATAACGAAACCCTCACAAACACGAAAATAGTTTAGAAAAAAGTGCTCCAACAACCCGGGAAAAAAAGGAAATGTAAAATAACAAGAAATAACATTTTCCTTTAATTAAAAAAAAAGGCGTCAGTAAATCCATTTGTTCACCAAAGCCAAAACCTGTAAATAAAAAAGAAAACAACACCTGCCCACAACACAAATACAAACCCACAAGCATTATTATCAACATTAAAAACACAATAATACATATAATAAACACACAACTAACACTACATAACATTCTAATTATATCCAACACTACTTCAAACACATAATACACTAAACTATCAAAACAACAACTAACTACACCCATAACCATCAAATAACGCCCTAACAAATCTATTTACACTACTACTCCCTTACCCCTACCCTAAGACTAACTTAAAAGTATATACAGTTAAACTTGCCTGAAAGGACAAAAAACAGCTCCCAACAGCAAGGTTCCGTCTTCCAAAATGAATGACCTAAAAACAATGAGAAAAAAAATGCCAGCATAATTGAAATGAAAAAAAGACTAACTCCCCATAGAAAACAATGAAAAATATCGAAAAAAATCTTAAAATTAATATGTACAACTTTATGTATTGACATTTTTTTTACAATGTTTAAAATAAATTAAAAAATATATAAAATATACATTTGGGGCCGATTCCGATCTGGGTCGGAAAGCACTCCGACCGAGCCGGATCCAGAGTGTTTTCCAACCGAGCCAGAGTCCTGCAGTCCGACCGAGCGGCCTGACTCGGTTAGTTCGGGCTCCCATAGAAGTCAGTGGGAGCCGGTCGTACGACGCGTACATGGGCTCCCATTGACTGAATGGGTACGTCGCGGACAAGTGTGCCCCCTACAGTGAGTATGCATCGGTGCCATCCGCACCGTACATGCCTGTGTTAGGGAGACCCATGGGTCTCTCCCTGTGTCCGAGTCGTAGGGCTGCGAGTGACAGGGGGTCCGATGCGGACCCCCAAAGGAAACCACCCAGACAGTTTGCGAGCCGGACACTCCAGACACTCCGGCTCGCACAGGCTGTCTAACGCGTGCATGGTACTGCTCGGTTGCCTCCATTGCACGCCACGGTTAGCTTCCGACCAAGACGTACGGAGCGGTTCGGACCCGGAAACGAGTCGGTCGGTGAATGTCATGTAGCTCGCATCGTACTTGCTCGCTCGTACAGTTGTACGAGTCGGGCGGAAAACACGCGTACGGCGCGTAGTTTTTCCGCCCGGATTGCGTTCGGTGCCCTTCCGACCCGGATCGGAATCGGCCCCTAACTGTTATATTATTCAAAAAAGTTCAAGTATAACATTTAATTTTATTAAAATATGTTTATTTCATGCAATGCAAATGTACAAAAAAATGTAAAAATGTGATAAAAATATATATGTTGTACAAAATATTTCTGTTTAAAATATTGTAAATTATTTAACATGTTAAATATTATTTTATTAAAAATAATATTCAATATACTAAATAATAAAATATAACCTTATCAAATACATATTATTTCATTTTTCAAAAATAAGTTCATTATATAAAATGTTTTATAAAAATGTTTAAAAAATGTTATATTTTTTCATACTATATGGACATGCCCTGCAATAATGTCATATTGGAAGTCTGTTATGTCCCTTATCAGATGGTAAGCGGTAACCTTGTCCCTACGGAACCCAAATGCTGTTTACTTAACATCTGGGTTGCTACAGACTTAAATTTAACATTATAGACCGGGGCTACTCTGGGCAGCATGATAGCCAAGAGGAATATTGCGAGCCACTGGGGTGGGGTAGCCGCCCCCACGCTATCGGACTGGTGTACGGACATGTACACTGTCATGGTGGCAGAAAAGACAATATATGTTCATAGGGGATGTCCCAGAAAATGAATAAAAAAATGGGGGAGCTGGAATGCTTATAGAGGGGATATCTGCGAACTGTCCTCAATAACCCAGGAAATCGAAGTGTAAATGCTGATTGCGCCGAATGTGGTAATGTTGTGTATGTCACTAGTTATTGTATAGCTGTTCTTGACAAATGCATGAAGAATATCAAACTATGTACAAGAAGTGGACTATATCATTCAATTGTGACGTGGAAAGAAATACTGATTGTGCCTTCATTTTCTAAATAAAGCTTAAAAAAAAACAGATCGCCCCCGCCGTGCCGGCGGTGACTAATGGGGCCCAATTTGTCTGCTTTCCAAACCTGTACATTTCTGATAACTGAGCAACACCACAGATGTGTGAGCATGTAAAATCTCTAGCTCTGATGCCAAAGTCCTAAACTATGCATAATGTTTGCGACAATTTTCTCAAAATCTGTTTTGCATGAATGACCCTCAAGGCACATTGAGGGAAGGCCAGCCTTGCTTGGCACACCATTAAAATGTTGAATTTTTTCAGTAGTGCCCTTTCATGTTTATTGTGTTTTGTTAGCGATGTTTGTGAAAATAGTGCCATAAAATACCATACTCATTCATATTTTTTTTAAATTTTGATGGGGAGAGATAATCACAAACTCCTGCGGAATCGTCAGACGTGGTCAATGCCAGGGGGTGGACAAAGAGACCGGAGCTGGACTGTGAGTATGTGCGTGTTGAAGGGCTGCCGTCACTGTGGAGGACAAAGACTGGACAGTCTAGTGCAGCCCACCCACGTCTGAATGTATGCCCTCCATGAAAGCAACGACCTGTGCCAATTTTTTCCGTGGTCACGGAAGGCATTGAGTAGAGCTGTCTGGCCTACACACTGCTGGTGCAAAAGGTCCATAGACACAGCACTGATGGCAGCAGGGGGGACAGGGGCAGGGGCAGCGGTGCCCGGGGTGAAGGACACTCTTCCCTTCTTACTGGGGCGAACACGGGCAGCACCAGAGGAAGTGGCTGGGAGGGTGGGCACTGGCCGCTGTGTGCTGAAAGATGCAGAGTCCCTGTTCCCTGTGCCTGCCAACATCGATGCAACCCCGCTGGCATCAGATGATGTGGAACTTTGCGTCTCAGCCTGGGATTCCTCCGGCAGACTCCTGTCCCCTCTGAGGCTCTGGTAACATCTGTGTCACTGTGCTCCTGTGCAGCTGTTGTGCTTGTTTCACCCCCACTGGTGTCCGTCTCCTGTCCCTCCATGACCACAGGAGATTCTGCATGAGAGAGAGAGATGTAGGATCAGTTCAGTGTCAGCATAATAACAAACATATGCAAGCAAAGCATCAAAAAGATGACTAAATATACATGTTGCACACCACCCTGTGCAATCGCATTGTGCTAACTCACTATATTGACTCAAACAGTGCGTGGAAACTGGAAATTCAGGCATAAGTGAGCCATGTGATGAACACACAGCACAACACCCTGCTAGTGGCTCCGTTCAACCAGACACACAAATAGATCTGAGCACACCTAGGGCCATGATGGGGGCCCACTACTTGTTGCCACTGACAGATCTGGATGGAGCAGGAGTGGACAACACAGGCACAGACTACAACATGACATTCCGCAATGGCATGACCCCATGCCACCCACCATGTTATACTTTGGGGCCCAAAGACTGGTGCACATTGGTATCAGATGTCTAAGCCTCCCAAATCTGAGTGCAGGCAATGGACGCATTGATGAAGGCACACTCAGATCGGGCACACTGCCGTTCCCTCCCATGGGATTCCCCAGACTACCCCAATTTAGACGATACCTGAGCACCATGACTCAGAATGCAATGGGGATACATAGTACTCAAATTACCGTTATAAGTACAGGTAGGACAAATGCACAACACCCGGCCCAGCCCAGCAGCCACTTACAAGCCACTGCATCACACTACCAACATCACATAGGCTAGTGCTGGTACAGGCTCTGTACACATGCAGCCACTCCCAGCCAAAGTCACCCTTCCCAGAATGCTCACCCCAGGCTTGCTGCTGATGCTCCTTCAAACGTGCATCCAGCTCAGGCTGTGCCACGGCCAAGATGCGGCCCATGAGTGGTGTCATACATACACTCCAGTCTCCTGGTACATTGTCATCATAGTGAAGACTGTACATCCTGGAATAAAGACGGAGCAGGTACTACAACATGTGTGTAAGGAGTTGTTTATTTGCAATGGTGACATGTGAGGGGGGTTGAACATGTATAGTGAGGTGATTAGTGCAGCAGTGAGTTGACAGTTATGGTAAATGAGATAATCGATAAACCATATAGCTGTGGTGACCCAGTCCAACAGACAGATGCCATTCACAAGGCATTGTGGGGAAGGACAGTCCAAAAAAGTCAATGCAGTGGGGAAGAGGGTTGCCATCATGGCTGGCTGCGTGACTGGCGTTTGGCAGGTGCTTTGCCAACAGATACTCCCAGAGTTTTCTTTGGACGGCCCCTTTGCCGCTTGGCAGACGGGGCCTCTGCTGGGGGGCTAGTGGTGTCTGAGGACTCACCCCTCTCTGTGGCTGCAGGGGAGGATAGTGAACTGTCATCCTGCAGACCACCAGTGGGAGGGGGAGGTGTTGGTTGTGGCACAGGCCAGTCCCTCAATACGGCCACTAGCTGGACCAAGAGGTTCATAATTTGTCCCATGCGGGTGTCCATGGACCTCATCAGCAGGAGGAGCTCACAGGAATCTTGTTCTGACCGGCCCATTTGTCCCTGGGCCCGTTCATATGCCCCAAGGACTCTGTTTATGTGCGCCAGGGATTCGGTCCCAGGCTCAGGTCATCTGTGAGTGACCCTGTCCCTCCCACCAGCCCAGCTGTCCAAAGAATCCTGGGAGTCAACATCCGAGAGTGAAAGTTCCGGGAGGAAGGGGGGGACTGGCTCTGCAGGTTGCTGGTGTCGTCCTCTGCAGTCAGTTCTTGGTCACCTGTGGGTCAGATGGGAAATGGTCATTGTAGTGCACCCCGCAAGCTTTGTGTTAGCTGTGTGTCAGTCACTGTTTTTACACTACACAGTTGACTGATCATCACATTGTTTTCTATGTGCACTACTGTGCCTCCTGACATGATGCTGTGGTACATGCATTACTTGTCCATGGTGTGAGGTGTCAATACATACCATGCACCACATGCATAATTTGTGATTACAGGGACATGTTGATATCTAGGGACTAGCGCAACATATTATTTCAGTGAGGACTCTTTCTTTATTTGTCTGACCTGGCAGACGACACATCTGGCCATGGACTGGCTATTGTCATCTCCTGCATACCTTTGTCTTGCCATGTGCATATCTGGATTTGTACCACTAACCATGCTTTCTTATTTTTCAAATGGTCCTTGTTGCTCTGGCCCCCTGGCACTGCACATTTCAATCGGTGCTGTGCATGATTGTGCACAGACTTTCTTCTACATGTGCATTGGTGTGTCACACTTCGGTTGCTGTGACAGTTTCCTTTGCTTAGCTGTGTGCACACTGTGCGTGGCAATAGGATTGGTGTGCATATTTGTGCAATGAGAGGGCTGGTGTTGTCATATGACACCATTTTCTTTGTGACGAATGGCTAGGTGCACGTACTGGCTACTTACTGTTATATTTTCCCATTTGGCTTTGTTATGTGACACATCTGTATGTGCGTGGTGGAGGCTTACATCCTGCTCAGTGGTGGCACAAGACAGAATAATATGTCTACCTACCTGTTAGTTTGTTTGTAGTGAGCCATTAGATGCCACATGCATCTGGGTGGTATAGAGAGCTCCATCGTGCTGTACTTGGGGACAAGGGTGCATGGTGGGAGTAGTGGTGCAGGCCTCACCACAAACAACCTCCCAGGGAAGATGGCTACCTACCTGTTAGGGGACGGTGAACAATGCAATGGATGCCACATGCTTCTGGGTGGGAGTGAGTGCTCCATCCTGCTCAGGTGTGGGACAGGGGGCATGGTGGGAGTAGTAGAGCAGGCCTCCCACCCACAAACACCCTCACTGTGATGATGGCTGCCTACCTGTAAGTTTGTTTGGTGTACTGCAATGGCTTCCAACTGCTTCTGGGTGGGGGGTGCTCCATCCTGCTCAGGTGTGGGACAGGGGGCATGGTGGGAGTATTAGAGCAGGCCTGTGAAGTAGGCTACCTACCTGTAAGTTTGATGTGGGTTATGTGATGGCTGACACATGCTTCTTGGGGGGGCGGGCTCCATCTTGCTGATGCTGTGAGACAAGGGGGCCTGGTGGGAGTTGTAGTGCTGGCTGCCTGTACACATGCCCCCATGGTAATGTTGCTAGCTATGTTTGGGGTGAATGGGAGTGAGTGAATGTTGGATCTGTGAGACATGTTTTTGGGAGTGTGTGGTGCAGATTAATGGAATTTGTCCTCTGTGGTGTAGCTTTGTAGTTGTGCAAGACAGTACATAGCAGTGTGGTGGTAGTCATTTGTTTGTACTTACCAGCCTCCACTCCCCCGGGTACACCTGTGAGACTCTCTGGATGCAGTATGGCAAGCACCTTCTCCTCCCATGGAGTGAATGGTTTTGGTGGGATGGGCGGGCCACCTCCAGTCCTGTCAGCCAGCTCATGGTTCTTGCTCCTCCTCTCTTTGACAACCCTCTTCAAGTCAGGCCATCACTTCATGATTTCCTTTTTTGATCGCGGGGTGGTCCCTACTGCATTGACCTTCTCGACTATCCTTGCCCACATTTGTGTTCTTGTGGCTAATGGTGTCTGTTGGACCAGGCTACCAAACAGTTGTAACTATCTCATCTACTATGACTGTCAACTCACCCTCTGTGAATATGGGCATTTTATGTGTTGCCATGGTGTGTGGTGTGCAAAGTGGTTGTGGGTGCAGGGGTGTGAGTGGTGGGTTTGGTAGTGATGTGTATGGTGTGTGATGTGCAGGGGGTTAGTTGCACAGGTGTGGAAGTGGTGGTGGTGCTGTGTGTGGTGTTGCTGGTGATGTTGTGTTCTTTGCCTCTCCTTTGAGCTGTGGTGTATGTCCCTTGACTTCTGTAAAGTGTAAAGGATTCTGGTCGGGGAAGGGGCTGGTTTTATACCCAGCTATGTGGGTGTGTCCAAATGGGGTATTGCTGTCAGGTGTGTTGTGTAGGTTGTCCTGGGATTTGTATTTTTCTTTTTGACATGTGGTTGTGTCATTGGGGTGTGTTTTTGGGGGGCATGGCTAGTTTGCTATGTGCACTTTGTGGCCTTATTGTGGGTTTTTTCATTCGGCCGCCATATTTGTCACGGAGCATCTGCAGCGGTGGCTATGCTGCAGCTCTTCCGCCGGCTCTCCCATTCATCAGTGTTTGCGACCGCGGCGGTCGGAAACAGCAGAACGTACCGCAGGACCATCGGGGATATCCTAATTTCCTGTGCGATGTCTCCGCAATACTTGCGGTGGGTTGGTGTTTTTCCGCTGCGAATCTGACCTCTGCAGACGGATTTTGGCTATCTCCGCCCGCTACGGGCATTTTTTCTTGGCCCCATTCTGCCGTAGTCGGTGTTTTTTGACGGTTGATCCTAATTTGGCCGTCGGTTTTTCCACGGTACTGGCGGGCGGTTGTTTGCCACTTCCACCGCCATCCTAATAGACTCCTAAGATTCAGTGCCTGGAAACCTGCTCTTGGCACTTATTCTGAGCCGTACTACTGGAAAAGTTGATTATTAGCAAATGGTAGTAAATTTGCACCCATATCTAGGTGAACCTAAATGGGGGCAGAGTTACTACTTTTTAAATAACAGTGCTCTAATAATATCTGAGGTCCATTTTGAGCAATGCCTCAATTTTTACCTATTAATAAACAAATATGCGGTTGCTCAACCGGGAGCCCTTTTTTAGCCTTTATGGATCTTATGTCCGGGTTAACAGGAAGAAACTGTGGGACTTATTAATCTCTTTGGGCATTGAGTCTGCCACTGTATCCCTATTAATGAATCTCCATGCCCATACTACAGCTGCAGTTAGATACTCTCAGGGAAGAGGCCTTACTGAACATTTCAGTTGCTCTACAGAGGTCTGCCAAGTCTGCTTATTAGCCCCTTTTTTATTCGCTATTTATATTAATGGATTAGAAGCTGCCCTTCTATCATTACAGTCTGATTGCCCTAGAGTCAGAAGGAAACCTATGCCAGTTTTCTTGTATGCTGAAACGCAGTACTTATAGTTCACACAGCACTGGGCCTGCAGGTTTTAATTAATGGGTTCGTTGACTTTATGGATAGACTGGACCTGACAGTCAACTTTACAAAGTCTCACGTTTTGGAAGTTGGCCCTCGGGCCCTCCGGTCTAAAACTTATAAAGCGGAATCCCATACTCTTGCGAAGGTCCCTGCGTTCCCCAATCTAGCAATACTATTTGACAATAAATTAAAGTGGAACTCATTATTGGAGGGAAAGCTGAGTGACTTGAATAAATTTATAGGGGCTATCACCAGCCACGCCCACCGACTGGCATCTTGGTCACCAGACGTGATTTTGAAGTTGTACCAGTCTATATGTACCTCATAGGCTTTATATGGTATTGAAGTCTGGGGGTATACTTCCGCACATACGCTACAGGTGGCCCAAAACAAGTTTTTATGACAGATTCAGAAGGTTCCTCAAAGCACTCCCTCCTACGCCCCACACAAAGAATCGTTAACTATTTAGAAGACCAGGTGGCAGTTAAGTCTTTGCTGTGTTGGGTAAAGATATGGTCCAGGGAGGATAAGGAGCTAAACCGCCTGATCATATCAGACTGCCTATTACTAGAGCATGCTCTTAAAATCCCCTGGTTATGGTATGTTGAGGAGTCTCTTTTTGCTGTAGGTAGGGCAGATATGTTTCCTACACGTGACTCATTAATTGCTCAGGACTTCAACAAGGTAAAATAATTTTTTTTTTAAACATGCCACTACCCTCCGTGAAAACACCAAACTTCTGAAACCAGCAGTGAGGGTGCATGCCTTGTTAATGTCAGGTCAGGGCAGGGAAAACTATCTCTCTATCCTCACTACTGCAACCAACAGGTTATTATGAACACGTTTTAGGTTCAACCTGCTACACCATCTCCTGGCGTCCCCATCTGGTTTAGTTCCCCCAAATGTGAGAGGACGCTCTGGCTGCAACTCTAGGTCTCTATGTTATAGCTATCTGAGGAGGCACTCTCTCCAGCCACTTTTAAAATCCATAAAGTTCAGGCAAGCCCAAGTGGCACTTATGTTCTTGCAGCTTTTGCCTAATAATCTCACACTTTGGGGCCGATTCCGATCTGGCTCGGAAAGCACTCCGACCGAGCAGGATCCGCGGTGTTTTCTGACCGAGTGGGACCCCTACAGTCCGACCGAGCGAGTACGATGCGCACGTATGCTGTCGGACTCGGTTCGGTCGGACTCCCATTGGAGTCAATGGGAGCCAGTTGTACGACATGCACATGCGCTTCCATTGGCTGAATGGGTATGTCTCGAACAAGTGTGCCCCCTACAGTGGGTACGTGTCGGTGCCATCCGCACCGTACATGCCTGTGTTGGGGAGACCCATAGGTCTCCCCCTGTGTCCGAGTCATAGGGCTGCGGGTGTCAGGGGGTCCGACGCGGACCCCCGAAGTCCGACTCCGGGAGCTTTTGGGAGTCGGACACTACGGCTCGCACAGGCTGTCCGACGCATGCATCGTACTGGCTCGGTTGTAATTTGCATCCATTGCACGCCACAGTTAGATTCCGACCGAGACGTACGGAGCGGTCCGGACCCGGAAACAACTTGGTCGGTGAATCTCATGTAGCTCCCATCATACTTGCTTGCTCGTACAGCTGTACGAGTCGGCCGGAAACCACACGTACGGCTCGTAGTTTTCCGGCCGGATCGCGTTCGGTGCCCTTCCGACCCGGATCGGAATCGGCCCCTTTGTGTAATGACAATATTTTGTGGGCCGCCTATAGATCAAGACTCTCTAGACCTGATTGATTGTTGAATTTTGTTTGTGGCCTTTGCACTGTTTCTTTTTTTAATTACCCGTGACCAGGAGTTGCGTTTTATCTTAACTTTTACGTGGATCTGTAATGTTGTTTTTTGTTTTTTTTATCTTTTGTGGTTGCAACTGCACCCAAATAAAGATGTATTTATTATTACAATTTCATTAACAATGCTGTAGGAATACAGTCATTAGTTGACAATTTTAAAGAGGAATTTCTAACATAACTCTTTTCAAACAGCAGCTATAGATAATTTGTATTTTAATCTTTTGGTCAGGAAAGTCAATCTATTCACCTTTAGAAAAATATATTCTCTGATGCTCCCCACTGGTGTGTTGTTCTATTTAAACTGCCCTCTCCAGAGGAGGAGACATGATTCCAACTGTTTCTTTGAATGTGAAAGAAAGAAACAACAGCTGGCACAGCAATCCCGACAGGGAAGCGAAGATGCACAGTGACTCAGTTCACCTATTAAGGGAGATGTTTGCTTGCATGTGCACAAGACAATTTTCAAAACAGTTGGCCGTTTCCTTTCGTAAAATACAGCCTCGGGTATATTACATTGGCACTCAATTAGTTACTTTTTAATATGTGACGTTACACATGAAATTACCAAACTCCAGATTATACAGAAACTTTGTGAAATAAATGCTCACATCAGTCAGGTCAAATGACTGAAGTAATTGATGACATGAAAACCCGTGGTTATCGATTTGATATTTCTGGATGAAAGTGTGTGATTTAATAGAAACTGTATAACTTTACAATATATACGATTCTGCAATCCCTGTCTTAAAAAACGCATCTCCAATTTCTTTATAATCAGCTACTTGTGACGCACCCGGTCCCTTAGTATGAAGAAATAACTTCTTAACTCAATTGTAATGACTTATTACAGTTGAGTTCTGACCTCACAGTGCCTGCTGCCAGAGGCAGTAGCCAAGAGGAAAGACAGGTCAGATCATGGAGCATAATTAAATCAACTGTTACTCAAATTTCTTTGCTTTCTACTGCTATGTTTTTATTCTGCGCCTGCGCCATTTCTCCTTAAAAAAAGGCTTGCATTAAGCCAATTCTGATATATATGTGCAACAGATACCAAACAATTTTTTTTATATATTTAATTTTTTAAATGGAGACTCTAACTATATTTTTTATTTTTGCAAACATGTTCTCTCTTTAATTTGAAAGAGCTATGCACCAAGGATTTAATTGGTTTATGGGAAAACTGATGGTGTAACCATGTAGTATAAGGAATAAAGTACCCCCTGCTGTACTTGATAAGGATATTGCAAGTCACTTCAATGTTCCATAGCCTTATAAAAGAACTCAGTCTTCTGTCTCATTCCTATGTATGGTCATGGATCTCTTCTGTGACTTGAAATATATAATGTACTCCAGCTCATATAGTTTTTTCAATTGAATATTTCTCTCAATCTGCACATGCATCTTTAAATACTATTCTTTGGTTTGCGCTCTTAAACAGTAGCAGATTCTCCCAGAAGGTCAAGAAGTGGTCCAGGCAAAGACAGAAAGCCAAATAGTTTATCAAGTTGAACTCTATGGCCTGGAGAAATGCTCAATCGGACCACATGAAATTAATTTCTGGTAAAGTTTACTTCAGCTCGAAGTTGGCTTTCCAACATTGCCCTGGAATCCAATGTTGGGTGCAGTTCCATCTTAGACAGATACCGCCAGTCAGCAATAAAGCATATGCTAAACAGTGGATGCCTGTGTAAACGAAGCCTGGAAAAAAAACTCCAGCAAGATCCAAGCATCCAAATACACCTTGGCCTGGAAATGGGAAGTGTTGTCTCTAGGTTTTGACATGGACACCTCTGAAAAATGTCAGAGACCAGTAACAGTGATATGTACCTAGACTTCAGAAGGTAAAAATGACACAATTCCATGTAGATTTGTTGTAAGATTCTGCGCACACACAGAACTATGCGTAGGATTATCGAACCTTAGTGTATAGGTACTGAGTCATCCTACCACTTTAGTACCCATGAGTCCAAGACCAACTAGCTAAAGTGTCTCACTTGCTCTCCCACTCACTCACAGAGAAACAAGTGGTTAAACACCCCAGAACACAACATTCGTGACTCTCTCAGGAACTGCGGTTGCAAGACATACCCTTTCGCGCGCACTCTTGTACTTGTCCACAATAAGATCTGACAGACACTAATGCGTTTAAAATATTTATTTTAACTAAAGTGATCTAATGTGCAGTATACATGCCACAATAAGCAAGAAAATGCATAACACAAATATGGTAGACATAGCAATGAGTCCACAAAAGCAGCTGTCATTATGAAAAGAAAGTATAGCCTAACCTACCTCCCCTTGTATAGAAGCAGGATAATTATATGTTAGAAGATCTCTAGGCATTATCTGCAGACCCCATACCTCAGTCTTTAGCTCGTAGATCTGCATCATAGGTGCTGTCTTGCTCTTCTCCCCGGAAAGGTACTTCTCCAAGTGTCTGCTACCCATTCGTGTATTCCAATAGGACCAAAGTACGTATTCCCAAACAACAGCTGCATCAGTATGTTTTGTCGAGGTGCTAGGGCCTGACCAGAACAGAATAACAAGGGGCATTGTTGTTCGACCTTGCTAACAATGTTCAGACTAAATCCTAGGAACCTGCGGAGTGTGAACACAGCAATAGGTTCTCATGTGAATATGTCAAAAGAGACATTTGCAAAATGAACTTGTGTAGTAAAGTGTATAAAGCAGCGGACAATCTGCAGCATGCTCCTGCTAACTTAGAGAAGACGACATTGTCCCCAAGGGCCATGTGACACCATCCCCTTGGTCAGGTCCGTAGCCCTGGACTAAAACAGAAATCAGAGATAAGCGGGGGCAAATCGTCTCATTGAAAGGCCAAAGAGACATTCAAATCCAAAGTGGAATCGTGGTGGACTGAAAAAGAAAGGCAAATGAAGAAAAAGAAAGCAAAATTGTTCAATACTCAATACGACATCCATTCACAGTGTATCATCTGGGCCAAAAACTTTGTGGGAGAAGTGGAACGCCATAAGCTTCAACAAGCTGTCAGAACCTTAAATACTAAAAAGGTATGCCATATATTTAAGCAATTCGAAAGAACAGACATGCTCCAAATATTCCGAGGCAGTCAGGAACATTTCAGGGCAACTGCATTAACTTCGATGAAACTCCGATCCAAGAGGCACTGTACACAAGCACAGGTACTCAAGTGTAGGATCGTACACAAAGCGCCTAACCTGAGAACAGTCCTGGTCATGGGCCATCAACGGACCCATCAACAGTCCACAATCCAGGGTAGTGTATGCCGTATTGGAGAAGCAGATATCCAGGGCATATTGAAAACGGCACTGGAGGCAGTAGAACACAGGTTGCACACAGATGAAGTAAGCATAACAGAAGGTCAGCGAATAGTCGATGTTAAGACCTTCGAATGGAATCAGACCAAAAAGCTGCCGCACCCGATCACGGTACCGCTGCAACTAGTACCGGCTTGGCAATTCTAAAGGTTGAGCAGCCATTACGGAGCAGCAGTAGAAGTAACAGAACTCAACAAACCAAGAGGAGCAGCAGGGGAAACCCTCCGAATACTCTGGAAAAACAAAATTGAATTTACATGCCATACTGACCAAGATGGGTATTCCAAAGAACTTCATAGACTTGATGAAGCTTCTCTATGCAGACCCATCGGCACGTATCCGCTACAATGGCATGGTCATGGCACCTCTCAAAGTAACCAGAGGCACCCGCCAGGGATGCCCATTATCCCCTTTGCTTAATATAATAGCTATGAACCCTCTCATATGCTACTTTCAGAAAGATCACCTACACAGAGGGCTCCAATTCAAACAGGGGCCAGTGCTGGTGACGCTATATGCCCATGACATTGCCCTGTATGTCAGGAGACCTGCAGAGAATCTGCAACCAATACTGAGGGAGATAGATCGTTTTGGTACCCTATCCGGCCTAAAGATAAATTGGACCAAGTCAGAATTGTTTTCTCTGACCGCCGTTCAGAATAGTGAATGCAGGGACTATTCGGTACACTGGTGCGAAGCGGACACTAAATACTTGGGCATTCACCTGCACAGAGACCGAGATCATGTCTTACATTTAAACTACGGTCCCGTTTTAAGCCGTGTACAGACACAGGTGGAACAGTGAATTAAACTATCGCTGTCACTGGCAGAGCACATAGCTATTATCAAAATGGTGATACTGCCTCACTTTCTGTATGTATTCGCAAATATCCCCATCCCATTGACCAATCTATTTTTCACGCAGCTACGTGCACATCTCATATGACTAGTATGGGGAGGGAGACAGCCTAGAATCCGTTGTGATACCATAACACTCCCGTACGACAGGGGAGGCTTCGGAGTCCTTGATAAGCAGCTCTATTATTCAGTAGCGCAGTGTGGATACGCCTATCACTGGTATCATCCTGATGCACGCATTACCTACGCCAAGCCGGAGAGAGATTTGGCTAATTCCACTCCACTGAATGCAATTTAGCCCCCTCACATTTGTAATAATGGACAATAGCGGTGAACATATCACTTCCAGACTATAAAAAGCCAACCTTGCATTGATGCCACAATGGGACGCCAAAGTCAGGGATGCATGGGCAGCCGACATAGAGCAACCACTTACCGACACCATTTGGAAAGGGTGCTGCAAACCAATCAAACTAGTATCATGCAACCACAGACACAAACCTTTACAATTTAAGATGCTTAGTCGGGCCTATATCACACCCCAACAGATGACTTGGATAAAAAGCACTACCTTTGCACACTGCCCCAAATGTAATCTACAGGCCACGTCCTTCCTCCACATGACCTGGTCCTGCACCATACTGAAGACATATTGGCTGGAGATATATGACCTCACACAACAGATGGTGGGGACACAGATACCAGCTAACCCTTTAATAGCATTGATGGGCTATGTTGAGCTATTACCAAAGAGCCCGCGCCGCTTCATAGCAATTGCCATGCTACTGGCAAAACGAGAAATAGTCCTCCGTTGGGGAACCAGACAGATACCCACTGCCAAGAGCTGGCTTAAAAGCATGACCTACTGAGACACCACAGGCGAACTATATGCAGAACTGCAACCACCCACGTCGCGACCCAAAGACATATGGCAGCCCCTTAGGGACTATCTTCAGTCACAAGTTACACAGGACATGCCAGATAACCAAACGGGACAGGGAACTAGCCAGAGTGCATAGACCACAGGGTGACACAGCCATGCATTGAGTGATTGAGGCCGCGACCGCGAGCCCTTACCGGTGCTAATTAGACATGCGAGATGCAGGGAATAAGGTAGAGGGACCCCAAGGAACGTATCTCGAAGTTTCACCACACAGGCCAGAGGCAGCAACTGGCTCATTTATATAAAAGTGTACTGCGAATCTGTGTTTGCTCTTCTGAGATTGAGGGAAAAAAATGTATCTGCTAATATTTTGCAATGTGAATCTCTGCCTGATGTGATTAAAATGATAAAGTTTAAAAAAATAAAAAAATAAATTGAATAAAAGCTGGGATTACTCCAAAAATAGTCTGAAACGAGGTTACAAGGCCGGAGCCCACGACCTTAAAAAAGTGGTCCAGGCCCGCTTTATCAGACGCATTGAATATTTGGTGAATTAATTCTCCTAAATGTAGGGGGAGATTCGTGTTTAGCAGTGACTAAATCTCACTTCATGTCCTTGCCACCTGCAATTCGAAGGTCTCAAAAGCCGATGTGAGAGCCACTTTTTGTTGAAAGAATAGCGCTTTGAGTCTACTTAGTTTATTGAAATCGGTTTTCAAAGTTGGAATGGAAGGCCACAGCGAACTATCTACAATCCAGTGTGGGGGTGGAAACAGGATGTTGCTGCAACATGTAACATGTTGGAAAACTGTTACTATACATGGGATGCCGGCCGGTAAACCGCTGCAGTTTTTTGTTATTAGAAAGCCATCAGAAAGCAAAGTGAGTGTGGGAATAATAGCAGGGATGGTGTCCCCTTCAAAAAACAAGCCAAATTAGGGGCCGGAAAGTTGCAGGCGCCGTGAAGTTGTACTTGTTTACAGAAAAGGGAGTGTCCTAATGTAGAATCACAATCCTCCCTTGTAAGGAAAACATCCTTGTTCGCTCGCTGACTACGAAATGTGAGCGGCAATGACTATAATTCATGAATGCAACTGTTACAAGCGGATCATATCTACCTACAGGATAGTGTTTCATGCAAGACGAAAACTGGAAAAGTGAGATGGACAAGGAAATACCCAAGTATTAACCACACCGCTGAATCAGTGTCTCCCACTGAAAATGGTAACTGTTCAAGTTTCTCAATGTATATCATAGTGTATGTCACATCTTTCATTGACATAAGTTTTTGTTTATCTGTCAAATTAAATGGTAAAAATAGTGCGGAACCATTCAGGTAATACCGTGGTATTCTCCCATTCTTCAGTGTTTGCAAGGTCCAACTGAATTGCATAACAGAATGCAGCTGATTCTGACCATGATACAAGGTAGACACTTCATTCTGAACAATGTCAATAACAGATGATACAATATTATCCAAAGTATATATACGTGAAGACAGCGTGTTTATACTGTTGTCACCCATGGCAAGAACTTTTTCTAAGTTATCCTGAAAATTTTCCGTAAGCATACTGTTGCTTTCTTTTGGGACAGTTTCCAAAACTCATCAGATGCTGCATACACAAAATGTTTAGTGCAAGGGGATTTTGGACCTAAAAGAAAATCAGCAAGATCAATGTCACCTGACAAAAGGGAGAGATGTTGTTTCACAGACAACAGTGTAGAGTGTTCCAACCATTGTTGACATAATTTACCAACAGAATATGTGGTAACTGTATGAGATTAGGGTAACGAGGGTCAGGTCTACTTTGAGTGAACCCCGTTGTGGCATTAGTAAAGTGCAAATGGCAGGCATTGGTGATCGTGGGCACCAGCAGCCAACCCAAAGGGTCAATGGTAGATGAATTTAAGAGTACCGTTTTGATACTTTGCAGTCAAGTCCTCAATCGTGTAGTTGGTATGTGTATGCCATGTGTCATAGGCAGCAAAGGACGGAATTGATGGAGTATTTAAATTCTTATCAGTGGCCAAACCAAAGGAGGTAGTCTGCTGAACCGGTATCACACATGCACGATGAAAGGACTCAATACACTGGACCTGCCAACTTTTTGTTCCCCAAATAAACTTTAAATCAATCGTCTCCTTCCAATATTCATTACCTTTCAGGGACAACTTGGATAGGGAGGACGACTAATAAACCAATTTAGTGTGGGTAAGCTTGTATATGTTGCGGGTGGTCATATTTAATTTGTAAAAATAGGACCTCTGGTCTGATAAATTATAACCAGTATAATATGTAAACTCCCATTTCTGTGTGATTGAACTCCCCTTAAATGGTGCTGGGCACTGCTCCCATTGCGTGTAACAAAATTGCGGTCTGAAATGATGGCCATAATGTTGGTAGCAAAATAAATCTGCATAATTAGCGAAATTTAAATACAAATCTTCAGTATCACACACAGTGTAACCTTGTAAATCAGAAAACAGTGAGTAAACAGCGTTAACATCCCAATCGTCTGAGTGCAATCCAGGTAAAACGACAACACCCAGAGAAACTCAGAATATGTATGGAATTTGCAAGATTTCCGTAGGACCATATGCATCAAATGGCACTTTATCCCAAACAATGCCATCAGCGACTGGGAAAGCTGAAATGTTAAGTAGGGCTTGATCTCATTTCATTTTATGAGACGAAGTATGTGGGGCCAGAACTCCGTCAACCAAGTTCACAGCAGAGCGTTCAGGTAAGTAGTGGCCATTAATCAAAAGGAAAAAGACAGCCAGGAAGCCAGTCCACATGAAGAGGAATATCATTGGCTACGCAATCCAGATGTATGTCCATGGCAGGACCTGGTAAGTTCTTTTTATAAGATGAAAAAACACACATCAGTGTAGGCGGTTCTGCCACAGACAAAGACAACAAAGACGTATCTGTAGAAAAGTTATCTCGGTCCATATAGTAACCACTGGAACTGAGTGTAATGAAGGCAGCGATTTAGATGCTTACATTGCTATGTTAGCATAAGCGCGTTAGATGTTAGAAAGCCATCTTGCCACTTTTGCTGCTTTTGCACACGGCACTGCAGAGACATGTTATTATTTGAAAACTGCTTGCTTGCCTTTTTTTAACCCGAGAACTGTCTGTTGTTCACATCCCTAGACGTGCACTGCGACCTTGGTCTGAACATTGTGTGCAAAACACTCTGAGCCGCCAGACAATGTATGTTTTTGAGTTCAGGTTGAACGGCCCACTCTCTAGCCATAATATGCACACAGCTGCAAATACCTGAATGTCGAGAGCCTTTAATATTACAGTTTGCATGCGTTAGAAATACATTCTGGAGAAGAACATTTACAGGCGCAGAGCAAAGCTGATCCTGTGATGTGATTCACCTAAGCTGATCTTTACGGTATGGGGTTCCCAATTCAAGCCTAGAGACCTTCTATTAGTATAATAATACTGGCCTACTAGCTAAGGGAAGGTGGCTGTATTCCACTGTCATTTGTAATATGATTTCTCCCTTCATTTTCTATGGTATTGTAACAATGCTGATGGTTTTAATTATAATCATTTGTCTGCTTATGTTAGCCAAAGTACTGCATCTTAGGACACGTAGTTTATAAATTAAACCTTTTAAAGTTTACTGTGTCTCTGATTACTCTTGTTGTGGACTGAAATGAGAATAATAATGAACAGGTCTTTCCGATTCCCACCATTCCTGAGAGTACTCTAAGTCACTTGTTCTGGGTTGTCTATACATTGGGACCTCCGAGAGAATATGGATAACGAATGGGACAATGATGCTGGTCGGATAGGGGTTCTGGGTACTGAGGTGAGTTTTTTGGTACACCACAATTCACTGAGGTCCTGGTTTCCTGCATATAGTTCTGTGCATGAGCAGAATCCCTGCAACATGGAGCACCTAACGTTTGGTCTTTTGATTTGAAACGCCTTAGTAGTGCTTATATTAGTTCACAACACCCTCACTCTTGTTTCCGGATAACGGGAGTGACGGATTTCACCTACCTATTAATAACCTAATAGGTTCATACAAGCTTGTTAATTAAAAAGGTGTTTTATATTTCTGAACCCTAGTGCTACTGTAAAATCCATTGTTGTTCTTCTCTGTGTCCTTATGGCGGTCGAAATTGCAGCACATAGTCGTATGCCTTTGCGGCGTCATTTGACGCAGTATGGCGTACCGGACGATGGGATGGCCGTAATTTTTGTGGTGAGTGCGGACGCGTCCCACCCTTACGAGTTGTTTTACTCTTGGGTGACGCTGCCGGCAGTGAATGTGGATGATAAGACGTTTCACTCGTATACTCACACATGGGTCCCAGCCAATTATACGCCATACAGAACGCTGGAGATTCCCCTTTCAACCTGGCAGCATAGCATTTGGTTTAATGGCTCCCTTCCCCATGCGGTTGCACCGGCTAGACTCGCCTCACCTCCGCTATTTGACTATTGCGGTGGATGAATTGCGTACACTCCAAACAGCCCTCATTACAGTATATAGGGCTTTGGTGCAATACGTATTGCGCAACATGCAGGTGGGCACCCCTGCTGTTGTGGGACTACCAGCTGGTCACCCTGCGGTTGTTATTAGCCCTGTCATAGTTAATTCAGTGATGGGCAAGCGCCCCCAGAATAAGGACGATTTGCCTTATTGGCTTGCCGAGTAATTGGACCAACTGGAAGCAGTGTTTCCACACTCTACATCTGTGGAGAAACACAGAATCCTCACCATTAGTTTGCCGAAAGACTTAGTCCCAGAAGTGTCCGATTGTGACAACTGGGGTAAGGTTTTTGCCGCGGTCTACTCGAAGTGCTTTGGCACTCAGTCTATGGCTGTGCTTCCCTCCGTCATTAAACGTGTTCAAGATAACCACGGTCCAGAGGCGGCTGTAGAGTTGGGAATGCGACTTGTCAGAGTATTCGACGTAGTTGCCTCTCTCGTCCTTGGTAATCTCAAGGGAGATGCGGTGCAATTCCAAGTGGCTGATGGCTTAGCCCGCGCCGATGAACTCGATAAGCCCAAAGAGTTGCCTAAAATTATTGCGGAGGCTTATAGAACTATTGGCCGCAGTAGTTTAGGAATTAAACCAACTATAGTCATTCCTGACTTGATGCAACAAACTAAAGTGAGCTCGACTGTTAAAGACGATCGTCCTACTTTTCCAAATCAAAATTGGCGAACAAAGAAACAGGGAAAGCAGCAACAGAAACAGGGGTCTCGTCCTGCGTCTCCCCTACAGCCGACTAGTGAACGCACATACGATTTGCGCGATCACACTAGTATTAAGTCACCTGATAGATTTCAGGTCACTGAACAACGTTCTCCTCGTTCTTCACAGGAAACATCGGCCTCGCAGTCCGGTGGCGGTGAACGTGGCAAAGGTCGGGGTGCCCAACAAGGACGTGAGCAACCCCGTCAGGCTGACGGTAAAGGCAAGCAAGACGAGTTTGCGTCCCCCGTTTCAGAAGAAGAAGGTTGCTGCGCTAACAGCGAGGTATGCCACAGATAGTGCGGACGTAGCTTCGAAACCTGACATGGGTACTAATGCTGCTCGACAGTGCAGCAGAGGTTACAGTAGTGCGGCAAGTACTACGTCCATTTCTGGAGGCGACAGCAACTGACACGTTCATTACTGTAGAAACTGTGGACACTAGAGAGGCTCCCCCTGACAGACTATATGACATAGTCCTCATAATGGAAGGTGACATACAACGCACAATGCAAGGGATTTTTTGGGATAATCTGACCTCTTCCTATGACATTCTCTTGGCAGAGGCAGACTGGCCCCGACTTTCATTTTAGATGCTCCTAGAGGGGAGGAGGTAATCCTCCCATCCCTTGCGCATACAGTGCCAAAGGAGCATGCTGAAAGGTTTGCCAAAGAGTGGGCTCAGGTGGGCTGGGATAAATTGTCCCCCAGCCATGAGATTCCCTTGCGATCTATGCCTCAACCACAACCCCAATATCCCATGCATCACGAAGCAAGATCCCACGTGGCGGACATCCTTGAGCAATTGGAATATCAGGGAGTTATTGAAACATGTGTGTCACCAATGAATAATCCTTTATTCACTGTAACGAAGCCTGATGGGTCGTACTGCCTAGTTTTGGATTACCGGCATTTAAACTCTCATTGCTGGACGTGCACGGTACAGAATACCCACAGTTCTGCCCTAGTTGATAGTCTTGTGCGTAAAAGGTTTAAAACCACACTTGACATATCCAATGGCTTTTACAGCCATAACCTGTCCTCTATTAGTAGTCAGTGGACAGCGTTTACTTCTGGCGGCAAGCAAAAACAATTTAAAAGATTGGCCATGGAGGGGCGTGGCCAAGATGGCGGGGTGAGCGGACGCTTCCTCCCGTAGCTCCTCCGGCCCGGCCAAGCTAAAGCCCTTTTCTTAAGCTTTTCTCCCCCCGCTGAGGCTCAGCGCGGGAGAGGAGCGTGGCGGAACATCAGGGGCACACATCGGTGCTGTTTTGGTCCGGATCGCCCCGGGGGAACCCCCCCAAAAGTTCGTCCGAGACCAAGGGACGACGGCGGTGAGCCCGAGGGGCGGAGCGTACTGGAGAGCTGTCCGGGCGCCTCGGCTGGGCCTGGTGCTGAAAGCTGAGGTCTGGAGGGGACCTGGCCCGCCGCTCGACGGTGACTGAAGGAGCCTGGCGGGAAGGGGCCCGATGGTGTGGAGGGCTTGGGATGGATGCCCCGGCACTCGGACTGGTGACGGCGACACCTTGCAATGCGGAGGCCCTGACCCCTAGCCGAGGTACGGCGGACTCTTTGTTGGGGTCGGACCATCTGGCCCCCTGTGCGTGACTAACGGGGGCCGGTGGTGGAACTTATTCTACTGCGGGGCGCCTCGGAGGCCCCGGGGGTGTCGCCGGGCCTAGTCGTGGTGGCTTGCTCCGCCCGGCCGCCATTTTGTCCCCGAAGGAGCAGAGGTGGCGACCTCCGCTGCGCCCTGGATGCTGGCTGCACACGACCTCCCGATATTGCTGTCTTGACTACCGGAGGGATGAGCTGTTGGGACCCCTTCGCTGCGGCCCCCTTGGTTGTCTCACGCTAGCTCTTGCGGCGGACGGTGACCGGGCTAGGCCGCCATTTTGTCACCTGTGACGCAGCGACCTCACTTGTGGGGGATTCCCCGGCCCGAGTGCTTGTTGGCGGCTGAGCGTCTCTGGGGCGCCTGGATCGGGGCCCGACTGCGGAGCTGACGATGGCTGGAAAAGGAGGCCCGAAGAAAGGGGACCGTACCCTGCCGGACATGCTTGGCAGGGCCCAGCACTTGCGGGACAGGACACAGCCCTCGCCGGGGCCATCCCGGGCTCCGGCGGACGTGACTGGAGGGGAGCCACCCGTCACGAGGGCCTTCATGGAGGAACTGTTTAGCTCCCTCCGGGAGGACTTCCAGACACTGAAGCGGGAGGTGGCCAGCGAGGTCCGAGAAGTGCGCAGAGAGGTGGAGGGCCTAGGTGAGCGTGTGGAGGCGGTGGAGACGGAGGGCCAACAGCGAGCGGAGGAGATAGTCCACCTCCAGCAGGACGTTCTTCGCCTCCGGGAACAGTGTGTGGAGCTCCAGGCCCACTCTGAGGACCTCGAGAACAGGTCTCGGAGGAACAACATCCGAGTGCGTGGCGTGCCGACTGCGGATGAGGGGTCCGATCTGGGGGGCTATCTGCGGGCCCTGTTCCGAGAAATCCTGGGGGAGGCTGCGGACTTTCCCATCAGCATCGACAGGGCGCATAGGGTTGGCCGTCAGCGCCAGCCATCGGCACCCCCGCCGGACATTCTGGCCTTCCTGCCCGACTTTCCACTAAAGGAGCGTATCATGGCTGAAGCCCGCAGGAAACAGCCCCTGACCTTTCGGGATCGGCCGGTGGCGCTGTACCAGGACCTCTCTGCTATCACTCTACAGAAACGCAGGTCCTTTAGGATTGCCACTGACTTTTTGCGCGAGCATGAGACGCCGTACTCTTGGGGTCACCCCTTCCGCTTGATTTTTCGGTGGAACGGAGTATTGCATCAGCTACGCTCCTTGCAAGACATTTGTGGTGTCCTGGGGCTCACGGCAGCGGAGGAGGAGGGAGCTACGCCGTCGTGGAGGTCCTCGGAGGGACGGAATCGGCGGAGGTCATCGAGGCGGCGCTCAGCGGCCAGTGCGGGGCGCCCGGACTCCCCTACCATCAGGGCGGACAGGGCCGACGCCCTGAGGGCGGCAGCCGGGGACTCGATCGGCTCCTCTAGCGTGGCCTTGACGGCCTAACACACACTCCGGGGGGAGATGTCTTTAGCTTCTTAACATGCTTGGCACGGGGCGGGGGGGTTGGGGGGGAGCGGGCGGAGGTGAGTGGCTGGACGTCCACTTTGCTATTTTCTACGGACTTGCCCGTTTTTGGGGCTTGACTGAGACAATGGGGTGTTTGAGTTTGGGGATGGCTAGTTGCCAAGGTTGTGTTTTGGGTGGGGGAGGGGGTTGTTTTGGGGTTGGGGAGGTCCCGTCCGATGTTGTCTTTACCCGCTTTGTCTTGGCTGGTCCCGCGCTGCGGCCCCGCGCGCCCCACCCGCTGATTCCCTACCCATTGCATGGCGCTCCCGATCCCTGCGAGGAATGCCGGGTCTAAAGGTAGTGACCCTTAATGTTCAGGGTCTGAATAACCCGGTGAAGCGTAGAGCGATCCTGTCGCTGCTGGAGGGGACGCAGGCGGACATTTGCCTTTTGCAGGAGACACACCTATTGCCTCGAGACTGCCATAGGATGCGCTCTGCTAAGTTCCCCACCCAGTTCTTTTCCTCAGCAGCGAACAAGACGGCAGGGGTAGCCATTCTCCTAGCAAGCTCCTTTCGGGGGGAGGTGTTGCATAAGTGTGCTGAACAGAAGGGGAGGCTCCTTGCGTATCGCATGCGCCTGGGCGGCATAGCATTTACGGTTGGCTCCGTTTATAGCCCAAACGAGCACCAGGAGCGCTTCCTAGACTCCGCGCTGGTGGATGTCACTGCTTCCCCGGACCGACACGTTATCCTGGGCGGAGACCTCAACATTGTCTTTGACTCTGGGATGGACAGATCGGCGCAGCGCTTCCCGCAGACGGGGGAACTGTCCCAGGCTGGGAAGGCCCGGATTGCGGACATGGACTTGCACGATCTCTGGCGCTTCTTGCACCCCACAGATAGGGACTACTCTTTCTTCTCGCACGCACACCGCACCTACTCACGGCTGGACTACCTCCTGGTGAGTGGGCCGATGCGCGCCGCTGCCACGGCGGCGGACATCGGGGTCCTGACCCTGTCTGACCACTCTCCAGTTGTCGGCGTTTTCCGGTGGCCGGCGGCCCCCCCCTCTCGGGGGGTGTGGCGCCTCCGGGACACACTTCTACACAAAAAATCGGTGGTGCAACGCATCGGGGAGGTCATACAGGACTATCTCACCCACAATAGCAACACTGACACCTCGCAGGCGACACAATGGGCGGCATTGAAGGCCGTCCTACGGGGGGAATTCATCTCTATCTCTGCGGCCGAGAATAAGGAGAGACAACTGAAGAGGGATGAGTTGACGGCTCAAGTTCGGGAGCTTGAGCAGGTCCACCGCCGCACGGGAGCGCCGAGGGTCTGGAGGCAGCTGAAGGCAGCGAGGAAGCTCCTCTCGGCTCTGGATCTGGATAGGGCGGAGTATGCCGCCTTACGTTTGAAACATGCCTACTACACTGGGGGGGACAGATGTGGCAAGCTCCTAGCACATCGGCTCCGGGTCGCGCAACAGCGCAGCGTCGTGAAAGAATTGGTGGGCGCGGACGGGGGGGTTGTCTCCGGTGACGCGGAGGTAGCGGAGTCTTTCCGCGGCTTCTATGAGGCGCTGTATGCTGAGGAGCCCTCCCCGCCACGGGAGGCCGATAGCTATTTGGAGTCGGTGACCCTCCCGGTACTGGACCCGGCTCAGGCTGACCACCTGGAGCGGGACATCCATGTGGAGGAAGTGATTTCAGCTATTGCGCGGCTGAAACATGGCAAGGCCCCAGGCCCGGACGGGTACACGTCGCTATTCTACAAGACTTTCTGCACGGCCGTGGCCCCTGTCCTTACGCGGCTGTTCAACTCTTTCTCCGAACCGGGAGCCATCCCTCCGGATCTTCTGAGGGCGACGGTCGCGGTAATCCCGAAGCCTGGGAAGGACCGGGCCCTTTGCGGCTCATACCGGCCCATCTCGCTCCTAAATGTCGACCTCAAGTTGTACACGGGGATTCTCGCAGCTAGGCTGGGTCCACACCTCCCCGACCTGGTGGAGGCGGACCAGGCTGGTTTTGTGCCCGGTAGACAGACGGTGGACAACACCAAGAGGGTGACACATGTTCTGGAGAAGGCCTCAAGGATCTCGGGGGAGCGGCTGTTGTTGTCCGTTGATGCAGAGAAGGCCTTCGACAGGGTTCACTGGCCGTATCTTGAGCGGGTCCTCAGGAAACTGGGAATCGGCGATAAGTTCCGCACCATGGTATTTAATTGCTATAAGCATCCTTCAGCGTCGGTGCGGGTAAACGGGTGTAGCTCTGGTGGCTTTGCCATCGAGCGCGGCACGCGGCAGGGCTGCCCTCTCTCGCCGCTCCTGTTTGCCCTCTACATGGAGCCGTTTGCTCAGAGGATTCGTGACAATCCGGATGCTGTCGGGGTCCGGATGGGCCAGTACGTCCACACCGTCAGTCTCTACGCGGACGATGTCCTGCTGACCTTGGACGACCCTAGGAGGTCGCTGCCTGCTTGCCTCCGAGAGTTGGACGCCTTCGCGGGGGTGGCCGGCTTCAAAATGAACATGAGCAAGTCGATGGCGCTGGACGTGTCCCTGGCTGCGGACACCAGGAGGGATCTTCAACGGCTCTTCCCCATGCAGTGGTCCTCGTCCACAGTGCCGTATCTGGGGATTCTGCTGGCGCCTACATTGTCGGAGATGGTTACGGCCAATTATGCCTCCCTCAGCAGGAAGATCAGGGACGAGCTTGGCCGCTGGAACAAGGGCCTGCTGTCCTGGCTGGGACGAATCGCGGCGATCAAAATGACGGTGCTGCCCCAGATACTATATCTTTTCCGAGCCCTTCCGCTCCAACCCCCGGTGGGTTGGCTACGGCAAATGCAGGCTGACATCTCACGCTTTGTCTGGCAGGGCCGCAGGCCACGCATGAAGAGGGTCCTCTCCACGCTTGCTCCGGAAGCGGGGGGTCTTGGCATTCCAGACCTCCGTAAGTACTTCCAGGCGGCACAGCTACGCTATCTGGTGGAGTGGAGCAGGTGGGAGTCCGACAAACATTGGCTCTTCCAAGACCAGGCAGTGGCGGGCCGCACCTTACAAGAGGTTCCATTCCTGCGCCGCGCGCACCGCCCCGCTAATCTCTACGCTTCCTTTGTTACGCGGGTCCCCCTGCGTGTGTGGGACGCGGTCTGTGAGGCCAGGGGCTTTACCACCTTCCCTTCGCCGCTCACGCCCATTGCGGGCAACCCGGACTTCTCCCCTGGGATGGAGCCGGGGGTTTTCTCCCACTGGGTGCAGGCGGGCTGCAGGGCACTCTTTCAGATTTATGGCCCGGAAGGAGTGGTTCCTTTTCAGCAACTCCGCCAGGAGTTCGGCCTGACGGAGCTGGACAGATTACGTTACATGCAAGTTCGGCATTGGGCCCTCCAGCCTCAGGTGCGTGCCACCGCGGCCCGTCCAATTACACCGTATGAGCGGTGGTTGGCTACTCGGACCTCCGACGCTAAACTGATTACTGATCTGTACAAACACCTACAACCCCCGCCGTCTCACTACTACAATCCGGGGAGGGAGCGTTGGCATAGGGAATTGGGTAGGACACTCAGCCACAAGGAATGGGACAAAATAGCGTATCGGGCGCGGCACTCTGCATACCACACGGGCCTTACGGAGACCTTCACTAAAGTGTCCACATACTGGTACTACACCCCGGAGAGACTGTATGAGATGCATAGACACACTGACAAGGGGTGCTGGCGGAGCTGCGGGCAGGAAGGTACCCTTACACACATCCTATGGGATTGCCCAGTGCTGACCGCCTACTGGAAGGAAGTCCTGGACGAGGTGGATGAGCACTTTGGGATAGAGCTGCCGCGCCTCCCGGCGTATGTCCTGCTGGGCCTCCCCAATGACCTAATGTACCCACTGAAATCCCGCAGGGGTAGGCAGATTGCGATAGCGCTGGGGTCTGCGGTTCAGAACATTCTGATCCACTGGCGCACATCCACCGTCCCCTCCATCACCGGTTGGTTGCACAGACTCTGGCATGTGCTGGGGATGGAGAAGCTGTCGCTTACGGTTGCGGGGGAGGTAGGCCAATTTGAAGAGCTATGGCAACCCTTTCTAGCGCTGCTGTCCACTGAATTCCGGGAGCTTACCTGCCCGAGGTATCTTAGGCTTCTCAGGCTGCGGCCGCCGGTGACCCCGGCGGACTAGCTTCCATGTGCGATGGGGACCCCCCGGGGGGGGGGGGGGGGTGCGGGGCTTCCTGGTTAGGGCTACTTTGCTGCGGGACCATAGGACGGGGGGAGGGGGGAGTGTTGTTGTTTTTGTTACTGGGAGGATGGGGGACGGGAGGGGGGGGATTGTGTTCCGTTGAGGTGTTGATTGGGGGGGGTTTTATTGCTCCGCTTTTGGGTGTCGGACACGCGCGTGGGATTCCACAGCTTGTAATTCCAGCGTTCATTTACTGTGTTCTTCCCTCTGAGCCAACGCTTCACTTACTGCTAACCCTCTGGAGATGCATCCCTTCTTCTTTGATTGTATTCCATGTATCCTGCCTCCTGTCCCCCTCCCCCATGGTTTGTTTTGTCTCAATAAAAACGTTTTAAACATAAAAGATTGGCCATGGGCTATAAAAAACAGCCCTGGCGTCTTTCCCGCACGTGTAGTCTCTCTGTTAGAGAGCATTGACCCAGATGCGTACTCGTATGTTGATGATATTTATCTCACGGACGCCGAGTTGTGAACACATCTGTGTCGCGTTGATCGCATTCTTGTTATGTTTGCAGACTTCGGTTACAAATTCAACTCTGCGAAGTCTCACATTGCAGAGTATACAGTGTTGTTTTTGGGCTACGAGCTCAACAATGAGGGTTGAGGCTTAGCTCCTCACTTTCTGGAGAAGTGCGCATGACTGCGTGCTCCAACCACATTGAAAAAATTACAGTCTTTGCTGGGCTTTCTGAATTTTGATCGTACTTACATTCCCGATTATGCCCAGCGTATCAAGCTGCTATATGCCTTGGTACAACCTACTTTTTCCAAATCGAGCTGGCTGCCAGAGCATTCAGCTATTTTGCAATCGTTGCAGGCTGATCTTCTTGCTTCAAAATACTTACTGACACGTGATAACCACACACACCTGGTAATAAGAATTGTGCCAGGCGCAGTGGGTTTCACGTACTTAACGTTCAATGAGGGCGACACCGTCCCCATTGCATACAAATCACACCTGTACACTTCGGCTGAACTGCACTTTTCCTCTGTCGAAAAACTGTTGACTGCGGTGCAGATGGCGATTCTTAAAGAACGAGCGCTGTTGCAAGGAAAACGCATGTTAGTGGTCACACCGTCTCCTGCCCTAGAGGCAGTGACGAAAGCCAGTGTACCCAATTCAAAAGCTTTGCATCCACGTTGGATACAATGGGCCACTTCTCTGACATCGCCAGATGTCACTTATATCTTTGATGCCTCATTACAGACGCAGGAGTACTTGCAATATGAATTTGTTCATCCGGCTCCTCTGTCTTTGCGCCCGCTCGAAGATTACCATTGTGTCATTTATACTGATGGTTCGGCGCAACCGGCGACGGAATCAAAGCACGCCTATTCGACAGCTTGCGCAATTGTTGCAGGTACTTTCGTAAATGGTGAATTGCAATCTGATGTCGTGCATACGCAGTCATTGGGCGATTGTGCCGCATAGTTAGCGGAGCTCCATGCTCTGGTGCTTGCACTGGAGTTTGCTGATCCTCGAGTCACTACTCTTATAGTAAGTGACTCGTTTTACTGTGTTCAGTCCTTCAACGACAATCTATTCTTTTGGTCTCAGAATGAATATCGTGATTCCAAAGGTAGCACAATTAAGCATAAAATGCTTTGGGTTCGAGTGGCAGAACTTAAAGACCACCTGCCTCTCGTGAATGTAATTCACACTCTTGGGCACCAGCGAGTTGGTGTCCACACTGTCGGTAACAGCTTAGCTGACGAAGCAGCGAAAACAGCAGTGGCGACATATTTAGTAGCAGCAGTTCCAAGATCCAAAAGTAAGATCGATGATGACATTTTGGCAGCTATTGCAGCTACAGAGAAGGGAAGTAATTACCCGAGAGGTTTCCCTTCTCGTTACCATTATCACTTAAGTCCTAATAACGTCCCATTAGTGAGAATTAACGACGTTGGTGACAGATTGATTCCCAACGCGGACTGCAGACCATCGTTGATATCAGCGGCTCACGAGGGTATGGCATCTGCCCATGCCGGCATTGCAGCAACTGTTTCTCTGTTACAACAACGATACTGGTGGCGCAGGTTATATAAACAGGCTCGCACTAATGTTCTTGATTGTGACATTTGCCAGCAGATTAAACCTTCAACTGCTGCGCGTCCACCACAAACTCAGTTGTACATATCCAATAAACCACTTGGGTGTGTTTATCTGGATCACTGCGGTCCATTCTCCTCTGATACTGCGTACAAGTATATCTTAGTTGCAGTGGATTCGTGCACACGTTTTCTGTGGGTATGGCCACAAAGGAGTGCTGATGCCCATACTGTCATCAGGGATTTGCGTGTCTTTTTGGGAAGTTTTGCGTGTGGTACCTTTCATTCTGATCAGGGCCCTGCATTCGCCTCTAAGGCGTACAAAGAAGCCATGAAAAATGTGGGGGTCCAAGTCAAATTTTCGTCTCCATACCGACCTGAGGGTAATAGTGTAGTGGAGCGGATGAACCGTGACTTAAAGCATTCCTTGACAGCTTGGGTTTTAGGCACTGGCCGGAACTGGTTAGCCCATTTGTATAACGTCCAACGTGCACTTAATAATCTCCCTAGAAGGTCTCTGGGTGGGCGGACCCCATACATGATGCTCTTTGGCATAAAAATGTTTGTCCCGGACCTTGATGGTCTAGACATGGCGTGGTCTGCCGCACCCTTTGACGTAGATGATCACTGTGCTGTGTTACAGAGTCTACAAGAGACTAGAGATAGTCTCGCGAAGGAACACTTGCCCTCCACATCTGATGCTGAACTTCAGATTCCGGTAGTCGGCTGGCTACCTCGTGTTGTTGACCTGGTCCGTGAGAAGGTGGAGAACAAGAAGGAGTTTGGCCCCTCTTATCGTGCCCCGGTTCCAGTGCTTGGCGTGCAGGGTATAAGAACAGTCATTTTACATCCACTTCCTGGTCGCAAGGATAACAGGTACATCTCCATTGACAATGTCAAACTACAGCGAGTGGCCGATTCTTCTTAGTATGACTCCAGCGGTCTCTTGCCCTGCGATGGTGAGAAATTCTGTTTTGGCTCCGGCTCCTACCACCATACCTGATGTTGCCATCGAGATGCATACAGTTACTAATCCTTTGTTGCTACCACCGGCTGGTGGTCTACCTGAAGATAATGAGTATGCTTATCCTGCAGATGTAACATTGCCTGTTTTACAATCAACCGCAGTTACCCAGTCATGTTTCTCCTTTGATACTAACTCTATGACTTTCAGGGCCCCATGACGGAAGTGCTGCTGGGTGCGCGCGCGATGTCACATGAGGTTGCATTCTAACTGCAGTTAACAACCGGAGCTTTTAGTGGGTGAGGGAGTTTGTGAAGCTGTTAGCTTGAAGCGAAGCAGAGACCATGTCAGTTTTTGTTTTAGGTTCTTCACCCTTCTCAGTGAGAACCGCGATTTGCCGAGGCAGCTGGTCCTGTGAGGTTATGGTTCACGAATGTCCCTCCCCTAGCCGGGACGCTTGGCATGTGAGAAGTTCAGACTACTTCCCCCTGCCCCATTACTGGAATGCGGACCAGTTCTTGAGTCCAAGTTATCCCTCAGTAAGAGGCGTGAGTGTGAGGCAGTGTGTTCAGAAGGAGTAGCGAGTGTGCAGTGTTGCAGTTGGTCACGTCTCTATCATGTGGTACACCCATCGGTTGGCTACAGTGAAAAGCAGCCCGTAAGAAGCGCTAGTAGCCCTCATGGGCAACCTTCATGAGCAAGAATATTACGTGAATATCACCCAGACTCCTCCCACCACAAAGACACTACGAATTAAATGTGTACTTCTAAATTGCAGATCAGCCATTAAACACACCACTGATATCTTCGATCTCATACAACACATGGACTTAGACATTATCATCCTCACTGAAACTTGGTTAAATCCCGCTTCCACTCCGATTCTAGACATCCTAGTACCTCCCACTCATGATATAATTAGGTTAGACAGAGCTGGGAAATTGGGCGTGGGCTCAGCCTGTATTCATAGAAACGCACTTTTGATCTCTCCCGTTGAGTCCTCTGCGCCCTCCTCGTGTGAATATTTCTGTCTCAACATCTCAAGTAAGGACCTGCCGGTCTGCAAACTTCACAACTTCTACCACCCCCCAGGTGACAATCTCCCCTTCATTGAGCACTTATTTGAAATCATTTCTAGCAATGTTGATTCAGCTGTGTCCCAAATCTTCCTTGGTGACTTTAATCTTCACTGGGCTAACCCCAAAGACCCTGCAGTTTCAAGCCTTAAAGCCTTTCTAAATGATCAGGATCTGACCCAGCACTGTGACCAACCAACTCATAATAAAGGAAAAATTCTAGACCTCATTATTTCGAAAGGGCAGACGGTCACCCTGGATTCTATTACCCCATGTGACTGGTCAGACCACCACTGCATCCTTTTTTATATCAACAAGGAGGTACAGTTGTGGAAGGCTCAACCAATGAAATCAAAGATATGGAAAAGGGACCTCAGACTAATAAACCCTGTTGAGCTAGCCGCGCACTGAACATCTGCCCTCTCCTCTCAAGCGGACCTGACTGAGGTGCAGTTACTCACTGACTCCTACAATGGGACCATCTCCAACATCATGAATGACATTGCCCCATTCAAACTTAAAAATGCCTCAACAAAAATATCCAAACTGTGGTATAATGATAACCTAAACATGGAACGCCGCAACCTTAGGGCAGTTGAACTCTCCTGGAGATCAAATCCCTCCTCGCACCAACTTAAACTCCTAAGAGACGCTAGGAGCCTCTACCACAAACAAATCAGGAACGCCAAGTCTAACTATTTCAGACACCAATTAGATCAAGCGGCAAACCGTCCCAAGAAACTTTTCGAATTAGTCAAACAGCAATCAATTGTAGGTCGGAACCTGGAGGCAGTCCACCCTCCTGTGACGAACTTGCTGCTTTCTTCATTGAGAAATCAAAACTCATACCCTCTGACCTCACTGCTAAGAAGGATGTACTCCTCTCTTCCAGGGCAGCCTCTCCACCTGACCTCTTTGAAAAGCTCAACTCTACCCCCCTGATCCCTAAGAACAATGCGGCCTGGGACACCTTTTACCCACTCAGTGAACAAGACATCAAAAAGATTCGCCTGAATATCAACCCTTCCAACTACTTCAGTGACCCGTTACGCCCATCCATTTTCAAGGAAATCAAGAATGCACTCATCCCTACCTGGACAAGGATTGTAAATGCATCTCTATCACAAGGCACAATCCCTGATTGCCTCAAAGCAGCTCAAGTATCCCCTATACTAAAAAAACTTAACGCTGATAGGACAGATCTCAATAATTTCCGACCTATCTCCAACATCCCCACCCTTGCGAAACTCCTTGAAAAATGCGTTCAATCTCAACTCTGTACTCACATTGAGAATTACCAACTCTTAGACCAGCATCAATCCGGCTTTTGGACGGGGCACAGCACTGAATCGGCCCTCATTCATGTTATGGATGACATTCTAAAGATTCTCGATCAAAACGAATCCTGCCTCCTGATCCTCCTTGACCTTTCCTCCGCTTTTGACACGGTCAATCATGACAACCTCTTAGCCATTCTGCAAAACAGGATGGGTTTTGGTGATCAGGTGCTACAGTGGTTCTCGTCCTTCCTCCACCACAGATCGCAAAGAGTCAAGGCAAATCACTCTCTCTCCCAGCCCTCTCCTGTTCTCATGGGGGGTTCTCATGGGGTCCCCCAAGGATCTGTCTTATCTCCTATCCTCTTCAACCTTTTCTTGGAACCATTAGCTAACTCACTTAACTCCATGGATATTCATTTCCACATGTATGTCGACGACACGCAACTCTATTTGAAAATCTCTTCCGCGAAAAACATCATTTTCACTCAACACCACCCTAATGTATACTCAATACTGGTTAACTGAGAACCATCTCCTGCTCAACACCTCAAAAACAGAATTCCTGCTCATCTCCCCGCAAAATTACACCCCCAATCTTGACCTCTGGCTGAGCCACCTCACTGCTTTCAACTGCACCCCGTTCATCGTAGACTCAACCAAATCTCTAGGAGTCACCATGGACAAGAACCTGAATATGAAAAATCATATCAGCAATACATGTAAAGGAGCAAACCACTTGATTAGGACACTCTTCACTGAATGCTTCTGCTAGACTGGTTACAGGCACCAAACGCAATGAGCGCATATCGCCAGTCCTAAGAACTCTAAATTGGCTCCCCTACGAAGCACGAATCCAGCTAAAAATTGCCACTATGACGTACAAAGCCATCCACTTCAAGACGCCCAGGTACCTGGCACAAAAACTTGATCTATCTTGCGGTGTAAGAGCCTCTAGAAGCGCCTCTACCTTACTCTTGAAACCACTTATCCTTATCAAAAAGAGAACCTGTCACTGAGCCTTCTCTGGCGCGGCTCAAAAGATTTGGAACTCTCTTCCTCCAGAAATACGCAGAATCTCCAGTTCAACGATGTTCAAACTGGGAGTCAAAAGATTCCTGATGAATAAATTCCTTCAGTAATTGGGCTAGGCTCTCTGGCTCTTTGACATTGTTCCTACTTCCATTGTTTCAACATTTTCTACTACACCTTTTTTTTTTTGACATACTGTGTCCCTCTTTCGTTTACCCTGTACTTCTGTTTATCATAACTTCCATTTGAATTTTCGTGTACCTTATGTTCATTTGTGTTTTTAATTTGTTGTTTACATTATTATCCTTCTAGTTCTAGTTCGACTGTAAAGCGCTCTGATGTCCCTTGGGATCTTGTTCGCGCTATATAAAACTTTATAAATAAATAAATAAATAGGAAGTGGCCTTGTATTATAGCTCTTTATATCTCTCTTTAGACTTCTAAGCTCCTCCAGTTGGCGCTGGTACCTGGGTCAGTCCGCAGTGTATGGTTGAAACGTTTTCCAGTGAAGTATGTCCTGTGTTGGAGTTGTTGTTTGAGGTAGGTGAGGTTTGGAGACGTGCTCCAAGCACAGTGCAGCCTGTGTAGCAGTACTTAATCATGTGTTCAGCAGAGTGTGTGAGTATAGGTGCAGCTACTGATACTACTTATCCTTTTATACACACAGATAATACTCTGAATTGTGTGGTAAAAGTCTTGAGAAGAGCCACAACATTAATGCTTTCAGGAATTAGAGACAGATGTCGAGTTTTAATATTTGGTCAGAGGTGGAGTTCCAACGTTTTGCTGGCTGGACATAAAAGGGGGTTTCACCACTTACAAGAGCACTAACATGGGGCTGGGTTGCCTCTGCTCAAATCCTGAACAAGGTACAAAAATCCTTTCATTTTTTGTACATGTTGAAAGCATTTTCTCCAGTTCACATCACAGCTCCTGGTATCCAGAACGATAGAAATACAGGAAATACTCCTTTGGATATGGCTCCGGTCACGCTTGCATGCTTCGTCAGAGGACTGAAGGGACTGAAAATGTTGTTCTGTTACTAGCTTTTACATGATGGGTGATTCATAGCACCTTCTAGCCGGTCCTCAAGCCGCTGCATATCTAGGTGCAGATTACGATCCTGTAAAAACCAGGTACGAACCGTCGGACGGAGCATATTCTCCGTCCGACGCGTACCCGGTCGGAACAAGATACAAACATGGAAGTACGATTCGCACGGAAATACTATTTCCGTACGATTTGTACAAAACACCGACCGACGAAAATATACATACAAATGTGATCCGGGAAAGCGCCGACGTGACGTCGGGACACACGCAGCCTGCCTTTCACGAATCAGGAAGTACGATTCGCACTGACGTCATCCCGCACGGAGAATATTTTCCGGCAGCCAAAAACTGCCGGGAAATCAGGACGACGTGAACAAGGAGTACCTGCACGCGACGGACAGACATGGACCCGAACCTACGTGTCATCCTGGCCCTAATAGCAGTCGACCTCCTCTACAGGTTCCGACGCAGATGCCGCAGAAGGTCAGAACAACAAAGGGAGGGGGGAAAGGGGTGGGGGGGGCAGGAGCAGGGGCAGGCCACAAAACTCCCACCCAAGTCACACAGCACACATGCCCTGGACTTACCTGACCCCCAGGCCCTGGTCACTACGAGGGGGTGGGGGCGTGTCCAGCAAAGCCAGCGTCCGCCACAACGGAAGTGGTTGACGACGCGAACTGGTAACACAACAACACAGGTACGTCCCGTACCCACGGCTTAAGAGCGTGGGTATGAGTCGTACCACGCCCACACCTACGTCACCCCAACAACGGCGGGACGGCTCGTACCCACGTGGGTACGGCCCGCACAAGCATTCCACAGCGTGGGTACGGATATGTACGGACCGTACCCCCACCCGCGTATGCATGGAGCGTTACCCCCATCCCAACAGTGTACGTACAGACCGTACCCCCACCCCCGTATGCATGGAGCGTACCCCCCCCAACAGTGTACGTACGGACCGTACCCCCACCCGCGTATGCATGGAGCGTACCCCCCCAACAGTGTACGTACGGACCGTACCCCCACCCACGTATGCATGGAGCGTACCCCCACCCCAACAGTGTACGTACGGACCATACCCCCACCCGCGTATGCATGGAGCGAACCCCCACCCCAACAGTGTACGTACGGACCGTACCCCCACCCGCGTATGCATGGAGCGTACCCCCACCCCAACAGTGTACGTACGGACCGTACCCCCACCCGTGTATGCATGGAGTGAACCCCCACCCCAACAGTGTACGTACGGACCGTACCCCCACCCGCGTATGCATGGAGCATACCCCCACCCCAACAGTGTATGTACGGACCGTACCCCCACCCGCATATGCATGGAGCAAACCGCCACCCCAACAGTGTACGTACGGACCGTACCCTCACCCCCGTATGCATGGAGTGTACCCCCACCCCAACAGTGTACGTACGGACCGTACCCCCACCCACGTATGCATGGAGCGTACCCCCACCCCAACAGTGTACGTACAGACCGTACCCCCACCCGTGTATGCATGGAGCGAAACCCCACCCCAACAGTGTACGTACGGACCGTACCCCCACCCCCGTATGCATGGAGCGTACCCCCACCCCAACAGTGTACGTACGGACCGTACCCCCACCCGCGTATGCATGGAGCGTACCCCCCCAACAGTGTACGTATGGACCGTACCCCCACCCGCATATGCATGGAGCGAACCCCCACCCCAACAGTGTACGTACGGACCGTACCCCCACCCGTGTATGCATGGAGCGAACCCCCACCCCAACAGTGTACGTACGGACCGTACCCCCACCCGCGTATGCATGGAGCGTACCCCCACCCCAACAGTGTACGTACAGACCGTACCCCCACCCGCGTATGCATGGAGCCTACCCCCCCAACAGTGTACGTACGGACCGTACCCCCACCCGTGTATGCATGGAGCGAACCCACACCCGTGTATGTTCTAAGCGTACATATCCTGATATAGGAGGGTTGGGTGCAGAGTCCTCCCAGCAGTGCCCAGACACAGGAGGGGTGGATGCATAACACTCACAGCAGTGCCCAGACATAAGAGGGGTGTGTGCAGAGTCCTCCCAGCAGTGCCCAGACACAGGAGGGGTGGGTGCATAACACTCCCAGCAGTGCCCAGACATAAGAGGGGTGTGTGCAGAGTCCTCCCAGCAGTGCCCAGACACAGGAGGGATGGGTGCCTAACACTCACAGCAGTGCCCAGACACAGGAGGGGTGGGTGCCTAACACTCCCAGCAGTGCCCAGACATAAGAGGGGTGTGTGCAGAGTCCTCCCAGCAGTGCCCAGACACAGGAGGGGTGGGTGCATAACACTCCCAGCAGTGCCTAGATATAAGAGGGGTGTGTGCAGAGTCCTCCCAGCAGTGCCCAGACACAGGAGGGGTGGGTGCATAACACTCCCAGCAGTGCCCAGACATAAGAGGGGTGTGTGCAGAGTCCTCCCAGCAGTGCCCAGACACAGGAGGGGTGGGTGCATAACACTCCCAGCAGTGCCCAGATATAAGAGGGGTGTGTGCACAGTCCTCCCAGCAGTGCCCAGACACAGGAGGGGTGGGTGCAGAGTCCTCCCAGCAGTGCCCAGACACAGGAGGGGTGGGTGCCTAACACTCCCAGCAGTGCCCAGACATAAGAGGGGTGTGTGCAGAGTCCTCCCAGCAGTGCCCAGACACAGGAGGGGTGGGTGCATAACACTCCCAGCAGTGCCCAGATATAAGAGGGGTGTGTGCACAGTCCTCCCAGCAGTGCCCAGACACAGGAGGGGTGGGTGCCTAACACTCACAGCAGTGCCCAGACACAGGAGGGGTTGGTGCCTAACACTCACAGCAGTGCCCAGACATAAGAGGGGTGTGTGCAGAGTCCTCCCAGCAGTGCCCAGACACAGGAGGGGTGGGTGCCTAACACTCACAGCAGTGCCCAGACATAAGAGGGGTGTGTGCAGAGTCCTCCCAGCAGTGCCCAGACACAGGAGGGGTGGGTGCATAACAATCCCAGCAGTGCCCAGACATAAGAGGGGTGTGTGCAGAGTCCTCCCAGCAGTGCCCAGACACAGGAGGGGTGGGTGCCTAACACTCACAGCAGTGCTCAGACATAAGAGGGGTGTGTGCAGAGTCCTTCCAGCAGTGCCCAGACACAGGAGGGGTGGGTGCAGAGTCCTCCCAGCAGTGCCCAGACACAGGAGGGGTGGGTGCCTAACACTCACAGCAGTGCCCAGACACAGGAGGGGTGGGTGCCTAACACTCCCAGCAGTGCCCAGACATAAGAGGGGTGTGTGCAGAGTCCTCCCAGCAGTGCCCAGACACAGGAGGGGTGGGTGCAGAGTCCTCCCAGCAGTGCCCAGACACAGGAGGGGTGGGTGCCTAACACTCACAGCAGTGCCCCTGCAAAGAAAAGGGTGAAGTACCCACAGATCCAATGCCCACAAATGTCAGTCAGGTGCACAAAGATCCTGCAGTACATGTACCACATGTGTGCGAGGCTGTGAGTATACACATGCATAGCGCCGAAAAGAAAACATGTCCACATGAAGTCATGTCAACAGTCTACATACACAAGTACAGTGACCACCAAGGATGCCACGAATGATGCAGGTGGAGACATCGCTCAGCATGCATGGCCAAAGTCTAACGAGTCCGTCACACACCCAGCCAGTGTAGACACAGCTCAGCACCACATATTGGAATGACCCTGCAGGGAAGATGTCAGGTTACACAGAGGAAGGAACACACCTTGGGACGGTGTCACCATGCAGTAACTGCTTACATGAACAAAGTTATGTAGCCAACAGCTTGTGATGGCACACAGATACCAGGGTCCACCCTATGACCAGCACAAGACGACAATTCCCACACACCCAACACATTATCACCACCCAAAATAATGGAGCAGGTCCACCAACAGCAATACCAGATAGACAGTAGTGTACTAAGGAAAAAGAAATTGCTTTATTCAGCATCCAAAAATCTGTTTGTCCGTTGAAAGTTCAAAATGTACAATGCCCATAGGGCAATCCAAAATTCAAATCCAGGTGGGGGACACAGTGGGACGCGTGTCCCCTAGCTTGCCTGCACAGTCAGACTCCTTTGTCTTCCACAGGGGGGGGGCATCATGTGGGGGGGAAGGACCAGGCACCGCAGAGACATGAGGGCGAAGGGTAGGTGTCATGGGTGCAGGGACGGAGGACTCCACCACAGGGGGTGGGGCAGCACCAAAGGCAGAGGTCAGGATGGCGCTGCACACGTTAGCAAGGTCCTCCAGCGACTCCCCTGCACCCGAAGGAACCACAGGCCCCAAGGAGGGGGGGTCGGAGGGATGGGTCGCAGCGCAACTGGGGGAGGGTGTGGACAGGGGGGGGACTCAACTCCCCTGCCGGTGTCCTGCCTCCACCGCTTGCGGGCTGGTGTCACACTGGGGCTGATGGACAGACTGGGCAGGACTGACCCTGTATCCGACTTTTGGCCAGGAGAGCTGAGGGGAGGGGATTTGGAGGGAGTGGATTTTGTGGAATGCGGACTCCCACTCTGGCTGCGTGTCTTACGTTTGCCCCCCGACCCAGTGGGTGTGCCTACTTCACCCTGTGTGTGCGTGCCAGGAGGTGTGCATTTGACCTTCCCTGCTGGTGTGGTGCCTGTGTCTGTTGTGGTGGGTGCATGCTGACGTCTGGGTGTATGTGGGACAGGCATGGGAGTGGGAAGTGTGGATGGGTCAGGGGTAGGGGGTTGGACGAAGCGCTGCAGGAGACCCACTGCTGCAGTCAGTGTCGAGTCAATGGACCTCAGCAAGTTGCGTTGGTCAGCCTGCGATGAGAAAATGCCCTCCAAGTATGCCTCCATGTTGTTCAGCACTTGGCTGTGGCCATGGAGGACATTAAGCATCGCAGCCTGACCAACCAGCAACTGCCGCTGGATGTCCACAGACTCGGCATTGGCAGCAGCAGTGGAGACAGGGGCAGGGGGTGCGGTGCCTGGCAGGAAGGAGACATGTGGTGACCGGGCACGCTGGGAAGGGACACGAGCAAGTGGGAGGCGGCTGATGGCAATGGAGGGGGCGGGGAGAGATGTTGTGCCGCTGTCAGCTGGTGGTGCAGCCTCCGCCCACTCGGAGAGCTCAGCCTCGGACCCTTCAGCTTCATATTCTGTGGTGGCAGTGGACAGGTCCTCCGCCTCACTCCCCTCCGCCTCAGTTCCACTCGATGTGCCAGCCAAGATGACACCGCTGGCACTGGTGCTCGGTCCCTCTTCTCGGTCTGTGCTGATGTCTCCCTCCGTGTCCCCCAACGATGCTGTGGGCAAGGTGAAGAGACAGGAATTAATCATACACCTGTATACATATTTCACATAAGTCCAATCTAAATAGGTTACAGTGCATAGCCTGAAAAGAAAGATGAGTAACATCTACAAAACAAGGTACATATGTAGGCCCTGCAACACACAGTTGGTTGACCCACCATGCCACTGGAAAACTCTGGAGAGCATGACACAATAGCAAATGACATGAAATGGATTTTGACAGAGGAGCCAGGCTCTGGGGACAATCCAGCACTGCATCTGCACCACACAGCGTTGCCGAAAATAGGGATGAGCAGGGACCATATCCATGAACTTTAGGCACATGCTGCATAGGTAATACTGAAAACATGCCCACCATGACTGGCTCACTGTACCTTGAGTGTATGTCCAGACAAACATCACACACTGGCCAGACCTAGCAAGGAGATTTCAGGTTGTGACATGTAGGCCTTGCCCGCACCAACCACCCCCTACATGAGACAATTTGTTGAGACACAGGAAGCACTTACATCTCTTAGTCTGGGTGAAATACACATGGGCTGGAAAAAATCAAGATTGGACACAATACCCAAGGTGCGCCTGTCAAAATAATCATGTACAAATGGGCATCATCAGATGATTGTAACAAGACACACAGGCACTGGCCACCGTGAGTATGAACAAGGAAAATCAGGTCAGGCTGTACAGTGGACACTTGTACTACATTTTACGTCAATATACATGGTACCAGGGGACAATGGCACAGAGCACAACCTATGCTGTAGACACTGAGAGTGTCCACATTTTGTGATGACACACATGACACCTAGGAAAATATGCCCCAGGGGACAGTAGTGGCCACACAACTCCATGGTCCTGAATGGGAATACGCTGCTACCGCTTCCCCCAACCGTTGATTGAGGAGTTGACGGCAAGGCTGGCACCACACCTGCAACCGCTGCACAGGTATCCTACGGCACTGACACCCAAGCTGAAGGTAATGGCAGCCCTACATTTTCTTGCCACGGGTACCTTTCAATATACCATAGTTCATGTTGGTGGCATGTCCCAGAGCATGTTCAGCCGTGTGCTGCATGATTTCTTAGAGGCCATGTTGCTTCACCTGGATGAGTTCATCCATTTCCCAACTCCTGAACAGTTGACTGGGGTCAAGCATGGATTCTATGCCCTGGGAGGGATGCCCCATGTCATTGGGTCCATAGATGGGACACATGTGGCTTTGGTACCACCACAGGCACAGGAGGTAGCGTACAGGAATCGCAAACACTACCACTCCATCAATGCCCTTGTGGTGTGTCTGTCCAACATGGTGATTTCACATGTCTGTGCTCGTTTTCCAGGATCAGCACACGATGCCTACATCATGAGGCGTAGCAGGGTGCCTGAAATGATGACGCAGCTGCGCAACGAACGAGCATGTGTTGTTGGTGGGTACACTCTGTCTGTTCTGTATTTTGCGTAGACTTCCAGCACGACCGCTTCTCCTGTCCTACTTATGTCCATGTGGTTTCCATGTAGGGGACGCTGGCTATCCCAACATGCCATGGCTGATCACACCTCTCCGCAACCCCAGCACGCCGGCCCAGCTCCGCTACAACACCGCCCATGGCCGGACAAGGCGAGTGATAGAGAGGACATTTGGCCTCCTGAAGAGCCAATTCAGATGCCTCCACAAGACCGGCGGCGCATTCCCATATGCCCCGGCGAAGGTCTGCAAAATCTTCATGGTCTGCTGCATGCTGCACAACATGGCAGTTGAGAAAGCTGTGCCACTCATCCTGGATCAAGATGATCAGGACCATCCACCCGTGGAGGACGAAGGGCTTGGCAATGGGGCTAGTGATATGGAGGATGTGGTTCCACAAGAGGACATTCGGAGTCAGCTCATACGCGACTTCTTTGCTTAGTGGTGAGTACCAGTGTCTGAGTGTGCACGCATTGGTCCCCGTGTGGCATGTGTTGCGATGTGTGTGTCCATCTGCATGTATGCCACGTGAGTCAGAGGTGTGTGTGGATGTGTCACTCGAGTGATGGTGCCAGTGATGAGTGTATTTCCCCAGTCATAATTGTGACCTAGCATGTTGTCATCCTTACATGTGTCGAGTACATGCACATGCAAGTGGCTGTGCTTTTTGTGGCTGACTTCTTGTGTGTCTCTCATCCCCAGGTACTTGCGCATGCCGTCTGCTGTTTGCATTGTTGTGGCACTGCTATTCCTCATGGACACGTCATCGTGTGCTGACTCAGCGTTACACGCACGGACAAGTTTGGAAGTCTCCATAGGGTAAGGGGTGCATCAGGGGTGTATTGGGTGTGGCAGTTGTTTACGATGTGTGCACACTGCCCCTGTCGATGTTTGGTTCCTCTGCAGACATGTCGCATCACCATGGGACACATTACATGTAGCTGGGTACACCTGAATAGATGGTCAGACTTGTTGACAGTCATCTGTGATGGAATAGTGGATTGTGATGATGGCATCAATGTGTGTAACACTGCCCTCGGACACATACGGTTTGCATTGGCTTGACATGGTGTGGGACTTCCACATCAGAGGATCAATGGTGTATGGCAGCCTCTCTGTGAGCAGCAGGGGGTGTTTAGCTGTTACCCGACACTTTTGTGCCAGTTCCATGGCTATCACGCATTTGTGCTGCAGAAGGGGGGTTCCAGTGTTGGACCCACATATTACTCCACATGACCTGTGTATGTGTACTCCGAGTTGCCTCTGCATTCCCGAATACATGACTAATAAAGGTGTCCCTATGCCTCCAAGGTGCCTCTTCTTAGTCAATGCTGCTGTGTTGCCACGGTGCATACGGCATGTCTGGCATGGTTTTCCGTAATAGTGGCTATGTGTCTATGTGTAGAGTAGCAAGCTGTTTGTGTGGGATTAGACTCTGTATTGTGCATGATGTCCATGACTGTGTGGGTATTGTGACATGTGCCATCCCCATGCATCCAACGTTGGCCAGGCCACCATTCTCTGCATCCACCTGACTCAAGATTGCAGGACATGGTTCTGCCACCTGTCTACACATACCTGGGTGCCCCCCAGGACACTCCACATGATCCCTGACCTCTGCGCATGACTGTCGCTGTACTCAATATGTCTGTCGGCACGGTTGTGCGGCCACCCCCTCAGCTGGTTGGGCCCATCACGGGTGTGTATGGTGCTCCATGTCTGTGTTGCCTAATAAATTGTGACCCATGTGTGTCCTGTGCCAGACTCAGGCCCCAGGGTATGGATGGTTGAAGTCATATGAGAACTCAGGCATGGTTAGACTTTACAAGACACATGTAAGGTAATAATGCAAAATGTAGGCATCATCTCTTTATCGTGTAACTTTTTATTTGTGTTGGGGTACGTGGGGGGGGGTATGACATGAGGGGCTTTCCGGGTGTGTGGAATCCAAAGTTCACTGGGGGAGTTGGTGTCCTTGCCATTGGAAATCATCAGAGTCCATGCCACAGTCTTTGTCAACATTGGTCAGACAGTGACCAGCAAGTCCATGTGGCAGAGAATGTCTTTTGCTGATGTGCTGCTGTTGGTCCAGTGGGCCAGGTGCCAGGCCAGGTGTCCTGGGAGATGGTGCTGTTGTGCCGACCCTCACGGTCTTTTCCGTGGACGACCCGCCCTCCTGCGGGAACCCTCAGAAGCAGGCCGTGACGATGTTTGGGATGCTCCGTCGGATGTCTCCTCCTCCTCCTGATCCCTCCCTGTGGGTGGTGATGTTCTTGGCCTGGTGGCACAGGGAGGGTTGCCCATGTTGTCGGCCATCCGACGGAGTGTACGGTGAATTCCCGTGAACACCGTCACAAGCTCAGCCTGTCTGTCCTCCATCCGCCCTTGGTGTCACAGTAGACAGGCATGTTGCTCCGCATGTTGCTGGGCCTGCTGGGTCTTGACCTCCTCGAGGGTCCCCTTCATCTCGTTGAGGGTGGACACAACCTGGCCCATGCCCGTGGTGTCCTGCCGGTATGTGTCCAGGATGTTTCTGACATGGGAATATACCGGTTCCGCAGCCAACTGGTCAGGCTCGCGCCTCCGCCGTCCTCCACTCCCACCACCCCTGCCCACTTGGACCTGGCCTGCCCTTGTGGGCACATCGGGTCTCCGGGACCCCTGAGGGGTGGCATTAGCGTTGTCGCCTGCCTCCTCCTGGGTGCCCGGTACACCGTGTCCCTCCTGGTCAGCCTGGCTGCATTGTGGTGGTGGGGCAGGGATCCTGGGTGTCTCCTGGGATGTGGCAGGAGTGGGGGTGGTGGTTTGCCCAGTTGTACCTGACGCAGGTGCTGCAGGTGGTTGGACACCAGAGGGGCCAGGTTGGTCGAGGTCGTCCACAGAGTGGTGAGAGTCGTGGCTGCCGGTGGGATCGTCATCCCGCAGAGCCGGGTCCTGTGAGTCTTCCCCCCCAGTGTTGGGGGCTGATCCATGACGTTGACCTGTGTGTGAGAGAGACAATGTTATTTTTGTTCCATGCAACATCCATGTTTCATTAGTTTCTAAGTTGGCACATTTCCTCTGGGTATTTGGATATGTCTTGCATTCCACTCACAGTGCACTTGTGCATGGGTATGTCCCTTGGCCACAGCTTTTGAGACTTTACCTATGTGTGGCACAGTCTTACTTGCTGCGTCAATTGTGACTGCAGTCAGCAGTGGAGTGAGCAGGTGTGGCGAGCCATGCATTGGCGCTTTCCGTGTTGCACTGTACGTGGGCACATGGAGTTGTTCCACACACTTATTTAATGCAGGTAGCTGGCGTTGTGCTCGTGCACAGGTTGAGACATGGCCCTGTGTTTTGCCGTGGAGAAGAGAGGGGGATTCAGGCACTGGCCACCCTTGTCTACATGCACGCAGTCCACCTGCTGACGAGCAGACATTCCCACACCACCCAAGGCTGAATTGGTCTCCCTGTGTCTCCCTTTCTCACTCCCTCTCTGTCCCCCTCTCCCTCCCTCCCTGTGTCAGCCTCCTCCCTCTGTCCGTCTCCCTGTGTCTCCCTCCCTCTCTCTCCCCCTCTCCCTCCCTCTGTGTGTCACCCTCTGTCACCTCAGCCCAGCTTCCTAGGCACACACTTTTTGCAGATCTTTGAATGGCCCTTGGCTTGTTCATGTGAGTTTGTTTCTGATCTCCAGGCACCAATTGGGTGTAGTGTCTGTGTCTGCGCTGCTGCTGTGGTGGTGTGTGCTGCCACTCTTTCACAGTGTTGGCTGTTCATTAGCTGCTGTCATGTGCAAAAACGTGCCTTCACCCCCATGTCTTAATGCAAGGCGTCCGCCATTTGCTGGCAAGTCTTTCCTGTGTGGGGACACACTGTTTGTCTGGCTGTGACCTAGGCCATATGGGCAGAGGGCATTGTTGTCTGCTTCTGAGTTGCACTATGTGATTTTTGGGGCCCACACTCCCGCCATCCGACTTACCGTGTCTTGTGTTGGTGTTTTCTGTGGCCTGTGACTTGGCATTGTCCAGCTGGGTGCATGGGGCATGGTGGCGCTAGTGGCATGTGCGTGTTCATGGAGTGTGGTTGAGTCATGCGATAGCTTGGGGTGGTTGCGTGCATGATTGTGAGTTTGGTTGTGGATGACGTTCCCCCATGTGAGGTGAGTTGTTTGTGTACTCACCCGGCTCTCGGAGTCCTTCTACTCCGTCCACTGCCACCACTGGCAGTATGGCCATCACCCTCTCCTCCCAGGGATGGTATTGTACCGTCTGCGGGGCGGCCCTCCTCCAGTGATGTTGGCCTGGTTGTGGTCGTCGGTCATTTTGGCTCGGACCCTCCTCCGCAGATCGTACCACCTGGCTTGGCATTCATGCCTGGTCCTTCTGGTGGACGCAACAGCATTCACAGCATCGACAATCGTCTGCCACATGGCTGTTTTTTCGGAAATGCTGGTCTGTCTGACCAATGTTCCAAAGAGGTGGGGCTCGAGGATTTCGTCGACAAGGACCTCCAACTCTTGGCTAGTGAACTTTGGATTCTTGTTAGTGGGCATGGTGAGGGGTGTGGGTGTGGATGGTTGTGGGGGTGTGGGTGTGGATGGTTGTGGGTGTGTGGGTGTGGTTGTGCAGGTGTGTGTGTGAATGTGATGAGGGGGTGTTTGTGAAGGTGGTTGTGTGAAGGTGAGCAAGTGTAAGGTGTAGTAAAGGTTCAAGTATGGTGCTGTGGGTTGTCTGTGGGGTCTGGCAGCAGTGAGTCTGTTGCAAAGGCTCATGGTTTGTGTCTGTGGGCCCTTTTTATAGGTCCATTGGTGGGTGTGGCTGTGTTTGAACTTTGGGTGGGTGTGTTATAAGGAGTGGTTGTGTTTTGGGCCTCTGTTTGGGAGTTTGGCAGTTGCAGGTCAGTGAATGTGTTGTATTTGTGCTTGTTGGACATGTTTTGTGGCTTTGTGCGATTCGAATAGAGTATTCTTGTGTTGTTTTGCTTGGTCCTGGTTGTGTATGTGTGTTTTTAGCGTGTGTACGGTGTGTACATCGGCCATTTTGTTGTACAGTGCTGTCCTTGTCTCTGGCTTGGTATGACTCGTACATGCGCGATGTTGGGTGAAGGTGCTGGTGTTGGGGCCTGGGGTGCGCTCCGTACTTAGACTGTTGGGGTGGGGGTACGCTCAATACATACGCGGGTGGGGGTACGGGCCGTACATACACGGTTGGGGTGGGGGTACGCTCCATACATACGTGGGTGAGGGTACGAGCCGTACATGCACGGTTGGGGTGGGGGTACGCTCCATACATACGCGGGTGAGGGTACGGGCCGTACATACACGGTTGGGGTGGGGTACGCTCCATACATTCGCGGGTGAGGGTATGGGCCGTACATACACGGTTGGGGTGGGGGTACGCTCCATACATTCGCGGGTGAGGGTACGGACCGTACATACACGGTTGGGGTGGGGGTACGCTCCATACATTCGCAGGTGAGGGTACGGGCCGTACATACACGGTTGGGGTGGGGGTACGCTCCATACATACGTGGGTGAGGGTACGAGCCGTACATGCACGGTTGGGGTGGGGGTACGCTCCATACATACGCGGGTGAGGGTACGGGCCGTACATACACGGTTGGGGTGGGGTACGCTCCATACATTTGCGGGTGAGGGTACGGGCCGTACATACACGGTTGGGGTGGGGGTACGCTCCATACATTCGCGGGTGAGGGTACGGGCCGTACATACACTGTTGGGGTGGGGGCACGCTCCATACATACGCGGGTGAGGGTACGGGTCGTACATACACTGTTGGGGTGGGGGTACGCTCCATGCATACGGGGGTGGTGTTACGGTCCGTACGTACATTGTTGGGGTGGGGGTACGCTCCATGCATACGGGGGTGGTGTTACGGTCCGTACGTACACTTTTGGGGTGGGGGTACGCTCCATGCATACGCGGGTGGGGGTACGGTCCGTACGTACACTGTTGGGGTGGGGGTACGCTCCATGCATACGCGGGTGGGGGTACGGTCCGTACGTATACTGTTGGAGGTGGGGATACGCTCCATGCATACGCGGGTGGGGGTACGGTCCGTACGTACACTGTTGGGGTGGGGGTACGCTCCATGCATACGTGGGTGGGGGTACGGTCCGTACGTACACTGTTGGGGTGGGGGTACGCTCCATGCATACGCGGGTGGGGGTACGGTCCGTACGTACACTGTTGGGGGTGGGGGTACGCTCCATGCATACGCAGGTGGGGGTACGGTCCGTACGTACACTGTTGGGGTGGGGGTACGCTCCATGCATACACGGGTGGGGGTACGGTCCGTACGTACACTGTTGGGGGTGGGGGTACGCTCCATGCATACGCAGGTGGGGGTATGGTCCGTACGTACACTGTTGGGGGTGGGGGTACGCTCCATACATACGCGGGTGAGGGTACGGGCCGTACATACACGGTTGGGGTGGGGGTACGCTCTATACATACGCGGGTGGGGGTACGGGCCGTACGTACGGGGGTGTACATACACGGGGTGGGGGCACGTCTCGTACATACACGGGTGTACATACACGGGTGTACATTCACGGGCGGGGGTACGTCTCGTACATACACGGGTGTACATACACAGGTGTACATACACGGGTGTACATTCACGGGTGGGGGTACATCTCGTACATACACGGGTGTACATACACGGGTGGGGGTTCGACTCGTACGTACACGGGTGTACATACACGGGTGGGGGTTCGACTCGTACATAGGAGGGCTGGGGGGGTGGTTGGGCGCGTTCATACGGGGGCTGGGGGGAGTGTTGGGCGCGTATGTGGGCACATGTCTCCATGGTTGCTATGGGAGTTCGGTGCGGACGGTGCTTTTCCCATCCGGTTGTAACATCAGACGCACGGGATGGATCGTACTTCCGCGGTCGGACTTCACTTTTCACATTTGTACGGTAATTCGTCCGGAGACGTGTCGGGCACATTTTCCGACCCGAGGACGTGTGGGGAATTATTCCCAATGCAATTCGTATGGGCTTTTTCCCATGCGAATCGTACTTGGCAGTTTGTACGGCACTTGTACGATTCGTACGGTAAAAAGACCGGATACGAGTCGTACGGGGAATTTTTTTACAGGATCGTAATCGGCACCCAAGTGTTGTTGTTAGCCAAGTGCATGGTTCCCGTTTTATCTGGTCTGGAAGATTGGGGCTGTATACCCTCTTTTGGAGTCTAACGTGTAATCTTCAGTTTACACCTATCTCAGTATTGGATGCTGTAAAATGCCAATGTGGCGGGCTACTTTGGAACTAGGCCCGCTCATTTCGCCACTCTGTTCGCTCTCTGAAAAACAGAAACCATGTGTATGCCCTCTAGTGGGATGTCAAGCAAGCTAATGCTTCTGTCTCCCAGATATGTGCATAAAAGACCTTAACTTGCTTCTAAATGGCATCAAAGTAACTTTCGAAAGTTGACATTTTATTATTTTAACGTTACCCATTGTGAAAATGTATGGGGCATATTATCAAGGTCCGGCGTTTAAATTATCGCCGCTTTATTGGCAGAAAAGCGGCGATAATGGGCTTGATAATATGCCGATGTGAATTCCCATAGAAGCTCATGTTGACACCAGAACATGGATTCTATGGGAATTCACATCGGCATATTATCAAGCCCATTATCGCCGCTTTAGCGGCAGTTTTCTGCCGTTGAAGCGGTGATAATTTTAACGCCGGACCTTGATAATATTAATATGCCCCTATGGGGCATATCAACAACAACCGGCGATAATTATCGCTGAGCGCACTTAGCGCTCGGATAATTATCGCCGGCTAGCGCCGATTTTAATCGCTGAGATAGCGTGCTATTAGCAACGCTTATCTCATCGGCGATAAAAATCCTAGCGCTAACTGGCTAACGTGAGATTATCGCTGGAAACCCAGCGATAATCTCACGTTAGCTAGTTGATAGGGACTCACAAACTTAGCCATGATATCCACCTTCCATAGGATATCATGGCTAAGTCAGTTGTTAGGCAGGCGTAAAGAAAGTAGCGATAACAGGGGTTAACGCTACTTTTCCTGACGCTATGATTCATAGCGTTAGGCTTGCTGATAGGAGAAATGTCGCTTAGCGACATTTCTCCTGTCATGCCAGGTCAGGAACGCCCAATTTGCATCTCATTAGAGATGCAAAGCTGGGCGTTAGGAATCCTGACGCTAAAGCAAGGTTTCACACGTTAGCGTGACCTTGCTGATTAGGCGATAAAATTATCGCCGCTTTTCAGCCGAAAACGGCCGCAAAAGCGGCGATAATTTTTTATCGCCTGCTTGTTGATATGGCCCCATGTTTGCACAATGTTACAAAACGTTAACACTATTTCATAGAACTGTGCAGCAAAATCGAACTCCTCTAAAATGTGACACGACCAGTATTCGCATCGTGCTAAATATCTAAGACTAGACCGTATGTGAGCTTTTGCAGCATTGGCAGATACGGGCATGGCGGGTGAGCTCTGTCATGCCTGCCTTTTAGCCTACAGCACCTTGTACCCTTTAACTTACAGTTTCATTTTTAACAACATGAACGTGAGCTCAAAATCTGAGCCTGCAAACCGACGTTGGCATTAAAGTTAAAACAGGCTGACCGAGTGGCCAAAGATAGCAACAGAAACAAGCATTGGCATAGCCAATAGGTCTCGCCTTTGGGACCTTATAAGTGTTTAGTTATCCAGCGTAATATCCTTGGTGCAACAACATCAAGTGTTGCATGGCTAAACACATAAGGTCCCAAAGGCGAGACCTATTGGCCATGCCAATGCTTGTTTTTTATTGATCAAAAAAAGGAAAACATTCTTTTCCCCTTCCCCCCATGTTTTTCTTCTACCCAGAACCTTCTCCCTCCTCCACACTACCTTACAATTTGATATATTACAAGGACAGTCATAAGGGTTGTAGATAATCACCATTACAATTCTTTATTAATAAACAAATTCAAAGTGCAATAGTGCGATATGTGAAAATGACATTGTGCAAATAGAAGACGGATGCCGAGTTTAATCCTAATTTCATAAATCGGTTATAAAGCAGCGAAGGAGATCCAAAAAGTGCTAGTGCAGATTATGAATCACAGTTTCACTCGTGGTCTCTTAAAAGGCAGATTCAAAAAGTGCTTTAGTGCAGAGTAAATATCAGATAGAATATTGCCAAAGCTGTCGGACCCTGGGATTCTCCCCACAATGAATTAGGTCCACATCGATCTAATACTGGTTTAGACACCCGAATGTTAAGCCCACTTGGCAAGGTATCTCAAAATTCTTATCCCTTTCTTTTTCGCCCAGAGGCCCTTTTACATATATATACCTTTCTCCAGGTTATAAATCTCTAATAATCGAGCTAAGCACTTTTAAACGCAGGGGAAGCAGGGTCCAGCCAGGCTTAGGGAATGCACAGTCTATACACTGCCATTGCTATCCAAACAAGAGCTCTTCGTCCTGTACTCTTAAATTAGTTATGCCCAATAGTATTTCCGCGGAAGTTACCTCAACCTGTATAAGCAATCTACTCTTTAGGAATTCATTAATCTCATTAATAAGTGAACCAAGCTCTTTGCAGCTAACAAACATGTGTAGATAATCAACTTTATATAGCGAGCAGCATGGACAATATACCACCTTCCCCTTGCCCCACTTGGCTATCCGATAAGGTGTATAATAAAGCTCAAAACAAGTTTTGTAATGCTGGGTTTGACGTTTAGCAGGCATCAGGGTCACTAACGTGTTGGAGAAAGCCTTTTGAAAAGCTGTATCAGTAATATTTAGCCTCAAATTGCCATTTGCTCGAGCAGTTTTCCATATCATCCTTCATATATTCATTCAATATTTTATACAAATTCCCTATACGAGGTTGTAGAGGCTGTATTAATTTATCAACCAGTCAATTTTTCTTAAATCTCTCTGCCCCACCCCCTTCCTCTGCAAGTAATCTCTAATCTGTAGATATTTTAAAAACTCTCTATGAGTGTGGCCATATTTTCCTCTAAGCTCCTCATATGTTATAAACCTGCAAGATGTATAAAGACAGCCTAATTGATTCATTCCCACTTTTAACCAGTTATGGAAGTAAAAAATATTTAAAATGTCAGGCAGATTTTTGTTTTGCTTCAGTGGGGTATGGAAGTTTAACCTCCCTATCCCTAATAACTGGCGTACCGAGGTCCACACCTTAAATCCTGTGAGCAACGTCTTAAAATGTACCCTTTTGTAATATACATACTCTAAATTTCACCATAGACACCCCCAGGTTTCTGGGCCAATCAGTAATTCGAAGGGAGATGACTCCGTAATACCATCTCCCCCACTGTCTCCCCTCAGCAGCACTGTATATTGCATCATTGAGTCTGCCCACCAATATAGCTTTAGGTTGGGTAGTGCAAGCCCGCTGTGTTCCCGGGGTAAAGACAGAAAGTTAAAGACTCTCCTTAAAGTACTTTGGGGAAATATATCATTTAAATCAGATTACTTCTCCCTATCAATGTTAAGTATAAATTATACACCCTTTTAAGAGCCTTTTGGGTCTCATCAGCACATGGGCCCAAATTTCCCTTTACCGCCTCGTCCAGATCAGAGCTTATCATGACTCGTAAATAAACCCCTTTTTTTTTTACTACTCTGTAGTCAGTAAAAGAAGCAAAAGTGTTAATTATTATCTGCATCTTATATCTATTCAGGGCATATCCTGATAGTGCTCTGTATCTCTGTACTGCTTCTTCGATTGCCTTGCTAGCCCTGGCCGGGTGAGAGGTAACCAAAGCTATATTGTCGGCATAAGCCAACACCTTGCTTTACAGCCCAAACATATCTAAAGGGGGAATACCCACAGTCCTTTCCAAATACTTCAAGAATGGGTCAATGTACAGTGCGAATAGGAGAGCTGAACAGGGACATCCTTGTCGCGTTTCTCTTGAAATTTTCAGAGGTTTTGTCCCTTCCCCATCTATTCCCCATTTATAAAAACTTTGGCCTCAGGATCCCTATGCAATGCTTTAATCGCCCTAATAAACCTCATCCCTATCCCTTTCTTAAGCATTGAAATCCAGAGGAATTGCCAGGAGACCCTATCAAATGCTTTTTCAGCATCTAAAAAAATTGCAGCCATAGGGTCTCCTGACACTTGTCTAGCGTCAAACAGGGTCATGGTCTTTCCTATATGCTCTATAGTACCCCTGCCAGTAATGAAACCAAGCTTCCCTTTGGAGACAACCCTATGAATAACCTGTGACAGGCGAAAGGCCAACATATTTGAATATATTTTGACATCCCCGTTAATGAAGGTTATTGGGCGGTAGGACCCCAGCTCATATGAAGGTTTGTTTTTCTTCGGGAAAATTATGATCTTAGCAGAGGCCCAGGAGGTTGGTGGAGCCGTTCCTTGTGATATTGGAACAAACATTGTTGTCATGATCTCTTTTAGCTGTTCATGAACATTGTTATAAAGTTCCATTGGGATCAGGTCTGGCCCCACTGCTTTCCCTCTAGGTAGTTTCGACATTGCTAACTGGATCTTATCACAGGTTAGTGGGAGATCTAGTTGATACCTCTCCTCCTGGGATAGTGTCTCCCCATCATCAATCCAAATGTCTATATATTAAATCTTCAGATCTAATTCCCAATTCTTCCATATATAAGGTCTGATAAAAGTTATAAAAAGCCTTCTGAAACCAAACCCAATGCAGGATCCCTTACAGTACTGATTTACGTATAAGTTCCTGTCTATTTCTCACTGCAAGCAAATGGCCCACCATTTCACTACACTCATAAATTTCCCCTCGTCTTGCCATTGTCTTGTCTATTGCCTTTTTGAGCAATATCTCACCAAATACAGCTTTAGCAAGAGCTACTTCTATTTGGGCTTCACTTACCCTTCTATTCAGTTGCAGGGCCGTAATCAATTTGCCTTCTACCTGGGCTACGTTTTGTTGGACCGACCGCATATATTTCCCGTCCTTGTTTTTCCTCCTGATCGAAAACTGAATAGTCTCTCTCTGAATACCTGCATTTAGGGTATCCCAGACTATACACAGTGAAGCTGTCATCAGGTTTTTTTGCACAAATTCTGGAATCCAAACTTTCAGATGTCCTATATAGCTTTCATCCAGCAGGAGTGCCCTCTCAAAGGTCCAAGAGCTAGGTCATTCCCTAGGGCTACCACCCTTCATCTTTAATACTAGTGGGTTATGATCTGAAAGAAATCTGGGGAAAGATTCGACTGTACTCTTCTGTCTAACCAAAGATGACACCAGGAAATAATCCAATCTGACATGTTTTTGATGAGGAGCAGAAAAATATGTAAATCCACGCTCTAAGGGTCTCTTTCCTGCCCATGCATCGCACAAACCATGAGCTTGACAGAGGTTACATAGAGCCTGAATCACTTTGGGTTTCCTCCCTGTATATTTTCGCCGATGCCCCCAGTCACATGTAAGATTGATATTAAAATGGCCACATAATGCGATGGGAAGATGCCAGTGCCCTAATTCAGTGTTTCCCAAACTGGGGTCCGAGGACCCCCAAGGGTCCGTGGCACATTCCCAGGGGGTCCGCAGGCAGCAGTTTTAAAAGCACTGCAAAGTTTCTTGTAAAATTAGAAGTTTTCGAGCAACTATAAAAGTGTCAAGAAAATGCCAGCGATTAATGTACCTGCTGGAGAGAGATGAGAGTTTTGTCTAGTGGCAGCTTTGACTTATCTAATGTGACACAGAGGGTTAATATGCCTACTGCAAAGAACGTGTACAATGCATTTTAAAAAACAGTATTTTATGTGCATAGGTCAGTTAGCTACTGATTTTGTCACAGAGATTCTTTTGTCACTGTGCAATTCACAAGGGACAATCGTAATCTAGCACAGTGCCCTATAAACTGTCAAAGAACTGCCTGCAAACTGCACAGTAAAAGTTAGCAACATATGTTTATTCCCAGTCTATCATTATCCTGATGCTGCTAGGTTCCCACTTCCTGCACATGAACAATTTTGTAATGCCTTTTTGTCACTTATATGTGTGCTGCCTAATGCAGCACACATGGAAGTTACAAAACGTCATTTTTATTAAAGATTGTTTATGTGCAGGAAGGGTCACCATCCTGAACTTAAACAATCAAAGGTGTTTTGCTTTTTCTGTTGGAAAAAACAAAAACTAGGAGAAATAAGGCATTTCTCTTCATTTTGCCAAGTTAAGACGAGGTTTTTCATGGTCTTAATTCTGGTGCTGTCTCCTATTTAAGCTGACCTTGTAAATAGAGGGCAGCGTCAAAATCAATGGGTGTTGGAGTGAAACGCCCACTGCAACTCCCACCGCCCACCTTTTTCATGCTAAGCATTGCGTGAAAGGGGTCCTTATTTACAAGGCAGCGCTAAGCCACAATAAGTGGCTTAACACTGCCTTGTAAATAAGGCAAAGCCCCTATTGCCACAGGAACATTGCAAAAAGTGACGTTCCCATGGCGATAGGGACTTGTAAATATGCCCCTAAAATCCTTAGTAATTTGAGTATTTGTTTTATGTGCACACGTTTGTTTATTTTTTTCGAATTACTGTTTTAATGTTTGAAATTTAAATCCTACAAATTGCTTGGGGGTCCCTGGCTTCCAGTGGTGACTCAATGGGGGACCTCAGGAGTCAAAAGTTTGGGAACCAATGCCCTAATTCATTAGATACGCATTCTAGTAAGGAAGAGTCATCAATGTTACTACTGTATAAGGAACATAGTGTGAATCTGGGAAACCCTGGGGCTCTGCACTCAACGATGACCCACTGCCCCATTGCATCCCCACTAACTCAGGGAAACTATATCCTTTTGTTAGGAGTTAGATTTGCAACCCCCGAGTGTGAGTCCCTTGTGTAGTTGCCACTACAATGATATAGCCCAAGTCTTTTAAAAGGGTCTTCTGCTTATCGTCAAGATAAGTCTCTTGCAGGCAGATAATGTCTGTCTGCAATAATTGCAACCATTGTGCTACCATCTGCCTTTTTTGAAAAATCGTTTAACCCACAGTCATTTATCATTGCGATCCGTAGTCTACCAGTCGTTGAGATCCAAGAATTCTTCTTATGCTTTTAACCTTCGGCAAATCACCTAAATACCCCAAATCACACTCAAATAATCCTGAACCTGCTAAGGCCATTTCCTGTTTATATCCCTCCACACACCGATGTGTAAGCCATCTTACCCCCACTACACACCCAAGAAAACCAGACAATCAAGCATAGCCTGAACGATGTGCCTCTGGTTAGTTCCAGTGTTCAACTTAGCGCCAGATGAGTCCATCCTGGCGGCCATCATATTAAATAGATTGTTCACCCCCTTTCTCCTTTCCTCTTAATCTTTCCAGGTATTCCTGTGCTTGAATCTCTGAAGTAAAGCTGTATATAGATCCTTTGTATTTAATTTTAAGTCTCATTGGATTTTGCAGGAACACCTCCGCCCCCATTTTTTGAAAGGGGGAAAATAACTATCGTAGCCGCCAGCGCCTTTCCACTGTGGCATGGGCAAAATCTGGTTTGACAAAAAATGACACACCGTTGCTGTATTTTGGGGCGAGCTTGTTCATATTCCAGTTGAGCAATAGAATGTTCCCAATAAATACCAGCATCGCTCTAGGCCTCTCTTGTGGGCGTTTTCTCATCATTAATGGGTATCGATGAGCTCACTGAATTTCGGATTCCCAATCCCAGTTCAGTTGCTTAGGGAAGGCACCTTTCTAGAGATTCACCATATAGATTCTGGGCTTGGAGTCTTCAACACCCTCCAGAATTCCTAAGAAGTGCAAGTTGTTTCTGCGCTTGTGGTTTTCTTGCTCCTCCAGTGTAAGCATCACATCTGACATGATCGCTCCTTGTCCGGTACTTTGTTGTTTCAGAGATTCGACCACTACCTCAAGAAGCTCAGTCCGTGTTTCCACAGAGGTCAAACGTTCCTCAATTTCGCCACACATTTAATTTAATTTACGCAACCCAGCTTGTCCCTTTTTTGCAGCGACTCTTGCTCCTCGCCTATCGTTCTTGGTGTCTTCCTGAAATTGTTTTGTGGACATAAAGATAGCCATCAATGAAGGTTCTTGGGACTGTATTTCTACCTTTGGGCCCTCCTTTCGATGTTCTTCCGCCCCACTTCATGAGATATCACTTGAGTATCTGAGTAGTCCCATTTTAACTGTTTGCTAGTACTCTATCTCTGACTATCTTTCCCCTTTTTCTTCTTCTTTCCAGTGGATTTCTTCCTCTGTGTTACTAGGACCTTATCGGCCCAGAGGGGGTCGCTACTGGAGAGCGTATTTCCTTGATTCTTATAGTCTGAGTCTTCTGTTAGTGAGAAAAACTTCTCTTCTGGCAGTTCGGGTGACAACTCCCCCCTGGCTAGCTGTAAGGCTTTAGAGGTCCCTACATTCACTGGTGTGTTCCATTTTGCAACTTTAGCACTTCCTTTCCCCAGCTCAGATGTCTCAACATCGGTTGTTTGTACCAAAGGCACTGTTGTGGCTATTTGGTTTACTCCATTATTCTCTTCCAAGTTCTCTATGGAGATCTTAGAGTGTGAGTTAGAGGTGGCCTCTGAGGTTTTTAGGCTGTCTACCCCACCATCCAGCAGCCCACAGGATACCGTGTCTGCTTGACCCTTTTCGTTCCTGCCGCATTTCTCCTCCTCTGTATTTCCAGCTCCCCCTCCTTCGATGAAACATTGTCTTTCTGTGAGTCAGCTGTCAAATTTGAAAACATAGAAGCAACAGTAGGCTCTACCGGATCATCCTCTACCTGGTTTGTCGTTTTGGATGCCGCTTTCTTTGATCCGATTTCTCGTTTAGGCTTTTCAGTCTTACATCGGCCGTTACTCCACAGGCTTCCACTGGCTGACTGCTCACCATCGTTGCCCCGCCAGCGCTGGGCATTCCTGCGGTCTGTGCTTTTTTCAATTTTTCCACCTCTATCTGCCATTGATTGAATTGGCGGAATTCCCCAATAACGCCATATTCGCCAGCCATGTCCGAGTGAGAGAAGATGGTAGTGGGGAGGGCTGGCAAAACTCCACAGCATGGCAGCCTGCAGTAGCTAGTACAAAGAGCGGCTCGTCGAGGTCAATCCCAGGCTAAGCAGCTGCTCGTCGATCCGTTGATCCATCGATAGAGAGATGGCGAGAGTTTGTGGCAGCTAGTCACACGCCATCTTTGCCCCTCTGGTAGTCAAAACTTGACATGTTCAATGGAAATGCAACGATTCTCCTTCCAACCAGGTAGCAGAGGTAAGATCACAGTACGGGTGACTTTTAAACCAAGGACTGGAACTAGTGCAGGATACGATGGACCAAATTCTTTCTTGTTCTCCACCTTGTTTCGGACCAGATCACCAACTTTAGGAAGTCAGCCAGAAACCAAAATCAGAACTGTTGCATCCGTAATAAATTAGGCCAAATTAATTTTTGCAAGAGCGTCACGATTCTTTTGTAGATCCTGTAACATACGACAATGGTTATCTACGTCAAATGTTGTGGCAGCTGCCACAATTTCTGGACCATCAATGTTTGGCACAAACATTTTAATGCCAAAGAGCATCTCGTACGGGGTCTGCCTCCGCAGATATCTTCTAGGGAGATTATTTAGTGCACGTTGGACTCCATATACATGAGTCAACCAGCCCTGACCCGTACCTAATACCCTTGCTGTTAAAGATTGCTTTAAGTCACCGTTCATCCACTCCACAACAGAACATCCCTCAGGCCGATATGGAAATGAGAATTGGCCCTGCACCCCATAGACTTCATCGCATCCCGGTAGGCCTCAGAGGCAAAAGCCAGACCTTGGTCTGAATGGAAGGTGCCACAGGTAAATGTCTCTACAAACACATGCAAATCTTTTAGAACAGTTCTAGTGTCAGCACTGCATTGGGGCAAACTTAAAGGAATCTAGTGCATGAATCCACTGCTACCAAAATATAGAAGGGTTTATCTGTTGACAAATGTCACAGGAAGGATCATATTAGCCCGCTTGCTGGTATAAGCCATGCCACCAAAACGTTGCTGTAAAAGCGAAACAGTTGCTGTCACTCAAGCACGTGCAGAAGCCATGCCTTCATGAGCAGCCACAATCAAATAAAGTCTGCGGTTCTCGTTGGGAATCAAACGATCACCAACTGATGTAATGGTTACAAATGGAATTTGAAAAGGCGTCAAATGATAAGTATAGCGAGAAGGAAATCCTTGGGGAAACAGCGCTCCCTCCTTTGTTGCAGCAATAGCTGCCAAAATGTCAGCATCAATTTTAGTCATAGACCTAGTAATGGCTGCTACTCCAGCATGTGGCTACTGCAGATTTGGCTTCCTCATCAGCCATTGAATTACCAACAGCGTGGGCTCCCACATGCTGATGGCCCAAGGTATGGATAACATGTGTGAGCAGTAAAGGTTCCTTAAGAGCAACCACTCGAACCCAAAGTGTTTTATGCTTTGTTGGGCTACCTTTGGAATCACGAAAATCATTTTGTTGTCAAAAGAACAAGTTGTCATTAAAGGATTGGACACTGTAAATGGATTGCACACCACAAGCGTAGGTACTTCAGGATCAGCAAACTCAAGAGCTAAATCCAAGGCAAGTAACTCAGCCAATTGTGCCGTGCAATCCCCAAGGGATTGTGTGTGAACCATGGAGAATTTAAAATCACCGTCCACTATAGTGCCTGCCATTATTGTGTAGGCTGCGGAATAAGCATGTTTGAACTAATTGCTGGCTGTGCAGATCCATCAGTGTAAATTATACATGTGTACTGATCAAGAGGGAGTAGTGATAAAGGAGGAAGATAAACATGTTCATATTGTAAAAACTCTTGTGTTTGTAAAGAAGGATCAAAGATAAAATTGACATCAGCCGACATCAAGGAACTAGCCCATTGTATCCAACGAGGATGCAAGGCTTTAGAATTGGGTACACTTGCCTTCGTGACAGCTTCTAAAGCGAGCACCGGTAAAACCATAAAAATACGTTTTCCCTGAGCCAGACAATGTTCCTTTAGATTCGCCATCTGTACTGCTGTCAAAAAAACTTCTGACGAAGAAAAACGCATTTCAGCAGGAGTATACAAATGCGATTTATAAGCCATGGGAACTGTGTCCCCTTCGTTGAAAGTTACGTAGGTAAATCCTAATGCTCCTGGTACAATCCTTATGATTACATTTGTGGTATTATCTCTGGTTAGCAAGAATTGAGCCACAAGCAGATCAGACTGCTAAGTCCTAAGTACTGCGGTATGTTCCGGAAGCCAACTGGAAGAAAAAAAGAAGGTTGTATCAAAGCATATAGCGGTTTGATACGCTGGGCATAATCAGGAATGTAAGTCCTGCCTAAATTCAAGAATTCCAGCAACTATTGCAATTTTTTTAGTTTAGGGTAGATGGAGGTTGCAATTGAACACATTTCTCCAAAGAGAGGGGGGCCAACCCCCTACCTTCATTACTGAGTTCGTAACCATGGAAAATGACTCCCAAAAAGGCAATATGCGACTTCACTAAATTAAACTTGTAACCTAATGTCGCAAAATGTTTGATAATGCGATCCACACACATAAGATGCAAGCTCATTTCATCGTCCGTCAAATATATTTCATGTAAGATCGACACAATGCATGCCGCAAACACCCCAGTGCTATTCTTATATCCCACAGGTAATCGTGTATAACGTCTTTAATTGCCTAGAGCGCTGAATGCAGTTAAGTCACGGCTTTCAGAAGCCAATGTCTGACTGACAAATCCATTGGAAATTTCCAACATAGTTTCATATTTCTTTCGAACAATGTTATTTACTAACGCAGAACTATGTGTGCTCTGTACTGCAAAGGTACAAACATGACTGTTCAAATGTCTATAATGTAAAAATATGCGATATGAACAGTCCGGTTTCAATATCAGAAAAAGAGGATTATTCATCGATGAAACACAAGACTTCAATCATACTCGATATTCCAATTGAGTCAAAATGTCACCAATGGATGCTTTAGTGTCTCGTTTGATTGGATATTGCGTTTGGGGCTGTAGTGTGGACCGCAAAGGAGTAACATGCAAAGGAGAATCCATGTCCCAGCCTGCCTGATTGGGATATAATGCAAGAGCTAAGGCTAGGGCCCAGTCTGAAGTGTAAGCTTTTTTAGCCTCCTCTGGGACATATTGCAAAAAACATGGAAGAATAACCTCCTCTTCCCCTAGAGCATTGGTTCCCAAACTTTTGACTCCTGAGGTCCCCCATTGAGTCACCACTGGAAGCCGGGGACCCCCAAGCAATTTGTAGGATTTAAATTTCAAACATTAAAACAGTAATTTGAAAAAAATAAACAAACGTGTGCACATAAAACAAATACTCAAATTACTAAGGATTTTAGGGGCATATTTACAAGTCCCTATCGCCATGGGAACGTCACTTTTTGCAATGTTCCTGTGGCAATAGGGGCTTTGCCTTATTTACAAGGCAGTGTTAAGCCACTTATTGTGGCTTAGCGCTGCCTTGTAAATAAGGACCCCTTTCACGCAATGCTTAGCATGAAAAAGGTGGGCGGTGGGAGTTGCAGTGGGCGTTTCACTCCAACACCCATTGATTTTGACGCTGCCCTCTATTTACAAGGTCAGCTTAAATAGGAGACAGCACCAGAATTAAGACCATGAAAAACCTCGTCTTAACTTGGCAAAATGAAGAGAAATGCCTTATTTCTCCTAGTTTTTGTTTTTTCCAACAGAAAAAGCAAAACACCTTTGATTGTTTAAGTTCAGGATGGTGACCCTTCCTGCACATAAACAATCTTTAATAAAAATGACGTTTTGTAACTTCCATGTGTGCTGCATTAGGCAGCACACATAGAAGTGACAAAAAGGCATTACAAAATTGTTCATGTGCAGGAAGTGGGAACATAGCAGCATCAGGATAATGATAGACTGGGAATAAACATATGTTGCTAACTTTTACTGTGCAGTTTGCAGGCAGTTCTTTGACAGTTTATAGGGCACTGTGCTAGATTACGATTGTCCCTTGTGAATTGCACAGTGACAAAAGAATCTCTGTGACAAAATCAGTAGCTAACTGACCTATGCACATAAAATACTGTTTTTTAAAATGCATTGTACACGTTCTTTGCAGTAGGCATATTAACCCTCTGTGTCACATTAGATAAGTCAAAGCTGCCACTAGACAAAACTCTCATCTCTCTCCAGCAGGTACATTAATCGCTGGCATTTTCTTGACACTTTTATAGTTGCTCGAAAACTTCTAATTTTACAAGAAACTTTGCAGTGCTTTTAAAACTGCTGCCTGCGGACCCCCTGGGAATGTGCCACGGACCCCTGGGGGTCCTCAGACCCCAGTTTGGGAAACACTGCCCTAGAGGAAGCGAGGACTAAGGGGGAGGCCAATTAAACTCCACCCGCAAAATATCATAGGAAGATGTGAGAATATTCCAAAAGACTGCTTTGACAGTGCGTTTAATATCACCCTCAATTTGAATGCTCACTTCATAAAGCCTATCAGGAGGAGCAACATGAGGGTCAGCTGTCTCAATGGTAATAAAAGTGTCAGTTGCTTTCGCCTCCAGACGCTGGTGGAGTGTCTGTCGCACTACGGTAACCTCTGCCGCACCCAACTCCTGTCGAGGAGGAGGGTTCTCAACGTCTGAGGCATACTTTGCAGTCAAAGTGGCAACTTTTTTCTTCTGAAATGGGGCTAGATATTAAGGTGGTTACTCTTGCTTGACTTTTAAGTCAAACTGGTGCTGCGGGTCACGTCTCAGCTGCATAGACTCACCTTGTCTACGATCCTGTCGCCCTCCTCCGCCAAATTGTTGATCCGACAATTCCTGAATGGAACGCTGAGAAAGAGGATCAGGAACCTCAAGCCTCTCAGGTGTCTTAATTTTAGAGCGGTCACGCAAATCACATCTACGTTCAGAAGTGTATGGTGGAGGCGAGCCAGTACGAGAACAAGGCATCTGTTGTTGCTGCCGCACATTTTTATTACAAGCCTTTTAGGAAAGATTGGACAAACCTCCTTCTCAGGAGGGGGTTTATTCTGTGCCTGTGTAAATGGTTGAATCCCTAAGCTGTTGCGACCCAAGGATGTATAAACATCTGCAATAATAATCAGCAATTGTCGCTCCCGATCTATATCCGCTGCCAGGCGTTGGTGCACTTGCAAGCAAACTGCTTCACCTTTAATGTTGGCCAGAATCATATCAGAGACAATCGGAAACAAGCCCCAAATCCAGGGCTGGACCAGCCCTGTGTTCATCCTCCACTTTCTTCAGAACGCCCGGCAGAACGCTCATGAAGGGGGTGCTAAAGCACAGTGTATACACTGAAGCAAATACCATCCCCTAGGTGGTGCAGTCCGCTAAAGGAGGAATCAGACCCCTCAGCAAACTCATTGTAAGGATCCTGTGTTTCTCAACAGGAGACGCATGTGGAAATACAGCCTCAAGCTGCTCGATTTTTTGTGTGATCCAAAATGGTAAGCCCTCACGATTCTGTGGACATTTTCCCATCACAGAATTAATCATGACGGGACTAATCACAAGTCCTACACCCTGACCTGGTGCCAGAGGAGCAGCTCCAGCCAGAGCAATCTGAAGTGCATGAGACATAAACTGTATGACTCATCTATGAAGATCACTTAGTTGTGTATATAGTAGACGTAGCTCCACGATAGTAACATTGCGATAATTGGGATGTGGTGAAAAACCAGTCAAAACAGTCCAAGTAGCCCCATCGATAGACAAGGGGCCCATTCGAATAAAAGTGACAGGGTGAGGAAGGTGCCATTAAACCAAATGGTATGCTCCCAGGACTTCAACAGAACTTAATGCGTAAGGATGATACGCTGCCGGAGGAGCAGCAGCCGTGTAAGTATGAAACAAATTACTATTCGCATCTACCACGGGAAAAGTAACCCAAGAATAAAATACTTAGAAATGGTATGCTGGATCCAACTCAACAATGAAAATAAAGGCCGCCCCTGCAATGAGGAGTCTGTGCTGACTCAAGGAGGCTGTGACCGCCGCCCGGCTGTGTGCCGGAATGGCGACTGATTGTGCCATGTAAAGGCGAAAAGAGTCAATGCAAAGGTAGCACAAAATCGGGTCAATAAACCTTTTAAAGTTCAAACTTGAAAAACCTACACAAATAGGTGTACCCTACAAATATAGGAGGCAAAGCCCCCCCACCACGAACATCTCCTTGAACCGGTGAGAGGGTTTTGTGGACAAGCCCAAACGCTACTCAGGGGTCTCGTGTATAAGTACCAAACCAAATGTTGGCAGCGCCATGTTGTAGGGATTCTGCGCACACACCGAACTATGCTTAGGATTATGGGACCTTAGTGTATAGGTACTAAGTCATCCTACCACTTTAGTACCCATGAGCCCAGGACTGACTAACTATAGTTTCTCACTTATAGAGAAACAAGTGATTAGACACTCCAGAGCACAACAATTCTGACTCTCTCAGGAATTGCGGTTGCAAGACACACCCTTTCGCTCGCACTCTTGTACTTGTCCACAATAAGATCTGACAGAGACACAAATAAGTTTAAAATATTTATTTTAACTAACGTGCTCTAATGTGCAGTATATGTGCCACAATAAGCAAGAAAATGCATAACACAAATATGGTAAGCATAGCAGTTAGTCCACAAATCATGAAAGGAGCTGTCATTATGAAAAGACTGTATAGCCAAACCTCCCTCCCCTTGTATAGAAGCAGGATGATTATATGTTGAAAGATCTCTGGGCGCTATCTACAGACCCCATGCCTCAGTCTATAGATGGTAGATCTACATCATAGGTGCTGTCTTGCTCTTGTCCCTGGGAAGGTCCTTCTCCAAGTATCTGCTACCTATTTGTGCATTCCAATAAGACCAAAGTACGTATTCCCAAACAACAGCTGCATGTGGGATGTTTTATCTAGGTGCTAGGGCCTGACCAGAACAGAATAGCAAGGGGCAGTGTTGCTTGACCTTGCTCACAATGTTCAGACTAAATCCTAGGAACCTGCAGAGTGTGAACACAGCGATAGGTTCTCATGTGAAAACGGCAAGAGAAATTTGCAAAAAGCAATGTGTGCAAAGCAGCGGACAATCGGCAGCATGCTCATGCTAACTTAGAGTAGACAACAATGTTCTCATGGGCCATGTGAGAGATTGTAAACTAAAAACCCTGGACTACTTCCAAACTACATGTCTAACAGGAATTTATGAAGCTTCACAGTGCGCCAAGCCACAGTTAATGAGTCTAACAAACCCACGGGGGTGAGGCTGTTTGTGTTGGCAAGAAGCAGAATCTTCCTGCTTGGAACTTTGATGAAAAAATTGCATTTTGCTATTACAGACAGACGTCCTCGTGGAAAAAAGGGATGTCTGCCACATTTCCTCCTAAACTGTCTTGTGTACTCGGACATCTGCAGCACAAGCACACAATGCTAACGAAAGAACAACTGGAAACAATGGATGAAAATATATTTTACCTGTTGGATGGGACATCAAGACTGATGGAACAATATCTAACAAGATACTGGGTTCCAAAAGAAAAAGAACCTGCCAGTATGGAGATTAACGCCAAACAGGGGCAGCTAAACAGCAGGCAAAGACAGTGTAAAATTTGTTTCTCTCTCTACACTAACTAAACACGTTATTGGTTTTTGAAGGTGAATGCTCATTTCATCTGCTTTAGTTTTTTTTTAATTAGCTTCTTTTCTATTTGCTTTGCATACATAGCTGTGGACAAACAGTGCGAAAGCTAATCTATTTTTTCAGCTGTCATGTTTTCGTTTCCTATGAAATATTTATTCCTTTCAATAATGTCAGTTTTTTTGATAGATAACATCTAATTGCACATTTTCACAGGATTCTCGTGGCATGATTCCTTTAGGAAGCTCAAGGCAGTATGTTTTATGATGGTAAGTAACTTGCACATCCCAATGCACTACAATAGTCTCTGTAACGCTTATTAGATGGTGAAAGGAATTACCACTGTGCAGTCATATTTGATGAAAAATGCCGAAGTTCTCCAATGACAATGGGGTATATTCACAAGAACGAGTGATAACTACCGCAAGAGTAGCGTAATGCAACTTTTAATATCGCAGCCCATCGGGGGAAAATAACCCCATGTCAACGTGAAATTCACAACAAGGCTGTAGCATGCGATAGACATCAGATAACGCGTCAAATGTCAGCATCAAAATCGACGCCAAGCCGCAAAAATGCGAAACGCGAAAAATCATGCGAGGAGGACAATCGCAGTACACAAATCAGCGAAGACCAGATGCAGGCCTGCAAATCCCACGCGTCTGGCGGGAAAAAGCAACATAATAGCAACAAAAAAAAAGCCCAAAAACATTTCAAACTGCGGAGAAACATGGATGCACCCGGAGCGAGTGCAGATGACAAGCCGGACACCACAAGCCCCACGAAGGACCAGACAGGAACCCTGTGTCCGTGGAAGGGCAAGGACAAGATGAAGAGGAAGACGGGGTCAGTCAGCAGGGAGACCGGATCCTCATCACGGAGGTGACCGAACACCATCACCAACTGTTCGGCACCTTCACTGCGGCACTGGCAACCCAACCCGAAATATGGCAGGCCATCGTTACCAACGTCAATGCAGTCGGAGTGTCAAGGAGGTCACTGGAGGAGGTCAAGAGGCGCTGGCATGATCTGAAAAGGCAGACCAAACATAACCTTGCAGGAGGAGCTGGATGAGCTGGAGCAAATGGTGGCCACAGTCAGCAGTGCGGAGACGGTGGCAGGATTGGGGGGCCTGGACACAGCACGATATGACCTGACCCAACAGCAACAGGGTGAGTAATGACCAGGGACAGGGGGAGCAGGGGGAGATGGGCACAATGGCACACATGCACAAGTATGCGTAGCACACTGCACACCCACAATGACCGTGGAACATGTCCCTGATTGCCTTGGCACACTGCAGCACACATAGAAACGCCAAGTAGGCCCCCATCCACAAAGTGCACAGAGGGCCCCCCCAATCCCCAATATCACAACCGACCCATGCACCTGTGCCGAATCCAGCAAAGCAGTGGCTCAGTGACCCACTCTGACTATTCAAGCAACACTGCATGTCCAATAGCATGGCAGCAGCCCAAAAAAATGACATGGCCCACGAATCAACATGGACGTAGCCCAGTGCGGATCACATCCGTAAAGAAGCAGGTCACACCCTGACATGTCCACGTGCACCCCTAACCCATGCCTTACAATACACGCAGCAGATGAACAATGCACCGGGCCACAAAATCTGTCCAAGAGCACATATGACCCAAGTCAAAAGCAAATCAGGCCCCTAAAAGCCCTCAATTCAAAGGCACTCTGCCTCAAAGGGAGAAGGCCACACAAAATCAGAGCTGCAGGGGCAACTCCCCCACAATGCAGCACACACACATAGCAATCACAGGACATCAGCAACAACGGCAATGTGGTACAATGTGCAACACCAGCACCACAGGACAGAGCCCACAACAGGTTCCACTCATGTATAGTAACTGTCCACGCACATCTGGAATTGCCTGACACAGAGTGATGATAATGAACGGGTACCACGACACATCCGTCATGTATTCGGAAAACACACTGACTGCCATCGAATAGCCAGCTCCCCAAAACATTCATAATGTACATTGGCATTCAGTCTGAATGTAAACATATGCAAATCAACAACATACATGTGAAACTATGTTAACCTTCATCTCCCCTTAACACTGCAGAGGGACAATCAACGCTTACTGCAGAGCAGAACACAAACCCCATCATTGATGATGTAGAGGACAACCTGCACATTGGTCAAGATACCCTCCAAAGGATACTGGACAGCCTCTGTACCCCACCCCCAGGAGCAGGGTAGGCCAGCTGCCTCAAGGTGACCCCACCACCTGCACAGGCCACACAGCAGGAAACACACACCACCCCAGCTGTCTCCCAGGACCCCCCGACCAATACATGGAGCACATACAACGTATGTGGTCTTCCCAGGTGGAGTTGGCTGAACAGCTCGGTGGGTTTCGAGCTCATGGCTGCCAAACTCGATGCCATACGTGGGTGCCTGAGTCCTATCATGGGCCACGTACAGTCCCTATCGGACACCCCCTGTCCGCACCATGCTCCACCACAGACCTTGACTGACCTTGCTGGTGCCATGAATCGGACAGAAGAACTGTGTGGGCAGACAGGCACCAGCCATTACAGAACAAAGTTGGGACAGATGTGGAGGTCAATGGAGACCATGGAGCGGTTGCAGGCTGGAAGGATGTCTGACATGGATAGACACAAGCGAGTAGTAGCTGGGGACTTCAATGCCCTGCAGTACTTCATCTTGCCATTGCTGCTACTGAGCCGTTCCCAGATGACTGCAGTGGGAACATCGACAAACACAGCTCCGACCCCTGATGTGTCTGTGGCACAAAGTGACGCTGCCCCATCACCTTCGCAGTCTGATGTGTCAGTGGCACACATTGATGCAGCCATCACCCCGCCACACACACCGGATACACCGGACACAGAACCAGTATCAGGGGAGTAAGAAGGGGATGTGAACTACTGTGTGGGGAAGGAGGCAGTAGCAGCCATCACCGCCGTATGGCCTCTCCCTGCCTGGTTATGACCTATGCATCATGGCCTGGGAAACACCTCATAGTGACCCCTGTAACACTCTGCGACTTTCGCCCGGACCCAAACACGGACTGCCATTCTTTGTATCTAAAAAGCAAACACCCTTACATGCACCAAAGTCTAATTGCTGAATCTGTGTTTCTTATCTTGTATTTGCAAAGGGCTACTGAGACCATTCAAAAATCTCTTGGTTTGGCTGCAGGGTGCTCTGCCTCCTGTCCTTAGGTATATATTTACATGGTGCACTAGAGACACATGCTAACATAACATCATCAAGGGTGTGTCACTCATGCACTGACAGCTGCACTCCTGCTCATTATTTGTCTTGTCAAGATGTTGTATACTTTCCTGTAATGTATGGCTTTTATAGTGCACAGTACAAGATGGGGCTTAGTTACAAGTTCCTTGCGCCACCAGTGCGTCACTTTTTACATGATGTGAGAGAGAGGGGAGTATGGTGAATGGGAGATGACGCAAGGAAGTACAATTAGAAGAACGGAGTGAAATCACTTTGATGCAGAGGAAGGAAGTAACGTGAGCTATGCAGATGGAGGATTTCACAAAGATGTGGAAAGGAAAAAGGAGTAGTGTCTAAAGGGAAGGGGTGTGAAGGAAAAAACAGGCATGACTGAGACACTATGAAGACCACTATACCTTCCACACACCATGGTAATAATAATTTGACTTAATCATATATTCAGAATAGGAAGAAACATTTTCATTTCTAATTTTTCACAGCAATATGATTTTTGTTACTCATTTATCAATCATTGGCAATGCCTATAGGTCTGGCTTATTTTAAACACATGTTCATTGTTGTGTAATATGTCTGCATGCATAACAGAAAACTCACAGAGAGGCACCCAAATGAAGGCCATGTAGCATGTTTTGTAGAGCATAGGATTCTAGTTCACATGTTTTAGGTCATGTCATAAATTGCATTGGGCACGTCTCTTGGATCCTAGTTACTGTTCTTTGGCCATGTCTCTTTTTGAGATCCACACATTTTCCTTCCTACTGATAACACTGTGTGACATTAGTTTCCATGTATTGAGTTTGATTATGTCTGGCATGTTAGTACCTTATTTGTGACACTTTGAGTGACCTCATATCACGAGCATAACAAAGCAGTCATGTACATGCTATTAGATCAAGTTCACAAATTTTCTATTTTGTGCTCTGTATTGAATTAGAACTCACCTTAAAACAACAGCAAACACAGCTGAAGTGTTCACGCCAGATCACTAACCTTCTTCTCTTCCATAAAAGGATCCTTCAGAATAAACAAGATACATCTATAATAAGACCATTTTTTTATTTATCTTATCAGAGGAAAGTAAGGTTGCAGGCTTTTATGTGTTGAGCCACCATGGCACTGCGTCTCTTGTGTGCTCACACACATTTCAAATATCAGACTCTGCACATGAAATGAAACACAATCTGGACTGGCCTAGGGACAACTGATTGACCACTTCTGGCCTTGGTAGTGCTTAAACTCTTTTGAAGGGTGGAAGAGAGTGCTGGCCTGACTATTATATGACTACTGTTTCAAGAAGCAGACTTTGGCATTACAGACACTCTCTGGAAAATCTATGACCTACTGAAAGATATAGGAGTGGCCTGTGAAGAATGGCAAGCATGAGTTGTAAGAGAAGTAGGAAAGGCTTTGGCAGAAATGATAGAATCTCTACCAAAGCCGGGCTGGACTTGGCAGCACTGTCAACCTCTTTGGATAAAGGGGCACGCAATGAATGAGAACAGCATCATAATGTAAGCATTACTATCCTCCTATTACCACTAATAAATCAACAATTCAAAACCCCGTAAGTTGAGTTAAGTGGCAAATGCAATTTGAGAGTTGCTTTTGATTCATCTGATTGGTTTAAGAGGGAATTTGTGTGATGGTAGATTAGGTGTATTGCTTTGTCTGTTACCCAATCATGTTGGGCATTTGTGTTGGTTTAGGATGTGATTGTCATAGGCTGCCCTCTATTTCATGTTCCTTTAAGTGACTTTTGAATCTCTTCCTCTGTTACCTGCCTACCCATATCCCTTGACATGGGTTTGTCTGTTTTCACGAAATTTCAGAGCCACCCTCTTTTACTTGACTTCTAAGCCCGGCACCCAAGAGAGTTTGCCTAAGATTGTGTGCAAGGTATGGCTTGGTGTCTTCTCCAATGCTAGACCTGTCATTGAGACAGTGGGTTAACCAGTATTGTTTGTTGGACTGTGAATTAACATGCGATGGAGGAGATACAGGGAGACAGGCTTATGTGGGCAGAAGAAGCACCACTTTGTTGAGTAGCCTTGGAACAGCAGACGGTTGAGTAGCTGAGGTAAGGGCTCATTAAGACAGATGACTCCTCTATAAAGTTCTGGAATGCCGCTTCGTTCAAAGTGCTGCCCAACAATTACCCACCTTCTCACTTCAATGACCTTGCCCCACACCTTCCCATATGTTTGTAAAGAAACATCTACCTAACCTGCTTCTATAATGAACCAGCTCTGATCAGAGTAATGTGAAGGGTATGTATGAATGCTAAATGCACCCAGCAGGAGAAAGGGGCCAGGCTGGTGAAGACTCTATCAATTATATCAGCAGCACCATGGAGAGGGCTTGTCTTTACAAATACTGGCAGCCACCTGGAAGAGCCTTTGTGAGCAGACACTCTTGGTTGTGCAGTGTAATGGCACACAGAGCGCACATACTGGTCAGCCCAGGTCTAAATTTCAGACCATCATTCCCAATGACTGCAAAACTGAGCACAAGCCATCTGGGGTGCCAGCGGGATGTCTGTACTGACTCAGCACTTTTCACAGAGCCAGTCATGGGAAGGAGGCCAAGCTGAGAGCCAGGAGCCGGGCTGTGACTGGAAATTGGCCTAAATACCCTCTCCATTGGCTGTCTGTGGCACAAAGGGAAGAGGACAAGGGAAATCCTGTGAGGTTGTAGTCACAGTGTTTGAATTGAAACATACTGTCAAATAAATCAACTGAAGTGTCTGAACGTTCTTGGACCTCTCAGTAATGCAGGAACATTCTCACAATGTGCTACTCTAACCCCAGATGTGTGGCACTTAACAGAGCTGGTAAATACAAAACATGTGTCTAGAATGATTTCTACTTTTACATGTGTAGCAGTTTACTAAGCTTGTGACATAAGAAATAAAAGTTATTGTTGCTCACTTGAGAGTTTGAGATTCAAACACTAATGTGACCCACAATGGTATCTTTGTTTCTAACTCCTTAACCTGCTTGATGATTCATGGTTTTTTGACTATCTTCTCACATTTGACAGCTCTTGCATTTCCCTAAACCACACTGTAAAAGTACTGAAATGTTCCATGAGTACCCTTTCAGAATTCACGTTGAGAACCTAAGGTCTTTTACCACATTACCGTAAACCTTTGGGTGTAATATTAATTCCCTGAAGAACTTTCACTCCTTTGAGAAAGACAGGCTCAATCACTTTGCTTGCTCATTGCACCTTCACATTGGGCACAGTGGATGCAGGCAGCAGATGGAGACTGTGTTGAAAGTGGGTGGAGTAAGTGAAGAAAGTGGACAAAGCTCGTGGAGAAAGTGGGTGGCACCAGAGGGGAAGTGGGCAGCAGCCTCCTAAAATACATTTGTGGCATTTGCATTTTGCTTTCTCCAAAATGAAGACCTGACTTAGGTTCATTTATTGAAGTTCTGCATCAGTACATTACAGTTGCCACTGTCAAACATTGTGCAATATCTTTACTTGAAAATATAGTCCTCCGCCCTTAACCCACCACCCTCAGCGCCCTCCTCATCTTAATAAATTAATTCTCTCATTGATCCCTTAGCTGAAAGGCTGATACCACAATTCTTTTTGAAAATGCGGATCACTTTGACTTGTGAATGAGTTTGCAAACTTTTTAGTGGCTGCAATTTTTTTCCAAAATCATTCAGCAAGTATATTTATGTACATAAGAAAACAACCAGAGAGACGAACTACTTTTTATAGGTAATTATAATCCAGCACACCATGTCAGCTCGACCTAAGGGCTTTTTAATGTATATTGTCCCTGCTTTTCTGTCACAACGCGCTAGTTCCTCCCATTGCTTCTCTGAAAGTTAACTAAAGGTCTAATGCCAATGAACGGTTTGGCCTGCTGGCTGTTAATTACTCTTCTCATTCTGGGCCTTCACCAGCAGCATGGGACCTTATTTACAGGGTTTTGTGATTAGCAGCCATTATTGTCCACAGATGCGGATAATAATGCTTAATTGGCACAGTCACTCAAAGCACAATAGAGTTGTCCTCTATTCTCATCATGCCCTTCAAATTCTGTGCTTTTATATCTTCACAAGTTGTTTAAAAAACGGAGCGATCTAGCTCTCTTTCGTAATTCCGAGGCAATCAGAGAAAGTGATAGGGAATTCTCTTCCTTACAATGAAGACTAGTGAGCAGGAATCTTGTGAATTACAGCATACACAAATCAAGGCATATCTACTTTTAAAGTGCTCGGATGGGTTTGCACTGTATCTTTCTTTATTAAATATACCATACACAGGGAGTTTTTAATCCAGTTTATTTTAGGTGTGTTTACCCGTTGATGTCAGTAGATCACCAACATTGTTTGTGAGAAACGGGTGGGTTTTTTATTGTGAGGACTCACTTGCTTTGAACAGAGCAATAACATGATGCAAGATTAAATTAGTAAATGCTGGTCATTAATATTTTCATACCATTTGCTGAATGTAATTGTCTTCTGAAAGAAATATTTGACTTGTCAGAGCACTGAACTCCTTTCCTATGTTTCCTTTAATTGTTTAATAGGTAGCACAATTTATCTAATTTATCATTTAGATTTCTTGGCACATACTTTACTTATACCCGTTGCACAGTTTTGTCTTCTACTATACCATAATTCAAGTGGCAATGTGTAGTGACCATTTTGGCGAAGTGGAGCAGTAATTGAAGACCTTGACTTCATTGTGGAGCGAATCAGTCCATCCTCTTTCTCATTGTTCTTGAACTTTAAACCAAAGTTGAAGAACCAAATACAAAACTCACTATATATATTTTTTTCTCTGATTACTCCCTCTCTAATATCCAAACTTCTTATACCTACATGCAAAGGAAGCCTCTCAATTCTGTTCTGTTCTGTTCTGTATCTGGAACATTCTCCACTCTACATCAAGATTCATTCCTTCTCCCTCTGATCATGGCCTTATTCATCATGGGAGTTAGGCTTTCCTCACCTCCCCGAATGCAAAAACAGTCAAATTCCTACACAATAATATGTCTGCATGCTCTTCCTACATATCCCAATCCAGTCCACACTGAGATCTCCAGCTTCCTAACTAACTGTGCTTTTAATATTTTGCATGTACACCACACTCTACATTTGAAAAACACATTTTCTCTTACACCACTGTAACCTCTTCATTTATAATGCTTTACCACGCGTCACCTGCCAAATCTGTGGTCTATATCCAATATGCAAAAGCACTTTTGTCTATGGCAGTAATATTGCTCAAATTATCATGCAAAAGAAAAGAAAATGGCACTTGATCTGATTTAGTCACTGTAGCCACACATTATACAATACTCTCTGACTTGTCATCCAATTCTTCCTCCTCGCCTTCCAGCACCACCATAGTTATTTGTGAGCCACATCAACCTACTCACCCATTGAGTTTGTTCTATACTTTCACTATAAAATTATCAACATCAAAGGTACACTCACCATCTCTTACCACCACCTTTTACACACAGTCTAAAAGGCATATCCCTAACCAAAAGACTGCTAATCCCACTTGTGCTTCTCTGATCCAGCATGCTCTCCAACCATTAAGCCCCTTGCACCGTTCTAATGCATTGTATCCTCACTCAGTTATTTATTCATCACTACTGACTGGTTCCTACCCTAGTTGGCAGCCTTTTACCAGTATTTAATAGGCTATGAGCATTCTTTCCTGTCAACTATCAAACTGTAGTGCAGCTATGATATTCCTCCAAGAGTTTCAATGACTGGTATTTTATAGACTCGGTAAATGTGCTTCTAGTAACCACTTTCTTACTCACTTTGATTCCTTTAACTCAGGTTTTAGTGCTCTCCACTTAATAAAGACTGTCCCACTATACACCTATAAATATGTCACCACAGTTCAAAACAATCACCAATATTTCATACTTCCTATAAGGGGTTTATCAGCTTTATTTGATAATGTTTTACCATTCAATCCCCCTTACCTCTAATCGTATTGCTAGCACAGCTCTTTAGTGGCTCTTGTTATGGTGCCTTATTACGAGTTTGGGGGTCCTACCACCATAGGACCGCATTTGCCAATTCAGCAGCCCACGGCACTGGTGGTCCAAAGATGAGTTGACCATGGGCCTGACGGTGTGGTGGTGAGGATCTTGCAGCAGTGGTGAGTACTATTACCAAATATATTAATTCCTGTGTGTGCATTTCAACTGCACATATATTAGATGCACACATATGCATGATATATGTTGTAAAAAAATCATATACCCATTACTGGGGTTCAACGCATGGGTGGGCAGTCCTGGTACTGTGGTATATGGTTTGAAACGGACTCACCTGATGATTGCCGCAAACAAGGTCACAAACCTTGGAGTGAAGCTCCTGCTGTGAAGAGCAGACCTGGAGAAAGAGATTCACGTTGGAATATGAATGGAAGAACAAGAAAGGAGTGAGTAAGCACCCCAAATCCTTCATCACCGCCACCTTAAGTCTGACTGCCGGGGTCCGTTATAGGAACAGGCAACTCCTAATACAGATGGCGGTGCATCTCCGCCGTACCACCCTACGCCGGGTGCATTTACCCGACCGCAAAACCCAGCGGTCAGCGGTCTGCTGATGGTACGGCGTCAGTCTTCCAAAAGCCTATCTGCCCAGCTTGTAATACGGCAGTGAAACTGCCAAGATCACGGCGCTCGGACCACCAACATCAATACAGTTATCCACGGGACTGCCAAACTTGTAATAGGGCTCAAAGTCATTTCACATCACTTTCAGTGGCCTCCTTTCAGTCTGAATGTTGCACTAACCCGTCACGGGTAGTGTCCCTTTTTAAGCACAGCGCTGATGGGTAACGAAGTTACCAAGTTAATGTTGTGACACCAATGAGGTTTAAATCATGTTCGTTTAATCACAATACGGCAATCTTTGCGCTTAATTTTGAAATATCACATGTTGTTTCAAACGATAACAAAGGAAAATCCCCAATGCATTTCGGGTATTAACCCTTCGTCAGGAGGAATCCTACGAAAGAAATAGGAGTCAATGTGGCTTACCCCGTAATGGACTAAGAAAAACACTCGATATAATTAACACATGGTGTAAAAGTCATTGATAAGTCCATAAAGTGAAGTGAACGTTAGAGTGATCACCAGTGAAGGAACTAGAAACTAAGTTGTGAAAGTTTGAACCAGAAAGAGGATTAAAAAATTAGACCCAAGTATACCGATATAGCTAACTTAAAACGTTGTGATGAATTCTTAGAGCCGAAAACAACGCCGAAAAGTGCACCGATGGACAAACTGCAGCAGGTGGAAAATGTGAGCCAAAAGGTAGGATAGACCCAAATTCCAAAGTTTATGAACACTCGAATGTTCATTGAGAAAAGTTACCTTAGTTTAGACGTTAAGCGAGCATCGTCCAAATGCTCGGAAAGATACGGAAGAGTGTTGCTATGCGTGAAAAAGGGTTATAGACAGAGAAAAGGGTTATGAAAAGAAAAGATGGACTGCAAGTGTGGCGGCCATCTTTGAAAGGGAAAAAAACGCTTGGTGAAGATGTAACTGTGTACAAAGTACAAATGTTAAAGAGAGAAAGAAACCGAGGAAAAATATGGGTGTATTGTAAAGATCATCAAAACATATGACACAGGATACACAAAATCCAGGGTAATTGAGGTTGTTTGGAATAGAGTAGATGAAATAAAGTTGTTAGAATCAAAAGATAAAAAATAAATAAAAAATAAAATTAACCGAAAGTGAGAATGGCAAGTCTTACGTAAACTGATGAATTTAAGAAAGGTGAATTTAGAAATCAAAATCCAGGGTAACAGGAGTTGTGGTGATAGAATGGTTAAAATAAAGTTAATAGGATCAGGTAATGAAAAATAAGAATGCAAAATGGGAAAAAGACTGGCAGGTGAATTAGAGAAGAGTGGGTTTAGGAATAAATGGAGGTAAAAGTGAGGATAAGATGAATAAAGAGATACACACATAAAGTTGAAGTTGGAAGAACAGAGAGTTAATCATTGGAACAGGCACATGTACAAATTCAGATAAAGCAACTAAATTCAATGCGATCAGTCCTAAGGGTACCATGGAGTTCATTCTATATATCCAAGCTGTTTCTCTTTGAATCAAAAATTTTCTGTTGTCGCATCCTTCTTTTAATGGGACAATTTCACACACTAGGAAACGCAGTTGGCTGACGTTATGTTTGTGTTCATTGAAGTGTACAGCCACGGTGGATTTTAGGTTGTTGTTGCGAATGTTACTCTTGTGTTCATTCAACCGTGTTTTTCTTTTTCTTTCAGTCTTGCCAATGTAAGGCAGACCGCATGGACACTTTAGCATATACACTAAGTTCATGGAATCGCAGGTCGCTGAAACAAAAAGCTTGATGTTGTGGCCCTTTGTTGGATGTTGTATATTGTTGCCTGAAATAATATTATTGCAGTTTTCGCAATTGTGACAAGGTATGGTGCCCTTGTATTTTGAAAAAAGTTGTGGAGAGTATTTGGGTTTCAGTAACTCCATGAAGTTTTTGCTTCTTTCGTAGGCAAACAATGGTTGATCCGAGAAAATCTGGTTGAAGTCAGACTCCATTTGTAGTAAAGGCCAGTGTTTGAGAACAGCTTTCCTGATGTTAAAGGTTTCAGTGGAGTATTTTGTAACCATAACGATTCTTGAGGATGATTTAAGTGATGTTGATTGTTTGTCCAACAGTGTTTCTCTTTGTGTGTTTAGAGATTTATCGATTGCTTTTGCAAAAATTTGTGGTGGATAACCTCGTTCTACGAAACGTCGTTCCATGTCACATGTTTGTTGCATGAGTTGTTGAGGTTCAGACGTGATCCGTTTTATTCTGAGAATTTGTGAGTATGGGAGGTGGCGTTTGAGCGAGGGCTGATGAATGCTGAGATAGTGTAACAAATTGTTTCTATCTGTCTCCTTCCTGTAAAGCGTTGTTTGGATGCGTTGATCAGTGATATAGATGAAAACGTCCAGAAAGTTTATGTGTGTGTCACTGATGTGAGAGGTGAACTTCAACCTGTCGTTGATGGTGTTGAGATTAACAATGGCTTCAGTTAATGTGGTTATTGGGCCTCTCCAAATTAAAAAGATATCATCAATGTATCGGACAAACAATAACAAATGACTCTCCCAAGGTGCAGAATGAAGTATGTGATCCAACTCAAACTTGTGCATGAACAGGTTAGCATAGCAAGGAGCTGCACAATTTTCCATTGATGTTCCAATTAATTGAAGAAAAAATTGATTGTTGTGACAAAAATAACTGTGATACAGTGTGAAGTGTAACAGTTCAATCAAAAAAACTTGTAAATCATGCGGTGTTTGTGATTGTAACAGAAAATGTTCCGTGGCCTCTAACCCCAAATCATGGGGGATTGAAGTGTAGAGGGAAGTGACGTCTATCGTACAAAAGTACATGTCTGTTTCCCATGGGGTGGAAAAGTTGAGAAGGATGTTCAAAAAATCAGTGGTGTCTTTGACAAAAGTAGACATGGACTGGACTAGCGGTTGAAGGTGCCTATCCAGATATTTACCAACGGGTTCGTGAAGCGAACCTCTGGTTGAAACGATGGGTCGCATTGGAGGATCCAACACATTTTTGTGTATCTTGGGTAACATCTGTAAGGATGGACTTCTAGGAAATTTAGAAATTAAGAATTTTCTTTCTGTGTCTCCAATGGTACCTGATAGAACCGCTTTGTCAACGAGGTTCTGCAATGTTTTAAGAATGTCCATTGTAGGAATGTAATCAAGTTTGGAGTAGGTGTTAGAATCCAACACATGTTCATCAAGTTTCTGTGTGTAGTGTATGGTGTCCATCACAACAAGTGCACCTCCTTTGTCGGCATTAAGGAAGGTGATATTCGGATTGTCTGCCAGTTGTTTGAGCAAGGATTTATCCTTAGATGAAAAATTTGGTTGTCTGGATTTATGGTGTTTGAATACATACTGTAGATCTCGTTTGACCAGAGTCTCAAACGTGTCCAAGATCTTATGACTCACCGGAGCTAAAAAAGTGCTCTTTGATGTAAGACCTTTTAAGGTGTTCACGGGTTGAGTCATGGGTTCCGTGAGAACATTGTCAAAAAAATGTCTTAGTCTGAGCTTCCGCATGAATTTGTAAAAGCTAACTTCTGCTTCCATGAGGTTACTTGAATATGTTGGAACAAAAGATGACCCCTTTTGTAATAAACGTAGTTGAGCTTTGTTAAGAGTGGTTGTGGAGATGTTGATGACCAAATTGTCGCGATCTCTTAACGTTGACTCCTTGTCGTTCTTTTGTCCATTGGAGGAACTGTTTTTCTTGCCCCTCCTGGGTCTCCGTGATCTTTTTGGCTTGTCCCTAAAAAAGGAACCGCAGAAGGTAAAGAAGTGGAAGCTGAGGTAGTTGGAATCTCAGTGTCTGTGATTACATCAGATTGAGGTTGGTCTTTACGGGGAATGTTTCTCGGTTTGCTGCGGGAAGTATCAGAATCACTAGTGACTGGAGAAGTGTCGGTATCAGATGTTTTAAAAGGTGGTTTGAATTGCCGTCTCCGGGCATACACCTCCGCCCAGTTGTATACTTCTCCCAGTTTATAATCGATTGTGTCCCTACGGAACTTTCTGAGTTTTCTCTCGTTGACTTCTTGCTTGTGTTTATCAAGTTGTTCATTGATGTCAATGAGGGTCTGGGTTAGTTCGTCTGAGGACATCTTGGTTGACAGCTCACTTTTGAGTTGAGTGATCTCTGTGTTGAGGTCTTCAAGAATATTGGATAATTCCTCGATGATCAACAATATAAGGTCCAAGGAACACTTGTTCAGGATGCCATACCATCTATCTACAAATTTTGGATCATTCTTGCAGAGAGACGGTTTGAGAGAGATCCGTAGGCCTCTCGGAATGCGTTGGGCTCGCTGGTATTGTATCATTGTGCTTGCATGAAGGCGTTGATTGATTTTACGTTTCATTAGGTAAAGAAGTTGCTTAATGTTGCTTTGTACAGTGCCTGTCAGAGAAGGGGTAGCTTCAATTTCTCCTATTAATGAGTAAATCCTTTGTGCTTCTTCATCGCCGAAGGCAAATGTCTCGGCACGTTTATCGGTTAAATTAGTGATGTCTTGGTAGGCCATGGGTGCTGTGATAGTGGTTTAGCGAGGTAGAAAATCAAAAAGTTCGGATATCGCGCACACCGGTTTGATCCAAATGTAGTCGAGTTTTTGGACAGGTAATGGCGTGCTAGAAGAGGAGCGACCTCTAAACCAAGGTGGGTGAATAACAATGAATGTTGCACTAACCCGTCACGGGTAGTGTCCCTCTTTAAGCACAGCGCTGATGGGTAACGAAGTTACCAAGTTAATGTTGTGACACCAATGAGGTTTAAATCATGTTCGTTTAATCACGATACGGCAATCTTTGCGCTTAATTTTGAAATATCACATGTTGTTTCAAACGATAACAAAGGAAAATCCCCAATGCATTTCGGGTATTAACCCTTCGTCAGGAGGAATCCTACGAAAGAAATAGGAGTCAATGTGGCTTACCCCGTAATGGACTAAGAAAAACACTCGATATAATTAACAAATGGTGTAAAAGTCATTGATAAGTCCATAAAGTGAAGTGAACGTTAGAGTGATCACCAGTGAAGGAACTAGAAACTAAGTTGTGAAAGTTTGAACCAGAAAGAGGATTAAAAAATTAGACCCAAGTATACCGATATAGCTAACTTAAAACGTTGTGATGAATTCTTTGAGCCGAAAACAACGCCGAAAAGTGCACCGAAGGACAAACTGCAGCGGGTGGAAAATGTGAGCCAAAAGGTAGGATAGACCCAAATTCCAAAGTTTATGAACACTCGAATGTTCATTGAGAAAAGTTACCTTAGTTTAGACGTTAAGCGAGCATCGTCCAAATGCTCGCAAAGATACGGAAGAGTGTTGCTATGCGTGAAAAAGGGTTATAGACAGAGAAAAGGGATTTTCTCGGATCAACCATTGTTTGCCTACGAAAGAAGCAAAAACTTCATGGAGTTACTGAAACCCAAATACTCTCCACAAGTTTTTTCAAAATACAAGGGCACCATACCTTGTCACAATTGCGGAAACTGCAATAATATTATTTCAGGCAACAATATACAACATCCAACAAAGGGCCACAACATCAAGCTTTTTGTTTCAGCGACCTGCGATTCCATGAACTTAATGTATTTGCTAAAGTGTCCATGCGGTCTGCCTTACATTGGCAAGACTGAAAGAAAAATAAAAACACGGTTGAATGAACACAAGAGTAACATTCGCAACAACAACCTAAAATCCACTGTGGCTGTACACTTCAATGAACACAAACATAACGTCAGCCAACTGCGTTTCCTAGTGTGTGAAATTGTCCCATTAAAAGAAGGATGCGACAACAGAAAATTTTTGATTCAAAGAGAAACAGCTTGGATATATAGAATGAACTCCATGGTACCCTTAGGACTGAATGATCGCATTGAATTTAGTTGCTTTATCTGAATTTGTACATGTGCCTGTTCCAATGATTAACTCTCTGTTCTTCCAACTTCAACTTTATGTGTGTATCTCTTTATTCATCTTATCCTCACTTTTACCTCCATTTATTCCTAAACCCACTCTTCTCTAATTCACCTGCCAGTCTTTTTCCCGTTTTGCATTCTTATTTTTCATTACCTGATCCTATTAACTTTATTTTAACCATTCTATCACCACAACTCCTGTTACCCTGGATTTTGATTTCTAAATTCACCTTTCTTAAATTCATCAGTTTACGTAAGACTTGCCATTCTCACTTTCGGTTAATTTTATTTTTTATTTATTTTTTATCTATTGATTCTAACAACTTTATTTCATCTACTCTATTACAAACAACCTCAATTACCCTGGATTTTGTGTATCCTGTGTCATATGTTTTGATGATCTTTACAATACACCCATATTTTTCCTCGGTTTCTTTCTCTCTTTAACATTTGTACTTTGTACACAGTTACATCTTCACCAAGCGTTTTTTTCCCTTTCAAAGATGGCCGCCACACTTGCAGTCCATCTTTTCTTTTCATAACCCTTTTCTCTGTCTATAACCCTTTTTCACGCATAGCAACACTCTATCTTTCCGAGCAATTGGACGATGCTCGCTTAACGTCTAAACTAAGGTAACTTTTCTCAATGAACATTCGAGTGTTCATAAACTTTGGAATTTGGGTCTATCCTACCTTTTGGCTCACATTTTCCACCCGCTGCAGTTTGTTCTTCGGTGCACTTTTCGGCGTTGTTTTCGGCTCAAAGAATTCATCACAACGTTTTAAGTTAGCTATATCGGTATACTTGGGTCTAATTTTTTAATCCTCTTTCTGGTTCAAACTTTCACAACTTAGTTTCTAGTTCCTTCACTGGTGATCACTCTAACGTTCACTTCACTTTATGGACTTATTAATGACTTTTACACCATTTGTTAATTATATCGAGTGTTTTTCCTAGTCCATTACGGGGTAAGCCACATTGACTCCTATTTCTTTCGTAGGATTCCTCCTTCTTCCCTTAATACCCGAAATGCATTGGGGATTTTCCTTTGTTATCGTTTGAAACAACATGTGATATTTCAAAATTAAGCGCAAAGATTGCCATATCGTGATTAAACGAACATGATTTAAACCTCATTGGTGTCACAACATTAACTTGGTAACTTCGTTACCCATCAGCGCTGTGCTTAAAGAGGGACACTACCCGTGACGGGTTAGTGCAACATTCATTGTTATTCACCCACCTTGGTTTAGAGGTCGCTCCTCTTCTAGCACGCCATTACCTGTCTTAAAACTCGACTACATTTGGATCAAACCGGTGTGCGTGATATCCAAACATTTTGATTTTCTCCTTTCAGTCTGCACACAACTTCCTATATGTTGGAGTCCACCAAGACTTTTTCATGGATCAGCTGTTTATCTCACTTGAAATCTTTTCAGTTGGCAACATTCTTTCTTCCTTTTGTTTCACATGCCATATATGTGCCAATGATATCCAAATTTTTTTTTAACACACACCATTCACCAGCCAGGTATCCACCTTAAGTATAAGTTATTGGATGTCATTGCCTTTTCTCAACCTCAATGGCATTAAAACTGAAATCATCTACATCAAAGCTACATATAACTCCATATAACTCTGCCAGCCTCTCCATATCTACTCCTCCAATTTCCTTTCCAATGATACCCTCCCTGTTCATAGCTCTTAACAAGGCTCTGAACATATTGTTAATTCCTGCAAGTAGACCAGAGGGCTATCTGCAAGAAGTAGGGCACAGTCAAAATTACTCATTACAGAGTTTAAGTCCACCCGTGGTATATATCTTTCCAGCATAAGTTTCTTTAGGATATAATAGTTGTATATTCATTGAATGAATTCACATCATATATAAAGACCCATCTTCTTGAACGTGATCAAACACATATACTTCCCTCTTAAAGGTAATCCTGACCTTTGGACATAATATGCCTTTGTCTGTATGTTTTTGCAATTGAGGCTCTCACTTGCTTGTTCACCAATTGGTCACTACTTTCTATAACATTGGTTTATGACATCCTCTTCGAACTCTCAATATTGAGTTTTGTACTCTATTGATGTGAATTATTTAAAGATAAATCTTATCAAAAAGCTCATATGCAGCTCCATATGCAAATAAATGAAGTAAATCCTAAATAAATATATCCAGGGGGCATGGCTTGGACCGTGATCATGGCGGCTGCATAGCAGTGGGGCTCCGTCATGGTCCCGTATTAATCCTGTCTCAACCGGGAGTGAGGCATCCCTGCCAACCCGTATTCGATAGCTGGAAGGGCAGGCTAGTCTCCGATGCCAGCATGAGTTGAAGCCGGAGTTTCGAAGACATGCAAACCCAGAGGAACGGACCTTCGACGGGTCCAGGGGAGCCCGGAGATATCAAAACCGGAGAGGCTGCAAGAATGAGGCCTGATCAGGTGCCCTGGGAGCATGGCAGAACGGCGACCGTCCTCTGTGCTGGTGAGAGGAAGTAATGGTGGTGCAGACGGCGGTCACAACACAAAGACAACAATGGTGAGGAGCGCCGGATTGCCAGAAGCATGGTGCTGAGAAGCAGAGAGCACCATACCAGGACGGTCGGCTGGGAGCGGCCTAAAGCGGAGACCCGCTGTGGCCAGCCACTCAAGTAGGCCGGAGGAGGGAGTGTAGCGGTAACCAAGGCTGGGTGAGCCGGAAGCTGGGGCTGAGGTGAACCACAGCAACGCCCGACCAGAGACGGGGGTGATTAGAGGAACAAGCCCTGAAGAATAGGAGGTGAGACCGGCAGCAGCCAGCGAGACAGTGATGCAGCATAGGGAGGCCCAGTCCTGACACCGGATGTGGGGAGACTCCAGAGGACGGGCAAAGACACCCGGAGGCCACGCTGGGCTGCCCGGCGGGGGAGCAAACGAAAGGGCTTGTAGGCCACAGAACACACTACTAACTAAGTGGTAGGTGGAGGCCGCTGTGGGACAGCACTGGGGCCCGGGGAATGCGAAGAGACCGTTACGGGGAATCCATAGCCCAGTATACAGTGACTCGTGACCCCTGGGATGCAGATAAGCGAGAGTGCCTCGTAGGCTCTTGGTGGCCGGGCTGGATGACATAGGTGTGCAGGTGGAGAAGTGAAGGCCTGGAACAGTACACTCTGGAGCAGGAGACCTGTGGATATAGCTAGCACGGAGGACTTTCAGGCCCAAGTATCCATCCAGGGTGGCAACGTAGAACACCGCGAAAGAGGTGCTCCCGGGCAAGGCATGATGCCTCTGGTTGTGCTGGCCATGCGGCCTGCCTTACTCATGCGACATACGAGGCACCGGAGCGGGTGACTCGCCCAGAAAACAACGGTACAGAGGGGCAACAAACAAACCCCCTGTCGAACTCCATTTTGCCACGAAGTTCCAAAGTAATTGGAAAGGCACTAGAGCGTGGGGAAGCAGCAGGCGACAAGCACCCAGGCCTTGGTCGACCCCCGGGCCCCGCACTAGCCCCGACAGGCTGAAGGACTATCTGCTATCTGGAATGAGGCTAGGGCGGGGGTTAGGTGAGACGAAGCGCCAGAAAACAAAGCAGGGAAACACTGTGCCCAACACTCAGGAACCATCCCCCAGAACAGTGGCCAAGACGCCGGGTAATCAGCCGATGAGGACCTCTCCCTACATCTCCACTTGGACAAGATTTTAGAGGCGATCTCTGACACTAAGGCGGCATTGCAGCAAGACATTAGGGCCCTGCCATTGGGATTGGGTCTTTTGCAGGTGGAGCACTACAAACTGGCGGACAGAGTTACAGAGACTGAGAACTCTGTAATGGAATTGGTGCCAGAACAAAAGTGGGGGACGGCCAGGCTGGATGATCTTATATCGAGGGTGACAGAGGTCGAAAGGAGGGCAGAAGATGCCGAAGGAAGGAACAGGCGTAACAATGTCCAAATTGTGGGGATCCTGGAATCAGCGGAAGTGACTGACATGTTGTCATTCCTGGAAACATGGCTGAAAGAAGTGATGCCAGCTGGTGCACAATCTACATTCTTTGCTCTGGAGAGGGCACATAGAGTACTGGGGAGACCGCTGGCACCAGGAGGACCTCACCGACCGGTGGTTGCCAGGCTACTACATTACAAGGACAGGGATGCCATTTTGCAACAATCCAGTTCTCAAGGTCCCTACACAATGGACAACAGCAAAGGTTCCATCTATCCAGACTTTATTGCTAAGGTGCAGGCGCAGAGAGCCTCCCTTATAGCGGTAAAAAAAGCACAACGGAAGGCAGGACTGCAATATTCGTTAATGTTTCCTGCGAAGCTCAAAACTGTACTGGACGGTACCACACACTTTTGCAATACTCCGAAAGATACCTGGCTTGGCTGGAGGCATATGGGAAAGGTGCTCCCCTGCCCAGGTCGCAGCCGAGCTCAAAGGAGGAGAAACATAGTGCTAGGGTCCGGTTATGTCACCCCAAGAAACCAAGAGCACTACAGAGACCAACTACTTCTCAGACACAGCATGAGCGAGAAACTGCGCTGAAGGCAGTGGCACAGCTGATGTCGCCCAGAAGCAAAGACCGGAGTGGGGACTCCTCTTCCGAATCAGTGAATCACTCATCTAATTCGGATGATTACTCTGGGAATGATGCGGAGATGCCGAAACTGACCCCACGTACTGCAGATGACATTGCTTAATGGCAAGGATCTACAGACATCTAAAATAACACAGCATGGAGACGCCTGGTGTGAAAGGGTGATATTGATGACTGAAGGGGGAAAGGGGGGATGCCTCTTTACCACAGAGGGACCAGACAGCCGTCATGACATCTTTGAGAGTACTTGATTTTTCTTCCACACCCCACCGGAGTGCACCGCCACTGGAACTAAGGGTGGCATACTGATTAGAATGAGGTTTCAACACAGGTTTGGGCAGCTGACAGTTGTCAGTCCGCTCACGGGTTGGGGAGTTTTATTGTTGGGTTTGTTGTTCTATCATGCGGGGTCCGCTGTAGAGGTGGGGGTGGGGGCTCTGGGGGGGAAGCTGGGGGTGGTGATTACATTGGGTGATGACCAGTAGCTCTAACCTTGCTGAGGAGTTTAAGCTCCTGACCTGGAAAATTCGAGGGATGGGCTCTCCCTCCAAAAGCTACAGTATCCTCAACTATATAAAGCGCAGGGGAGCCCATATAGTGATGCTACAGGAGACCCATCTTACGGAGGTGGAGGTTGCTAGGCTCTGGCGTAGGTGGCGGGGGCAATTATTTGCAACTACATATTCAGATTATGAAAGAGGGGTGCTTGTGTGGGTCAGGCCTGGGGTTCCGTTTCAGGTTTCCTGGAAAATAATTGACACAGGTGGGAGATTTCTCTTTGTCAAGGGCAAGTTGAAAGGCAAGGAGGTGGCTTTGGGGAGTGTTTATGCACTGAATCGGGATCAGGTCTGTTTCCTTGCGCAACTTTCCAGACCATTATCAGATGTGGCGGCAGATGACTTGATTTTAGGGAGGGATTTTGACTGTGTATGTGATCTAGGATGGGACAGATCTATCTCTCCTTTGACGTGTACAACAGCGGCCGTGACGGCAAAGGGACTGAGGGGTTGGATTACTGGGTGGGAGTTGATAGATGTTTGGAGACTACATAACACACAGAAGAGGGAATATTCCTACTACTCCTCCCTGTACGACCTGTACACCAGATTACATATGTTCCTTTGCTCAGACAGACTGGCCCGATGCTAACAAACGTGAAATACCTAGGGACATCTATCTCTGACCACGGCCCCTTGCTGTTGCGGTTCACCCCTACCCCAAAAAGGGCCCCTATCCCACTGTGGCGATTAGATCCCAATCTGCTAGATGTTGATAGATTTAGACAACATGGTAATCAGGGGGCAATGCATGGGACAGGTGGTGGGAGCCAGGAGGGAGGTCACCCGGGAGCTGGAGTTCCTGGAGGCCCAAATATTATCGCTGGACAGAATGATTGAGGGAGGGGATGAGGCCCAAAGACGGTTAGCAGAGGTCAAGAGTCTCTCAACTCCACATGGGATAGGTTGAGGACGATGGATTACCGAGCATACCAGGAATGACAACATGTGGAGGGGGGTAGAACAGGGAGGTTATTGGCCTGGCTGATCAGGCCGGAAGGCAGAGGAGCCCCAATCTCAGGCATCCATGGTGCTGGCGGACAAGTAATCTGCTCACCGAGGGGTATTAATGACACATTCAGGGAATACTATGAGAAGTTATACGGGAAGCCAGGGGACATACAAGGACACAGGCCAATTGCATATCTGGAAGAGTTTGAACGGCGAGAACTGGAACAGGACACTCGGGAGACCTGGGCACAGCCGTTAAAATGGGGGGAACTCAGAGCAGCCATCAGAGTAATGGCAAGGGGGAAAAAACAGGGCCCGATGGCCTCCCAGCTGAATTTTATTACACCTTCACGGATGTGTTGGCCCCAAGGCTGGAGCAAATGTATGCGGCGGTACCATCGGTCAGAGAGGCGTTGGTGATTCCCTTGCCAAAAACAAAGAAAGAGGTAGCGGACGTAACGGAATTTAGACTATTGTCAATGTTAAACCTCGATTTCAAAATATTAAGCAAGGTGCTGGTGACTAGGCTTATGTCCCATACGGACCAAAACAGATTTATCCCCTCATGTTCAACGTCCAACAATCTGAGAAGACTATACAATGTCTTGTTTCACAGAGACCTGGGGGAGTACCCTGATGCAGTGGTGGTGACTGTCGATTTGAAAAACGCCTTCGACTCCCTGCAATGGGACTTCCTACTGGCGGTAATGGGTGGGATTAGGAGAAGGCTGGTCAAAATGTGTCCGCCTTTTATATGAGAATCCTAGAGCTAGAGTACGTACAAGTTGCAGAGTGTCAGCCCCATACTCCATCTACAGAGAAACCCGGCAGGGGTGCCCCTTGTCACCACTGCTCTTTGCCCTGGCTATGGAGCCATTGGCAGTGAGGCTTAGGCAGGAGGGTGTGAATCTTGGAATAGCACTTGACGGGACTGAACACATAGTCTCGCTGTATGCGGATGATATTTTGATTTACCCCTGAAATGGATCCTGCGGGATCCCGGCAGTGATGTGCATACTTGAGGAGTTTGCAGAGCTCTCGGGACTGCGCATAAACAAAGAGAAAACCTGCATATTCCCATTAAGGCCCGACCTCTGCAGGCCACTGGACCTTCCATTAGATTGGGAATGGACACCAAACTCCTTCAGGTACCTGGGAGTACAGGTCTACCATCGTCATATGGATCTGCTGGAGGGGAACCTAGGAAGTGCTTTGAGAGCATTGTCCTTCTGGCGCTCACTTAAGTTGCCAGTAATGGCTAGAGAGGCTCTGTCCAAGATGGTGGTACTACCTAGATTGTTGTACTTCTTTGTTAACCTGCCAGCAGTGATCCAGAGGAGATGGTTTAAGGCCCAGGACACTCTGTTAAGAGACCTAGTGTGGGATGGCGGACGCAATAGGGTATCCCTGTAGACTCTGCGATGGCCTCTAATGGGGGGGGAACTGGGCGCTCCTGACGTTGAGGCTTATTATTTGGCGGTGCAGCTTCAGTGGCTGGCCAGATGACTAGATGGAAGGGTCCTCGAGACGCTGTCAGCCCATACCACATGAGGGGGACTGCTCCTCAGGATGCTCAACCCTCGCCAGAAGATCCAAAACATTTGCGCGCAACTCACAGTGACATTGGCATGTTGGGATAGATGTATGAAAAGGGCTAGAGATGTGCCACTCTAGGCACCAAACATACCACTCATGGGAATACCGCAGATGGGGATGTGTCCTCCCCTCACACAGAGACAGCTGTAGGGATGGGAGGAGGCGAGAGTTCTGTCTGTGGGAGACTGCTATCGGGATGGTGAATTGCTTCCGCTAGATGAGTTTCTGGATTACCATGACCTCACACCAGGACAGTTTTTGAATTATCACAAGAAAAAGGGGCCACTGGCTGCATTATGGGGAGATAATGTAAAAGAACCTGCCACTCATGGGATCCTTCAGGCAATGGTGACCTAGGGCTCTGCGGGACACTTGGTGAAATGGCTATACCTAGCAATAACTGAGATGACACCAAGACCTTTGCCCCGATTACAGGAGAGATGGGAGGGCATACTGAGTAGGCAACTGACTGAGAAAGAATGGAAGAGGGCCCTGGAAAGCCCCCAAAAAATGTTGAGGAATGCAGCTTTTAAACTCATACACTTTAACATATTGCATAGGACTTACTTCACACCTCACAAATTGAACGTGTATATCGGAGAGATGACCAGACTTGTGCTAGATGCTCGCGAATAGACGCTGACTTTGATCATATGGTGTGGTCCTGCCTGGTACTTCGGCAATATTGGGCCATGATCATGGATACAGTCAATAGGGTTCTAGCCCACAATATGAGATGGTCTCCGGAAGTGTGCATACTGGGTCTATTCCCAAGGCCCAAGGCCCAAATCTACACATATGGGGCACAAGTTTGTGTACCTAGCTTTCCTCCTGGCTAAACAGAGAATAGCTCTCAGATGAAGGGCAGCGATGAGCCCCCTAATAACAGACTGAGAAAAAGATGTCTTCTGTTGGGCCAGAGCAGAGGAGAGGGCCTGGCTTCGGGAAGACAAAGTCACTTAAAGGCATAGACCCCTGGCGGAACCATGGGCAGAAATACTCGGGGCATGGGACACATGTAAGTCAACTGACCAAGACTCAGAGACAGGCCCTTCGGAGCCCAAGGGGGCATGAGAGACACATACTGATCAAGCGTAGGACTAACAGCTGCTGAACCCCTGAGGGACAGAGAGATCTCATGGAGAGGGTGAGATCAATCACGCAGCAGCCTGGAGGCATTTGGATGGTCCCTTTTGTCTCCCCGGGCCGGGCCTGCCTTCGTTCCCGGGCTTCCTTGCTTGCCCCTCTCTCTCCCCCCGGAGCCTACGGCTCACCAGATGAGCTTACCAACATGTAATACGGAAAACATATACACTGTCAAACCTACAGACAAGGGACCTCCGGTAACTTTATAAGTTTTAGTTGGGTATCTATTGTTTTGTAGATGCCATAATTTGTTTTCTTTAGTATTATTGTGTCAATTATATCGGCATGGTCAAGGCATAAATATGCGAGAATGTTAGTACAGATGGCAGACCCCGCCACTCCCCACAGTTCGCCTTGCAATAGCAGGGACTTATTAGCAAAAGCTATCAGGTAAGAGGGCGGTATTAGCCCCGGGGAAGGGTGTTTGATGAAAAGAGATGTTAGAAAATAATAATTTTTTTACTGAAATGCAAAATTTATTATAGAAATGGTTGATTGTTTCCACCTTGAAAAGTATGTCCCTGCTGTGGATATGAAAATGTATAGATTGTATCGAAGTTAATTTTGCAAATAAAAATGGTATTTAAAAAACAAAATCCACCCTCACAAACAGTGTTATACCCCATGTAAAATCCTTAATCTGACTGATGGGTTTCAGACTGCGCTTTTTGCAAATCACAGTTGCTGCACTACTCCCTCTTCCCTGTGCAATGGAGTGGGAGATGAGGTAGACATTTGGGGGGATATTTACATGCCCCTATCTCCACCACAACGTCACTCTTAGATGGTGATAAGAACTGCGCCTTATTTACAAGGCAGCGTTAAGCCACTTAATGTAGCTTAATGCTGCCTTGTAAATAAGGCCCCCATTCACGCTACACTTAGCGTGAAAGGGGCAGGAATTGGGTGTTGTGGTGGACTTTCCACTGCTACACCCCTTGATTTTGACGCTGCCCTATGTACAAGAGCAGCGTAAATTGGAGGCAGAGCCAAAGTTAGAACCAGGGTCTAAAACAGGTAAAATGCTTTATTTCTCCTCGTGTTTGCTCTTTCCATGTGTGCTGCATTGGGCAGCACACATAGGTACAGCAAAACACCAATTAATGGGACCTTCCTGCACATAAACAACGAATGTATGATGTTACTAAGCAGACCATTACTTCGCAAGTTTTTACTACAATGCTTTTACATCGCAAATACCATTACTATGCAAGATTTAACTGCGCATGCTTTTAGTTCGCAAATACATTTAAAAGTGCTAAATATGCATTTACTTTGCAGTATATTACTACGTATACAACTTCTACGCATTTGTTACTCTTTTACCCTTACCCTCATAGACTACATTACCCTACACTACGCAAACACCACTACACTACCCTAAAACACTACCCTATACTACACAAACACCACAACACTACCCTAAACCCAAATACACTACTCTACACTACATAAACACAATCCTACAACCTAAAAGACAACCCCCTGCACAGCCGCTACCCTAAACCCAAATACACTACTCTACACTACATAAACACAACCCTAAAACTTAAAAGACAACCCCCTGCACGACCACTACCCTAAACCCAAAAACACTACTCTACACTGCATAAACACGACCCTAAAACCTAAAAAACAACCCTCTGCACGACCACTACCCTAAACCCAAACCCAAATACACTACTTTACACTACATAAACACAACCCTACTACTTAAAAGACAACCCCCTGCAGGACCACTACCCTAAACCCAAATGCACTACTCTACACTACATAAACACAACCCTACTACCTAAAAGACAACCCCCTGCACGACCCCAAACACTACACTGCCCCACTTACCTCTCCCTTCTCGTGGTCCCTCGCTTCACTGTGCTTCCTCTCTTCTCCTGATTCAGGCGTCGTCAGAGCTGCACATCGTTGTTTGGAAACGGAAGCGCCTCCGTTTCCAAACAACAATGTGAATACTCAGCAAAGTAATTGACTTTGCTAAGTAACGGTATATGCGAAGTAATTGACTTTGCTAAGTAACGGTATATGCGAAGTAGAAGCATGCGAACTTAAAGCATGAGAAGTAAAAGATTCTGCTAAGTAAAAAAAGGCGTAGTAATGGTAAGTCGTACTAATGGCCGCAAAGTAATGGTAGATTACCATGAACAATTGTTTACAAAAAATGCAGTTTTGCAACTTCAATGTGTGCTGCATTAAGCAGCACACACAGAAGTTACAAAAGAGCATTTAGAGATTGCTTATGTGCAGGAAGGGGGACCTTCCTGCATATAAACAATCTTCCCCTCAACACAGGCACCCTTGCACTATGGTGCACGGGTGTCTGTGTTGGTGCTAGGCAGCTTAATTTAGTGCCTGCGCAGGGGAAACGCAGGGCTGCACCATATTCTAGTTAATATGGTGCAGCCCTGCGTTTCTAAAGTGACAAAGCGCGTTGTTAGCCTTCTTGGCTTAACGACACGCTTCGCCACTTTCTTGTGAATAAGCCCCATAGAGTGAATATATATCAGTGTATTCCTATTAGGTTACAGTGAATTAAAGCACCTTCTTACATTTATAATATTTTTCTGGGTAAGGCAGGAATTTTGAGTGGGGAGAACCCAAGTAACACTACCTTTTTCATTACACTCTGTGTCATTTTTTAAAATCATTTTTCTTGACCAAGTGATAAACTAATCGTGACTATAAAGGCATAACAAAAGTATTTATCATAAAAGTGATTTATTAAGAAATTGACATCATTTGATGATTCATCACTGCATATGGGAATTCTAAGAGCCAGCCTAGACTACCAGGATTTCTTTAAACATATCCCAATACACATCCTGTTGCCAAGTACCCTTGATGGATTCCAACCGATCTGCTTGTCTCCTTATTTACATCCAGCTTCTGCACCCACTGTTTCAACCTATGCACAGAATGGTATGCAGTGTGTCATGCTCTCATGGTGCATTTTATCACATTAACCCTCTGAGAGTGCCTTGACTCATTAACAAAAACACTGAGCAGAATGCCCGGACTCAGATTTTGTATGGCTTTCCACTGACTTCCCAACTGAAGATGAAAGCAGGTGGTAATGTAATGGGGTACATGCATTATGTACAAGTGTAGATGGGATAAGTGTGAATAAAGGGGATATCTTTCACCTTGAGGTTATGAGTGACAGTATGAACAACCTGAGCTACACTACGATATCTACTTGACACCCCAGTAATTCAGTTACCCATCTATAATTCTATGGGGCATATCAGCAACAACCGGTGATAATTATCGCTAAGAGCACTTAGCGCTAGGATAATTATTGCCGGCTAGCGTGGATTTTTATCGCTGAGATAGCGTGCTATTAGCAACTCTTATCTCAAAAGCGATAAAAATCCTAGCGCTAACTGCCTAACGTGAGATTATCGCTGGAAACCCAGCGATAATCTTTCGAAATGTGCCGTTAGCTTGTTGATAGGGACTCACAAACTTAGCCATGATATCCACCTTCCATAGGATATCATGGCTAAGTCAGTCCTGAAGCAGGCGTAAGGAAATTAGCTATAACAGGGGTTATCGCTACTTTTCCTGCCGCTATGCTTCATAGCGTGGGGCTTGATGACAGGAGAAATGTCGCTTAGCGACCATTTCTCCTGTCATGTCAGGTCAGGAACGCCCACTTTGCATCTCATTAGAGATGCAAAGCTGGGCGTTAAGAATAGGTGCGCTAATGCAAGGTTTCACGCGTTAGCGTGACCTTGCTAAATAGGCGATACAATTATCGTCGCTTTTCGGCCGAAAACGGCCGCAAAAGTGGCAATAATTTTCTATTGCCGCCTTGTAAATATGCCCATATGTCTTTTGTTCTTATCGCAATTCACTACCACACTCATGCTGATCACTATAATGTGTGTTATTGGCAGGTCATTTCTCGAGCCACAGAACATGTGAATTCGTACATGGCCACAGATGGCCTGACAGGATAGGAATGAGCTGGAGCAGGGCAACCAGGTGGCTACATGATAGGGTGAAACAGTCCAGCTTTAGTTAACCGTGCATGTTATAATATAATAACAAATGATACAACAGATAGGTTGCCAACAGCAGATGAACAAGAAAACATCCAGCCATGTACGCCTGAGGGCAAAATATTTTGCTGGGAAAAGATAGGCCATCCCTTCAGGAAACAGACATGCAAGTGAATGGACAGCCAGGTTGATGTACTCCAATCCAGCAAATGACTGAACGGTTTGAGAATGATTGAATGTCGCCTGCTGCTCTAAAGTTATTTCTCTGAAGCCTGGTATTTAAATATATCAGCATGCAAGGGTTTCACTGCAAATGTTCAAGCAAATGCATCGGTATCGACATTGCGGGGATGCGGGAAGCCTTCAGCTGTAGATTGCTTGTGGCTATGGTAGTTTACCCTCAGCATTACAGAGTAACCTTGGCTTCAGATGAGAGAAATAGGCTTTCTAGCCTGAAATGGGATGCTGTGCATGCTGACAGTGGGGCACACAACAGGGTGTTGCTGCTGAGAACCTTCCTGCACTAGATAACTGTTCTGCTCAGCAGTGTTCCAAGTGTGCCCAGCTCAACCATGGCATATGAAGAAAGCAAGAACCAATTAAAGAAATTGCACACAAAGGTGTAGCTGTATCATGTTATTCCATTCTGTTGTGCAGTTACAAGGTCAGTAGAAGTAAAATTGATGCCCTAGAAGAAATATTGTAAAATGTATTCTCGTCAAATAAGGCTGTTTTGCTCCTGAATAATAGGAGTGTACATTTAGCTACATGATTTGTGTTTCTTGAGCAAACCTATGAGCACTGCTGGTTGAAATATTCAGGAAAAAAGGGGAATGTGAAAAGTGCAGAGTTCCTGCTCTGCCCCACCACCTTTGTAATACATTTAAATTTCACTCCTTCCCTGCCAGCTCTTTGTCGCCAACATGATTGTTCAAAATAACAACCTAATGAGTTGTCTAAAACACTCAAGGTCAGTTTTATCATTTTTCATTCAACGTAGTGGGGCAGCCAGATTTGCTGCCCTGCATTGTGCAAGATGGAAGGCAGTGCAGAACTATCTACTAAGACTGGCCTGTTTCTGGTGTCACTCACTGTGCTAGTGCTCAAACAAGGTTGCCTTCCATGCACAACCTTACACCGTGGAGCAGAATTGAGTGTGTACTGTCTAACATAGGATATTTACTGGAAGCATACCCATCCAGTGTACATTCCTATGCTGAGACAAACTCAGAAGTATCCCACCTGTTAGATCTGTGCTGTGCATTGGGATGAGCATAACTTGATAAATTTCAAAAAGCTTAATTAAGCAAAATTAAGCGAAATTACATAGAATTTTGTGAAATGCATATCACACAAAAAAAAAATCACCTTAATGATCCATTTGGGTAAAAATTCAGGGGCTTATTTACAAGCTTCTTGCGCTGCAGGTGTGTCACTTTTTGTGACGGTCGGGTGGCACAGAAGCCTGCTCCATATTTACCAGGCAGCAATAAGCCACTTTTTTTGCTTAATGCTGCCCCGTAATATTGTTCCTTTTAACACAGTTTTCTGTGTTAAAGGAGTATGCATTGGGAGTTGCTGGGGGTGTTCCCAGCAACATCCATGGCTTTTTGACACTGCCCCAGATTTACGAGAAATTGTAACTCCAAGGCAGCGATAAAAACGTATGCCTCCCCGCAGCACACATAGAAAGAGGTAAAAGCATATTGTGATTTTTTTGTGCAGGAAGGTTTCCCTTCCTGCACATTAGCAATCATCCCCGCAATGCAGGCACCCTTGCACCATAGTGCAAGGGTGCCTATGTTCGTGCACGGCAGCCCATTGCGCGCCACCGGAGGGGAAAAGGACAGGAATGCGCCATATCTGATAGATACAGCGCATTCCTGCCCTTATCTATAGCCGCAGGGCAGCGCAGCAGGAAACTATGTATTTTCAAGTTGATTCCTGGTTGTGTACATTCAAAAGACTGCCACTCGTATTCCGATTTGTATTTTTGGGTTTTAAAATGTTTCTGAATGGCACATCTTGTGTGAAAATTTCTTCCCAAAATGATGAAATATGGAGTAATGACAGAATCTCTGTAATTTCACATAAATTTCATGAAGCAAAATGACTCAAATTTCTCCAGTGTAATCAAAACGTTGCCTAGGCCTACCTGGGCACTGAAGCACACATGCTATGTGTGTTGTTTTATAGTCTAGTTTGGCTATGGGCCTGTGAAAAATATTCGCCAAAGTAAGTGATAATTTTTTAATGCCAGTTGAAGTAAAATTTAGCTTTTATGAAATATTTCATTTGAATTGCTTCTCGCTTGCATCTTCCATACTTTGCATGCAAACAATCTGCTACTGTATAAGATGACATAAGCACTCACAGGTAGGGCTCGGTGAAACAGAGCACATCAGGGTTGCATAAAAAGATCCCACTATGCCCCCAGTCAATGTTATTAAGGAATTTTACCAGAGCAAATTACTGTGTGACACTCTAAGACAACCCCTAACCCTGTTAAAACATGAGTACTGCACCTTGCAGTTATTCCTCTTTCCAAAGCTATAGAACTGCTAGTGAGGCATCTGACTAATTATCTTCTTATCTGTGTATTTTGGGCTATCTGGGGAAGACCTCAGCAGTGTCAAAGATTCCACGTTTAATGGACTAGGAATGACCATAACAGCTGGTCTGTTCCCAAGTAGTTACAAAAAGTAGGAAAGAAATTATGATTTTTTTTAAAGGAGGTGGGTCTGTGTTTTTACTGGTGCATATAATCACAGAAAAAAGCAAGGGTGTTAAAAAAAAACCTGAAAGTTGAGTAATGATTTGGTAAAATGAATAAAGAGTTTTTCTAAGGAACGTTGGAGAGAGGCAAATGATAATTCAGAGAAGCCCCTGTTTAAATGAACATTTAGTGCCCATTACAACTTTTTGGTAGAGTAGTGGCGCAGTTATGCAAACCACTGTGTCACTGCTGTGCCGAATGTTGCCGCAGCCCAGCCACCAGATTACAACTTTTTTATAGTACTCTGGCAGGTGGGCAGCGTGGGGGTCCCATGGTGGTGTCTCTTTTAACTCAAGCTTCCTGCACGGCATGGACTCGAAAGTCCATGGCATACAGGAACCTGTGTGCATGCACACAGAGGGGCACATGGTATGCCCACCTGTGTGCTTCCACATGTGGTTGAGGCACAGGGTGGCCCTGCAGGGCCCCCTTTGTTTTCTCTCCTCCAAGGTTTACTTGGAAGAAGAACTGGTCATACCGCCCTGGGACCGACAGCTCCGCCAGAGAACCGTCGTTCCCTGGAGTTGGAGCTGTGGTCAGAGGCCGCAATATGCTTGGTGGGACTGCCGTGACCCTGCTAAGCATATTACGAGTTTTCTCTGCTCCAATGTTTACATGCTATTAGGCAGTCAGACCGCCAGTGCGGCGGTGGCTGGATCCGCCAGACTCGTAATACAGCCCTTAATGTTTCATGTTGAATTTCACGATTAAATAGCATTATGCTTTCCATTTTTCAATTTTTTCTGTAATTTGTGAAGCTTACATCTTTTGATTGTTATTGAAAGAAAAAGTTGAATACAATTGTTTTATTTATTGTTTGTTGATCTACAATAATTTTCTGTTAAGTAAGTTACAGAGACGTTGGCCAGAGAACAGCTAAGCCTTTCATCGCATTACATGACCAACTAGGAATCCACTACTATGGAGTATCTAATACCAAGATTCACCTTTAAGGTTGGTCTCTATTCTCTCTGTATAATTAGAGGTAGTAATTTTATAAAGATATTTCATACAAGGTTTTTATTTTGATATCTGGGTCTGGTGGCTCAGTGGGCTAATGAATCCACTGCAGGAGCTTGCGTTCAACCTCGTGGTCACAGGTTTAAATCCCGATGAGTCCACTCAGCCTTTCATCCATCTGAGGTCATTAAAATGAGTACCATTGGGTAAGAATACATATCTGTTGTTCAGCACCAAGATACCCCATTTGGGGTGAACGTGTGCTTTACAAATACATATGTTATATGTCCGAATCCATACAACATCACCTGAAAGTCCTTTGTTTTATGTTGTAGCTCTGTTGCAGGGACAATGAAATATCAATGGGAAAAGAAAATGGTGGCAATTTCTACCTTTATTAAGGGTATCAATTTTAAATAGCTTGTATGTAGTTTCCTCCTACAAAGTGCTAGCCTTCAATTCCTTGTTCAGGTCTGAGTGTCTTATCTGGCATTAAGGTACTCTACCCTCTACAGTCAACTAAATAATACTGCATTTTACATTAAAATAAATATTTAGTAAACACCCGGCTGTACATGTCACAAATGCTGAGGTGTGCTCCATTTTCCCATCTAATAAACGCTCAATAGTTGTCAACCGAGGATGATGGCGTATTAAAAAACAACGATGCATGTGGCAGGAAGATTGACAGAAAACTTTTATTGATTAGTAATATTTCAAACATTAGTTATCATTGTCCTAATGAGGGAGAATATATAAAGGGTTAGTTCTATCCTTTTTGCAGAGCTTTGTTAATCTTCTTAGAGTTAATATAGCTAAATACTAAGCAGATTTTGTCAGACTCCCTCGGAGTTCTGCTTCTTCCAAACTTTTTGAGTTTTTAATGTTGCAGTACTAAAGTGTAGGATAAGGTGAAGACAATTCAGTCCCCCCCATTGACATGGGTTTAATTTAAATTCCACGTTCTCTTCACTCTGCTATCACTGTGACAAATTGAAGCATCTTCCTCTGAAGTTTAGACATTGAAGTAATCTGAGGATAGGTATTCTATTGAAGTTTTGCGCTAAAATATTATTTGAATGGTCCGCTCAAGTGAAAATATCTAACTGGAGTGTTTTATTGATCACCCTCATTAAAGGTACTGCAGCTTGCTTTCAAAACACTGCACATGTGTTTGGATTTGTAGTTTAACACTAAAAAATTACCCAAATGGTCCGCTCAGGTAAAATCTCCACCGGACGTGCTGTTAAATATTTACCTGAATGGTACTGCTCATGTTAAAATTTCACCCTAAAATTTCTTAAAGTGGAGTAATGGTGAAATCTCAAAGAAATTACATAACACAAAATTTCCAAAATTACTCCAAATACAATGGCATAATTAAAATTTCACCCAGGCCTAGTTATGAGGATAACACTGTCATTATTTCATCAAACAAAGCACAAATCATTAAAATGCTCTCACCCTCCCAGACATATATAGGTATTGTCTTTAAAAAAAAAACTAGTAGGGTGTTCTGAACACCTGATTTTTATAGCTGAAATAATTGTTTAAACCCAGTCTTTCGTTATTATTGTCTTGTTCATTGTCTATGCATCCTTGTTTTGTATGGTAATCTATGCAAAATGTGAGCCATAAGTCTCTGAAATAAATAATAATTCAGTAATATGGATATATCGTTAAGTATTTTAAGCAACAAATGAAGTCCCAGAATCCTTTGAGCTGGAACGATGTAGAAACTTTAAGAGATAAATTCAATGCCTTCTTCATTTATTGCATCTGATACATGTGTGTGAACAGTTAAGCCAGCTTTAAATAGTCTTTAAGTGGGAAAATAACTTTGGCTCATCAACTTGCCTGATTGTTTTTTATATTTAGTGCCTCCTACACATTTCTAATTATCTTTGAGAATCTTTTGCAACTCTCAAATATTTGAAATACTCATATAATTCAAGGAGTTGTCCTGGGATGACAGGACGATCACAGTCATGGGACACTGATGCGTGTAAGCAATTACAGAACTGTAATCACACTTAGGGGTCAATTACGATGCGGTGCAGAAAGTCTCCGAACGGGATTCGGATTTGGGGAATCCGATTCGGAACCTATGTTTACAACCGAATCGAACACCTTTCCAGACAACCGATTACGATGCAAGGAAAAAGTTTGGGCTGTCCGAAACGGTTCCGAATGGCATAGGACAGACTAAGTCGTTTGGAGCCAATTCATACAGCTCTATGGACATTGTTTCCAAACGAACGAATAAGATGACCGATTTGGACAGCCGTTCCGATTCGGTTTGCCTGTCACGAAATGGCTGTCAGAATCTGACTTCAGGGGCCTGTAGCCGGACCCCCTTCACATGGAGGCCTCCAGTTTGAGCATGTGGGGTACCCATGGGACACCTCTTTACAACCATGCACTGCCATGCACAGTGTTGTAGGGACAATGGGAGTCCGACCGAATCATATCCGGAAGCATACGGATGCATCGCAATTAGTCGGTCAGACTCGCAGAACCTGATGCTCTCGGAAATGATTCTGGAACCGATTCGGTCAGAAGAGTTTCCTAATGAGATCGTAATCAGCCCCTTAGTTTCCAACTTTGTATGTGCATATGATTATCAAAAGTGCATTTGCACAAGCTAGCTTCTTTATGCTTTTTTCTCAGTAAGGAAATTATAGAAACACCAATGGAAATGGATTTACTCCTGTCCTTTGCAGGAATACGCAAACAAAACAATTGATAGACGGCATGCTGGACAATGCAAACATTCACCCCCAGTCATAAGGATCTGGGTTTAATCCATCATTCTTTTGCTCACCACACCACCTCAGTTTGGACCCAGCCATATGCAAATCAGTCTTGACCCTGTTCCTTGTGGGAACAGTCCAGCCGGAACTGCCAAGCCAGGTCCTCCCTGGACCGGAAAAAAGCATCCTGGGACCGGTTTCAGGGCATCACCCTTCATCAGCCATGCTAGCTGGAATCCAGTGGTGTAGTGAGCACGGGACCCACATATGGGCATACCCTTCCCACTAAGGGCGACAGATGCAAAAGAAACAATTGATAGACGACCTGGCCTGGCAGTTCAGGCTGGACTGTTCCCATGAGGCACAGGGTCAAGACTGATTTGCATATGGCTGGGCTCAAATTGGAATGGCATGGTGAGCAAAAAACGATGGATTTAGGCCCAGATCTCTGTACTGGGTGAAAGTATGACATTGTTCTGCATTCTGTCCATCAATTGCTCTTCTTGCATTTGTCAACCCGAGTGGGACGGGTATGCCCAGACGTGGGCCCCATGCTCTCCATGCCACTGGAATCAAGCCATCCTGGCTAATGAGGGGTGAAACCCCGAAACCGGTCCTAGGATGCTTGTTTCCAGTCCAGGGAGGGCCTGGCATTTCAGGCTGGACTGTTCCCATGAGGCACAGGGTCAAGACTGATTTGCATATGGCCGGGTTCAAACTGGAATGGCATGGTGAGCACAAAATATTGGATTTAGGCCCAGATCTCTGTACTGGGTGAATGTATGACATTGTTCTTCATTCTGTCCATCAATTGCTCTTTTTGCATTTGTCAACCCGAGGGGACGGATATGCCAAGACGAGGGTCCTGTGCTCTCCATGCAACTGGAATCAAGCTATCCTGGCTGATGAGGGGTGAAACCCCGAAACCAGTCCTAGGATGCTTGTTTCCAGTCCAGAGAGGGCCTGGCATTTCGGGCTAGACTGTTCCCATGAGGCACAGGGTCAAGACTGATTTGCATATGGCTGGGTTCAAACTGGAATGGCATGGTGAGCACAAAACAATAAATTTAGGGCTTGATCTCTATACTGGGGTGAATGTATGACATTACTCTGCATTCTGTCCATCAATTGTTGTTTTTGCACTTTGCAATAATACATCTATAACTATTTCAAGGGCGTGTATTTGTCCAATAAATTGTGCTACTTTGTAGATATGCACAAATGATAGGTTGAAATGCTACCCATTGCGATTGTAAGCATCCCCCATCACCATTTGTGTGTTTGACAAAAACTTTCAGTGCCATCCCCATCCTAAAATTCTCACTGCTCATCCAACCCAGAATATGGACCCTACATAATGTTACATCAGGCTGCAGTATTATTCCATGTGAGTAAATAGGTATGTGAATGCAAAGTCATGCTTTGCAAATACAAAGCTGGAGTATTTATTTATTTGAAAAGTTTTATATAGCGCTGGCTAGACCCGGAGTTATCAGAGTGCTTTGCATGAGGACGAGCATTGTTTCAGAGCATAGTTACCAGTTACATAGTTACAAGTTATACAGTTTCAGAGCATAGTTACAAGCTGGAGCGTAGTTACATGTGCTAAAAACATATACGTAAGGGAAAAAGCAGGCAAGGGGAGAGATTCAGGGGAGAGAGGATAGGAGCAGGGGAGGTAGACAAAGAATGAAAGAGCGAATGAGGTGGGGGAGGGTGAAGGAAACACAACCGGGAGACGAGGAAAAACAGTGGTCAACGTCCGGTGTGCTGTGATCCCAGTGGAAATGGTGTCATTCCCACACCTCCGCTGTGTGTGGCTCCCTTAACGCAGGGGACTCTCTCAGAAGGGTCTCTGAGACTCCAGGGCATAAATACTGGATCCCTCCCTAACAAGGGGAGAGGGAGTGCTTTGGCAAGGGGCACTATTCCCACACCTCTGCTGTGTGTGGCTCCCTTGACACTGTGGACTCTCTCAGGTGGCCCATGTTAGGGACACCTTTCCTACATGTCTGCCACTCTTTTGGTGGTGGGTTCAAAGCCATGAACAGGGCAGTGGATATGTAGGTTGTAATATGCTCTGCAGTGCCTGCATTGGCACCATCAGCATATTGAGACCAGTTACAGACTCCCGGCGCAGCAGCATCTCTGATCCCCGCAGAGTCGGCGGTCTTAAGGCAGTCCAACTGCCACACACAGAATACTGCAGGCGGACCCACAGTGGTGTCAGTGGTGGGCCCTATAGCTGTTCCCTTTCTATAATCTACAGCCTTGAGAAGAGGACAATGATGGTCCTTTCTAATTGCATATCCAACTATAGCAAGAGCAGCCCAGTCTTAATCTCCATTATGAACTGTATGGAGACTACAACTTGTAGACATTATAGAGGTTTTTTTAACAGATAATACACTTGCTGCATTTGTAAAATGGCTAAGGTTTAAGATCAAGCCCTGAAAGTACATGAATTGATGTTAATCATTTATTTAGTTAACATCTCACAGTAAATGTACTTTTTCTAAAGACATTCAGAGAACTTTTTAATGCTGAGTTCTTATATGAACAGATTAATCTTCCTATGGTACACTTTTGAACTAATATGGTTAGCCCATTGATGGAGGTAGCTGCAAGGATAATCCTGTTTAGTTCTCAATTGAGGCATTATCAGAGATAGTGGGCAGTGACCTTTTTCTTTTCCTTATATTCCTTTGATCGAAATACTTTTAAGTTCAGGAGAGGTTTGATTCCACCACTCCTCTTCAGTGTATCAGTAAATTATTTGAGGCCCCAAATGCCAGGTTACACCACGTTTCCACTCCCTCACCACTCCCTCACCCGCTCAAAATGGGAAATCACATCCTTGGTAGCACATTGAAGATGAACCAATGCATCCTCAAAACATTGTTGCCACCCTGCACCAAATTTCTGATTTACTTAACTCCTCCAAGCATGTTATATCTACTGTTAACTCTTAATCTTATGATTTAGCTGACACCCAACTTCTGTAATTACTAAAAAGCAGTGTCTGGAAATTCTTCATGTTTCTAATAAGCTTCATGGTTGGGGCTAGGATTGTACAGTGTTTAAAGCTTAAATAGCAATTTCCAGAACGGCAAATTACCAAGCAGTTTCCACTATTTCACTTTAGTTAGAATTGTCATGGAAAGCTGGGTTGATAGTTTATAAATGTGCTTCAGTGAAAATAAGGAAGTAGCCAGAAAGTCCCTATGAACAGGAGACCCAATGGTGTCCACTGGACTCCCTCTGCCATGTTTTTAGAATTAATCCTTTGGTCACTAAAACTGATGGATAAAAATGAGTTATGCAGTGTGCACACTTGCAGCAATCTTGCAATAACCATCCCTATATTTTCCAATTTGGTGCAAACTAAACTAAACAGATGTCAAAGAATTCAGGTGAGGATGAAACAACAGTATAAGAAACAATCGTAGTTACTTCATTAACACTAGAAATAATTCTGGTAGTTACTTGAACAACAACTTCAAACACATTCATTGTTAGATTTGGCACAGATCAGATTGTATTTGAGAAGCATTCTTTTTAGAAGATTTTGAAGATTGCTGTATCTCTTTAAGCAAAATATAAATATACTTTTACCGGAAAGCATGATTCCATCTTAATTCTTATCTCAGTGTGAAATGCAGACTGTTATTTAGAGGTTTGTAATATATACAGAGAATATTCTTTAAACTGGCCACCTCACGAAAAGTTAAATAGATGGTTCCCTTTAGAATTCAATAAAGCAGTATAATATTTTGACTAATAACACCTAGATCTTGCTTTAAAAATCGGGATTGAACATATTGACAATGATCAGTCAAAAATAGGGATTGTTGTTTTTTATGGTTGACAGGCATATCAAGAAGGTCAGACCATTTGCAGGGCTCGGTGCTATGAAAGAGACCCATATCAAGCAGAAGATTGAGCATTATGACTCAGAAACTGTATGTGGGAATTGTAAAGTACTGTGGTAGAATCTTATAGGGCCATATATATGAAATTCTCAAATAGCAATTTTTTGTGAATCGCTATTTGAGAATCGCAAAACCCTATGTATATAGGATTTGCAATAAATTGTGCGAATACTACATATTCCTTAATTGCGAATCGCAAATGCGATTCGCAATTAAGGAATACCTCCTCCCTCCATCCCTATGGGCTAGAGGCCCATAGGGATGAATGGGAAGAAATTCTAAATTTGCGATTCCCAATTAGAGAATCGCAAATTGTGAATGCAATTTCAAGGGTGCCAGGGTGTCAAAAGGACACCCTGTTGCACCCCTGAAATGAGCATGGGTGCAGATGTGGCACACATACATGCACTAAGGGCATGTATGTGAGTCACATGGCACTTTGAAAAATGCATAAAAGTGCATTTTCCAAAGAAATCGCAAATTACCACCCACTTGAAGTTGGTGGTAATTTGCGATTCCTTAAGTCCAAATTGCACTTTTTCTGTGCTTTTTACATTGCATTTAAGGAATCGCAGTTTGCGATTCCTTAAATGCAATCGCAAAATAGGGAATCGTAAAATTTGCAATTCCTTATTTTGCGAGGGGTGGTTTGTGTCATACATATGACACTGCTGTTTTGCGATCGCAAAATTGCCTTCATACATATGGCCCATAGTCATTTAACTGAGGGCTTAACATCCTATGTGATAGGCAGGTTATCACTACTTGCCCATGTTTCTTTGCACTGATTCTGGTGGAATATAGATAACAGTTCTAGCTCAATCAGTGTTGCATTTAAATGTTTGCAAAGCAAAGAGCCCGACGTGAATAAGATGTCTAACTCCAGGTCTGAGATGAGGTCATAAGCTATTGTCTACCGCTGATCACACATTCAATAGGAAACTTTCAGACAGAATTTAGAAGTCAAGACAGCAATACAGATAGCCTCTGTTTAAGAGGAAGCAAGTGACACAAATTATCAAATTTGGGAGTCAGAATTGACTCCTTAATAAGAGTCTGATTCAAAAGTACCTCATAGTTAAAGTCTATAAGATATTTCCAAAATTATACACCAATATTTGAAAAAATGGTCTGACTTTTCTGAAATTCTGAAAAACAGTCTGCAAGTGTTCTCAAATCTGTAACCATCCACATATGGAAATGATACAGGTCTGCCTTTCAGAGTGCGAAAAAAAGCAATAGTGCATCTCTTCTTTGACTTTTCTTCTAACAGGGAGTTTATATTTTTTGATGTGCAGAAACCACTTTCTCTGCCTTTTTACATGATTTAGGAGTTGGAGAGCATATTCTGGGTGGGAAAAATGGACATATTCTGTGAATACTAACAAATATGCAAGTTTGTGGGTGTTTATAAAGTTTTTAAATGTAGACTCACACCAATATGTCAAAAAGAGATAATTTGTTGATGCAGAAAAGCTGTGTGATTCAGTTCCAGTTGTGAGGAGTGAGTTCGACAAATATTTGTGAGAGTTGGGTCCTATTTTAAAAATGAGAAGAAAAAGCAAAAATACAAGAATTTGTCTACATTTCCATGGGAATGGCTGGGTAAAGGGAATTCAATTCTTACGTATTTTGTAATCCTGATAAAGATCCAGCCAGATGTCAAACAAGCCTCCTTTAATTACTTAAACAACTCTGTGTCATTACAAAACTCTGAGACAGAGGAGAAGATGCATATTACATTCAAATGTTTGTCATTGGCAGGTTCCATCACAGTTCTTTAGTTCATCAAAGTTATCAATTTTCCATATTTTGTGGATGGTAACCAGTAGGTAAATTTTGCATGTTGAACGGATTTATGTCAATATTACAAAATGTTATTTCCATATGAATTACAATATCTTAGGGAAGAGGAAAAATAAGAGATGCTCATTAAATTGCTGCAAAATATTTTAACCTGGCTTCTTTTCTCCATCCCTCCCTCTCTCTCTCTCTTAGGGGCATATCAACAACAACCGGCGATAATTATCGCTCAGCGCTCTTAGCGTGAGGATAATTATCGCCGGCTAGCGTGAATTTTTATCGCTGAGATAGCGTGCTATTAGCAACGCTTATCTCAATAGCGATAAAAATCTACACGCTAACAGGCTAACGTGAGATTATCGCTGGAAACCCAGCGATAATCTCACGTTACCTTGTTGATAGGGACAGGCAAATTTAGCCATGATATCCTCCTTCCATAGGATATCATGGCTAAGTCTGAAAATTAGCAGACGTAAAAAAGCAGCGTTAACCGCGGTTAGCGCTGCTTTTTTTGTCTCTAACAGGGTTAGCGACATTCTTGATAATAGGAGAAATGTCGCTTAGCGACATTTCTCCTATTATTTTACTCTGGAACGCCCCCTGTGCATCTCATTAGAGATGCAAGGGGAAGCGTAGAGTAAAAGGGTGCTAACATGTAAATTTGCATGTTAGCACCATGTTGTTGATAGGGCGCTAGTTTTATCTCTGCTTTTTTGGCTTTTAAAGCCAAAAAAGCAGAGATGAAGCCCTTGTTGATATGCCCCATACTTTGTCATTCTCTCTTTATCTTTCTTAAGCTGTACAAGAATGCAGCTTTGAAGGGAGGATGCCTATGGATCCATTAAGTCTTTAAACCTAAAATGGTTACTGTTTTTCCTACAATAAGGCATCGTTTTCCACACAAACCCCTTATTAAGAGTAAGCAAGAGATTTTAACATTATTTCCTAACCATTTATTTATCATTACTAGGGCACTCACTATATAATTCAGTTGGCAGTGATATAACGTCATTACAATTATTTGGGACTAAAAGTAGGAATCTGCTTTAACATGCTGAATCATGCATATTCTTCTACTGTAATACACTCACACACTTTGCCTGCTTGCAGCAGGTGAAATCTCCAGGTGGAATACCACTTATCAGAGGTGTTTCCGGCTGGGAGCATGCATTACGGCCGGTTTAGGGTCGTAATGCAAGCTCCCATAGTGGAATATAGGAATGTGACCAAACAGTGTTCAATCACATCCTGATGAGGTGGTCGGGACCGCCGAGCGGGTGTCGTTCGGTCCCATGACCGAGTCGGTGTTGGGCAGAAGTGATTCTGCCTGACATCATAATAAGCCCATTAGAGTTTCAGGCAAAACCGTTTTGGTGCCGTTTTTGTCTCTTGCCTTTTCCTGAAGTGGATCAAGTCAGCTTGGATAAAGTTGTAAGATTCTCCCCACAGCCTGCACAAGAACACACAGTATTTCCAGTAGCATACCACTTGAATGTAAAGTTCCTACTCATTAAGATCGACGTCTTGTTCCACGTTCTTCTCAACTTTCAGACACCCAGGGCCCAAGAGACAAAATAATTTGTAAACAGGAGACTTATACTCAAATGTTCCAAATCTTCATTTTAGCAAACCTCTTTCCTAAGGTCTAAGGGAAGGTCATTAAGGTTGAAGGTCGGAGTTCTGAAAGCATTGCCAGCTATTATCTATCAGCCGAAGCAAAACTTCTTAGTCATCACTAGCAGGGAAGACCTACCCTTCTCCAGTCCCAGGTTTGTGATAACATCTTCTGGATTGTGCAAGGGTTCTTGAAAGATGTAAACTAGTTTATCATATGTAGGTGCCAGTAAACCTAGGCTACAAATCACTAAAGTCTTCATACTCCCTTCTCTTTGACAGTATGGGGTTTTTCCTGTTTTACACGAGTGCCTTATGGCAGCGGAAATGTACCAAAATGTATTGCAATAAATGTCCAATGTACTTGTGGTCTTTCCAGGGGCGGCTCTGCTAAGGCGAAGGAGCATCGCCCCACTGGTCTCAGAGCAGGAAAAATGAAAAATAAAATGATAATAATGTAGTTATTATCCTTTTAATATGTGTAGGTTCAGGGCTGGGTTAGGGTGCGGTGGGGCTGGTGGCACAGGGGGAGGAGCGTTTTGGGCACACTAAGTTCACATGACCGCTAGGCCTGCCATTTGGGACCGGCCAAACAGTCATGCGCATTTAGCTTGTTGCCCACCAGGCTGCATTACACAGCCCAGAGGGGAAAATGCACAGGCTTCCTGTCCCCGTCTGAGCGGCGAACCATGTCGCTCAGATCAATCACAATGCTGAATTATAGTGTTGTGATTGGCTTAGGGGAGCCTGGGAGTCCGGGTGCTTCCTGCTGCTTCCTGGTTCTGGGTCGAAGCAACGGAGTAGAGACGGCGGCCAGCGGCTCCGACGACGGAGGTGTTTTCTATTTTTTCTATTTTGTTCCCCCCTAACCCTACCCCACCACCCCTGTTCCCTGGCAGCCGTTACTGGGTCTTTCCTATCAGGCTTAAGTTCTCACCAAACCCAAGGGTAACCGCCTGGATTACTAAGTGATTTAGCTACTCTCAACAATAAACACATTTCAGTATCTTTGAGTAACACCACCAGGAGGGCTTACCACAGAAAAAGGAATTGGAGCGACTCTGCAAGGAACTCATGGCTGAGAGAGTAAGATGATGTGAACTGATTTTTAAATTTGCACGAGGTAACTAGATGTATTGCAGCCCAAATGTCTGCCATCTTTGTATTCTACTGCCTGGAAGGAAGAAACATAAAATAGTGATCCTTCATATATGTTAAACTTTGCATCCTAACTGCCTTACCACACACCCACATAACATGAGGTGAACATGGTGGCCACTGCTGTTTCAGCAATAATGCAAACTAGCAGGCCGTCCTCTTGTTAACAGGGCTGCATTGGGAGAGAGAATTAGTTACTATAATAACAGTGTAGATGACACTTAGGCCGGGTCAGCATTTCACATAAGTATGCAGAGGTCAAAATAAAAATACAGGGGTTTAAAATAGGAACACGATAGACGGACTAACGTTCTCACAGTTTCAATTCCACGTTTTTTTAAAAATATCTAAAGTAATATGATAAACAGTATTCTAGACTTTAGGGCAGTAGAAAAATCGTGTGAGTATATGAGTATAGAAAACACCATGGGAAAAAAAGAAACATTGCCGCCATGACAGATGGATTCAATGTTCATACGGTATCGTGATAGGCCAGACCAACTATGAGAATGAAATACAAATTATTCAGAGCCATGATGCATGTTGGTGTTTCAGTAGTGTCAGTGAGTCAGCAGTTGGCTTTGCTGGATAAGTGATTAAGTTCGAATGATGTAAGGAATTAAACAGAAGAGATTCGTTTAAAGCTGAGTGGTCACTTTAATCAGTTCCTGGGCACGGCTGCGGTATTTACGGTAAATGCACTGGGTAGGTACACAGTGTGTTCAAATCAATGAGTTCTTAATTAATCTCATGTCATGTTTTAGGTGCCAAGTACTGAAGGGAAGATTTATAAAGGCTGGGCTGATTAAATACCTAATGCAGTTAAAACCAATACAGTATGAGGCAAGCATCACTCGGTTTCACTCACCCTGATCTGGAGGCCAGGCCCCTGCCAGACAAGTGATCTGTATTGAGGATGCATCTGTTTCCCCTGGAGACAAGAGGTGTTCATCTATTCCTGTTTACAACGCATTTCATACACAGAAGTGGACAGACATAAATCACCTCCATCGGAAGCTGCATAAAGCAGTCGGTGGTTTTTACTTTTTAATATAACCATCTGACGCGCTTGCATTCCTCAAGCACCCCTGTGCATCAATGACGGTTTTGAAGACACAAATAACCACCACCAAACACAGGGGGAAATATGTACGAGGATGGGGAGGAGAGAGGCGTTACCCTCCTTGGCTTAACGACACGCTCCGCAAGGCAAGGCTGCACCATATTTACAAGAATGTGGTGCAGCATTGCATTTCCCCCTGCGATGGCACTAAGTTTAACAACTTAGCGCCAACGCAGGTACCCTTGTACCAGAGTGCAAGGGTGTCTGCGTGCAGGGGAGGATTGTTGATGTGTAGGAAGGTGTCCCTTCCTGCACATAAACAATCCTAGAATGCCATTCTGTCCCTTTCATGTGTGCTGCTTCATGCAGCACACATGAAAATGACAAAAAAAATAATAATTTCAGCTTGTTTATGTACAGGAAGGGACACCTTCCTATACATAAACAAACAATGGCATTTTGCTTTTTCCATATGTGCTGCACAAGACAGCACACATGGAAAAAGCAAAAACAAGGAGAAATAATGCATTTCTCCTCGTTTTGCCATCTTAAAACCACTTTTTACCTGGTCTTAATTTTGGCGTTGCCTCCTATGTACGCCACTCTTGTACATAGGGGGCAGCGTCAAAATGAATGAGTGTTGCGGTGGAACGGTTACCGCAACACCCACAGCCCACCCCTTCCACGCTAAACACAGCGTGAAAGGGGGCCTTATCTACAAGGCAGTGTTAAGCCATGTTAAGTGGCTTAACGCTGGCTTGTACATCACACCACAACATCAGTATAGGTGACGTTGTGGTGGTGATAGGGGTTTGTAGATATGCCTCACAATTATCATAGTCATGTCTGCTATGGACAACAACAACACAACTAATGTAATTGGTTGTCACAAACTTGGCTTCCTGTGTTTTATTTAGAACATTGAGTTAATAATGTCCAGGCTTCATTACTTTGACATAATGAAGTATATAGCACAACAGTATTGTTACTATATCTGCAATGGAATAGTATGTCATAGTTGGATAATGTGGCTATACAATTAATTCCAAGAAATGCACTGGAGCTGGACTTGCCTCACATGTATAGTAACTCCTGATCAGTTACGCAGCAATTGAATATTAATTTGTACTGCAGATTTGACTAAATTATGTAGCAAGAAAAAGCAAATTAGGTAGCAGAATGTTGCAAATTCAGTAGCATTATCATATCACAATGTTGTCATGTCTACACATATTTGTGGTATCTGTTCAAAGGGTTCAGCTCAATAGTTCTAATTTAACACCGGAGTAGAGTTAACAACAACTGAATAGTGACCAAGCAACGTTTGCAAAGGAGCTGCCATTGTGCATCACCACATGTGGCATTTTTTTCAATGATTTGTGATATATGTGATTTATAGACATTTTTCATTGATATGTGAAGTTTATATAGCATGTGGTGGATTTTGTGGTAATGGTGATGAATCCATTGTTGTGTAGAAAAAAACTGTGACCACACCACAGAAACACGGCTTATGTCACTGGCCCAGCTCATGGTGAATTTAACAACAGCAAAAATAAGCGGCTCATTAGCAGCTGTACAAAAAGTAACAAAGACGGTTACAAAGAGGGTATATAACTTGATATAGACATAGCCATGAACACTCCAAGACTCCCTTTGAAAAAGGACAGAAATTGTTTAGCTCTGTGCAGCCAAGTCTGCCGGGATGTTGTAGGATTACAGATTGGTGCCCTCTATGTCAAATTGATCATGGGGTTTACCTGTAACAGTATTTTAAAAAAAAAAAATGTATTATTCATTTTCATTTTAAACAGTACAAGCTTTCTCCAAAGGAGTATATCAGACTATATGTACATGTTTCTATGATCTGTACTATGGTGTATAACTTTCGATAGAATCATCCATACACACATCTGCAACAAGTTGTTTGAGCTGATAGCATGAACAAGGAGATTAACAAACCCATTTGAGTATGGAGGAGCAACATTTCTGGAATCTTATGCACAGTTGTGTCATTCTTGGGTGGAATTCTGTGAGACTGTGGGAGCAGTGTGGTCTATTATACCATAAACAGATATAATTTGGGGGCATATTATCAAGCCAGGCGATAAAATTATCGCCGCTTTAGCAGCAGAAAACTGCCGCTGAAACGGCGATAATGAGCTTGATAATATGCTCTATGGAATTCCAATTGAAGCCCATGTTAGATTTCCTTCACATCTAACATGGGCTTCAATTGGAATTCCATAGAGCATATTATCAAGCCCATTATCGCCGTTTTAGCGGCCGTTTTCTGCCGCTAAAGCGGCGATAATTTTATCTCCTGGCTTGATAATATGCCCCTTAGTGAGCTGTGGGTGAGATCTACTGGTTGGTATCTGTCAACGGTATAGCCCTTTTCGTTTCTTTTTCTGTGAAGTCGACTATGACTGCCAACCATTGATCCGCCAAGGGTTTGGGTTACCTATAATAGTATAAAGAGCTTTATACATTCATATTATTGTATTTGTGATATGACTAGGGGATTGGTTACCCTGCAGGAGGATTTCATGGTAAGGTTTTCAGGGGGAGCACATATTTAAAAATGATAGACTATCAGGTTAAACTAACCTTGTGCACGGAATTCAACAGAAGTGATGTTCCCTTCCAAATCTCAAACTTATTAGTTTGTGGCCTGTTCTGAACTGTTGGGGTGGAGGCCTACACGAGTCATGAAAAAATGTGTGTACCACAGTCATCCATCAATAAGACACACTGACTTGTTTCTAGTATTTCTTTACATTTCAGTTTCATATTTCCAAGGTTTGAGAACTTGGGTTACTGATTGAGGGGTTCGAACACTTTCTCAACCAGCAACCACAATCCAGGGTGAAGTCACAAGCAAAACCCAAATTAACCTATGCCCAACCCTTAGGTAGCTTGGCACAAGGCAGTCAGCCTTAACTTTGAGGAAATGTGTAAAGCATTTCTGCAGCACTTCAAACAGTAATAAAGTGAAAACATAACACAAGAAGTATTCCGAACCAAATTTGAACAAATTGTAATATATAAAACAAGATTAAAATGACGAAAAAATATTAATCAGTCGAATCAGAGATATGCAATATTAACGATTTCAGTGGATATAGTCCAAAAAGCAAAAAGTGGCAACTTTGGACATCTGGTTGCGCTAAGGGCTACAGAGCCCACGTATTTCTGCTGATCACAGTACCTTAATCCTGGTTACAAAAAGATGTGGAGTCCTGCATAGAGGTTATGTCTTGCAGGAGAGGTGATGCGAGGTCTGGGCAAGGGGATGCATTGAGCAGCTGTGGTTCTGGTGAGCTGCAATGGGTAATGTGATGTCCTTACATGGAGATGCGTTGTGCAGCAGCATTTCTAATGAGCTGAATTGGGTGATGTGATGCCTGTTCATGGAGATGCATCGTGCAGCAGCGGTTCCAATAAGCTGTGATGGGCAATGCCAAGTCCTTGCATCGAGGAAGTTCTCGCAGAAGCAGTGATGTGTCATTCTGCAGGGGGTTGCGCCACAAAGCAAAGGAGATCTGTTGGTTCTGCTGGGTCACGGACAGGGATGGCACCTTCTGGCCCACTTCTAAGGGTCCAGGACTGGGATGGCACCACTTGGCAGGGCAGGACTCACAGCTGACAGAGTCCAGGTGCAGGTTACAAGAGACTAGTCCTTGGAGTCACTATGGTGGTCCTGGGTGTAAGATGCAGGTCCAGCCCTCCTCACCCAGGTAGGAGGGCAGCAGGGCAGCAGTCTAGCAAGGCAGCAGTCCAACAGGGCATCCGTCCTGCAAGTGCTGCAAGTCCACTAGTAGCATTTAATTTAAAGACCCTGGGCACATGCAGTACCACTTTACTAGTGACTTACAAGTAGATTAAATATGCCAATTGGGTGTAAGCCAATTCTTCCATGTTTACAGGAGGGAGCATTAGCACTGGTTAGCAGTGGTAAAGTGCTCGGAGTCCCAAAGGCCGAAAAAAACGGGTTCAGAAAATAGGAGGGTAATGGCAAAACGTTTGGGGATAACCCTGCGTAGAGAGGGTCAAGTCCAACATCAGGTGTACACTTTGTGTGGCTCTTTAGACATACACCACTCCCACCAGTGATCACATATATAGTATATAAGGACAAGACATAGAATCAGGAAATGGGATGAGAGAAAACGGAAACAAAGTACTCCACAATTTCTGCCTCATCACTTGGCTGATCAATGAGATTTGCAGTATTTAGTTAATCCCTACAAGTCAAAGGGATCTCTGACATAATATTGATACATACAATATTGAAACACAAAATATCGCAAAATAAATAATGTTAACAAAATTATTGCCTTTCTATAAATATCATTGCTAAAAATACCGATCCTTACTTATATTGAAAACAAAAATATGGGGAAACAAATATTTTCACCTTTAAATAAACATATGATATGTCAAAAATATTGCCGCACACAATATCGACTACGATAATATCACCTAAATATTTACATTTTCCTTAATAAAAATAAACTAATTTCTATATTAAACAAATAATTACAATAAACATCAAACAATATATACACGTTTAAATACAAAAAATATTACATCCCTAAAATAATTCTAATTCATTCCAATAATATGTATAATTAAATACATAAACATGTAAACAAATATAATTATCACATAAACTGAAAACATTTATACAGCAATCGAAATATTTATATATATATATATTTATATATCACCCAGAATTAGCCAAGAAGCTTGAGGCCGCACACGTAGCAGGTGAGGAAACAACCTTTATTCACGAACATGCTAACGCTTTGTAACGCCTTTTCATAGTCCTGGCCTGACGCGTTTCGAAGCCGTTTTCGCTTCTCTTCCCTGGAGCTAACAGCAATTACAAACACGCAGGGGAGGCGTGGTCAAAGCCTATAATTACTTTCCGCTGTCACGGCCTCTGAAGAGAAGCGAAAACGGCTTCGAAACGCGTCAGGCCAGGACTATGAAAAGGCGTTACAAAGCGTCAGCATGTTCGTGAATAAAGGTTGTTTCCTTACCTGCTACGTGTGCGGCCTCAAGCTTCTTGGCTAATTCTGGGTGATGTAATATGCGGCGTTGCCAGGCCGCAGAGGGATCGCACCACTCTAATCCAGGGAGTGTCCATGAGGGGGGCAACATCCTCCTTCGTACGAGCGCAACGGGAGAACTAATTAATGCTGAGCAAGTAACAGCGGGGCTCAATGGAGGGCCATAGAACTTGTCCTAAAGTTGTGTGCAGCGGACAGAACTCACTGTGAGGATTGAAATGGGCGTGATGAAAACCACAAATCCCAGCGTGCAGTAAAAACGGAGAAAACATCCCTGGAGCTAACAGCAATTACAAACACGCAGGGGAGGCGTGGTCAAAGCCTATAATTACTTTCCGCTGTCACGGCCTCTGAAGAGAAGCGAAAACGGCTTCGAAACGCGTCAGGCCAGGACTATGAAAAGGCGTTACAAAGCGTCAGCATGTTCGTGAATAAAGGTTGTTTCCTTACCTGCTACGTGTGCGGCCTCAAGCTTCTTGGCTAATTCTGGGTGATGTATAATGCGGCGTTGCCAGGCCGCAGAGGGATCGCACCACTCTAATCCAGGGAGTGTCCATGAGGGGGGCAACATCCTCCTTCGTACGAGCGCAGCGGGAGAACTAATTAATGCTGAGCAAGTAACAGCGGGGCTCAATGGAGGGCCATAGAACTTGTCCTAAAGTTGTGTGCAGCGGACAGAACTCACTGTGAGGATTGAAATGGGCGTGATGAAAACCACAAATCCCAGCGTGCAGTAAAAACGGAGAAAACATCCCTGGAGCTAACAGCAATTAGAAACACGCAGGGGGGGCGTGGTCAAAGCCTATAATTACTTTCCGCTGTCACGGCCTCTGAAGAGAAGCGAAAACGGCTTCGAAACGCGTCAGGCCAGGACTATGAAAAGGCGTTACAAAGCGTCAGCATGTTCGTGAATAAAGGTTGTTTCCTTACCTGCTACATGTGCGGCCTCAAGCTTCTTGGCTAATTCTGGGTGATGTATAATGCGGCGTTGCCAGGCCGCAGAGGGATCGCACCACTCTAATCCAGGGAGTGTACATGAGGGGGGCAACATCCTCCTTCGTACGAGCGCAGCGGGAGAACTAATTAATGCTGAACAAGTAACAGCGGGGCTCAATGGAGGGCCATAGAACTTGTCCTAAAGTTGTGTGCAGCGGACAGAACTCACTGTGAGGATTGAAATGGGCGTGATGAAAACCACAAATCCCAGCGTGCAGTAAAAACGGAGAAAACATCCCTGGAGCTAACAGCAATTACAAACACGCAGGGGAGGCGTGGTCAAAGCCTATAATTACTTTCCGCTGTCACGGCCTCTGAAGAGAAGCGAAAACGGCTTCGAAACGCGTCAGGCCAGGACTATGAAAAGGCGTTACAAAGCGTCAGCATGTTCGTGAATAAAGGTTGTTTCCTTACCTGCTACGTGTGCGGCCTCAAGCTTCTTGGCTAATTCTGGGTGATGTATAATGCGGCGTTGCCAGGCCGCAGAGGGATCGCACCACTCTAATCCAGGGAGTGTACATGAGGGGGGCAACATCCTCCTTCGTACGAGCGCAGCGGGAGAACTAATTAATGCTGAACAAGTAACAGCGGGGCTCAATGGAGGGCCATAGAACTTGTCCTAAAGTTGTGTGCAGCGGACAGAACTCACTGTGAGGATTGAAATGGGCGTGATGAAAACCACAAATCCCAGCGTGCAGTAAAAACGGAGAAAACATCCCTGGAGCTAACAGCAATTACAAACACGCAGGGGAGGCGTGGTCACAGCCTATAATTACTTTCCGCTGTCACGGCCTCTGAAGAGAAGCGAAAACGGCTTTGAAACGCGTCAGGCCAGGACTATGAAAAGGCGTTACAAAGCGTCAGCATGTTCGTGAATAAAGGTTGTTTCCTTACCTGCTACGTGTGCGGCCTCAAGCTTCTTGGCTAATTCTGGGTGATGTATAATGCGGCGTTGCCAGGCTGCAGAGGGATCGCACCACTCTAATCCAGGGAGTGTCCATGAGGGGGGCAACATCCTCCTTCGTACGAGCGCAGCGGGAGAACTAATTAATGCTGAGCAAGTAACAGCGGGGCTCAATGGAGGGCCATAGAACTTGTCCTAAAGTTGTGTGCAGCGGACAGAACTCACTGTGAGGATTGAAATGGGCGTGATGAAAACCACAAATCCCAGCGTGCAGTAAAAACGGAGAAAACATCCCTGGAGCTAACAGCAATTACAAACACGCAGGGGAGGCGTGGTCAAAGCCTATAATTACTTTCCGCTGTCACGGCCTCTGAAGAGAAGCGAAAACGGCTTCGAAACGCGTCAGGCCAGGACTATGAAAAGGCGTTACAAAGCGTCAGCATGTTCGTGAATAAAGGTTGTTTCCTTACCTGCTACGTGTGCGGCCTCAAGCTTCTTGGCTAATTCTGGGTGATGTATAATGCGGCGTTGCCAGGCCGCAGAGGGATCGCACCACTCTAATCCAGGGAGTGTCCATGAGGGGGGCAACATCCTCCTTCGTACGAGCGCAGCGGGAGAACTAATTAATGCTGAGCAAGTAACAGCGGGGCTCAATGGAGGGCCATGGAACTTGTCCTAAAGTTGTGTGCAGCGGACAGAACTCACTGTGAGGATTGAAATGGGCGTGATGAAAACCACAAATCCCAGCGTGCAGTAAAAACGGAGAAAACATCCCTGGAGCTAACAGCAATTACAAACACGCAGGGGAGGTGTGGTCAAAGCCTATAATTACTTTCCGCTGTCACGGCCTCTGAAGAGAAGCGAAAACGGCTTCGAAACGCGTCAGGCCAGGACTATGAAAAGGCGTTACAAAGCGTCAGCATGTTCGTGAATAAAGGTTGTTTCCTTACCTGCTACGTGTGCGGCCTCAAGCTTCTTGGCTAATTCTGGTGATGTATAATGCGGCGTTGCCAGGCCGCAGAGGGATCGCACCACTCTAATCCAGGGAGTGTCCATGAGGGGGGCAACATCCTCCTTCGTACGAGCGCAGCGGGAGAACTAATTAATGCTGAGCAAGTAACAGCGGGGCTCAATGGAGGGCCATAGAACTTGTCCTAAAGTTGTGTGCAGCGGACAGAACTCACTGTGAGGATTGAAATGGGCGTGATGAAAACCACAAATCCCAGCGTGCAGTAAAAACGGAGAAAACATCCCTGGAGCTAACAGCAATTACAAACACGCAGGGGAGGCGTGGTCAAAGCCTATAATTACTTTCCGCTGTCACGGCCTCTGAAGAGAAGCGAAAACGGCTTCGAAACGCGTCAGGCCAGGACTATGAAAAGGCGTTACAAAGCGTCAGCATGTTCGTGAATAAAGGTTGTTTCCTTACCTGCTACATGTGCGGCCTCAAGCTTCTTGGCTAATTCTGGGTGATGTATAATGCGGCGTTGCCAGGCCGCAGAGGGATCGCACCACTCTAATCCAGGGAGTGTCCATGAGGGGGGCAACATCCTCTTTCGTACGAGCGCAGCGGGAGAACTAATTAATGCTGAGCAAGTAACAGCGGGGCTCTATGGAGGGCCATAGAACTTGTCCTAAAGTTGTGTGCAGCGGACAGAACTCACTGTGAGGATTGAAATGGGCGTGATGAAAACCACAAATCCCAGCGTGCAGTAAAAACGGAGAAAACATCCCTGGAGCTAACAGCAATTACAAACACGCAGGGGAGGCGTGGTCAAAGCCTATAATTACTTTCCGCTGTCACGGCCTCTGAAGAGAAGCGAAAACGGCTTCGAAACGCGTCAGGCCAGGACTATGAAAAGGCGTTACAAAGCGTCAGCATGTTCGTGAATAAAGGTTGTTTCCTTACCTGCTACGTGTGCGGCCTCAAGCTTCTTGGCTAATTCTGGGTGATGTATAATGCGGCGTTGCCAGGCCGCAGAGGGATCGCACCACTCTAATCCAGGGAGTGTCCATGAGGGGGGCAACATCCTCCTTCGTACGAGCGCAGCGGGAGAACTAATTAATGCTGAGCAAGTAACAGCGGGGCTCAATGGAGGGCCATGGAACTTGTCCTAAAGTTGTGTGCAGCGGACAGAACTCACTGTGAGGATTGAAATGGGCGTGATGAAAACCACAAATCCCAGCGTGCAGTAAAAACGGAGAAAACATCCCTGGAGCTAACAGCAATTACAAACACGCAGGGGAGGCGTGGTCAAAGCCTATAATTACTTTCCGCTGTCACGGCCTCTGAAGAGAAGCGAAAACGGCTTCGAAACGCGTCAGGCCAGGACTATGAAAAGGCGTTACAAAGCGTCAGCATGTTCGTGAATAAAGGTTGTTTCCTTACCTGCTACGTGTGCGGCCTCAAGCTTCTTGGCTAATTCTGGTGATGTTTAATGCGGCGTTGCCAGGCCACAGAGGGATCGCACCACTCTAATCCAGGGAGTGTCCATGAGGGGGGCAACATCCTCCTTCGTACGAGCGCAGCGGGAGAACTAATTAATGCTGAGCAAGTAACAGCGGGGCTCAATGGAGGGCCATAGAACTTGTCCTAAAGTTGTGTGCAGCGGACAGAACTCACTGTGAGGATTGAAATGGGCGTGATGAAAACCACAAATCCCAGCGTGCAGTAAAAACGGAGAAAACATCCCTGGAGCTAACAGCAATTACAAACACGCAGGGGAGGCGTGGTCAAAGCCTATAATTACTTTCCGCTGTCACGGCCTCTGAAGAGAAGCGAAAACGGCTTCGAAACGCGTCAGGCCAGGACTATGAAAAGGCGTTACAAAGCGTCAGCATGTTCGTGAATAAAGGTTGTTTCCTTACCTGCTACATGTGCGGCCTCAAGCTTCTTGGCTAATTCTGGGTGATGTATAATGCGGCGTTGCCAGGCCGCAGAGGGATCGCACCACTCTAATCCAGGGAGTGTCCATGAGGGGGGCAACATCCTCTTTCGTACGAGCGCAGCGGGAGAACTAATTAATGCTGAGCAAGTAACAGCGGGGCTCAATGGAGGGCCATAGAACTTGTCCTAAAGTTGTGTGCAGCGGACAGAACTCACTGTGAGGATTGAAATGGGCGTGATGAAAACCACAAATCCCAGCGTGCAGTAAAAACGGAGAAAACATCCCTGGAGCTAACAGCAATTACAAACACGCAGGGGAGGCGTGGTCAAAGCCTATAATTACTTTCCGCTGTCACGGCCTCTGAAGAGAAGCGAAAACGGCTTCGAAACGCGTCAGGCCAGGACTATGAAAAGGCGTTACAAAGCGTCAGCATGTTCGTGAATAAAGGTTGTTTCCTTACCTGCTACGTGTGCGGCCTCAAGCTTCTTGGCTAATTCTGGGTGATGTATAATGCGGCGTTGCCAGGCCGCAGAGGGATCGCACCACTCTAATCCAGGGAGTGTCCATGAGGGGGGCAACATCCTCCTTCGTACGAGCACAGCGGGAGAACTAATTAATGCTGAGCAAGTAACAGCGGGGCTCAATGGAGGGCCATAGAACTTGTCCTACAGTTGTGTGCAGCGGACAGAACTCACAGTGAGGATTGAAATGGGCGTGATGAAAACCACAAATCCCAGCGTGCAGTAAAAACGGAGAAAACATCCCTGGAGCTAACAGCAATTACAAACACGCAGGGGAGGCGTGGTCAAAGCCTATAATTACTTTCCGCTGTCACGGCCTCTGAAGAGAAGCGAAAACGGCTTCGAAACGCGTCAGGCCAGGACTATGAAAAGGCGTTACAAAGCGTCAGCATGTTCGTGAATAAAGGTTGTTTCCTTACCTGCTACGTGTGCGGCCTCAAGCTTCTTGGCTAATTCTGGGTGATGTATAATGCGGCGTTGCCAGGCCGCAGAGGGATCGCACCACTCTAATCCAGGGAGTGTCCATGAGGGGGGCAACATCCTCCTTCGTACGAGCGCAGCGGGAGAACTAATTAATGCTGAGCAAGTAACAGCGGGGCTCAATGGAGGGCCATAGAACTTGTCCTAAAGTTGTGTACAGCGGACAGAACTCACTGTGAGGATTGAAATGGGCGTGATGAAAACCACAAATCCCAGCGTGCAGTAAAAACGGAGAAAACATCCCTGGAGCTAACAGCAATTACAAACACGCAGGGGAGGCGTGGTCAAAGCCTATAATTACTTTCCGCTGTCACGGCCTCTGAAGAGAAGCGAAAACGGCTTCGAAACGCGTCAGGCCAGGACTATGAAAAGGCGTTACAAAGCGTCAGCATGTTCGTGAATAAAGGTTGTTTCCTTACCTGCTATGTGTGCGGCCTCAAGCTTCTTGGCTAATTCTGGGTGATGTATAATGCGGCGTTGCCAGGCCACAGAGGGATCGCACCACTCTAATCCAGGGAGTGTCCATGAGGGGGGCAACATCCTCCTTCGTACGAGCGCAGCGGGAGAACTAATTAATACTGAGCAAGTAACAGCGGGGCTCAATGGAGGGCCATAGAACTTGTCCTAAAGTTGTGTGCAGCGGACAGAACTCACTGTGAGGATTGAAATGGGCGTGATGAAAACCACAAATCCCAGCGTGCAGTAAAAACGGAGAAAACATCCCTGGAGCTAACAGCAATTACAAACACGCAGGGGAGGCGTGGTCAAAGCCTATAATTACTTTCCGCTGTCACGGCCTCTGAAGAGAAGCGAAAACGGCTTCGAAACGCGTCAGGCCAGGACTATGAAAAAGCGTTACAAAGCGTCAGCATGTTCGTGAATAAAGGTTGTTTCCTTACCTGCTACGTGTGCGGCCTCAAGCTTCTTGGCTAATTCTGGGAGATATATTTATATATATATAAATATATATAAATATATATATATATATATATTATCTACTGGCGGTCGCAAGTAGATAGTTATAGTTAGGACCGTGTTTCCATAGGAAATCTCAAAATTCTATTTTGAATAACTTTTGCGCCGGTTGACGAATCCTTGCGAAATTTTCAAAACTAATGGGGCGCTCCGTTCAGCTCCTACCCTGAAAGTCTCGCGGTGATTCGTCAAGCGGGGAACGAGAAAAAAGGGGGGTCCCAAAACACGTTTTCCCCATGCATTCATAGGACCTTTAGTCGCAGCTACAGCCCGAACGGCTGAACAGAATTACTTGAAATTTGGCAGAGAGGTAGCCATAAGGTCAAGGAAGTGCCTTTTGCAGGTCTGGTGTAAATCTGTTCAGTATTTCCGGAGAAAATAGCATTTAAAAGCATATATATATCTATACGCGCGCAGGGTGCGCGCACCGTGCGAGCACCGTGCGAGCACCCTAACGTGCGCGAGCGTAATTCTGATTGGTGGTTACATGTTAGTCAACGTTCGAATCGGTCGAAATCAGGAAGTGTCGGCCGCCATTTTGTTTGTTTTCAGTGCGAGAGTGAAAAAGGAAGGTGGCGAACGTGAAAAGGGGGCAGGGTAGAGAGTTCCTGACCCCCTAGCCTTTGTCAGGGAGTCCCTGAAGGACCCCGAAGGCAAAAAATATTTTTTTTTAAATCGCGGGGGTGCGCGCACAGTGCGCGCACCCAGAAAACCCCCCCCCAAAAAAAAAAATGTTAATACGTACTTTATTGTAAAATAAATATATCAAAAAAATAATAATAGGTTTCACACACGTTATAGTTAGGAATTAGCATTTAAAAAACCTTGCAAATTCACTTAAAAAACCATAGGTTTCACACATGTTATAGTTAGGTGGATATTTCACTCGTAAAAAACCAATGAAATTCCCCCGTTATAGTTAGTTCAGATAACTATAACTCGCGCGACCGCCACTCTATCACAAGGATGATGTCATCAGTGATCTCAAGAGTGATGCCACTGACCATGTCATGAGTGATGTAATATGTGACGTCATGTGCAGTGGATTGCGGGCGCGCGAGTTATAGTTATCTGAACTAACTATAACGGGGGAATTTCATTGGTTTATTACGAGTGAAATATCCACCTAACTATAACGTGTGAAACCTATGGTTTTTTAAGTGAATATATATATATATAATTTGATGAATTTAAATTCCTCCACAACGAGTTTCCCGTCCTGCCTATATTATATCTCATTCCTAAAATTCACAAAGGTATTTTTCCAGTGCCAGGGAGACCGATTATCTCTGCTATCAAGAGTGTTTCCGAACAAGTGGGACAATACATCGATTATTTTTTGCAGGACATGGTCAAGGCACTACCAAGTTATGTACAAGACACCGGAGATTTCTTGTTAAAAACGAAAGACTTAACTTGGTCTGAAGACATGTTATTAATGACTCTAGACATCGAGTCTTTATATACAAGCATAGATCACACAACTGGCTTGTCTGCAGTTAAGTATTTTTTGGACAAGAGATCATGCGAACTGTATGAACACAACAAAGTTATTCTCAATCTTATTGACTGGTGCCTTAACAACAACTTCTTTTTATTTGGCAAGGAATTGTTTAAACAACTTCGCGGAGTAGCGATGGGAGTCTGTTTCTCCCCCAGCTACGCATGTTTACATGTTGGCTGGTGGGAGGAACAGGTTCTGAAACTAACACATAGGGCATATTTCAATAATCATGTGGCTTGTTACCTAAGATATATAGATGACATCTTTATATTGTGGCAGGGTGAAGAACGAGAAGCTTTAAATTTCATAGAATCATAATTCCATGAACCTTCATTTCACATCTCATATAGACAAAGCCAGCATTGAGTTTTTAGACGTCAGAGTCTACATTCTTAACAATCAAATTGAAACGACCCTATTCAGGAAACCCACCGCTGGTAATGTTACACTCCATGCTAAAAGTGCCCATCCTAAACATCTCATCGCCAGTATTCTTTACGGTGAAATTTTAAGACTCAAAAGAATTTGCAGTCAAGAATCTGATTTTGACACTTGTTTGAGGAATACCATTATTAGATTAAAGGCGAGGGGCTATTCTAATACTATTCTTGATAATGCCATGACAAAAGCCAATGCACGGCCTAGATTAAGTTTATTCAAGTCCATTCAGTGTCCAGCCCCATTAACTGAGATGGTTACACAGAATCTACCAGAGAATGAATCAGGACCCAGATTGATTACCACCTTCAGTAGAGAAGAAAGGAAAATAAGATCCATTGTCAAAAGGCATTGGCCTATCATTCTGACCGATGCTGTACTCCGTACTAGAGTACCGGCTACTCCCATGGTCACCTTCAGGAGAGCCAAAAGCATGGGAACTTGTCTTGATAAAAGCAGCCCTGAAATCAGACAGAAAGCTATGTGGTTAAAATCTGCTCCTGGTTTCCGTAAATGCTCTTCTTGTAGAGCTTGTAAGTTCGGCATCAATAAAACTCACTACCTTACCCCTTTTAGCACTAAAGAAGTAGCTATCACAGGGAGATTCTCCTGTAGAACTGACTATGCTGTGTATATCCTGACATGCACCTGCGGCCTTAATTACATCGGTAGTACGAAGCTGCAGGTGCATGTTAGGATTTTACAACATCTGAGAGCCATCTTACACAATGATCCTGCGTATCCGGTGGCACACCATTTCAATTCAACTCATAACAATGATGTCAACTGCCTTAAATATTATGTAATAGCAGCTATTCCCAAACCCCGAAGGGGCGGCAATAGGGAACTTTTACTAAGGCAGTTGGAAACTCGTAAGATCTTAGAGTTTGACAGCAAGTGGCCGAATGGCCTTAATAATACTGAGGACATGCATAACTTTGTTTAACGATGTCTTGATTTGATGACTTAACCTTTGAGAGATTACATATGTATATACACTTATATTAATCTCAGTAATCTCCTTGTTTCATTTCACCCCTTTCATAATGAGCCTCGTTTGTTTACATATCTTTGTACATACATATATATATTTTGATATTTATTTTTATTTCTTGCTTTGTGCTTTTTGTATTATACATCTTCTTGGGTGGCTATCTCTTGCACTACGCACTTTAGCTATCTGGTCACAGCGCAGATTTTTCCCTATACCTCTTCTGTCATATATATAATATATATTATTCTATGACTTATCGGCACTCTCCAGTAAGATGATGGAACCTTAGAAATGAAATTTATATGATTTTAACAATAACTATCAGGACTGTATTTTTTATTGTTATTAATATTTATTAATTCCTATTTTAATCTTACTGTTTTGTTATATATGCACATATTCCCTAATATTTTGCACATTCGCACGGTTTTGCACAATTATTGAAAATGCTGCTATGCACCTTTTTGCACTGATACAGATTTTGAGTTTCCGTATATGATGATATTATACGGTATATGTTTTTAATGGCATTGTTTTACCTTTCTTGTCGGTTGGGTGTTTTTCAAGGATTTATCCTGTTATACCAACACCCACATACTTAAACAGGTTCAGTCATGTGTATAAGCTTTATGCTGGCTGCCTATTACAATGTTTATCATTACATTTCCGTACTTCAGATTGCATGAAATACCAACTACACGTATTTTACATTTGTGTAACGTTTTTTAGAATCATCGTGCAATTTGATTCCACTGTTTTTCAGTGTATCACACGAAGTCTGTTTTCCTGGTCTAGTAGCACGTGATCAGGAAGTGGGTGTACACTTTTGCAGCGCATAAAAAATCATTCAGTGCAACTTGTCTCCGCATGTGAACAAGGGCTTTCGAGCCCGAAACGCGTCATGGTTTGCTGAGAAATGGTCGTAATGGTCGAATAAATACTCTTGCCTGAAGATTCCTGTGGTCCGTCTCTCCTTCTTCGCCGCACGTTCGGAGGTTGTGGGAGTTCCTACATTTCATATATATATATGAAAAAACCATAGGTTTCAGGGGCGTTAGCTGGACATTTCCCTCGTACAAAACCCTAGAAATTCCCCCGTTATAGTTAGTTCAGCTAACTATAACACGCGCACCCGCAATGCACATCAGTGATGTCATTTCAGATGTCATCAGTGATGTCACTGACCATGTTATGAGTGATGTAATATGTGACGTCATCAGCAGTGCATTGCGGGGGCGCGAGTTAAAGTTAGCTGAACTAACTATAATGGGGGAATTTCTAGGGTTTTGTATGAGGGAAATGTCCAGCTAACTATAACGCCCCTGAAACCTATGGTTTTTTCAGTGAATTTCTCAGGTTTTTTAAATGCCAATTCCTAACTATAACGTGCATGAAACCTATGTTTTTTTCAGTAATTTTTAAAAGGTTTTTAAAATGCTCATTCCTATCTATAACTTATCTCTAAAGATATCATGTTTAATGATTTTCATTGGATTTCTATATTTTTCAATTTCAGTGTGTCAATTTCCTTAATTATGTTTTTTTGAAATTCTTTTTTAACACTATTTTGTTTACCTATTTTTTCATTTAAATCTTTTCAAAATTAAAAAATATTATTTGTTTTTATTGGGTTTTTCAAACATATTTTTTTATATTTTTAAAAATATTTTTTAAACTATATGTTCAAAACTTTATTATATATATCTTTTCCCATGTTTTTGGATCCGCGCACCGTATGCGCAACGTTCTCGATCCCTACGCGATAGCATCCGCGCATGGTATGCGTTGGGTACGTGTTTAGTTCGCGATCGCAATGCGACCGGTACGCGACTCTCAGCCTATAAGCGACACGTTTGATGTACGTAACGCGACGTTTACGCGCTTCCGCGATGCGTCATGTGCGTCTATGACGTGGTAGGTGCGCGGATCCAGGAAAATATTTAACATTTAAAAAAACACATATATGTATTTCATGTGAATATTAATTGAAGACAAAGTCTAAACTAGTCTTAAATGTAATATATTTTTACATCTAATCCTATATTTCTTTGTAATTCAATTTCGCGGATGTGCGCTGGGTGCGTGCTGCCTAAGCGCAGGATGCGCGGATCCCATGTGACCTGCAAAAAAAGAGATTTGATTGGTTCATTACTCTTCTTGTTCTAACTATTGAAAGACCCCACCCAGTTCAATCATTCTTCTTTGACCTTCTTTGGAGGAGCATTTCTTTGCAGGGAAGAAGATATTTTAGACTAAGTTTACACTTAAACTGCAGCCATGTGGTGCAGGCACCCTTGCACCATATTGCAAGGATATCTGTGTCATGTGCTATTTGTTTTTCTGCGGGAAGACACACCTTCCTGCACAAAAACAATGAGAAAATGCATTTTTCTCCTTCAATGTATGCTGAACATTTTAGCATGCATTGAAGATATAAAAATGTGGAGAAATGACAACAATTCTCCTTGTTGTGCTTTCCTACACCAATTTTAGAATGGTGCAGCATTCACACACATATCGAGATTTATGATTTCTGATAAATCTAGAGATGTGTCTTGTTCTATGAGTATTCAGTGCAATCATGCACAACAACACTTATAGAACACCCTTTCAACGCAAAGTGGTGTGTATGATGAGGTTGTATGTACATGGAGTAGAAAAAGTACTCAGAGTGCCTTTTCCTCTCTTTGTAAATATGAAAGAATGTCTTGCGCAATAACTATGTTACAAAAAGTGACATATTTCCGGTTTTAAAATTCCTTGCGAATGATAGAAGGTAAGCACAGAGCTTTGTCTGCAAAGATGTTCAAAGAAGAATGATTGAAATGATTGCGGTCCTTCAATAGGTACAATGGGAAATGTTATGAACCCCTCAAATCTCTTTTTTTGCAGGTCACATGATATCTGATTATGGTCAGATTTCAAAACTACATAGGTATAAACAGAGTGTTTTTAGAAACGTGTTTCAACTTGGTAGCCTCTTGCAGACCTCCTCAGTCTGTATATTGAGACTTAGTTAAACTTACCTTCACAGTAATAGGAATAAAAAATGGTATACATTTTTTTCAGATTTTCATTGCAATCTAAATTGATATAAATTGCTTATTTTAAAATTTGGATCTGTGAAAGAAAAGAAAAAAAATTATAATACGTAATAATACATTTTTTACAACACAGCATAATTTCCACAAAGTAATTTGTTTGCCTTTTTTGCTGTTCTCAGAATATATTGAATTTCACTAGAAATAGTGATTTCAATCGTACTCATCACTTAACAGCGGGCAAAAAAAAAAACAATCAGAAAGATTGTTAAAAAAAACCAACATGCCATTCTCAGTAAAATACCAGAAAATACAAATCATACATATATGAAATGCTTACGGCTTACAAAATTTTATGACTTTAACTTATAAAAACTGTAAATATTGGCGCTTTAAAATATTAATCGAATCAATGACCACCAAAAAGTACATAATTCAAAAATATACCTTTCCTTGAGGCCAAATGGTATTTTTGCACTTCTTCTTTATGTAAATTGTCCAATGGTAGTCCTATTACATTATAATATTAAATTCCTCAGAGAATGAATTATCTTCCTAAAACTTTGACTTTAAAAATATTAGGTAGGAATTTTGTAATTCCCTAGGCAAACTTTGTTTAAAAACCAACTGAGAATCATTACAAAGTGTCCAGCCTTTGTCACATTTTAGATAGGCAGTGTAATGTCCAGATCTGGTGGAAGGACCATCATGGAAAATTATAGCAATTGCTACAAAAGTCATTCCTGATATTGATAGTTGTGCTGCTACAAATTGCTTTATTAAAGTATCCAATTTTCTTCCGTCAGCTGTACAACGTTGCATCATTAAAATTATGTATTTTTCATATTTTGTTAAGAATAATGTGGATAACATTTCTGATTTACATTGGCTACACTCCATGTTTTGATTTGCACCTTTAACTAATTTATTGAAAGACACTGATTTACAGTCTGGTACTGTTAAATACAGAAATCTCTCAGTGTCTACATTGGTGCTACATGTATACATGCAATTTTCACAATCATATTCCCATTTGTAAGAAAGGCCAAAAATATTTTCTATTTCTACACCTTCATTTTCAAAAATGGTAAGCATATACATTTAAAATTCCTGAGCATTTTGTCGGATATTTTGTGAAAATTGTGTAGAACCAGAACACACATCCAAAACACTACGAACATCTGAAACAGATTGTATTTTACTTGTATCTGTTGTCACTTTGTCATAAACAGAATGCAACAGAGAACAAAATCATTTTTGCAGATTCCAGATGAAAAACAACATTGACCACTACATTAGCATACCGGTTGACACCTGAACTATTTTCAAAGTGATAACCAACAATCTCTTCAACAGTGTTCAATTTCTTTTTACCTGCAATCACAACATTATCTTGTTCTTTTCCCCTTCTTGACATCTTCAGTACACATATTCTCAAACCTTCTTTTTCGACCAACCACACGCTTTTCAAATACAGGATATTGACGTAAATTGGGAGCATACACCCTTCTTAACCTATTAAACTCTTTTGCACAGTTTGCATCTGCAGTAACCTTCGTCTCATCAAAATCAATCAAAAACAAACCAGATAATGTTCTGACTCGTGACAAAGCAACATATGCCATACCCTCTTTAAATACGGTAGATCCAATGTTCACCAATGCACTGTCTACACTTAATCCTTGAGATTTATGAATAGTCACTGCGTATGGCAGAGAAAATGGAAATTGTTTCCTACGGACATATAAATCTTTAACAAGCAAAAAACGAACTGAACAACGACCAATTTCTTTAACTTCATCAATCTGATCAAATTTAATTTTTAAAAATTCAATTCTTTCTTTTTTCTGATAATTCACAAAATCCACCACTTTACCCATTGCACCATTAACTAAACCTTTCTCTACATCCAAATTACGCCTTAAAATAACCTGACAGTTTACACACGCATATAGGTGCCGATCACAATCCGGTAAAAACCGGGTACGAACCGTCGGACGGAGCATATTCTCCGTCCGACGCGTACCCGGTCGTCAAAATATACAAACATGGAATTACGATTCGCACGGGTACACCATTACCGTACGAATCGTAAAAAAGACCGACCGAACAAAAAACACCTACCAATGCGATCCGGGAAAGCGCCGACCTGACGTCGGGACGCACGCAGCCAGCCATTCACGACCCAGGAATCACGATTCGCACCGACGTCACCCCGCACGGTGAATATTTTGCGGCACCCAAAAACTGCCGGGAAATCAGGACGACGCGAACAAGGACCACCAGTACGCGACGGACAGACGGCGACGCGAACAAGGAGGACCAGTACGTGACGGACACACAGGACGACGCCACCAAGGAGGACCCGTACGCGACAGGACGACGCGATCAAGGAGGACCCGTACGCGACAGGACGACGCGAGCAAGGAGTACCAGTACGCGACGGACAGACATGGACCCGAACCTACGAGTCATCCCTGCCCTCATAGCAGTACACCTCCTCTACAGGTTACGACGCAGACGCCGCAGAAGGTCAGAATAACTAAGGGAGGGGGGAAAGTGGGGTGGGGTGGGGGTGGCACTACCAGGGCAGGCCACAAAACAACCACATAAGTCACACACCACACATGGCCTGGACATACCTGACTCCCATGCCCTGGTCACCACGAGGGGGTGGGGGCGTGTCCTGATAATCCAGCGACCGCCACAACGGAAGTCCGTCACCACGCGAACCGGCAACACAACCAGACAGGTACGTCCCGTACCCACGCCTGAAGAGCGTGGGTACGAGTCGGACCACGCCCACACACGTCACCCCAACAATGGCGGGACGGATCGCACCCACGTGGCAAAGGCCTGGGTACGGGCCGCACAAACATCACATAGCGTGGGGACGGATATGTACGGACCCTACCCCCACCCCGTATGCAAGGAGCGTACCCCCCTGCCCAACAGTGTAAGTACGACCCGTACCCCCACCCGCGTATGCATGGAGCGTACCCCCCATGCCAACAGTGTAAGTACGACTCGAACCCCCACCCACGAATGCAAGGAGCGTACCCCCCTGCCCAACAGTGTAAGTACGACCCATACCCACACCCGCGGACGTACGGAGCGTACCCCCAGCCCAACAGTGTAAGTACGACCCGTACCCCCACCCGCGGACGTACGGAGCGTACCCCCAGCCCAACAGTGTAAGTACGACCCGTACCCCCACCCGCGGACGTACGGAGCGTACCCCCAGCCCAACAGTGTAAGTACGACCCGTACCCCCACCCGCGGACGTACGGAGCGTACCCCCAGCCCAACAGTGTAAGTACGACCCGTACCCCCACCCGCGGACGTACGGAGCGTACCCCCAGCCCAACAGTGTAAGTACGACCCGTACCCCCACCCGCGGACGTACGGAGCGTACCCCCAGCCCAACAGTGTAAGTACGACCCGTACCCCCACCCGCGAATGCAAGGAGCGGACCCCCCTGCCCAACAGTGTAAGTACGACCCGTACCCCCACCCGCGTATGCATGGAGCGTACCCCCCTGCCCAACAGTGTAAGTACGACCCGTACCCCCACCCGCGTATGCATGGAGCGTACCCCCCATGCCAACAGTGTAAGTACGACTCGAACCCCCACCCACGAATGCAAGGAGCGTACCCCCCTGCCCAACAGTGTAAGTACGACCCGTACCCACACCCGCGGACGTACGGAGCGTACCCCCAGCCCAACAGTGTAAGTACGACCAGTACCCCCACCCGCGGACGTACGGAGCGTACCCCCAGCCCAACAGTGTAAGTACGACCCGTACCCCCACCCGCGGACGTACGGAGCGTACCCCCAGCCCAACAGTGTAAGTACGACCCGTACCCCCACCCGCGGACGTACGGAGCGTACCCCCAGCCCAACAGTGTAAGTACGACCCGTACCCCCACCCGCGAATGCAAGGAGCGGACCCCCCTGCCCAACAGTGTAAGTACGACCCGTACCCCCACCCGCGTATGCATGGAGCGTACCCCCCTGCCCAACAGTGTAAGTACGACCCGTACCCCCACCCGCGTATGCATGGAGCGTACCCCCCATGCCAACAGTGTAAGTACGACTCGAACCCCCACCCACGAATGCAAGGAGCGTACCCCCCTGCCCAACAGTGTAAGTACGACCCGTACCCACACCCGCGGACGTACGGAGCGTACCCCCACCACACCAGTGTCAGTAGACACGTACCCTCACCTCTAATGCAGTGTGCGTAACCCCACCGTGTATGTGCCAAGCGCACATATCCAGAAATCGGAGGTGTGTGTGCAGAGTCCACCCAGCAGTGCCCTGAGACAGGAGGGGTGGGTGCAGAGTCCTCCCAGCAGTGTCCAGACCCAGGAGGGGTGGGTGGTGAGTCCTCCCAGCAGTGCCCAGAGACAGGAGGGGTGGGTGCAGAGACCTCCCAGCAGTGCCCTGAGACAGGAGGGGTGTGTGCAGAGTCCTCCCAGCAGTGTCCAGACCCAGGAGGGGTGGGTGGTGAGTCCTCCCAGCAGTGCCCAGAGACAGGAGGGGTGGGTGCAGAGACCTCCCAGCAGTGCCCTGAGACAGGAGGGGTGTGTGCAGAGTCCTCCCAGCAGTGTCCAGACCCAGGAGGGGTGGGTGGTGAGTCCTCCCAGCAGTGCCCAGAGACAGGAGGGGTGGGTGCAGAGTCCTCCCAGCAGTGTCCAGACCCAGGAGGGGTGGGTGCAGACACCTCCCAGCAGTGCCCAGAGACAGGAGGGGTGTGTGCAGAGTCCTCCCAGCAGTGTCCAGACCCAGGAGGGGTGGGTGTAGAGTCCTCCCAGCAGTGTCCACACCCAGGAGGGGTGTAACACATGTGTGTGATGCCACAATTACCCACATCCATACTGCCTACAAGGGAACATGTCCCCATGAACTCATGTCAACTGACTCCACACACAAGTACAGTGATCACCAAGGATGCCACGATTGTTGCAGGTGGAGACATGGCCATGCATGCATGGCCAAAGTAGAAGGGCTCCGTCACACACACAGCTCATGTACACACAGCTCTGCGCTAAACATTGGGAACACCCTGCAGGGAAGAAACTGGGTACACAGAGGAAGGAATACACCCTGGGACAATTGAACCATGCAGTAACTGCTGACATGACCTAAGGAAGTTAGCCAACACCTTGTGATGGCACACAGATCCTAGGGTGGCCCCAAAGAGCAGAACACTACTACAAATCCCACACACCCAAAGCCTTAAACACCACCCAAAACAATGTAGCAGCCCCACCAACACCAATACCACCATAGCAGGAGTGTGATAATGAAAAAAAAAATAAGCTTTAATCAGCATGAGCACAATGTCCGTGGATCAACGGCAGTTCAAAGTCAACAAAGGCCATAGGGCAGTCAATTATTCCCAGCTGCATGGGGGACACAGTGGGATGTGTGTCCCCTACCTTGCCTGCACAGTCAAATGCCATCGTCTTCCATACTGGTGAGGGCATCAGGGGGGGGGGGAAGCAACAGGCACCGCAGGGACATCAGGGCAAAGGGGCGGCGTTGTGGGTGCAGGGATGGAGGACTCAACCACAGGGGGTGTGTCATGGCCAAAGGCGGAGGCCAGGATGGCACTACACACCTTAGCAAGGTCCTCCAGGGAGTCCCCTGCACCCGAAGTGACCTCAGGCCCCAAGGAGGGGGGGGGTTCAGAGGGATGGGTTGCAGCGCCACCGGGGGAGGGTGGAGACAGGGGGGGAGACTCAACCACCCTGACCGAGGACTTCCTTGACCGCTTGCGTGGTGGCGTCACTGTGGGGCTCAGGGACAGAGCGGCCATGAAGGAGTCCTTGGGGGAGATGTGGCCAGGAGAGCTGAGGGGAGGGGATTTGGAGGGAGTGGATTGTGTGGAATGCGGACTCCCACTCTGGCTGCGTGTCACACGTTTGCCCCCCGACCCAGTGGGTGTGCCTATCTCACCCTGTGTGTGCGTGTCAGGAGGAGTGCGGTGGACCTTCCCTGCTGGTGTGGTGCCTGTGTCTGTTGTGGTGGGTGCATGCCGACGTCTGGGTGTACGTGGGACAGGCATGGAAGTGGGAAGTGTGGATGGGGCAGGGGTAGGTGGGGGGAGGTCGCGCTGCAGGAGACCCACTGCTGCAGTCAGTGTGGAGTCTAGGGACCTCAGCAAGTTGCGTTGGTCAGCCTGCAAAGAATGAATGCCCTCCAAGAATGCCTCGATGTTGGTGAGGGTTTTCCCGTGGGAATGGAGGACATTCAGGATCGCAGCCTGACCAACCTGCATTTGCCGCTGGATGTCCATAGACTCAGCATTGGCGGCAGCAGTGGAGACAGGGGCAGGGGGTGCGGTGCCTGGCAGGAAGGAGACATGCGGTGACCGGGCACGCTGGGAAGGGACACGAGCAAGTGGGAGGCGGTTGGTGGGAACTGAGGGGGCGGTGGCAGGTGTTGTTCCACTGTCAGCTGCTGGTGCAGCCTCCGCCAACCCTGAGACATCCTCCTCGGACCTGTCAGCTTCGTAGTCTGATGTGCCAGTCGACAGGTCCTCGGCCACACTATCCTCTGCCTCTGTCCCACTCGATGTGCCAGCCCCGATGTCACGGCTGCCACTGGTGCTCGGTCCCTCCGCCTGGTCCGTGTCCATGTCTCCCTCTGTGTCCCCCGACGATGCTGTGGGCAGGGTGGAGAGACAGAAATTAATCAGACACCTGTACACATCTGTCACATGAGTCCAATCTACATAGTCAACATTGCATAGCCTGAAGAGGCAGATCCCTAACATCTGCAAAACAAGGTACCGATGTAGGGCATGAAACACAGTTGGTTGAGCCACCATGCCACTGAAATACCATGGAGAGCATGAGACAATAGCTGATGACAGGAAACGGAGTCTGACATAGCACCCAGGCCCTGGGGACAATCCTGCACTGCCTCTGCACCACACAGCGTTTGTGAAAATACCTATGACCAGGGACAATATCCATGAACTTGAGACACATGCTGCATAGGTAATGCTGCAAACATGCCCAACATAACTCGGTTACTGCACCTTGCGTGTGTGTCCAGTAACATCACACACTGTCCAGACCCAGCAATTAGGAATCAGGATTTGACACATAGGCATTGCCCGCCCCAAGCAACCCCCACACGATGCTAATTGCTGAGACACAGGTGGCACCAACATCTCATAGTCTGGGTGATAAACACAGTGGCAGGCAAAAGGCTAGATTGGACGCAAAACAGCAAAGGTGCGCCTGTACAAATAATGAGGTACCAGTGCCCATCCTCAGATGAGTATAACAAGACACACAGGCACTGGCAACTGTGAGTATGAAGAGGGACAATCAGGTCAGGCTGCACAGTGGACACCTGTACATAATAGCACGTCTATATACATGGTGACAGGGGACAATGGCACAGAGCACAACCTACGCTGTAGACAGTGAGAGTGTCCACGTTGATGATGACACAAACAACACTGAGGATAAGGTGCCCCAGGGGACAGTATTGGGCACGCAACTACATGCTACTGAATGGCTGAATGGGAATGACTGCTACACACGTCACCATCCCTGCACTATGCGTAGCGCACACTCATGCACATCATGTCACAGGCCACTACATAGGACATGCGCGCTGTAAGGCATGACACATGAGAGACCAACTCCCATGTCTGGAGCCAGCATCAGTGCCAACTGACATGGAACCCACATGCAGTGAACTTGACAGTTCACAGGCAAGGTCCCAAAACCTGTTACCCACCACCACCACCCATGATGCTACAGTCATTGTTCTCGTGGACAAAGCGCCAGCCTACATTACCTTGTGAAGGAGTGACTACACACAGACCAGGGAACACATTGCAAGGAGGGGAAGGGTGGCAGGGGCGCAGCGCTACACTTGGGCAAACTGGATGGGCACAGCACCTTTAAACCCTGCCAGTGAATTAATGCCACTGTGCCCTTACAAATGCCGGTGACACACAACAAACGCACATGTACCTACCCCCTTCCGCCTGCTGCATCGCCTGTAAGCGCCTCTCCAGGTCTGGAAAGACCACCGGCAGCACACGCCTGTGGAGGTGGGTCAGACGGCGGCGGCCGCGGTTCTTGTGGCTCTCAGGTGAGTCCCCCAGCAGGAGCCGTGCAATCCTCCGCGTCCAGCACCGGATATCCTGCCAGCGTTTCCTCACCTGGGACAGGCTCCGCCTCCGACCATCCACACGCCTCACGGCACTGACGGCGGTCAGCCAGATCTGCTCCTTGGCAGAGGCGCCTACCTGTGAGGAAGTACAAGTGACACCACATCAATACACCAGCCACATGTCACAGAGAGACATATGTGAACATAATAGCTGGTTACTACATGGCATGTAATGCAGACAACGCATTGCACCTCTGTCATAGGGACATCATCCTCTGGTGAGGGAAAAGGCAGTACGTGCCATAGTGGGTACTCAGGTGGAATGATGGCAATGTCACAATCAATGATCAAGGCTCACACTGTGCATCACACCCACCCCTCCTGTCTCAGGGCACTGCTGGGAGGACTCCACACCCACCCCTCCTGTCTCAGGGCACTGCTGTTAGTGATAGGTCCCCACCCCTCCTGTCTCAGGGCACTGCTGGGAGGACTCCACACCCACCCCTCCTGTCTCAGGGCACTGCTGTTAGTGATAGGTCCCCACCCCTCCTGTCTCAGGGCACTGCTGGGAGGACTCCACACCCACCCCTCCTGTCTCAGGGCACTGCTGTTAGTGATAGGTCCCCACCCCTCCTGTCTCAGGGCACTGCTGGGAGGACTCCACACCCACCCCTCCTGTCTCAGGGCACTGCTGTTAGTGATAGGTCCCCACCCCTCCTGTCTCAGGGCACTGCTGGGAGGACTCTGCACACACCCCTCCTGTCTCAGGGCACTGCTGGGAGACATCAGGCACCCCCCCCCCTGGTACCCCCCCGACAGTACATGGCATGTGTGTCACACCGGGTCACAATGCCTGAAGACACAGTCACAACATAGGGACAGTCTGTGGCAGTGGCCTATGCACTCACCTGATACCCTGGTCGCCCATACAGCATGGGGTACTGTGGGAGGATCACATCCAGCAGAGCCATGTTCTCCTCCAGGGTGAATGGCTGTGTCCTCTCCACAGCCCTTGACATGGTTCCAGGGAATCAGTAGCAGCAGCTTGGTCGACAAATGCAAAGATGTGCAGGCAAGTAATCCCTCATGGGACCTGGCTGCCTTATATGTGGCCTTCTGCCCAGTCTCATGCACAGGAGTACAGAGTGATTGGTCACTCACATTTGCATCCTATGTTTCCACCAATCCCTTCAAACCTAGCAGTCTGTGGGTTCTCTATCGGTTTCATTCTCCTGCATGATGTCAGCCCCACAAACACATTGCAACAAAGTAGAAGAATTCCAACTGACTTCTGCTGTGCACCTTCCAGAACAAAATCGAAATTTGAACCTGGTCGCCATGACAACCAGCATGCATGTAGGCCTTAATACTTGTCCCCTATGTAATTAGGAGAATCACACACAGGTACGGTGCGTTTCCGGTCCCTAGGGCACCCCAAATGCATGGCAACGGCCCGTACATGCATGCCGACGTTCAAAATCACTATGGGTCTGCACGCGTATGCGTACACGTAGTGGTACGGACCGTACACACGCATGTACGCTCACTATCACTATGGGTCTGCACGCGTATGCGTACACGTAGTGGTACGGACCGTACAAATGCCTGTACGCTCACTATCACTATGGTTCTGCACGCGTATGCGTACTCGTCGTGGTACGGACCGTACAAATGCCTGTACGCTCACTATCACTATGGGTCTGTGTACCCGTAGTGATAGTGAGCGCACAGGCATTTGTACGGTCCGTACCACTACGTGTACGCATACGCGTGCAGACCCATAGTGATAGTGAGCGTAGATGCGAGTGTACGGTCCGTACCACAACGAGTACGCATACGCGTGCAGACCCATAGTGATAGTGAGCGTACAGGCATTTGTACGGTCCGTACCACAACGAGTACGCATACGCGTGCAGACCCATAGTGAGAGGGCCGTACACTCGCATGTACGCTCACTATCACTATGGGTCTGCACGCGTATGCGTACACGTAGTGGTACGGACCGTACAAATGCCTGTACGCTCACTATCACTATGGTTCTGCACGCGTATGCGTACTCGTCGTGGTACGGACCGTACAAATGCCTGTACGCTCACTATCACTATGGGTCTGTGTACCCGTAGTGATAGTGAGCGCACAGGCATTTGTACGGTCCGTACCACTACGTGTACGCATACGCGTGCAGACCCATAGTGATAGTGAGCGTAGATGCGAGTGTACGGTCCGTACCACAACGAGTACGCATACGCGTGCAGACCCATAGTGATAGTGAGCGTACAGGCATTTGTACGGTCCGTACCACAACGAGTACGCATACGCGTGCAGACCCATAGTGAGAGGGCCGTACACTCGCATGTACGCTCACTATCACTATGGGTCTGCACGCGTATGCGTACACGTAGTGGTACGGACCGTACAAATGCCTGTACGCTCACTATCACTATGGGTCTGCACGCGTATGCGTACACGTAGTGGTACGGACCGTACAAATGCCTGTACGCTCACTATCACTATGGGTCTGCACGCGTATGCGTACTCGTTGTGGTACGGACCGTACAAATGCCTGTACGCTCGCCATCACGATGGGTACACATACGGCAGCACTCCCACAGTGATTGGGGAACATACACAGGCCCTCTTAGCAGCAGTACGCCGGTTTGTACACATCACTGTGGTGATAGTCGACACACAGGTAGGAATAGGGCGGACATACTTGTCCATGGATGGACATACTTGTCCAGGAATGGACATCAAGGCATCGTCTGTGCATTACTACATGTGTGGGGCACAGGTGTGACAGGCTGTGATGTGGAACATGCCTCCTGAGTGGAGGAGGCACCAGATGTATGATGAGATGTGTACAGGTGTACTGTGTGAGGGTGCAATGTGTGCCAGGCATGCCCTTGACTCCTTTGACATGTGTGCATGTCGTACTGCGCACTTGGGGTGAGCGTCACTGGCATGGCACGGACACCAACACACGGAAGTGTCCCATGATGCCCGGTACAGGGGTCATGACACCTGACTTGTCACTACCCACAGTGCACAATGTGACTATGTCATTTATGTGTCCGGGATTTACATCAGGTTGATGTTGTAGCACCCTCAAAAGCTGCAGCCGTTGCAGCAACCAACATGTGTCTGTGTGTAGATTGTCATTGCACACTGTTCCGCACACCATGCCACATGTGGTATCTGATGTGAGGTGCACATGTATGCATGGGACACGGAGTAGCGTGACAAGGCCATGTCAGCATCCTCACAAGGAATGTGTGGTGAGTCATGACATGTGCACCTTCATGGCAAGGTGTGTGGGCAGGCCTAGTGTAATGTCATGTGACCTGTGGCTCCGGTGTTCCGCTACCAGTCTCTACAATCGGCATCCTACTTCTGCTGATGTGTGTGTGTATGTCACTTCTGTCTTGCGTCGGGCTGTTCACTTGCACTGGGACACAGCTATTCCCATGGCGTGGCATGGGGAGGTTCTCAATCACCGTGTGTAGCTGGGTCTTGGAAGGAGTGTCACCTTGCATCCATACGTGTCCTGGGCATGTAGCACATGCCTGACTCCCTATGTGGCATGTGTGTATTGGCAGATTTACATGTGCTCAGTAGACATGAGTTGTTCTCGTAGTGCACTCACTCTTCCTTGTCACTTCCAAATTACTGCAGAGCGCCTCCTGTTGCCCGAAGAATTCCAGACTTGGCCACCATGCAGGAGAATGACAGGATCCGGCTCTACCGCTTCACCCAACCGTTGATTCTGGAGCTGACGGCGAGACTGGCACCACACCTGCAACCGCAGCACAGGTATCCTACGGCACTGACACCCCAGCTGAAGGTAATGGCTGCCCTACATTTCCTTGCCACGGGTACCTTCCAATATACCATAGCCCATGTTGGTGGCATGTCCCAGAGCATGTTCAGCGGTGTGCTGCATGATTTCTTGGAGGCCATGTTGATTCACCTGGATGACTTCATCAAGTTCCCAACCCCTGAACAGATGACTGAGGTCAAACGTGGTTTCTATGCCCTGGGAGGGATGCCCCATGTCATTGGGTCCATAGATGGGACACATGTAGGTTTGGTACCACCACACGCACGGGAGGTGGCGTACCGCAATCGGAAGCACTACCACTCCATCAATGCCCTTGTGGTGTGTCTGTCCAACATGGTGATTTCACATGTCTGTGCTCGTTTTCCAGGATCAGCACACGATGCCTACATCATGAGGCGTAGCGGGATGCCTGATATGATGATGCAGCTGCGCAACGAACGTGCATGTGTTGTTGGTGGGTACAGTCTGTCTGTCCTGTATTCTGTTTGGCCGAGCAGCACTACCGCTTCGCCAGTTCTAACGATATCCATGTGCTTTCCATTTAGGGGACGCTGGCTATCCCAACATGCCTTGGCTGCTGACACCTCTCCGCAACCCCATCACGCCGGCCCAGCTCCGCTACAACACCGCCCATGGCCGGACAAGGCGAGTGATAGAGAGGACGTTTGGCATGCTGAAGAGCCGATTCCGGTGCCTCCACAAGACCGGCGGCGCACTCCCATATGCCCCGGCGAAGGTCTGCAAGATCTTCATGGTCTGCTGCATGCTGCACAACATGGCAGTTGAAAGAGCTGTGCCCCTCATCCTGGATCAAGATGACGAGGACCATCCACCCGTGGAGGACGAAGGGCTTGGCAATGGGGCTAGTGATGTGGAGGATGTGGAGCCTCAAGAGGACATCCGGACTCGGCTCATACGCGACTTCTTTGCTTAGTGGTGAGTACCAGGGTCTGAGTGTGCACGCATTGGTCCACGTGTGGCATGCGTTGTGATGTGTGTCTCCACCTGCATGTATGGCACGTGGGTCAGAGGTGTGTGTGGGTGTGTCACTGGAGTGATGGTGGCAGTGATGGTAGTATTTCCCCAGACATAATTGTGACCTAGCATGTTGTCATACATACATGTGTCGAGTACATGCACATGCAAGTGGCTGTGCTTCTTGTGGCTGACTTCTTGTGTGTCTCTCTTCCCCAGGTACCTGCGCATGCCGTTTGCTGGTTGCATTGTTGTGGCACTGCTATTCCTCATGGACATGGCATCGTGGGCTGACTCAGCGTTACAGGCACGGACACGTTTGGAAGTCTCCATGGGGTAAGGGATGCATCTGGGGTGTATTGGGTGTGGCAGTTGTTCACGATGTGTGCACACTGCCCCGGTCGGGGTTTGGGTCCTCTGCAGACATGTGGCATCCCCATGGGACACGACATGCAGCTGGGTACACCTGAATAGATGGGCTGCCTGGTTGTCAGTCATCAGTGATGGGATGGTGGATTGTGATGAAGGCATCAATGTGTGTGACACTGCCCTCGGACACATACGGTTAACATTGTCTTGACATGGCGTGGGACTTCCACATCAGCGGATGTATGGTGTATGGCAGGCTCTCCGTGAGCAGCTGTGGGTATTTAGCTATTATCCGACACTTGTGTGCCAGTTCCATGGCTATCACGCATTTGTGCTGCAGAGTGGGGTGCCAGTGTTGGAGCCACATGTTACTCCACATGATGTGTTCATGTGTACTTCAAGTTGCCTCTGCAATCCCAAACACATGACTATTAAAGATGTCCCTATGCCTCCAAGGTGCCTCTTCTCAGTCAATGCTGGTGTGTTGGCACGGTGCATCCTGCATGTCTGGCATGGTATTCCCTGATTGTGGCTATGTGTCAATGTGTCGAGTGGCAAGATGCAAGCTGTGTGTGTGTGCTGAGACTGTGTAATGGGCATGATGTCCATGACTGTGTGGGTATTGTGACATGTGCCATCCCCATGCATCCAACGTTGTCCATGACCCCATTCTCTGCATCCACCGGACTCAAGCTTGCAGGACATGGTTCTGCCACCTGTCTACACGTACCTGGGTGCCCCCCAGGACACGGGCCAGGATCCCTGACCTCTGCGCATGACTGTTGCTGTACTCAATGTGTCTGTCAGCACGGTTGTTCGGCCACCCCCTCAGCTGGTTCTGACCATCACGGGTGTGTATGGTGCTCCATGTCTGTCTTGCCTAGAAAACTGTGACCCATGTGTCCTGTGCCAGACTCAGGCCCCAGGGTGTGGATGGTTGAAGTGAACAGATGACTCAGGCATGTTTAGACTGTACAAGACACATGTTAGGTAATAATGCTACCAGCAGGCATCAACTCATAATAGTGTGATTTATTATTGGGGGGGGGGCCAAGTGAGGGCCTTTCCGGGATTAGGGAATCCAAAGTTCAGTAGGGGAGTTGGTGTCCTTGCCATTGGAAATCCTCAGAGTCCATGCCACAGTCTTTGTCAACATTGGTCAGCCAGTGACCAGCAGGGCCATGTGGCAGAGAATGTCTCTTGATGCTGTGATGCTGTTGCTCCAGTGGGCCAGGTGCCAGGCCAGGTGTCCTGGGAGATGGTGATGTAGCAGCCACCCTCACGGTCCTTTCCGTGGACGACCCGGCTTCCTGCGGGGAACCTCAGCAGCAGGCCGTGACGACGTCTGGGATGCTCCGTCGGATGTTTCCTCCTCCTCCTCATGATCCCTCCCTGTGGGTGGTGATGTTCTCCGCCTTCTGGCACAGGGAGGGTCGGCCATGGTGTCGGCCATCCGACGGAGTTCAGCGTGAATCCCCTGGGACGCCGTCACTTGCTCAGCCTGTCTGTCCTCCATCCTCCGTTGGTGTAGCTGTAGACAGGCTATTAGCTCTGCATGTTGCTGGGCCTGCTGGACCTTGATCCCCTCGAGGACGGACACAACCTGGGCCATGCCCGTGGTGTCCTGCCGGTATGAGTCCAGGATGTTACGGACATGTGAAAATACCGGATCCCCAGCCAACTGGTCAGGCTCGCGCCTCCGCCGCTCTCCACTCCCACCACCCCTGCCCACTTGCGTCTGGCCTGCACTTGTGGGCACATGGGGTCTCCGGGACCCCTGAGGGGTGGCATTGGCGTTGTCGCCTGCCTCCTCCTGGGTGCCCGGGACACCGTGTCCCTCCTGGCGAGCCTGGCTGCATTGTGGTGTTGGGGCAGGGATCCTGGGTGTCTCCTGGGATGTGGCAGGAGTGGGGGTGGTGGTTGGCACGGTTGTACCTGACGCAGGTGCTGCAGGTGGTTGGACACCAGAGGGGCCAGGTCGGTCGGGGTCGTCCGCAGAGTGGTGAGAGTGGTCGCTGCCGGTGGGATCGGTCTCCTGCAGATCCGGGTCCTGTGAGTGTTCCCCCCCAGTGTTGGGGGGTGCAGCACGACGTTGACCTGTGTGTGAGAGAGACAATGTTACTTTTGATCCATGCAACATCCATGTTGCATCCGTTACAAAGTTGGCACATTTCCTCTTGGAATTAGGATCTGTCTTGCATTCCACTCACAGTGCACTTGTGCATGTGTGTGTCCCTTGGGCACCAATTTGGCCCCTTTAACTATGTGTGGCACAGTCTTACTTGCTGCGTCAAGTGTGACTGCAGTCAGCAGTGGAGTGTGCATGTGTGCCGAGCTATGCGTTTGCGCCTTCCTTGTAGCACTGTACATGTGCACATGGAGTGGATCCACACACTCATATGATGCAGGTGGCTGTCCTTGTGCTCGTGTACAGGTTGTGACATGGCCCTGCGTTTTGCCATGATGAAGAGGGGGGGTTCTGGCACTGGGCACCCTTGTCTACATGCACGCAGTCCACCTGCTGACGAGCAGACATTCCCACACACCAAAGGACTGATTTGCTCTCCCTGTGTCTCCCTCCTTCTCTGTCCCCCTCTCCCTCCCTCTCTGTCCCCCTCTCCCTCCCTCTGTGTCCCCCTCTCCCTCCCTCTGTGTCCCCCTCTCCCTCCCTCTGTGTCCCCCTCTCCCTCCCTCTGTGTGTCAGCCTCCTCCCTCTGTCCATCTTCCTGTGTCTCCCTCCCTCTCTGTCCCCCTCTCCCTCCCTCTGTGTCCCCCTCTCCCTCCCTCCGTGTGTCACCCTCTGTCACCTTGGCCCAGCTTCCTGGGCACACACTGTTAGCAGATCTTTGAGTGGCCCTTGGCCTGTTGATGTGAGTTTGTTTCTGATCTCCAGGCACCCATTTTGTCTGCTGTGTGTCTGTGCGCTGCTGCTGTGGTGGTGTGTGCTGCCACTCTTTCACACTGTTGGCTGTTCATTAGCTGCTGGCATGTGCAAAACAGTGCCTTCACCCCCATGTGTTGATGCAAGGCATCCGCCATTTGCTGGCAAGTCATTCCTGTGTTGGGACACAGTGTTTGTCTGGCTGTGACCTAGGCCATATGGGCAGAGGGCATTGTTGTCTGCTTTGGAGTCGCACTATGTGATTCTTGGTGCCCACACTCCCGCCATCCGGGTTACCGTGTCATGTGTTGTTGTCTTCTGTGGCCTGTGACTTGACATTGTCCAGCTGGGTGCATGGGGCATGGTGGCAGCAGTGGCATGTGCCTGCTCATGGAGTGTGGTTGAGTAATGCGATGGCTTGTGGTGTTTGCGTGCCTGTTATTAATTTTGGTTGTGGTTGCAGTTCCCCCCATGTGAGGTGCGTTGTTTGTGTACTCACCCGGGTCTCGGAGTCCTTCTACTCCTTCAACTGCCTCCACCGGCAGTATGGCCATCACCCTCTCCTCCCAGGGATGGTACTGTACGGCTCTGCGGGAGGGCCCTCCTCCGGTTGCGTTGGCCTGGTCGTGTTCCTCCTGTCTCTTGGCTCTGACCCTCCTCCGCAGATCGTACCACCTGTTCTGGCAATCCTGCTTGGTCCTCCTGGTGTCCGCAACAGCATTCACAGCATCGACGATGGTCTGCCACATGGCTGTTTTGGCTGCCTGGCTGGTGCTTCTGACCAATGTTCCAAAGATCTGTGGCTCGACTCTGAGGATTTGATCAACAAGGACCTCCAACTCTCGGTGACTGAACTTTGGATTCTTGGTAGTGGGCATGGTGAGGGGTGTGGGTGGGGATGGTGTGGGTGTGGGGGGTGTGTGGATGTTGGGGGGGGGTGTGGATGGTTGTGTGTGTGTGTGAATGTGATGAGAGGGTGTTTGTGAGGGTGGTCGTGTGAAGGTGTGCAAGTGTAAGATGTGGTGTCGCTTGTAGTCTGGTTCTGTGGTGTCTGGCAGCAGTGGGTCTGTTGCAAAGGCTCATGGTTTGTGTGTGTGGGCCCTTTTTATTGGTCCATGGGTGGGTGTGGCAGTGTTTGAATTTTGGGTGGGTGTGTTATAAGGAGTGGTGGTGTATTGGGCCTCTGTTTGTTTTTGACAGTTGCAGGTCAGTGATTGTGTTATTTTAGTGGTTGTTGGCCATGTTTAGTGGCTGTGTGCCTTGCGAATTGTGTATTGTTGAGTTGTTTTGTTTTGTCCTTGTTGTGTACGTGCGTTTTGAGCGTGTGTACGGTGTGTACATGGGCCATTTGGTTGTACGATTTGGTCCTTGTGTGTGGCTTTGTACGACTCGTACATGCGGTTGTGATGTTGGGGCATGGGGTGCGCTCCGTACTTAGAAGGTTGTGTTGGGGGTGCGCCAGGAACGTACTGGGGTGGGGGTACGACTGGAACGTACTGGGGTGTTCATAGACGGTGGTACGACACGTACAGGGGTGGGGGGGTGTACATAGACGGTGGTACGACACGTACAGGGGTGGGGGGGTGTACATAGACGGTGGTACGACACGTACAGGGGTGGGGGGTGTACATAGACGGTGGTACGACACGTACTGGGGTGGGGGTACGACTGGAACGTACTGGGGTGTTCATAGACGGTGGTACGACACGTACAGGGGTGGGGGGGTGTACATAGACGGTGGTACGACACGTACAGGGGTGGGGGGGTGTACATAGACGGTGGTACGACACGTACAGGGGTGGGGGGGTGTACATAGACGGTGGTACGACACGTACTGGGGTGGGGGTACGACTGGAACGTACTGGGGTGTACATGGGCGGTGGTACGACACGTACAGGGGTGGGGGGGTGTACATGGGCGGTGGTACGACACGTACAGGGGTGGGGGGGTGTACATAGACGGTGGTACGACACGTACAGGGGTGGGGGGGTGTACATAGACGGTGGTACGACACGTACTGGGGTGGGGGTACGACTGGAACGTACTGGGGTGTTCATAGACGGTGGTACGACACGTACAGGGGTGGGGGGTGTACATAGACGGTGGTACGACACGTACTGGGGTGGGGGTACGACTGGAACGTACTGGGGTGTACATGGGCGGTGGTACGACACGTACAGGGGTGGGGGGGTGTACATAGACGGTGGTACGACACGTACAGGGGTGGGGGGGTGTACATAGACGGTGGTACGACACGTACTGGGGTGGGGGTACGACTGGAACGTACTGGGGTGTACATGGGCGGTGGTACGACACGTACAGGGGTGGGGGGGTGTACATGGGCGGTGGTACGACACGTACAGGGGTGGGGGGGTGTACATAGACGGTGGTACGACACGTACAGGGGTGGGGGGGTGTACATAGACGGTGGTACGACACGTACAGGGGTGGGGGGGTGTACATAGACGGTGGTACGACACGTACTGGGGTGGGGGTACGACTGGAACGTACTGGGGTGTACATGGGCGGTGGTACGACACGTACAGGGGTGGGGGGGTGTACATGGGCGGTGGTACGACACGTACAGGGGTGGGGGGGTGTACATAGACGGTGGTACGACACGTACTGGGGTGGGGGTACGACTGGAACGTACTGGGGTGTTCATAGACGGTGGTACGACACGTACAGGGGTGGGGGGTGTACATAGACGGTGGTACGACACGTACTGGGGTGGGGGTACGACTGGAACGTACTGGGGTGTACATGGGCGGTGGTACGACACGTACAGGGGTGGGGGGGTGTACATAGACGGTGGTACGACACGTACAGGGGTGGGGGTACGACTGGAACGTACTGGGGTGTACATGGGCGGTGGTACGACACGTACAGGGGTGGGGGGGTGTACATAGACGGTGGTACGACACGTACAGGGGTGGGGGGGTGTACATAGACGGTGGTACGACACGTACAGGGGTGGGGGGGTGTACATAGACGGTGGTACGACACGTACAGGGGTGGGGGGGTGTACATAGACGGTGGTACGACACGTACTGGGGTGGGGGTACGACTGGAACGTACTGGGGTGTACATGGGCGGTGGTACGACACGTACAGGGGTGGGGGGGTGTACATAGACGGTGGTACGACACGTACAGGGGTGGGGGGTGTACATTGACGGTGGTACGACACGTACTGGGGTGGGGGTACGACTGGAACGTACTGGGGTGTTCATAGACGGTGGTACGACACGTACAGGGGTGGGGGGGTGTACATAGACGGTGGTACGACACGTACAGGGGTGGGGGGGTGTACATAGACGGTGGTACGACACGTACTGGGGTGGGGGTACGACTGGAACGTACTGGGGTGTACATGGACGGGTGGGGGTATACATATACGGGGGGTACGTGTCGGACGTACGGGGGCTGGGGGGAGTGTTGGGCGCGTATGCGGGCACATGTCTCCATGGTTGCTATTGGTGTTCGGTGCGGACGGTGTTTTTTCCATACGGTTGTAGGCTCGGACGCACGGGATGGATCGTGATTCCTCGGTCGGACTTGGATTTTTACGTTTGTAAGGTAAATCGTCCGAGGACGTGTCGGACACATTTTCCGTCCCGAGGACGTGTGGGGATTGATTCCCGGTGCGGGTCGTATGGACTTTTTACCATGCGAATCGTGATTGCCAGTTCGTACGGCACTTGGACGATTCGTACGGTAAAAAGACCCGATACGAGTCGCACGGGGGAATTTTTTACCGGATCGTGATCGGCACCATAGTGTATTTTCTAAACCAGCAGTTTTAGATATTTTTTTTTCTAAACAATCCAGTTTTGATCTCAACTTTCCCGTCAAAATAATAGTGATTCCTTCATGCTGTATTTTATTGATGGCTTCTATTTTTACAATTTCTTCATTTTCCAGTTTCAATAGTTCTTCATTGAATATGGAACACTCGCGCAGTGTTGGCATTAAACAAATCACTGATTTATTTTTAGCAATTTCCACGTACACTTTTGCAGGAACTGCATTTTCATTTGGAAAGACATTGCAAAGTAATCGACTCTCCAAAGCTTGTTTGCCTTGTTTTGAAAGTATTCCAATTCTTATATCTTGAAGAATACTTCCATATTCAGCATCATTTGCCTGTCGCATATTTGTTGTCAGTTCTTTGTATTCAAAATGAGTCCAAATGTTCACATTACCAACACTGCCAAGAGAATTTCTGGTATCTTCATGGGCTAGTGTTTTAAATACCGGTTGTCCTTTTACCGGAGTCAGTTGCAGTAGATCTCCAAAAACTATGACGTGTTTTCCTCCAAATAACACGTCATACTCTGTTTTAAGAATTTGATGCATTCTTAAATGCACAAAGGCAAGCATCAAGTTTGAGACCATGCTCACCTCATCAATAATGAGAAGTTTCATTTTCTTCAGGACTCTTGAAACTTCACAACAAGCTTCTCCAGATAGCTTGTGGTATTCCAATTTGTTCTCATGCTCTACTGGCAGCATTAGTAAACGTAAAGTATTCCTTTAATGTTATGTGCTGCCAACACAGTTGGAGCAGTGACAACACAAGACAAATGCGAATCAGTTGTTTTCTGCAGATAACTTGTAATTACTTTAATTAAGAAACGTTTTCCTGTTCCAGCTTGACCACTCACATACATTCGGATAGGTTGAAATGATGTACATGAGCACCCTCTCTTTTCATGAAGTCATCCATGGTCAATCTGCTCTTTCACTTGCTGATATATTTGTTTCTGTTCAACATTTTGGTGCCGATTCCGATCCTGTAAAACCTGGCTACAAATGGTCGTACGGAGCGTTTTCTCCGTACGACTCGTAAACAGGAAATCCACCATACAAATCAGCAAGTACGATTCGTACAGAAATACCATTTCCGTACGAATCGTAAAAAACACTGTGTGGCTAAAAAATACATACAATTCCGATCCTGGACAGCACGTACGCGACGTCCGCACGGAGTCAGGCAGCGTTTTACAGACCAGCAAGTACGATTCGTACCCACAGCACTCCGCACGGCTATATTTTTACGGGAGCCAAAAAGTGCCAGAAAAGCTAAGTACGCCACGATGCACGAGGAAAAGGGGGCCCGGTACGTGCCGTACCCCCAGCCCCCTGTAGGTACGCGCCGTACCCCCACCCCATGTAGGTACGTGCCTACCCCCACCCCGTGTAGGTACGCGCCGTTCCCCCACCCCGTGTAGGTACGCGTCGTACCCCCACGCCATGTAGGTACGCGCCGTACCCCCACCCGGTGTAGGTACGCGCCGTACCCCCACCCCCATAGGTATGCGCCGTACCCCCACCCCATGTAGGTACGCGCCGTACCCCCACCCCGTGTAGGTACGCGCCGTACCCCCACCCCCGTAGGTACGTGGCGCGTACCTACGGGGTGGGGGTACGGCGCGTACCTACAGGGGGGGTGGGGGTACAGCGCATACCTACACGTGCTGGGGGTACAGCACGTACCTAGGGGGGTGGGGGTACAGCGCGTACCTACACGGGGTGGGGGTATGGTGCGTACAGGTGGGGGGCTGGGGTACGGTCCTGGGGTACGGTGCATACAGGTGGGGGGCTGGGAGACGGGCCTGGGGTGCGGCGCGTACAGGTGGGGGGCTGTGCTACGGTGTTGGGGTACGGTGCAGAAGGGGGTACGGTGCTGACATATGGGGGTACGGTGCTGACATGTGCGGGGTGAGGGTGGCTGTGCGACTCGTATTCGGGCACAAGTTTACCCGTGTACATGTAGGCTACAGCGTTCGCTCCGTACGGGGCCTTTTACATGCGGTTGTGTATTCGGACGGGTGGTACGGATCGTACTTGCGCGCTCAGACTTCTGTTTTACAATTTGCACGTAAAAATGTCCGGCTCCCTATCGGACACTTTTCCCGACGCTATTCGTACGTAAAAATGTACGGCTTCCTCTCGGACCATTTTCCCGACGCAATTTGTATGTATTTTTCACGTACGAATCGTACTTCGCAGTTTGTACGGTACTTGTACGATTCGTACGTAAAAAAATACGGATACGAGTCGGACGGTAAATTTTTTTAACGGATCGGAATCGGCACCTTAGTTGTTCTTCCAAGATTACCTAACTGTATTGCATCTTCTTGAGCTTGATACATTGCCGTTTCCACCTCATTCATTGCAATCGCTGCTTCATTTTCAACAACTGCTTGTCCTAGTGGATCTTGACTCAGTGCAGCAGAACTTTGACTGTCTTGAGAACTGTCTCTAGCAATCTCAGCTGCAATTGTAGCTTCTTGATCAATTTCATCATTCAACATTTTGACATAATTTGCGAAAGCACTGCATTGTATGCTATCTTTAGAAGCATTACATGAATCTTCATAGCTGGGAAAATCTCCAAGTAATTTCAGTTCTGAACGCCATGGTTTGAACATTTTCAAAAGGGCTAAATAGTAAAATTCCCTTTTGTCAGCAGTGTCACAACTCAGTTTCCTGTGATTAATTAAATTTCCTTTCCTTTGTTTCACCAGACATCTTTCGGAACCAATCACTGCATATTTTCCATCGTTGATGTTCTCTGTAGTATTCCGTTTAAAATTGTAGTTATGCAGCACTTCATAGAGAGACATGTTCTCAAAATGATGACTTCTATTTGGGTAGTATGTGTCCAACATATTTGTTTTCAAAATATCTGTACTTTTTGGTTCATTTTCTGCTAAATATTCAATTTCTTGAACAGATTTCAGTACCCGATTTCGCATTCCTGCAAGACCTAGACTCACCCAAATGATTCTTCTACTTTTGGAATATAGACTTGAAGATGATAACTGATCTGAACATTCATATGCTCCAATTTCACGATGCGATAACATCTTCAAACTGAAACTGTATAATTTCTTATTTAGAGTCTTCTCGTGAGAAATCTCTTCCCACATTTCTTTCAATTCAGTCTTTTCTGATTTAGTAATGTAAGACGTTACATATCGAGCAACAGCACTGGAATTGTCCGCAACATACTGAATATCCATGTTAGCGTTCCACATGGATAAAATAACTGGATTGTAGTCATTTATGTATTTCGATTCTTTGCTTCTTCTTAAGTTTTAGGTGTTTTTCGGAGACTTTCTTGTGATGGTATGTCGCATAGCTGACATAAAACTGTTCACTCTTCCTTTGGCTAATACAGGACGTGGAAATCCAAAACGACATTTGGTATAGAACTTATCCATTGACTTGTACTTTCGTCGACAGTATTTTCCACACCTGTGGCTTTGAAATCGTAAGACTTGTTGTTTTAAGTTTTTATCTTCTCTGCTATTGGGAAGAGCACATGTAGCATAATCTTCAATGAAAGACAAAACAGTTTCATCCAAATTTGGGGGAGTCCTTGATCCATAACAACATATGTATGTGAGGAGCACCTCTTGCTTGATACTCCTTTCTCCAAAAGAAATCCACAACTTCTCCAAGAGGAGGATTCTTTTTATTGCAGATGAAAGACATCATAGCTTCAAATCTATGATTGAAATATCTGCATACATTGACAGGATCCAAAGAGCACAATTCTCCAGGTGTCTTGTATTCAATATTTTTTATATTGGAATTTGCCTCTCGAAGAAATTCAAGTAAATCATCCCAAGCATACTCAGCACAGCTTAGTGTAACAAACCATGTAGGAGTTCCCAAGTTCCGTAGCATACATTTCAGTTCTCCATGTCGACGGTACCAATATTCATTAGTCCCACGCTGACTTGCCATCAGATTAATCAACTGAGATTCTAAATGATCATCTCTCTGATGCACTTTATCCATAAAATCCTTTGCAGTTACATTTTGAAGATGCATTCCAGTTTTTAAAATGTGATTTACTGCATATGAAAGTCCAGACAAGTCACTTTCAAACAGAAGATGGAACATATAAGGGATACATTGTCGAAATCTTGGATCTTCTGCATATAATCGTGTTGTCCGATATTCAGATGCAGGAATCTGCACAGGACGTTCATCATATCAACCACCTTTTCCTGTTGGAAACAACTGCGGGAAACACTCATAAACTCATGGGACTTCCTGTTGCTTTTTTCATTTGAAACAACTCAATTGTATTCCCCATCACCTCTTTGGAATGAAGTGGATGTACACTGTAATGTTCATAGATTTCTTCACATCTGGACATTTACACTTTTTCTATTTGTCCACTTAATGTTTCAGTATCTTCTGCTAAATCTATTTCTTCTTCTCCAACAAACACATTTCTATAGTACTCATTATTTTTTAACAGATACAATGATGCCTTTTGCACTTTTCTAAAATCCACTAACTCTTGCCAAATTTTCTTATTCTTTGTAGGAACACCATTAACTAGAATGACTAGTGGCTCATTTTCTGCATGGTCTACACCAATAGTTTCAAGATTTTTCCTTAAATCTAACAGTAAATACACAACTCTTCCTTTCAATCCTCTTTGCAACTCTGATGGAGGTAATTTACCTGTTTTGGGCTCCATACGAACAATAGCCTGAAACGGGTGAACACATTGTATGAGAATAGACTCATACATATTTAAATCTATCAGCTTTGGTGGAATAGCAACCAATTCTAGATTATTATGAACAGCTCTAGCAGGCATTTTATTCTCATCTAATTTGTTATAACAATATTTGCAAATACGCTGATCAGATCCCAAATCAAAACAATCCTCTACCAACAAATAAGTTGCAAATTCCACCCACTAATCATTATCTTCTATTTTACTTTTTAAATACAGATTGACACCACTAGTCTGATTTTTATAGTGACTTCGCCGACAGCAAATACAAGAAACATTTGGTCTTTCACCTGAAATTACCTTAAACTTTGTGATTTCATCCTCAAATTTTTCTGTAATTACGGGTTGTACATTGTCTTCAATATTTTGTTCTACTAATGTGTCAGTTTCTTCACTCTCTTGCTGAGGACCAAAGTAACAAAACTCAATATCATCACAGACCTGCTTCACATCTGATACTGACTCACGCAAAAGAGCACTGTTCAACTCACTTTTTGCATAATACAACCTTCTCACTAACTTCCGCATTTGAGTATGATGTACTGCCAGCTTTCTGAAATGGTGAAAAACACTTTGACAAACTTTCCTAGAAAGACAAGCCAGAGAATGACCTTGCAAACCAGTATGTTTTCTCACTCTGCAAGGGTCTAGTCCTTGCAACAGCTTAATCTTTTGTTTTACACTTTTTTTAGTATAGGCTCGTAAAAAAACTACATAATTTTTCAATACATTCCTGTCGTACACTGCAAATACTACTGCAATCCCAAGTGTACACAGGGTTTTTTAGCACGTCTCCCTAAAACTTCATCAGCTTTCACTTCTTCTGCATTTCTTTCAACCATTTTCTCTTTCTCAATTGGACAATCGTTGCTAACCTCATAACCTCTACCACTGGTGTCAACTGCATACAATAATTTTTCGCTCAGTGAATAACTCTCTTCGTTAAAAAAAGGCTCTGAACTGGAACTGTGTTTCCATTCTCCCAAAAAAAATCACAATTATTTTTTTTTATTAATAACTCTTTTCCTCCTACTTTTGGCTTTCATTACATGGATTGGTTTATCTAGTGATTGAATTCTGTTTAATGCTAAAATGAATAGTTTCCTTTTTACTTCAAAAGCCTTTTCCACAATGTTTTCAATATGCTTCTTCTTTTTATAAAATAAAGCTCTCTTTTTATATTTCTTCATATCTTTCAGCAAATTATGCACTACTCTCTTGTAAAATATTTTTTGCGTAATTCCTTATACTGATTTTGCCTTCTTTTACCATACTTTATCTCCTCTGATTGACCATTCGCTTTTTTGCTTTTCCTCTGATTTTGAATTTTTTTCTTACTTGAAAAATTCTCAGTAGTTCCAGCATTTTGTAAATTCTTTTTGGACCTACAAACATTTTTAATAAATTGCTTTGTAATCTTACCAGAAGATTTTTTCCTTTTAGCCACATTATCTTGTACATTCAATACTTGTGGTTGATGTTTCTTCAAGTAATCCTCCTGTCTCTGTTCTTTTCTTTTTCTTTTTTTTTCTGGCATGATTTCTCTATTTTAACTTTGAAAAACAGTATCTGTAAAAAAGAATCACAAATAAATGTATATTAATAACTTTCACATTTATACTATTCTATTACTGTAGAAACACATATTATATAAAAACTGACTAAGAAACTATAGCCCTGAAGCACAAGTGTGACAATGGTTAAAACACTACATGCATAGTGCATACTACTTTGAAGCAGTTCATGCCCTAAAGCCTACCTCACTAAAAGACTACATGCTAACTGACTGAATGATTACAGTACTATAAGGAGACACACTGGGTGAGTGACAGGGTGCTTGCTAGAAGTGTATGAATACTGACTGGGGAATTGAAGGTGAGAAACACAAGTGTGTAGGTGGTTAGAGGACTGCATGCATAGTGGATAGGCGTTTGAAGCAGTCCGTGTGCTAAGGCCTGGCTCACTGCATGAGTACTTGGGTACTGACAGAATGATTAGAGTACAGTAAGGAGAGTGCCTGGGTGAATTTGTAAGTGGTTGGCTTTTGGCGCAGTAAATGGATTAGTACTTGGTACTGAATGGGTCACTAGAGGAGTGCAAAGGGACTGACAGGATGTTTGCTGGACTGTATGGATACTGACTAGGGAATTGAAGGTGTGAAAGACAAGTGTGTAGGGGGTTAGAGGACTGCATGCATAGTGGATAGGGGTTTGAAGCAGTCCGTGTGCTAAGGCCTGGGTCACTGAATGAGTACTTGGGTACTGACTGAATGATTACAGTACTGCAAGGACAGTGCATGGGTGAATTTCTAAGTGTTTGGGTTTTGGCGCAGTGAATGGATTAGTACATGGCACTGAATGGGTCACTAGAGAAGTGCAAGGGGAGTGACAGGGTGTTTGCTGGAGTGTATATATACTGACTGGGAAATTGAAGGTGTGAAAGACAAGTATGTAGGTGACTAGAAGTCTGTATGCATACTGTATAGGGTTTAAAGCAGTCCATGTTGAAAGCCCTGGCTCACACCATGAGTACTTAGACACTGACTAAATGATTAAAGTACTGCAAAGAGAGTGCCTGGGAGAATTTATAAGTGTTTGGGTTTTTGCGCAGTGAATGGATTAGTACATGGTGCTGAACGGGTCACTAGAGGAATACATGGGGAGTGACAGGGTGTTTGCTTGAAGTGTATGGATACTGAATGTGGAATTAAAGGTATGAAAGAGAACTATGTAGATGGTTAGAGAACTGCATGCATAGTAGATAAGCATTTGAATCAATGCATGTGCAAAGGCCTGCCTACTACTTGAATATTAACTGAATGTTTACAGTATTGCAAGGACAGCTCCTCGGTGAATACATAAGGAATGACTACCTTTTAATTCTACCTAAACTTTAGAACAGAACATTTATTAAGCAGTTATGCATATTCAAAGAAATGAACTACTCAAATGCTTCTCTCACAGTGGTTCCACAAATGCATACAGACTCAAAGTGTGATTCTAGACAACAACCACTATCCCTAGGAGTTTACCAAAACTCATTCACTACTGTGGAAGTGGTAAGGGAACTGCACACAATCTACATATTTCAGGACTGCACTTTTGTGTCAAAGCCTGACTCATTTAATCAAAGCATAAGCAAAAACTGCCTTCTAATGCTACTAAAACTTGAAAACAAGACACGTTTTAAAACGGTTATCTGAGAGCAAATACACGATGTTACCAAATGCTTCTCTCACAGTGGTTCCCAAATGCACACACACTCACAGTGTGATTCTAGACAACAACCACTATCCCTAGGAGTTTACCAAAACTCATTCACTACTGTGGAAGTGGTAAGGGAACTGCACACAATCTACATATTTCAGGACTGCACTTTTGTGTCAAAGCCTGACTCATTTAATCAAAGCATAAGCAAAGACTGGCTTCTAATGCTACTAAAACTTGACAACATGACAGATTTTAATAGAGTTATCTGTCAGAAAATACATGATGTTACCAAATGCTTCTCTCACAGTGGTTCCCAAATGCACACAGACTCACAGTGTGATTTTAAACAAGCAAGACTATCCCTAGCAGCTTATCAAAACTCACTCACTACTGTGGAAGGCGAAGGGGACTGCACACAATCTACATATTAAAGTGCAGCACATTAGTGTCAAAACATGACTCATTTTATCAATGCATAAGCAAAGACTGGTTTCTAATGCTACTAAAACTTGACAACATGACAGGTTTTAAAAGAGTTATCTGTCAGAAAATACATGATGTTCCCAAATGCTTCTCTCACAGTGGTTCTCAAAACCACACACACTCACAGTGTGAATCTAGACAAGCACCACTATCCCAAGGCGTTTACCAAAACTCATTCACTACAGTGGAAGAGGTAAGGGGACTGCACACAAACTGCATATTTCAGAACTGCACTTTAGTGTCAAAGCCTGACTCATTTAATCAAATCATAAGCAAAAACTGTCTTCTAATGCTTCTGAAACTTGACAACAAGACAGGTTTAAAAAGTTATCTGTCAGCAAATACATAATGTTACCAAATGCTTCTCTCACAGTGGTTCCCGAATGCACACAGACTCACAGTGTGATTCCAGACAACAACCACTATCCCTAGCAGTTTACCAAAACTCATTCACTACTGTGGAAGTGGTAAGGGAACAGCATACAATCTACATATTTCAGATTTTAATAGAGTTATCTGTCAGCAAATACACAATGTTACCAAATGGTTCTCTCACAATCCACACTCAAATGCACACAGACTCACAGTGTGATTATAGACAAGTAACACTATCCCTAGCAGCTTACCAAAACTCATTCACTACAATGGAAGAGGTAAGGGGACTGCACACAAACTGCATATTTCAGAACTGCACTTTAGTGTCAAAGCCTGATTCATTTAATCAAAGCATAAGCAAAAACTGTCTTCCAATGCTTCTGAAACTTGACAACAAGACAGGTTTAAAAAGTTATCTGTCAGCAAATACATAATGTTACCAAATGCTTCTCTCACAGTGGTTCCCGAATGCACACAGACTCACAGTGTGATTCTAGACAACAACCACTATCCCTAGCAGTTTACCAAAACTCATTCACTACTGTGGAAGGGGTAAGGGGACTGCACACAATCAACATATTGAAGTACACCACATTTGTGTCAAAGCATGACTCATTTTATCAATGCATAAGCAAAGACTGGCTTCTAATGCTACTAAAACTTGACAAGACAGGTTTTAAAACAGTTATCTGTCAGCAAATACACAATGTTACCAAATGCTTCTCTCACAGTGGTTCCCAAATGCACAAAGACTCACTGTGTGATTCTAGACAAACAACACTATCCCTTGCACTATACAAAAAACATTTCTGTATCTAAAAGGAGTATTGCATTTTAGTGTAGAAACAAAACTCATTTCAAAAATTCATAAACAATGACTGGTTTCTAATTCTACCAAAATATAAAAAGAGCACAGTTATCTGTCTGCAAACACATGAAAAACACAAATGCCTATCACAGAATGGTTTCTACATGCACACACACTGTCAATAAGAGTGTAGACAAAAAAGGTCCTCCCTACACTTTAGCAGGAGAAATACATTAGTCAGATTAAAATCAAAATAGTCTACATACATCCCCTCTCAATTAAATAACTCACCTTTCAAGTTGTTTTGTAGATTAAGAAGTATATCAGTCACACACCAGATATCAGTCACACACCAGATTTTCTTATACAGAATCTCTGCACTGTGCACCTCTCAGCAAAACCAAAGAATAGCAAAGTTTCCCTCTCATTTTCCACACATATACATGTAAACATCAAATCACATTCCTTCCCACATAAATTCAAAAGCAAACACACATTTCTATTGGTTAAACATTTTAACCCTTTCCAAATGACATAAATTTAAACCCTTCCCCCAATCTGCCTTCTGCCTGTTACCATAGAAACAGGTCATTGAACACTGTACTGAGCACACAGGTCACAAGTTCAGCACACAATGTTGCTAATCAAAACAACAAGTGTGCTTGACTTTTCAACATATCAGCTTATCATATATAATGTTCCTTACAATCAGTTTTTGTTAACCAATAAGAATCATGCGTTTAAAAAACAGAAATATACACCCTACCTTTCAGTGTAGAAGGTTGTCAAACAACCAATGATTTCTTGTCTTTTTTCAAAACTGCATCTTAGCCAACATTTTAGAAAAATCTTACTTTCCAAACTGCCATTTCATTAACAGAGACCATCTGAGTGCATCCAGACCTCCTTTCAAGATGCTTAGAGTGTGGATTGTGGCACACAGCTATATTTTCTGGAGCCAAAGGTATGCAGAAAACAAAGGCATTCACAAAGACCTAGGTTTGTCAAATGTAGACATTAAATGGATTGGACAGAGAGGGTTAAAGTGGCACCAATTGATGCCATTGGTGAAATCCTTCATGCATATCCAACACCCTGACCTCATAATAGTGCACTGTGGTGGCAATGACCTAGGCACTTTGACTGGGGTAGGTCTGGAAATGCTCATGAAGGACACCTTTGCAGAACTGATTTTGCTTTTCCCCAAAACTGCCTTTGTGTGTTCTAACTTATGCCAAAGGCAGAAATGGAACTGGTCCGATAATTTTTGTCCACAAATTGAGAAAGCTAGGAAATATGTGAATAAATCTGTTTCTGCTTTTCTCCGAGACTATAGAATGGGGTCCATTTTCAATTACAATCTGCGCTTTCATATGCAAGAGATGTATAGGAGAGATGGAGTACACTTTACTGATGAAGGAAACAGAGTCTTCCTCAACAACTTTAGACTCTGTATAGGTACTTACTTATAAGTACCAAAAACTCTCAATGAACACAACGGCTCTTTTTAGAGCCACTCAAGAACAAAACACTTAAGCTTGATGTTTATCTCCCAAAACTGTCAATTTTTTTTTCCTTGGATCCGCGCACCCAACGCGTTAGGAACCGCTTACCCAACGCGAGAGAATCTGTGCACCCAACGCGATAGGATGCGCGCAACCTGCGCGCATTTCTCAGTTTTTTTTTTTAAAAAAAGGGGGCCCCAAGGGGTCCTTCTGGGACCCTCTAAGCAGATCTAGAGGGTCAGAGTATTTCCACTCTGCCCCCTTTATATGTTTTACACACTTATTCCCCTTGCTTCTTCAGCCCCGCTTCTACCGAGGCAGAAAATGACCGCCAACAGTTCCTGGTTTCAAATGTAGACAGACACTCGAGAGCCAATTAGCATTCAGCGCATGATCGTCAGGGTGTGCGCTCGGTTCGGGGAGGGTGCGCTTACGGTGCGGGTAGGGTGTGCGGATCCTCCCCGGCCATAGATATCACTAACTTTTTTACCCTAATTTTCTCAGGAACTACTGAACAGATTCACACCATTTATGCAAAAGGCACGAGTCTGAACTGAGGACTACCTCTTTGCCAAATTTGGTGTAATTCCGTTCAGCAGTTCGGGCTGTAGCTGCGACAACAGGTCCTATGGGAAATTGCATGGGGAAAACGCGTTTTGGGACCCCCCTTTTTTCTCAGCCCCCGCTTGACGAATCACCACAAAACTTTCAGGGTAGGAGCGGAGTGGAGCTGGCCAAATGTTTGGAAAATTTCGCGAAGATTCGTCAATCGTCGCCAGACTTATTGGGAATAGAATGTTGCGGATTTCGTATGAAAAATAGGTCCTGACTACAACTATCTACTGGCGACCGCCAGTAGATAATATATATAATATATATATATATATAGTTCCCAAAACTTTCTCCTGTCTCGAGGGCGCACTCCACAACAGATAGATGAAACCTTTTATTGAGTTGAAAGTACAATTCCTTCCAGGCAAAATTCCTTCCCGGCATTGCAGTCCCCATGCCGACGCGTTTCGAAGTTTATCCTTCTTTTTCATAGGCATTTCGTAATGACACACCAAAGCTGCTTGCACACCTTCCCCTGCTTGTTCATACATTTATAGGCCTCCGGTGTGCCTTCCGTGATGGATTCTAATTGTTATTGCATGCTGGGAAGTGTAGTCAAAATAACCAATGTTTTTACCTTCAGGTAGGTTCTGTGTTCAATTACGACATTGTAGGGACAAATAATGCCCTCCAGTGGGCCTTGGAAAGGGATTCTTCCTTCTTAATTATCGCTCCGCTGTGCCTGCAATTTTGGCTAGAAGCTATCTTCCATCCAGCAGCCCCACCTCCGCTCCTTGGGTGGTGCAGCCCTCCTACAGCCAGAGAGGGCCGTGATTACTTATGGGGAAACAAATATTGTCACCTTTAAATAAACATATGATATGTCAAAAATATTGGCGCACACAATATCGACTACAATAATATCACCTAAATAATTACATTTTCCTTAATAAACATAAACTACTTTCTATATTAAACAAATAATTACAATAAATATCAAACAATATATACACGTTTGAATAAAAAAAATTACATCTCTAAAATAATTATAATTCATCCCAATAATATATATAATTAAATACATAAACATGTAAACAAATATAATTATCACATAACCTGAAAACATTTATACAGCAATCGAAATATTATCGTTTACCATCGAAGGACATAACTGAAAATAAAATAAAATCAAACTAATTCCTAATCAACCAATAAGATTAAACTGTAAACAAACTTAACCAATAAATTAACACAAACCCCACACCAGAAGAAGCATCCTCTGCGCATTCCGAAATGCTTGAGAGACGTTGAAATGGGTGACAATCCTTCCAAGAGACAAGAAGCAGCACAACAGACTCTTCCACATAATAGACTGTAACGCCCATGAACTCAGCGGGTTACCTATTTAACGAAAGACTTCTTTGATATTCCCGATCAGATTCTCGAGAGGTAGCTTATGTTAACGAATAACACCACTTAACGCATATTTACCTATGCGAAGACTGATAATTATGTTGTGATGTATCCCATTATAATGTGATGTTCCTTTAAGCATGTCTTATGATGTATCTGGTTTTAGAATGCTAGTGTCCTAGCAACCTTTTGTACTGTTTTTCCTGTGGAAGTTGTTGGCAGAGCTGGTCCTTCTAGCTCTGTTGTCCATGTAGCCAAATAAATAACCAGCTTTGAACTTCCTGCTTCAGCCTGGTTACTACATATTTATGGCGACGATTTTTGGCTACATTAAAGAACCGATGCAGCTGTTTTCAGGTCATTGCGACTAGATCTGTACTGATCCCAAGATCTGCACGGACCCCTGTCTCCTGCCGCAACTCAATCTATACAGCTGATTACAAGCAAAACTTGATGGGACTCCCAATTCAAGGTACTTTGTGTCTGTTTGCCTCTCTGTTGGGAATGTCGGCAGCGCTCTTCTCTTTATCAAAATTGGGAGAATATCGGCCCGTGTGCGTTCATTGCTGCCAGCGGATTCACATGACCCTGCGCTGCATTGTACTTTCTTTCATATGCGCAGTGTGACTATTTGGCAAATAAATCAAAAAATGTTTGGTTTTTTTTCACCCACCAACTGACACTGCTCACATGTGAATTCCCTCGCGCCCTACAAGCAGCATTGACGCGCGCTGAGTCTACCTCATCAACACCAGTGCCTTCCTCCATCGCGTTCTTCATCAAATCCCTCCATTGCATAGTTCACCGAATCCTTCGCGTTGACGTGGTCACATCGTTTCACGTTGCGTGAAAGCCGCCATTTTTGCTTGGGAAGCTCCTCACGCCACATTAAAGTATCTATGGCAACGTTTGCGATTCATCGGTGATTGTCAGGAAGCGTGTTTCATCAGCGGTGACACGCACACCACGTATTTCAATTCGCAGCAACATTCGTAAAAAATAAAGAATTACGAAGCGTGTCTCATTTACGGTGACACGCACACCAGGTACTTTAATCGGTGGGAGCAAACATACAGGAAACATATATAAGAAGCGTGTTTCATCAGCGGTGACACGCACATTATTTCTCCCTGCAAGTTATTAATTGAAGCGTGTCCTTTCACCGGCGGTGATACGCACACCACACCAAGCTTATACATATCATGTAAGCTTGTTCTCGCTGACACGCACACCATTTGCACAAAAAGATTTATTTATAAAATATCTGCAAGGCACACTGTTAAATAATTTTACTGACATTTTAATTTTGAATTATTTTACTGCTATTGTTATTTTCTCTTGGCTCATTTTATTCATACATAGCAGACCATTCAAAACAAAATAGGTTTACATTCTCCGACTATTTGTGTTTACATTTACCCTGTGAGTTTTTTTTCTTTCCTCCAACATTTCTCTCAATCAGATACCCTCTTTGACTGAAATGTGCAGCATGCAATCTGTTAACCCACCACCCTCAATCCTGGAATCCCCAGGAGACCCTCCAGTTCAGTGGGAAGTTTGGTTTGATACCTTCCAGGTGTATTTGGGTGCTATCGGTGCCTTACGTTTCAGTGCAGAAAGAAAGAAATGTCTTCTACTACACTCTCTAGGGTTTGAGGGAAGGTCTATATTTAAACATCTGCCTGCCCTTTCACAAGAAGAACTCGACGTAATCGATGAATATGAGGAAACGATCATCAAATTAAGTACCAGGTTTGACAAACAACCTAGTCTTATGGTGTTAAGACACAATTTCTTTAAAAGGAAACAAACCGATGGAGAAGACATAGATGCCTACATTTCTGTCCTGTGAAGATTAGCTGCAGATTGTAAATTTGAAAACTTAACAGAACAACTTATCAGAGATCAGTTTACCTGTCATTGCAAGGAGAAAAGTATACGTCAAAAGCTGCTCACTTTGGGCAATCCCACTCTTGGCGCAGTAATAAAAATAGCCAAAAGTATTGAAATTTCCATTGTCTCACTAAAAGAATTAGAAGGCAAACATTTAGAAAGTGTAAATGTGATTAATGCCAATATTCCTGTAAAACCACGGGGTAAACCAGCTACATCTTCTAGTCAATCGGTTAAAATAAAGCCTGACACAGGAAATCCATCATATGGAAATAGTACTAACAAGTGTATTAGATGTGGGAATTCCCCACACAACAAAAGGTTCTCGATGCCCTGCGAGCAATGTTATGTGTAATTACTGTAAGAAGATGTGGCATTTTGCTAAAGTCTGCCTTAAGAGGAGTAGGAATGCTAGGAAACCTACTGTGTGCACTGTTGAATCTGAGTGCGACTCCGATCCTAAGGTCATTTCTGTTGTAAGAAATCTTGATGAAGGCCCTTCCCAAGGTCTGGATCAGGGTATTGTTATTGGTGACCCTTCCTCATGTGTAGATCCTATTGTGGACATCAACATTGGTAACCAAACAGTTCAGCTGTTAGTAGACTCAGGAGCTAAAATCACAATGATCACACAAGAACTGTTCGATGCAACTTGGAAAGGTGCTCTGATACTTTCCCCTCCTCATCATTCTCCCGTCTCTTATGAAGGATGGAAGATAGACCTAATGGGGTTTTTCGAAGAAGAAATGGCATTCAAAGGCAGGAGAATAAAGGGAAAGATTTATGTTGCAGTGAAAGGCCTTAACATATTGGGGTGGTTCCATCAGGGGCTTTTTGGGATGATATTGAGGCCTGGAACTAAGGAACAAGTATTGGTTGTTGACTGTGAAGATGTTAGTGTTATTTGGAAAAAAAAATTCCCAGAAGTATTTAGTAAGGATTTGGGAAGAATCAAGGGCTTTAAACATAAAATCATTGTCAAGAATGGTGCTACTCCCATTAACCATAAATTAAGGGGAGTAACGTTTAGTGTTAGAGCGGACCTAGAAAAAGAACTAAAGGGGTTGTGTGACCGAGGGATCATCGAACCTACAGATTCTTCCTTGTGGCTATCTCCCTTAGTGGTAGCAAGGAAAAGGGGAGGTGATCTTTGAGTCTGTGTGGACTTAAGATCCCTGAATAAAGAGATATGGGTGGATTCTTACCCTTTACCAAAAATCAGTGACCTATTTTCACTCACCAAGGGGGCATGCTTTTTCACAAAGCTTGATTTAGCCAGCGCTTACCATCAGGTTGAGTTGGACCCGGAATCACGTCATCTTATTGCTTTTGTGTCGCCTTTGGGAACATTTCATTACTGCCGCATGCCATTTGGGCTTGCCTCAGCGGCATCTGTTTTTCAGAAGATAATGAGCAATATACTTAAAGGCGTAGATGACGTTGTAGTGTTTCAAGACGATGTGCTCATTTTTAGGAGCGACATTTCCTCTCATGATAATGTCCTGGGCAAAAAAACGGGGTGTAGTGCTAAAAGAAGAGAAATGCAAATTTCTTTGTTAAAAAGTTGAATACCTGGGTCACGTCATATATCCCAAGATGGGGTGAGTCCTCGTCCGGGTCTGCTTCGAGCCATTCTAGATGCCCCAGAACCAGTAGACAAAGCAGGGGTCAAGTCATTGTTAGGGTTATGTGAGTATTACTCGCAATGTATTTCTAATTTTGCATCCATCGCTCGGCCAATCAGTAATCTTCTTAAGAAGGGGGTGAAGTTTGAGTGGGATGAGGAGTGCGTGGTTGCCTTAAAGTTGGTGAAGTCAGCTTTGCAGGGTGGACCCATTTTGAAACCTTTTGACCCAAATTTGTCTTGCTGTGTAACAGTTGACGCGAGTCAGGCAGGGATTGGTGCCACCTTAACTCAGTGGGACAAAAACTGTGAGAACACGGTATGTTTTGCATCCAGAGTGTTAAGGACTCCTGAATTGCAGTATTTCGGTCATCGAGAAGGAGTTGTTGGCATGTTTGTGGGCCATAGAAAAATTTAGACCTTATGTCTGGGGAAAGTGGTTTTTATTGTTAACTGATCATAAACCACTTGTAAATATTTTGGGGGGAAGTGTTAGCAAATGTTGCTCTACCAGAATCATGCACATGGTGACAAAACTTCTGCAATACCAGTTCAGAGTACAGCACATTTCTGGAGGGAAGAATGTACGTGCAGATTTTCTTTCCCGTTTTCCCTTCAAAGCGAGTGAAATTGATGAGGTCTGTTTAGAAGACTTTTCCAATGAAGACTGTGATGATTGTCTTGTTGCTGTGCTAGATCTTCTAGAGTTTAGTCTTAGTTCAGAGATTGATTGGGTCCACGCTTTAGATTCTGATCCTGTGATTGGTGAAGTTCTTCCTCACGTCAGAAATGGTTGGCCTAGGGAAAAGGTTCTTCCAGTTTCTCTTCAACCTTTCTGCAAAATTGGTGATGAACTATCATTAGAAGATGGTGTGTTATTGAGGGGGGATAAGTTTGTGCCTCCTGAGGTCTTTCGCAAGACCATCCATAGGGCTTATGAAGGCCATCTTGGGTCTACCCTTACCAAACGGCGCATCCGAGACACATACTGGTGCCCAAGAATGGACGCTGAGATTGACATGGTTGTTGCCAATTGTTGTGTCTGTGGTGCATCAGATAAACGTTTGAAAGTGTCTGTTCCTCCTTTAATCCCCCTTGAGTGTCCTAAGGGTCCTTGGTTAAAAATAGGTATAGATGTTATAGGCCCCTTTGAAATTCTTCCTAGGGTTGTTGATTCATTTTGGTCATGATGGATTATGCATCTAAATGGCCAGAAGTGAAAATTGTCAAGGAGGCAAACTCAAAAGCTATTGTGGATTTTCTCAAAGAAGTTTGGATGAGAGAGGGACTGCCTGAGACCCTTGTCTCGGATAATGGAAAACAGTTTGTTAGCACAGAATTCGAAGCTTTTCTGGTAAAGATAGGTGTCAAGCACTATAAAAGCTCTCTCTATCACCCGCAAATGAATGGCTTAGTTGAGCGGATGAATCGAGTTGTGGGTGAATGTGTTAAATGGGCCAGAGCAGGTGGTCATGACATTTGTAAATCTCAAAACACAATGGTGTGGCTTTATAGAACCACTCCACACTCTTCTACCGGAATTTCGCCTTTTGAGCTTTTGCGCGGGCGGAAGCCCAATACCAGTTTTAGACCTGCATGGATGAGCAAGTGGGTTAAGTCTGAGTCTGATGTTAGTCAGCTGATGTCCTTAGCCAGTGAGAATATGGCCATCACTCAAACAAAGCAGAAGGAATATTTTGATTCACGGAAACGTGTGAAAAAAGTTACACTCAACGTGGGCGACATGATCAAAGTCATGAAAGGTAACAGTAAATTCAGTGAGCTAGTCAAAGTTGTGAAAATACATAGAAATGCTGTAATGGTTGATGGTGGTCACTGGTGGAACCTAAATAGAGTAGTTAAGATTAAGGAAAAGAATGTTACATCTGCTTAAAAAAAAACGCTTGTCATAATCCTGTTCAAACGTGTTACAGGAAGAGTTCTAGAGTTATTGTTAGACCCTCTAGATACAGGGTAAAGTTTTAATTTTTTTTTTTGCCGTTATTTGGAGAAAGAGAAGATATGTTGTGATGTATCTCATTATGTGATGTTCCTTTAAGCATGTCTTCTGATGTATCTGCTTTTAGAATGCTAGTGTCCTAGCAACCTTTTGTACTGTTTTTCCTGTGGGAGCTGTTGGCAGAGCTGGTCCACCTAGCTCTGTTGTCCATGTAACCAAATAAATAACCAGCTTTCAACTTCCTGCTTCAGCCTGGTTACTGCAAATTCCTACTGTCATCTACTAATGTTGCAGAGATGATCTGGGGGTAGATGCTGGAGAGACTACCCCCTACAAAGGTAACGGGCAATGGGGAATAGGCACTCTGCATTGTTTGGGAGGTGGGTAGTTTTAAGTCCGTCATGCAGGGAGGCAGGGAGGGGGCACGGACGGGTAACAGGATATGTTAATCTTTTTATAAGTTTGTTTCTTATTGTTCGATTGGTTTCCTAATGAGACTTGGAAACCTCTAAGTAATGTTTCCACTGCAATCTCAGAAAGAAACATCCCTCAAAACGTGCTCAAATGATACCAATAATCACACCACCTACCCCTGGTATTCCACAGACACACCCCTCACACGCTCCACCACTGTTGCTCGTCTCATGGAATGTTAACGGCTTGAGAGGCAAGGTAAAGAGAGGACTTATACTGCAATATCTTAAGTGCAAGGCGCCAGCCATAGTTAGGATACAAGAAACCCATCTGATGGGATCGACATGTAAGGTCCTAGACCGGTGGGGTTTCAAGTTAGCGATGCACTCCAAATTCATATCAGGTTCACGTGGGGTAGGAATTTTGATTAGAAATCAATTTCCTCTGATTTTGCAACACACCTACACAGACGACCAAGGCCACTTTGCAGCTGTCTCTTGCCAATGGGAAGGGCAGGTAATCAATTTGGTCACCGTATATATTCCTCCTGCACTCCATTCGCTGGGTTTTCCGACACTTGATAAATTCATACTTGCACATCCGGAAGGAGAACTGATAATTGGAGGCGACTTGAACGCCACTCTTGATGACACTTTGGACCGAACACCCCCTAGACTGCAACACCGTACATGCTCCAGATTTGCTGATTTTCTAGACGCCTTCGGTTTGATAGACACTCTGGGCTTTAAGTTTTCACAAAAGCGCCAATTCACTTATCACTCTGGTGCTCTTAATAGTCTCTCTAGAATTGATTATATACTCACTGCAACAGATAGTGTGGGTAGGTTCCGGGAGATATCACACCTGCCCAGAGGTATTTCCGACCACTCTCCTGTTTTAACTGAGTACGCTTTGCATGTCCCAACATGCTGTCGCATATACCCAATATATCCTACCTATTTACACAACCCCAAGATCTGGAAGGGTTTGCTTAGTACCACAAAACACTATTTTACAGAAAATTAGTCATCGGTGCCCTCCCCCCTGATCCTCTGGGAAGCATACAAACTTGTCTTGCGAGGACAAGCCATATCCCTTATCTCAGGTCATAAAAAGGAAAAGGGAAAGGTAATAGAGACTTTAGAACAGGAGGTGAATCAATTAGAGACACTGCACACCCAGGACCCGTCTGACACTAATACACATAGGCTTTGTATAAAGCAGCAAGAATACAAAGAATATTTATGGGAGGACGCTAAAACCAGACTCACAGCAGTGCGTTACAGGGTCTACGAGGCCGGTGATAAGGCAGGCAAGCTTCTAGCCTGGCTGGACAAACGTACACGAGCGGATAGATGGGTGAAAGAGCACAGACTAGATGACGGCACAATTACGACAGACCCACAAGAGATAGTGGACACATTAGCGGTGCACTACGAGTGCGTCTACACATCTTTGACAAAAATTGACTTACAAGAGGCAATAGCGTTCCTTCGAGATATACGCTTACCAACTCTTACAAAGGAAGACACAGGCATAACAACAGATGAATTAACACTTGCCAAGAAAAAGATACAGCCAGGAAAGGCCCTAGGTCCCAATGGAATACCCATTGAACTTTGCAAGCGAGCAGCTGCTAAACTCGCCCCCCACCTGCTAACCTTGTATGAAGCCAGCCTAGAAAAGGGAGAGCTCCCCAGCGACCAACGTATAGCTACCATAGTAGCTATCCATAAGTCGAGTAAACCACCCTTAGAAACTGCCTCCTATTGTCCCATCTCCTTGAGTAATGCAGAGGCCAAGATATTGGCCAAAAGACTGGCTAATAGACTAACTCCCTATGTCTTAAAACTGGTCCATCTGGACCATTCTGGATTTATGCCAGAACGAAATACGGTACTAAATCTCAGACATCTTCATGGTATCGTGAGCCGCAAACACACCATCCAAGAAGTGACTGCCATTTTATCTCTTGACGCAAGGATGGCCTTCGACTCGGTCGCATGGCCATTCCTCTTTGCGGTCCTCCAACATCTAGGGTTTGGGCCAAAATGTTGTTCATGGGTTCAACTATTATACACTAACCCACTAGCACATGTAGTAGCTAACGGACATATCTTTGGTGAATTCCCCCTGGGACGCGGAACGAGACAGGGATGCCCCCTGTTTCCACTCCTTTTTGCCTTAGTAGTGGAGCCAATGGCAGCCTGGATAAGGAGAGACCCAGATATCCGCGGCCTCCGATGGGCGGAGGGATGGGAAGACCGCATATCCCTTTATGCGGGCAATATGCTAATATACATGGCATCCGGGATGGTCGTCTCAGGCTACACCATTAACAGGGAAAAATTGGTATTGTATATTCTATGGGGACCCCCCCACATAGAGGGGTCGTGCAGTTAGAATAGTTACAGATAGTTTCAAATATTTAGGGTTTAAAGTCATGTCCGACCCCGAAGATTTCATTGTAAGGAACCTTCAGGAACTGCTGCTAAGACTACTATGGGACGCCAAACATTGGCAATCACTGCCCCTCACCCTACTGGGTAAAACAGCACTTTTTAAAATGATGGCACTACCCAGATTTCTTTATGCCTTTCACAACACCCCCTTCTATTTTCCCACATCATATTTCAAAGCAATAGACTCAGAGGTGAATAATCTCCTATGGAACGGGAAACCCGCTAGGATAGCCGCACCTAAGCTTGTCAAGAGCTGGTATGACGGAGGTATTGCACTTCCCAATGTCCGGACATACTACTGGGCTTCCCAGTTAGTCATGAATAATCAATGGCTCCACTCACCCCAAATTGACCCTGCGTACCGACTAGATAGACACGCCCTAGGAGTGGGGGGTATTATCGGGTACTCTATAATTAAAAGCGAAAATCAGACCTTTTGGGACCAATGGCACTTACCTTACACATATGGCATGTGACAACACGACACCTAGGCTGGAATGACAAATTAACACAACACACCCCGCTATGAGGCAAGCTGGGAAAATTGAGCAAGAGTAAGGGTTTAGACAATGGGACGCAATATGGATCTCACGAGTGGGTGACCTCTGGAAAGCAGGGAGGGTCGTCACGTCACATTCGCCCACATACAAGACCAATACGAAATGGTGCCCACGGAGCTGTTTCGATACTTACAGATTAAATACGCAATAGAAACGTCCATCCCACCAGATTTGGTTCTTCCAGAGGCCTCCCCATTAGAAGACAGATTCCTCACAGATTACATGGACAAGAAGGCGATCTCACTCACATACCGCAAAATCATCAATAATCAGTTAGATCCTATGCAAATGCTACAGGAAACATGGCAGACTAACGTGGGGAGTTAGACGCTGGAGTCCCCGAGGGTAGTGGTGGTGTCCTCTAAGTTACGTTTAATACTACTCAAAGTGCTCCACAGAACATATTTCACCAGGGTGACATTATGCAAGATAGGAAAGATCAATGACCAATTCTGCCTGCGACACTGTGGTGACACAGGCACCTTTTATTATACACTTTGGGAATTCCCTGAAATAAACCATACTGGACGGCAGTAATGAGCACTATCACACAAGTTGGTGCTTGTGCTCTACTGCCTGAGCCTAAACGATGCCTCCCAAATGTCTGGGAACCAACAGACATTAATCACACAGCCCAAGTTTGGGCAACCCTTGGTATGACTATAGCCAAACGGAATATTGCCAGACATTGGGGGGTGAGTACTGCTTCACTCCTTGGAGACGGGTGTAAAGACATGGACATGGACATGGACATGGAGGCGGAAAAAGCCACGTATGTCCACGGAGGATGCCCCAAAAAAATGGAAAAGAATGTGGGGTAAATGGAATGCATTTAGGGGAGGTATTTGTACACCACTGGCTGTAAATCCAGTTTTTGAAGAAGATGATCAGTAATGCAATCGGTTTGTTCACCGATAAACCTTACACTGTATTTCAGATGTGCTATATACATATCATTCAATGCAATATGATGGTAACTACTATGTTATGGATGTGTCATGCTATAAATGTCACCATTGCAAGTCTTAGCTTTAATAAAAAATGTTTAGAAAAAATTCACACAAACAATTAAATCAATAATACAGAAGGCACATATATTTTATCAACTGAATACTTCAAAAACAACAAAAGCTGAAAAGACAATGAAAGTCTGCTGGATTCTTTGACGAAACCCTTAAAAAATAAATATATATATCTCAGAAACTACCTTGCAAAGTAAGTAAATCTTACTTGTAACTAAAATTATAAATGAAAAATAATAATTAACAAAACACTCTTCAACTTCTATCTCTTTACATGTACTGTCTAAAAGAAAATACTGCAAAGTCTAAAACGGCTAACCTGCTGAATAACTACACCAATCACAAACCGGAAAAGACTCAAAAATATAAAAAATAGAAATTATTATAAAATATAAACTCATCCCAAGAGTGAGTTAAAAAAACTAACAACCTCAACATCAGTAAATGACCAACAAATAAACATTTAAAATAAAATGGATGCTCCTTTTTTTCTTCTAATTGAAAAGAAAGCACCTGCTTCATATTACAACAACCCCAATGGAAAATCTGCTTAAAAAGTGTGAAACCTCTAAGAAGAACATACATGTAAGTATAAACTATAAAAGTGGTTGCATAATTTTATATGTAAATAAAAAACCTATAAACAGTTCACAATTGTAAATATGTATTCTATTACATGACTTTCAGACATAATGACAGAAAAAGCAACATACATAAAATCCCAGAATAGAAAGTCATTACTGAGGGCCAGATGTAGGTAAAAGCACTTTTGCGAGTTCTTAATAGCGAATTTTAGGGAATCGCTATTAAGGACTCGCAAAATGCCATGTAAGTAGGGTTCGCAATATTTTTTGCGAGTCCTTAATAATCCTTAATTGCGAATTTTAAATTGCGATTCGCAATCAAGGACTACCTTCCCATTCATTCATATGGGCCAAGAGGCCCATTGGAATTAATGGGAATTGCGCACGCAATTTCAAGGGTGCAAGGGTTCCAGAGGGACACCCTGTTGCACCCCTGAAATGTGCATGTGTACAGATGTGGGGCACATACATGCCCTAAGGGCATGGATGAGTGCCACATGACACTTTGAAAAATGCAAAAAAGTGTTTTTTTAAAGGAAATCTCAAATTACCACCAACTTGAAGTTGGTGGTAATTTGCGATTACTTAAGGCCAAATCGCACTTTCTTTTGTGCTTCTTACATTGCATTTAAGGAATCGCAATTTGCGATTCCTTAAATGCAAACGCAAAATAGGGAATCTCAATTTTTGAGATTCCTTATTTTGCGAGGGGATTGTGCTACATTGCACACTGCTAATTTGCGATCGCAAACGCTGAAATTCTGCGAATTTCGGCGTTTGCGATCGCAAATTGGCTTCCTACATCTGGCCCTAAGTCACATGGACTACTCCTGCAACCAAGAAAGTACATCGATGTAAAATGTGAATTGGAAATGTACCGAATATTATTTTAGTGCATGCTATGGGAGGGCCAATACAAAAGATGATGCTGTAATTAAATTTAATGGAAGACAACCACCCCTCCATACGCAACAGAAATAGAAATAAGGGGGGTATTGCAGAATTTAAGAGGGTCAAGCACTAGCTAGAAGGAGCCCACAACCAAAATCTTAAAATATATACTTACTAAAGTCCCTGAAAATATCATGGGCCAACTATCACCTATACCTGCTTTAAAACTTTAAAACATTTAATTGCACAAATCAAAAAAGCCACCAGTGATACTCCTCCTGTCACTAGAAGATGCCAAAATATAGAAATACCTAAAGACTTAAAACTGAACCATAATGATGAAACATTCCTTTGATATGGCAAACTAAACAATGAAAGATAAATCCTAATATTTTCTACAGCACATAATTTACTAAAACTAAGCCATTGTGAAACCTGGATGATGGATGGGACCTTCAAAAGTGTTCCAAGCCATTCATATAGATACAGACTGTAAATGGTGAATATCAAAACATAAATATCCCTCTTAAATGTGCCCTACTACCAATTAAACAAACTTACTACAAACTCTTAAGCGACATTAAACATAAAACAAATAACTATTACCCACAAAAAATAATTGTAGGCTTTGAACAAGCCACGATTCAAACCATTTTACAAACTCTTTCCCACATAGCCATACAAGGAAATTACTACCATTTCACTCAAAGCATTTGGAGACATCTCCAAAAATCTGCATTAAGAGCAGAATATCCTGCAAACACTCAATTTGCCTTTGAGACACAAAAAATGATAGCACTAACCTATGCCCTGTCACAGAGATAGCTAACCACTACAATTTAATAATAGAAAGCCCATTCAACCAACAAAATGAATGCAAACTAAACCCCCTAATTGATTATTTCGAAAAGAATTGGATTGGCAAGCTGCATCTCTCCGGACACAGATGCAAATTCAAATTCCAAATACCATGGGGGAATGTCTATGGCAGCACCTTGACACAGGAGGCCAAAACAAACATTGCAGTGGAAGGATAGCACAATCCACAGCAGACAGAAATCAACCAATACATTTATAGAAGCACTGTTTATTTTAACTTAGAAATGCATATGTTTAAAAAATGAAAAAATCTTCATTAAATAAACTTTGAAAAAATAAAAAATTACAAATGTGGGACATTTTTATTCTGTGAAATAAAGTAATTAATAATGTTACTTATTACAATTACATGACCAACTCCTTTTTAAAATATCTTTCTAAACACTATTAATACTAGTTAGATAAAATAAACGACTCCTAGAAATGCAATATGTAGCATTTCCCACTAAAATGATTAAGGGCCTGATTACAATTTTGGCAGTCCAAACGCCCAAATGCTGAGGCCACCAAAAGACCACAGCACTGGTGGTCTTGGACCCCCATATTACAAGTTTACCAAGGTGCTGGTGGTGTGGTGACAGAGATCTTGCGGCAGTAATGGTTAGTTTTACATATGTATTGAGGCCTGTGTGAACATTTCTACTGCATATGTGTTGAATGCACACATATGCATGATACATGTGGAAACATACCACCTACCCATTGCTGGAGTCTGGCCCATATGTTGGTAATGGGTATATGGTACAAAAGGACTCACCTGTATATCACCTGTATATTGGAGAAGTTGCTCCCGTGAAGTGGGGAGCTGAAGAAAGGGATCCAGATTGAACTCTGTCCGAAATGACAGGAAAGGGGTGAGTAAGCATCCCAAATCCTTCGCTTTCCAACAACTTGAAGCTGGCGGTCCCACCGCCGCAATTGGCTCATCGGAAAGCCAACTTGTAATTCAGACAGCAGGGAAACTCCTCTATACCACCCTATGGCTGCTGCTTTTCCCCGACCGCGACCCGGCAGTCTGTGATTTGCTGGCGGTGTAAGCGGTTCAACCCTGGTCTTTGGATTAGCAGTCCGTTCACCTCATAATATGGCGCTGGGAATGCCGAGCTCGCGACGGTTGGGTGACCGTGGGTACGAAGGTTATATGGACCGCAAAAATCATAATAAGGCCCTAAATCAAATAATCACACACCAAAGGAAACCATTTTAAAGAAACTGGTGGACACTTAAAAGGGTGCCATTTACTATTCCCACTTCAATGTAAACTAATTTGGGGAAGGTGTTGGACACTAAAGGGGTGACATTTACTATTCCCACTCAAATGCATACCACTTTGGGGAAGGTGTTGTACACTAAAGGGGTGACATTTACTATTCCCTCTCCAAACTATACCAATATGGGAAAAGTGTTGGACACTAAAGGAGTGAGACTTACTATTTCCACTCAAATATATACCAATTCGGAGAAGGTATTGGACAACTATTCCTACTCGAACATAAATGATTTTGAAAAAACTGTTGGACACTAAAGTGGTATTCCCACTCAAATGTAAACCAATTTTGGGAAGGTGTTAGACACTAGTCAGGTGACATTTACTATTTCAACTCCAATTTATAGCAATTTTGTGAAGGTTTTGCATTCAAAAGAATTGACATATACTATTACCACTCCAATCCAGCTAACTGAAATCTACTTGATTATATGTTAAACCTTCAGAAATTAGCTGAAAGCTCAAACCATTAGAAATCTTTAACAAGCATTTCCACCAGCTCATTCATCCTCCTTTCACATCTAACTAGGCTTTTTGTGTCTTCCTACATTTTACATGGAACTGAATTAGTGGATTTGCAGTGTACTAGTGCATAGTATTTAAATAAGACCTGCACTTAACACTTGCAATTGCAGCTTTAATTGCTGGAAATTCAGAAACATAAATACATCTTCCTTCGTAGCTAACTTTCTCACTAAAACAAGGAAAATCAAAGCACTGCTCCCATGGAGTTTCTACACTCCCTCTGGTAAAATCTGTTTGTTTTCTCCTTAGTTGCCTTCTCTTTCTAATCCCACCTCTCCTTTTTTTATGTGTACATGTCTCTGCCTAGACAGTGCCCTCTGTTTCTCTATAAGAGAAATGGGAGCTGGCATGACCGAGGTAGAGAGAGAGGAACAGTACAGAGTGCTGAAATAGATAGAGTAGAGGGATATAAGGAATATAGACCAGGATAGAGATATAGAGAGATTAGGTAAAGCTAGATGAGGGTGATGGAATGGTGAGGTAAGTGCAGGAGAGATATGGGGAGAGAAATGGAAACAAAGCAGTGAGCAAAAGAGAGGGGGTAGGGCCAAATATGACATAGAGTGAGGGGTAGTGAGGCAAAGGTAAACACAAAGACTGTGAGACAGATTAGGATGTTAGAGGCAGGTAGAGATAGGTGTGGTTGAGAGGTAAGGTAGACAGATGATGTAGAAAGTGTAGAGAGAGAGAAAGGTAGGGATAGGTGAATGGAGATAAATATAGAGAGATAGTGTAGTGAAGACAGGGTTCTGCTTGCACACATTGCTATGTTAGCTTAAGCGTATTAGAAGTTAAACGCCATTTTGCCACTATGACGCTTTTTGCACACAACACTACAGGTATCTGTTGTTGTAAGTTAAACTGCTTGCTTTTCTTCGCATGAGAACGGTCTGTTTTTCACATCCCTAGACTTACACCGCAACCTCAGTCTGTACACTGTGTGCAGAAGTCTTCAAGGTCAAATACCAATGTATGCTGTTAATTCAGGTTGATCGGCCCACGCTCTAGGCACAATACGCACACAACTGCAAATATCTGAAACTCGGGTGCCTTTGATATTGCATTGCATGCATGATGCTGGCACTTGGAGAAAACCTTTCCAGGTACGGAGAACATTGCTGATCTTGTGATGTGATTCACCTCACCTGATCTTGGAGGTATGGGGTTCCCCGTTTAAACCTAGAGATCTTCTATTATTATAAAAACCTAGCTCCTAGCCAGGGAGGGTGGTACACAAGGCGCAATAAGACCTGTTTCCACTATCATTATAACATGATTTCTCCCTTTGTGTTTTATGGAATTGTAACAATGCTGATTGTTTTATTTCTAATCATTTGCCTGCCTATGTTAGCGAAAATACTGCATCTCAGAGCACGTAGTTAAAAATAAACATTTTAAACTTTTCCGTGTCTCTGATTACTCACGTTGTGGACTGGTATGAGAATAAAAACGAAAGAGAGTTCTTGATTCCCACCATTCCTGAGAGTACCCTAAGTCGCTTGTTCTGGGTTGTCTAATCATTGGTAGCTTCACCTTAGTATGGAGAATGAATGAGACACTGATACTAGTCGGATAGGGGTTCTGGGAACTGAGGTGAGTTTTTTGGTACACCAAAATTCACTGAGGTCCTGGTTTCCTGTGCATTGTTCTGTGAATGAGCAGAATCCCAGCAACAATAGGAGTGCAATAGAAGAGTTAAAGTGAAGGAGAGCGATATGAGACATAAATATAAGTGAGGCCGAGAGATGTGTGACATGTTTTTAAAGAGAACAAATAATAGTGAAGTGAGGTACAGAGTAAGACATGGATTTAATGATTGTGAGGTACAGAGAGATGAGTTACAACGAGCTAAGGATATAAAGAGAGAGGTGAAGTGGGATAGGTTGAAGAAGATAGAGAGAGAAACAAGGGAAATATATCAGTAGACAGAAGCAGAGAGATGTTAAGAGGTAGTCACCAAGAAACAATGAGAACGATTACAGAATGAGAGATAGATGAGAGAGGGAAAGAGGTACCTAGAAACATAGAGTGGTGGGGTGTAGGTTTGTGAAGTATGATGTTGCCTTTAAAGTTAAGGAAAGCCTGGCAGCTTGGTATTGAATTATTTTGAGTTTTTGGATATCTTTCTTAGAGACTTGATCATATATTATGTTCAAATAGTCTAGTCCTGCAAGCACCACTGCACTAATAATTGTATTGTAGTGCCTTAACTAACAAAATATGTGGGGTACTATTTGGAATCCTCTTACTCGATGCAAAATAGAAGGCAAAGCAGGCAATGGAATGTGCAAGATTCATAACTTAAGCTGAAAACTCAAGGGAGGGAATAATGGAGATGTCAAAGAGAGTTGCAAGTGAACAAGATGAACATAATTCTAAAGAGGTGCTAAATGTATAAGCACAATCTCTGGATACCATGGCTAAATGATTCATAATTTTGAGAGTTTCTTTTTCTAGACTTACAGGAGTCCAAACCCTGAGCGCTCTCCCACTGTGTCCACTTAAGTTAAATTCTATTCATACAGTTTTACAGCTCTGCTTAGCATTTTGAAATATTTTTGGGAGATATATATATATAGTTGTATGTATATCAAGCTGCAATTAATTTTAGTTGAGACTTGAATTTTTATTCATCAAAATATTTCATTTAACTTTCTCAGAAATACATTTTCAACTAGTTGACAAGTTTATATGCCTGGGTTCCAATTTGAATCCTCTTTTCCCAACACATTGAGAGGCTCTCTTGAGTTTGTGGCTTCAACTGAATATGTCTAGATACCCTAAAAGGGTGCAGCAACAACTCATTTACTTTGCTGATCTTACTTGCACAAGAAAACCCACACATACCTACTCTTCAATGAAATGTGTAATCCTAAGATTTTAAATGCACCCAATGGTTCATTCATAACTGACACAACCTACAAATGCCTAGGTTATAGCCAAAATTCGCAATGGAATTCTGAACTTTGTATTACACATGCAAACCTAGGCAACAACATTTCTGTTAAGCTATCCAATTTGTGTGTCCCTCACTTTGAAGCCCTGCTGCCTCTCAGAAAGACAGGAATCTGGGAATACTCCTCAATTTGAATCTTTTTTATCACTCAAATCAATACAGTGGTTAAGGTTAAAAGATGTAACTCTGCACGCTCTTGAAAAGTGTGCCACTCTTGCAACCCTCTCATTGAATTGAATTGGCAAAATGCCTTGTCATTTGGTGACTAGACCATTACAATTGGTGTCAGAAGGACTTCCAAAGAATCTTAAACCTTCAAAAGAGCTCAACAATACAAATTGTGGTGAATATTACAAATCAGCAACAGGAATGCCAGCTCCTAAGAATGACACAGAGCCTCTATGACAAAATATCTACTGCAAAATTACCACTACATTTATCAAGCGAAGCATTGGCTACGGGTGTGAATATAAAACTCTTGGTACTACACAAACATATTCCACAATTGCAAAGTTAATATTGGATTAAATTGACGATAGGAAATGCCAATCGGGCAAATCATTTTACCAGGAATTAAAGGCCTTTTTTGACAAATGAGTAAACATATACTTTTGAGACAGTTTAGAGGACCATGACAAAGTGGAATATGATGATCAAAAATAAGCAGTAACACGTCAGATCTTCACAGTGACTCTTAAGTCTTTAATAGAGAATGTCCACTACTGTTGGAAGGCGGACCCCGAGGAGTCGGCGAGACCACCAAGGGGGGCCCTCACACTGTACGAAGTAGCCGAGCGCTGCCGAGAAGTCTCCTGAGAGATCCTTCTCCTATCACGTACTAGCCCAGTAACACCACCACACAGGACTCAAGGAGGTTGTCTCAAGACAAGCAATTCTTTATCAGCAATAAAAAGGTTACGAGGTCAATATTTACACGAAGGGATCGAGGGATCCACCAAAAGTCTCAGTGTTTCTTTGGAAGGGTAGGGGTAGCGGGACAGTCTTTGGCAGGAGTGCGGTACGAGGGTACCTGGGGCCCAGTTCTTATCCTCAAGCTGGAGGACCTCCGGATCTCGGAGGGGTCGAGCCGCGACGGCGTCAGCAGGGCTCTGGCGTACAGTTCGTGGAGAGCCGCGATCCAATCAGCAGGGCTCTCAAGATGGTTTCTGCTCAGCTCGAGCCGCGACGTCGTCAGCAGGGCTCCGAGGGAGGTTTCAGCGAGGTTGGGCCGCAACAGCGTCAGCAGGGCTCCGATGTTCCAGGTGGCTTCAAAGTGTTCACAAGAAGGAGCCACGACGCAGTCAGCAGGGCTCGTGATGGTTCCGACAAGAGTTCTTCTCCGTAGGGTCAGCCGCGATTCAATCAGCAGGGCTCTCGACTCCGGGATACAACTGCCGATCTGTGGCGGGGTTGCCCCAGATATAGGTCTGGAGCCCTTTGATGTCCGGACCCAGGCGCCCGGTGGGGGCGGAGAGGCCGGGTGGAGGTGGCCAGACGCCCAGCAGGAGAGGCGCCAGGCCCAGGGGAGTTGCAGGGCGATCACACCTCGAGAGGGGAGGACAGTTGGGGGTCCCATCGATACTGTCCTCCGCCGGGGGCGATGAATGGTTCCTGCGGCACCCCCTGGCCAGTTCGTGGTGCCTCGATGTCGGGGCTTCGCTGGGGTCGAGGCCGGGTTGAGCGGGGTCGCGCTGGCTGGTGCACAGAGTCACGTGGGTGCCAACAAGATGGCGGAGCCACGAGGGGTATGCGACCTCGTGCAGCTCAAGATGAAGGGCCTCGGTGCAGTTCAGAAGGGTGGCCCGTGAAGGCCGGGGCGGGGAACGGGCACAATCCACGGGGGTAAGGACCATGCCACGAGGCCGGGTCCAACAGGCGTCCCCCCCAGCCGAAGGCATGGAGAGTCACCCATCTCCTTGGGGATTCTCCTCGTCAAGGCGGAAGAAGCGGGACAGGCCGTCGGCGTTGGCGTGGTCATTGCCGGGCCGGTGTTCAACATCAAAGTCCATCCCTTGTAGCGAGATGGACCACCGCAGCAGCTTGGGGTTCTCGCCCCGCATTTGCATTAACCACCGCAGGGGCCGGTGGTCGGTCTGGACCCGGAAGTGGGTACCGAAGAGGTAGGGCCGGAGTTTCTTAAGGGCCCACACCACAGCGAAGGCCTCACGCTCGATGGTGCTCCATCGTTGCTCCCGGGGCAGTAGCCGTCGGCTGATGAAGGCCACTGGTCGGTCGAGCCCCTCTTCATTGGCCTGGGACAGGACGGCCCCGATCCCATACTCGGAGGCGTCCGTCTGCACCACGAACTCCTTATTGTAGTCAGGGGCCTGTAGCACCGGGGCAGTACACATTGCGGTCTTTAGGGTGTCGAAGGCTGCTTGGCAGCGGGGTGTCCAGTGCACCTTCTTGGGCTGCTTTTTGGACGTTAGCTCTGTGAGGGGGCCAACAATGCTCCCATAGTCCCGGATAAACCGCCGGTAGTATCCAGTGAGACCCAGGAAGGCCCGGACAGCGGTCTGGGTAGTGGGGGGTTCCCAGGCCTGGATGGCATCTATTTTCGGTTGGAGAGGGGCCACCTGCCCGCTCCCCACTTGATGGCCCAGGTAGGTCACGGATCCGTGGCCGATCTGGCATTTGCTGGCCTTGATTGTGAGCCCGGCCCACTGGAGGGCGGCCAGGACGGCTTTAATGTGAAGGAGGTGCTCTGCCCAGTGGTTGCTGTACACGGCAATGTCATCTAGGTAGGCCGCGCTGAAGGCCTCAAGCCCGGCCAAAACCTTGTTCACCAGTCTTTGAAAAGTGGCCGGGGCGTTCTTCATTCCGAAGGGCATCACCCGAAAGTGGTAATGCCCATCCGGGGTCGAAAAGGCGGATCTTTCTTGGGCGCCGGGGGTGAGCTGGATCTGCCAGTACCCGGCGGTGAGGTCCAGCGTGCTCAAGTAGCGAGCGGCCCCTAAGCGGTCGATGAGTTAGTCGGCCCTGGGTATAGGGTGGGCGTCCGTCTTGGTCACAGCATTCAGGACTCGGTAGTCCACGCAGAATCGCAACTCCGGGGGGTGGCCGGGAGCTGCGGCCTTTGGCATCAGGACGACAGGGCTGGCCCACGGGCTGTCGGAGGGTTCGATGACCCCCAGGGCCAGCATCTTCGTTACTTCGGCCTGGATGCATGCCCGCACTCGGTCGGGTACCCGGTAGGGTCTGTGTCGCACGGGGGGGCTCTCCCCGGTGTCGACGTCGTGGACCCACCAGTGGGTCACCCCCGGGGTGAGGGAGAAGAGGGCTGCGTAGTCCTGCAGCAGTTGCTGGCAGTCGTTGCGCTGTTCCGGAGTCAGGGAAGAGACGAGTTGGACACCCTCGATTGTTCCATCATGGACGTTGGACTGCAAGAGGTCGGGCAGGGGCTCGGAGTCGTCCTCGCCCCCCTCGTCGGTCGCCAGTAGCAGGCTCAGTTCGGTCCGGGCAAAGTGGGGTTTTAGCCTGTTAGCATGTAGGACCCGGAGGGGGTTCCGGGGGGACTCCAGGTCGACCAGGTAGGTGACGGGACTTTTCTTCTCCACTACCTTGAAGGGCCCGGTCCACTTGTCCTGGAGGGCGCCGGGTTCAACCGGGGCCATGACCCATACCTTCTGACCTGGCTCGAATTCTATGGTAGAAGAGTTCCGATCGTACCACCGCTTCATGTCCTCTTGGCTGGCCTCGAGGTTGGCTTCGGCCATGGCGCGAAACTTGCGGGTCTGGTTTCGGAGGGTCAGGAGGTATCGGTAGACGTCAGGAGGGGCGCCTTGGGGCTTCGTCTCCCAGCTCTCTTTGACCAGGCTGAGCGGTCCGCGGACCGGGTGTCCGTACAATAGTTCAAACGGGCTGAACCCCAGGGACTTCTGCGGGACCTCCCGATAGGCAAACAGGAGGCACGGCAGCAGGACATCCCATCTCCGCCTGAGGGGCTCTTCTAGGCCCTGGATCATTCCCTTTAATGTTCTGTTGAACCGCTCAACCAGTCCGTTCCCCTGAGGGTGATAGGGGGTCGTGAACTTGTATGTGACCCCGCACTGCTGCCACAGGGACCGCATGTATCTGGAAATAAAGTTCGTGCCTCTGTCGCTCACCACTTCGCGGGGAAATCCCACTCTGGAGAAGATCCCCATTAAGGCCCGGCCTACCACGGGGGCCGTTATAGTTCTTAGCGGGACCGCCTCCGGGTACCTGGTGGCGTGGTCCACGAGGACCAGGATGAAGCGGAGGCCCAGGGCGGTCTGGGGGTCCAGGGGCCCCACGATATCGATTCCGACCCGTTCGAACGGGGTGCTGACGGCTGGAAAGGGTTGGAGGGGGGCCTTGACCCGACCCCCCGTCTTCCCGCTGGCTTGGCAGGTCTGGCAGGACCGGCAGTGGTTGTCCACGTCTCTCCGCATCCGGGGCCAGTAGAAGTGGGTCACCAGACGGCTGTACGTTTTGTCTTGCCCCAAGTGTCCGGCGAGGGGCACATCATGTGCCAGGTTGAGCAGGAACCCCCGGAAGCGGAGGGGGACCACCAACACTCGGCTGGCCCCGAGTTCTGCCACTTTCTGCTCACTGTATAGCAGGCCCTCGGCCCAGTAGACCCAGTGGGTGCCGGTCTGGTCCCCGTTGGTTTGGGCGGACGCTTGTTGGCGGACCCCTTCGAGAGTGGGGCAGGACTGCTGCTCTTGTTGGAACTGCTCCCGGGTGGGGCCCCCTTCGTTTCGCCATTGTGTCAGCTCTGGTAGGGCGCACGGGGAAGCCATCTCTTCGGGGGAGGATTCACTAGGTCCAGGGTCGGTGTCCGCCTCCCCCTCGCTGCTGGCGGGAGGTGGTGCGAGCCCCTCGGGCTGGGCGGCCCCGGAGGCCGAGGATGAGCGGGGGGCCCGGGTGGTCATGGACCGGGTGATGGCACAGGCCCAGTCAGATAGTCCCAGCATTCGGAGGTGCTCTCGTCGCTCTACTTGAGCCCAGGGGGAACTCTCCAAGTCGTTCCCCAGGAGGCAGTCGACGGGGGCGTCGTCGCGTACCGTCACCTTCAGCAGGCCCGTCACCCCTCCCCACTCGAAGGGGACCAGGGCCATCTGGCACAGGCTTTCGCTGTTGTCGGCCCTCCGGACGGGACACAGCACATTCAGTAGGATCTGTTCGGGGGTCACCAGGTGGCAGCGGACAGCGGTGACACTAGCGCCGGTGTCACGAAGGGCTTCGGCCCGTTGTCCATTGACCGTGACCTGCTGCCGGTACTTCTGGGTGTTGCTTGGGATGGGGGTGCAGGGTACCATTTCTCGGCTACCCAGGCAGACCAGGGACATGGCTGCCGGCTCCCATTCAGTGGTCCCTCGGTCGAGGGTCTCCTCTTCCTCTTCTCCTTCTCCCAGGGCGGCGGCCGCCAGCTGTCGGGGCGGGGGCCCGCCGGCCCCGTTTCTTCGGTTCAGGGGGCAGACCGGATCGCTGGCATAGTGTCCGGTTTGTTGGCAGCCGTAGCACGTTACTGGTGGCCGTGGTCCGGGTCTGGCCGGGGGCGCCCCCCTTCGGGCTAGGCTCGGGGAGAGTTGTTGCTGCGGGGGCCCTCGAGGGGGGCTCCTGGGGGCCCCGGCGGGAGGGTCTCGGTTCCTGTTCGGCCCTCCCTCTCCACCGCGTTGGCGGGGGGGTCCGGTGGGGTTCCTCTGGTACTCCCCCATTGAGTTCCGGGGGACCCGGGAGTTGACCCATCGATCGGCCTCGACGGCGAGTTTTCGCGGGTCGGTCATTTTGCTGTCGAGGAGGTGCTGTCTCAGTTCCACGAAGCAATTGTTGGAGAGATGTTCCCACACGATGAGGTCGACCAGCTGCCCGTAGGTGGTTACTTTGCTACCTCTGATCCACCCTTCTAGGGCCCGACTGAAAAAGTCCACATATTCCACCCAGGTGGTGCCCGGGATTTTCTTGCAGTCTCTGAACCGCTGGCGGTACATTTCTGCGGTTAGCCCGTAGCGGGTGAGCAGAGCCTCCTTCATGTGATCGTAGGAGGTCATCACCTCCTCCGGCAGCTGGAGCAGTGTGTCTCGACCCTCACTCAGGAACCGCCCCCACAGGCCCGCGCCCCAGTCTTTTCGGGGCACCCGATGAGAGGTCATGGCCACCTCGTAGGCCTTGAACCATTGTTGGATGTCGTCATTCTTGTAGTACTCCTTGACAACCTCTTTCGGGATATGTACCTTGGTCTCGGCAGGCGGTAGAGTGTCTCTAGTACTGGGGGCGTTGGTCCCTCCGTTCTTGGCCTTGATTTCGAGCTCCTTGAGGCTGCGCTCGTGCTCAAGGGTCAGTTTCTTTTCCTCCAACTCCCGGTGTCGCCTCTTCTCCTCTATCTCCTCTTGAAGCCGTAGCTGCTCTAGGGCCAGTTTCTTTTCCGCCAGCTGGAGTTCGCCGTCCAGCCGCAGTCGTGCGAGCTCTAGCTCGTGGTTCCGGACCTTCTCCCGCTCTCGTATTTCTTCTTCGGAGAGGCCGGTTTCTAGGCTCTTTCTTCCTCCGGTTGCCGGAGTCAGTGCGGTTGATGTGGTCTCAGTCAGGGGCAAGGGACCTTCTTCCTGGGAGGGGCCTGCCCCGGCCTCCAGCCATGTCCTTAGAGCTTTCTGCATGTCCTCTTTGGTACCTAGGCCGGTGGTTGCAATGCCTTTGTCTTTGCAGAACTGTTTTAACTCTTTGTGCGTATATTCTTCCAGCCGTTCGGGCTGGAACTCCATTGTCGCGTTGTTTTCCTGGCTGCTCATGATTACTGTCCGTTTGGATGGGTAGCTAGTGGGTACTGGCTGGTACGTACTGCGTTCGGCTCGGATCCCGTCGCTGGCCACCAACTGTTGGAAGGCGGACCCCGAGGAGTCGGCGAGACCACCAAGGGGGGCCCTCACACTGTACGAAGTAGCCGAGCGCTGCCGAGAAGTCTCCTGAGAGATCCTTCTCCTATCACGTACTAGCCCAGTAACACCACCACACAGGACTCAAGGAGGTTGTCTCAAGACAAGCAATTCTTTATCAGCAATAAAAAGGTTACGAGGTCAATATTTACACGAAGGGATCGAGGGATCCACCAAAAGTCTCAGTGTCTCTTTGGAAGGGTAGGGGTAGCGGGACAGTCTTTGGCAGGAGTGCGGTACGAGGGTACCTGGGGCCCAGTTCTTATCCTCAAGCTGGAGGACCTCCGGATCTCGGAGGGGTCGAGCCGCGACGGCGTCAGCAGGGCTCTGGCGTACCGTTCGTGGAGAGCCGCGATCCAATCAGCAGGGCTCTCAAGATGGTTTCTGCTCAGCTCGAGCCGCGACGTCGTCAGCAGGGCTCCGAGGGAGGTTTCAGCGAGGTTGGGCCGCGACAGCGTCAGCAGGGCTCCGATGTTCCAGGTGGCTTCAAAGTGTTCACAAGAAGGAGCCGCGACGCAGTCAGCAGGGCACGTGATGGTTCCGACAAGAGTTCTTCTCCGTAGGGTCAGCCGCGATTCAATGAGCAGGGCTCTCGACTCCGGGATACAACTGCCGATCTGTGGCGGGGTTGCCCCAGATATAGGTCTGGAGCCCTTTGATGTCTGGACCCAGGTGCCCGGTGGGGGCGGAGAGGCCGGGTGGAGGTGGCCAGACGCCCAGCAGGAGAGGCGCCAGGCCCAGGGGAGTTGCAGGGCGATCACACCTCGAGAGGGGAGGACAGTTGGGGGTCCCATCGATACTGTCCTCCGCCGGGGGCGATGAATGGTTCCTGCGGCAACCCCTGGCCAGTTCGTGGTGCCTCGATGTCGAGGCTTCGCTGGGGTCGAGGCCGGGTTGAGCGGGGTCGCGCTGGCTGGTGCACAGAGTCACGTGGGTGCCAACAAGATGGCGGAGCCACGAGGGGTATGCGACCTCGTGCAGCTCAAGATGAAGGGCCTCGGTGCAGTTCAGAAGGGTGGCCCGTGAAGGCCGGGGCGGGGAACGGGCACAATCCACGGGGGTAAGGACCATGCCACGAGGCCGGGTCCAACAACTACAATATCACTAATGCATTTATCAAGTTAGCACTACATAAAATGAAGAAACTTATATAAATAAAAGCTTCCAACAAATGTCTCAATTAAGAACTATTTGAACCGAAAATGTTGTGCTAAAATCTGGAACACTAATTTCAAAGATTATTATCTGAAACTGATAAAGTTGCTTACAAAAGGAGCTGACAAGGTTACCAAATGAAATCGGGGTGCAAAAAAGGTTCCATTGCCAAATGTGTTGAAAAATAAAGTAAAACAAAAAAAATGTTTAATGTCTTCTATGAATTGATTGGTCAAGAAGATGCAAACCACATCTTGTCATAAACACTTAACATTGGGAGGATCTGCTATTGCGTTTGATATAAAACATTCCTAAGGTTCGTAATTCAATCTCAACTCTTAAGCATTACCTTAATAGCCTTCCACCCTGCCCACATGGACCACTCCTACCTAAACTCAAAACTGGTTTTACAGAAGAGACAGGTTGGCCTTATAGATGAAAGCCTCCAATCTTCCTTTGAAATCATGTCTGGCACCATGCATGAAGTAATTTTTCTTCTCTTGTGACTTCATTATATTTTCTCTTCTATCTAGTATAAATTGTGAACCAATCAAATCATGCAGCCAGCTTTTCACTGCTAAAATCTCTTAAAGCTGACACTATTGTGCGGGCAAACTAAAGACCAAATTCCAATCAAAGCATCTTGTTTGACAAGGCCAGCAAGCTGTCTTAAACATTCTTTTTCTTTATGCAATTTATGACACTAAAAGCCCATAATAATTTCTGGCCAGACTAAAAAATTGTTTTGCAACTTTTGGGAAGGCCCTAAACTGGATCACCAGAATCCCTCTCTGTCTCACAATGTTGTGCTCTTCCCAGCATCCCAAAGATCCTCTGTGTGTTCACAATCATTTTCTTGATGTATGTGACCTCTTTCTCAGCTGCTATGGCAGTAGCAAATCTATCTCCAGATGTATGTTGACAATCACATTCAAATGTACACCTGTATGGTAAAGTATTCAGGGAGACATTCTAACATCACCACGGGGCATTTTATCAAGGACGGCATTAAAAATCATCGCCGGTTTAGCGGCCGAAAACTGCCACTAAAGCGGCGATATTGGGCTTGATAATATGCCCTTGGGAAATCCAATAGAAGTGCATGTTCTGGTGTGAACATGGGCTTCTATTGGAATCGCCTGTTGGCTGGGTAGCCCGATCAACTCCTGGTATCTTATGACCCCCCCCATCAGAGATGAGATTGTAAGTGAGACAGACCTGTATTTCCAGGAGAACGTCAGAATGGTAGACTCGGCATTGATGCTTTGGTAAGCCTACAAGACTGTTATACGGGGGCGGCTCTGGCCCAGATCTCGGGACAGCGAAAGGAGAAAGGTGCAGATATGACTCGCTTAGAAGGAGAAATCTTAGACTTAGAGGTGGCTCTTCGTCTTGACGACTTGGCTGAGGTATGGCAGAGATTGCGTATTAAAATCAAGGTATATACCGACTTGGCGACTGAGGCTGCCAAGTCGCCTAATAGAGCCATGCTCCGCAGAATCTATGATGTCTGCGACAAGGCTGGCAAACTACTAGCCTGGCTAGATCGAAGAGATCAGGCCCATCAAGTTGTGGTGAAAATAGAGTCAGACTCTCACTCCCACCTCACCACCCCCCAGGACATAGCAGATGCATTTGGCCAATATTACCAGTCACTGTATACAACTCAAACTCCACACACGGAGGAGGAGGCTTCCTTGCTTTTGCGGGATATCTCTTTGCCCTCGCTCACTGATGAGGAGCGCTCCGACCTTGACCCAGACATCACAGCCGCAGAGGTCGAAAAAGCCATTGAGGACTTGCGGGGTGGGAAGGTATCGAGCCCTAACAGCTTGTCCATTGAATTGTTTAATCTCAACGGCGGATAAGATAGCACCCCATCTCACCAAAATGTTTCGGGATAGTAAGAAGAGTAGGATACTGCCCGAGGATCTGCGGCTTGCTAATATCGTAGTCATCCACAAATAGGGCAAGCCGAGTACCAAATGTTCCTCCTACAGACCCATCTCACTGCTCAACTGTGAAACGAAAATCCACATGAAGATCCTTGCTTCCCGGTTGCTCGGAGTCATCACCTGTCTGGGCCACCCGGACCAGTCGGGATTTTTGCCCGCTAGGAACACCTCCCTCAACTTACGTAGGCTCCACGGAGTACTGTACCATGCTGACACAATTAAAGAGGACGCTGTTGTGGTCTCCCTTGACACTGTTTCCGCATTTGACACCATCGAGTGGCCCTATATGTTTGCTGTTCTTCACAAGTTGGGTTTTGGGCCTGAGTTTATGGGCTGGGTTCAACTTCTCTACCAACAGCCGCTCACCCAGGTAGTTGTTAATAACAGGAAATCTCCCGTTTTCACTCTTAGTAGGGGCACCAGGCAGAGATGCCCACTGTCCCCGCTTCTCTTTGCCCTGGCCCTTGAGCCTCTGGCAATGTGGGTCCACAACGGCCCTCCATAAGGGGCCTCAAGTGGACGTCAGGGTGGGAAGACCATATATCACTGTATGCAGATGACATCTTGCTGTATTTGGCGTCCCAGGCTGCATCCCTCAATGTGGTCCTGGACATATTCCATGTGTTTGGCAGATATGCTGGCTATTCCATAAACTGGACTAAATCAGTGTTATGTACCCTATATGGAAAGAGGCCTACGCTCCCTCGGGATAACAATTGTTGGAGGCTGTTGATGGATTCAAATACTCAGGGATCTGGGTTTCTAAAGATCCGTCCAGATTTTACGACCGCAATCTCCTGCCACCTCTCACGCGTCTTAAAGCTGACGTCCTACATTGGAAATTGCTTGTTATCACTCTTGGGGCGTGCTGCCCTATTCAAAATGATGTCCCTTCCCAGGTTTGTTTATGCTCTCCATAATACTCCGCACTCCGTTGCACCCTCGTACTTTAAGAAAATCAACAGTATCATGCGAGACCTGCTGTGGGAGGGTAAGCCACCTCGAATCGCGACACACAAGCTCCCGCTGGGCTGGTTCGATGGGGGCATCGGACTTCCAGACATACGGAAGTACTATTGGGCATCACACCTTGTGGTGATTAATCAATGTACACATAGGCAACAGGACGACCCAGCCTTCCAGATGGACAGATGGCTCCTCCCAGGACATAGCTTTGAAGGGGCCCTTTATACACGATCGCTGAGACCCGCCCTGACTGGCCCAACTGGACATGCGGTGCAGGTGTGGAAGGCAGCCACCAAAAGTTTGGGATGGGAGGGGAAACTAATGCAGGCCACACCCCTTTGGCATCGTGAGTAATTGGGCAGGTTGATTCGTTCGAGGGGTTTTGATCGCTGGGATCTTATTGGAAAATCCAGGGTGGGTGATTTGTGGAAATCAGGGGATGTGGTCCCTTTTCCGCGGCTCCAGCAAGAATATGAGTTAGCACAATCTGAATATTTCAGATATCGCCAAATTAGACATGGCCTTCTGGCGGTTCTCCCCAAAGGTAGTGAACTCCCCGAGTCCTCTCCTCTTGAGGACATAGTATTAGATGGCAACTTGCCGGAGAAGGCCATATCACTCATTTACAAAAAACTGGTTAACAACATGACAGATCCCCTGACTCATCTGAGGGTCAGTGGGATTACGATGTAGCGGGATTAGATGATGACGAATTGTTGGCAGCGGTGACCTCCCCCCGAGAGGTGGCCATATCTTCCAGGCTGCACCTGGTGCAGTTGAAAATTCTCTATAGATCCTACCTCTCTGGGTCAGTGTTGATTCATATGGGATTTGGCTCTGACGGCTACTGTGCTAGGCGGTGTGGGAAGAAGGGAACTTTTGTTCATACACTCTGGGAATGCATGACTATCCAGAGATATTGGGAGGCAGTAGCGAACCTTATGGAAGAAGTGTTGAGGCAACAGATAGACTGTAACATTAAATTGGCCCTCTTAAACATCTGGGGCCCTACCGATTTAAACACCAGGGAGCGCACTTGGGTCACCTTGGGGCTGATGGTGGCAAAACGCAATATTGCAAGAATGTGGAGGGAGCAGAGCCCACCGGATATCGAGGACTGGGGCAAAGACATGGACTGGTGTATGGTCTTGGAAAAATCCATATATGAAGCTAGGGGGTGCCCGAATAAATGGACGCAAATCTGGGGTCAATGGAAAATTCACAGAGGAGAGATTTGTGAACCTCCAAGATCGAGAGAAGATATTGTAAATGGGTCAAGAATGTGTCTCAATGAGGACTGAAAGTATTGTTTTGTTGCCGCTAAGTCTTAAGTAACTTTTGAAGTGTAACTAAATTGCCAATGTATGTATACCATGGTATTGTCATTGATCATGCCTTGTTTTCAATAAAAAAAAGATTTATAAAAAAAAATACACTTGTAGTTTGTGATTACCAAAAAGCGGTAAAGTTACGAAAGCAAGTGTAAACTTACACAAAAGTGTAAGTTTACCTTTGTGAATCAGACCCAGAGTTTGTGGCAGTCCAGTCTCTCTCTTATTTTCCAGATACCGAACATAATTTTAACTTGGTTCCTTTTTAACTGTATATTAAAGTAACCATAATCAGATAATCAGATATACTACCATATGAGAAAAAATATGTTTTTGTTTGAAATCTCGGTGATAGGTAGTAAGGTGTCCTAAGTTTTTGTGAAGTCTTGGTGGAATAACCTTTGAAGTCATCCAACCGTAGTACTGCTCCAGATATGGAAGCTGATTGGATGATTGGTTGCCTACAATATATATCTCAGTATCACTATCAACACATTTGATGGATAATCAATGCTCAAAGGATGCCAGATTACCTAAGATTCATTGCAAACATGGAGAGGAAAAAGAAAATGTATGGAATTCTAAAACTCTTTTTTTAAAATGACATAGAGGTCGGGACTCAATCTTACCAAAAGGCAATCATTTGAACAACTTACTATTACTTTTTCAGATTTGTATTATATGTTGAAGACCTCTATAAATTTCTAAAGAAATGTTTCTTGTTTTACTTGTAATCACATAGCATCAACATATAACATGTTTGGGGTTGTCATGTTGAAAACCAAGCTTGCTCACATTTTTCTTTTGGAATACTGATATCTAGCCCCTATACCCACTGCATAGGTCTAGTCTCAGACATGGCCTCTCTGTTACCAGATATGCCCAACTTGACAATTGTCAATGCCTGCATATTTACACACTTCTCCACCAAACTTGCAAGCAGTAAGGCACGTTTACAGTTTTGTGCAATCTGGTTTTATATTCTCAAAGGCGCTATTATGCTTTATTTTCCTTTTCCGATCCCTATGAATCCATAATTTCTCTATTCCAACAATTTTCCATTGACCATAGCTAGATATTCTGAATTTGGAATTCATCATAAGTTCATCTTGTGAGGTCCTATTTTTGAGTAATATTTGCTCACAACAATTCTCAAAAGTATTGGTATAGCTGCATCTCAACCACTCTCACAGTTCTAAACTCCTCCTCAACAGGGTCGGCTCCTCTGCTATGGCAGTGGGGTGTCATCCCACAAATGGGAAAAATAAAATAATAATAACAAGGTTATTATCATTTTATTTTTTGTTGCTGCGGGGCTAGGTTAGGGCGGGGTGATGCTTGCGGCTAAGGGAGGTGGAGTGGACTGTGCACATTAAGTGCGCATGACTGCTTGCCCGGCTGTCTTGGCCCGGCCAAACTATCATGCCTCCTGTGCATGTTCCCCACTAGGCTCGATTACACAGCCTGGTGGAGAACATGCCCAGGCCCAAAGTCGCCATCTGAGCGAGAATCGACGAGGCTCAGACCAATCACAATGCTGCATTGCAGGATTCTGATTGACTTATGGGAGCCTATGTGCTTCCGGACTCTTCAGCAATGATGGAATAGAGTCGGTGGTGGCCGCGGTGCGAGGAGGTACGTTTCTTTTTCTTCAATTATTTCCCCCCCCCCCGTCCTGCTCGCCCGTTTCCTGTCAGCTGCCACTGCTCCTCAATATTAATATACAAATGTTTAATTTAAAAAATGCAGACATGTTATGTGAAAAGCTAGCAAATTCCCTATAGATGCTCAGCATGACCAGTGCCATTAGCAATGAATGAAAAGTCTTGCGCCTTGAAACATGTACAAATAAGGAGCCGGATCATAAAGCATTTTTGACTGGCGCCATTACGTGTCCATGGTGGTAGGTATGGCAGTGCTTGAAGCACATATCTTTTACCATCTTAATATTAAAGCTTATTTCTAAAGGTGGTCATGTGTAAAAAAATAAAAATGTGGATATTTGTTGTTTGGTTTTTTGGTGTGGTGGTGTGTGTTGTTTTGTGCTGTTATATTGCAATCTGACATCTTACATGTGTGATACTTTTGAGTTTTATGATGATTGATGTGCTTACATTTTGACTGATGTGCCCTATTACGTTTCAACTTGCAGTTATTTTACTTTGTATACATTATTGTGTTATATTTTGCTGTTTCTTTTAGAGATGTCAACACATGCTTTTAGATTTCCTGCCAAATGCAACACATACTTTTAATGTAATGTAACCAGTGCTTGTAAAGCACACTGTGACCCAACGGGTATCCTGGCGCTGTGAGACGGCGGGCCTGTGATAAGTGAAAGATTCGCATTACGCTCTAGGAAAGAGCCAGGTCTTAATTTTCCTTCTAAACGGCAATAGATCTTTCATCTGTCGCAATTCTGTGGGTAGGCTGTTCCAAAGCCTTGCTGCAGCGACACTGAAGGCCCGCCCCCCCAGTCTAACTCTTTTGATCGAGGGTACCTTCACCCAATTAGCCAAAGAAGACCGGAGACAGCGAGTAGGAATATACCAGCTAAATTTGTTCTGCAGCGGTAAGGGCCCCAATTCATGCAGTGCCTTAAACACGACACAGAGGGATTTAAAATGAATCCTACTGGGAGCCTGTGAAGTTCAGCAAGGGCCTGGGAGGCGGAGGACTGGCGAGGTCTCATCAACACCAACTTTGCCACCGCATTCTGGATTCTCTGTAGTCTCCCAATTAAATACTTTGGGGACTCCAGCAACAGCGCGTTGCAGTAATCCAGTCGGCTCATAATGACACTCCTTACTACCAGTGCACAAGTCTGAATAGGAAGCATGGGAAGAATTTTCCTAAGGGCCCGAATAAGGGAGAAGCAACTCCCGACGGCCTTGTTAACTTGTGTTTCCATGGTCAGTTTATCATTAAAACAAATTCCCAAATTGCGAACCGTCTTAGATGGTACCAAAGGAGGGACACCAGGAATGGGCCAAAAGTCCGCTGGGAGAGAACGTGGCACTCTCCCACCCCAATACATAAAATCTCTGTTTTATCTGCATTAAATTGCAGAGAATTGTTTCTCAGCCAGTGTACCACATGCAGCATACAAGCATGGAAATTATGTAGAGTGGTTGACTGATCACCCTCCAGTGAAAGAATGAGCTGGGTGTCATCAGCATAGTTCACCAGGCCTATATCATTAGATTTTATGACGTTCCTGCTACAAGTAACAAGGCACCATTACCAAAGGAAGTAAAATGGTGCTGATACAGCTCTTCAACTATTCAAGCCACAAGTCAGCCTAAAACTGTGAATTTTTGTGAAACAGTGTATTGTTTGTAATTGCACCATTTGTACATATTTCATACTAGGCGCAGAACAAAAATCACTAAAGTACATGGTTTCTGAATTACATCAGAATTTGTCACTGCCCATATTTTTTCCCTTTGTTTGCTTGTTTGTTTGTTTGTTTCTTTGTTTGTTTCTTTGTTTCTTTGTTTCTTTCTTCCTTTCTTTCTTTCTGGTCTTAGCTAGCCCTTTGGGTTTCGCTCGTTCTGGATAGCAATCTTACATCTCTTTTCATTGAATTAACTACATCTATGTGCTTTGGAACTTGGCTTGCACACGTTTTTCCTTTGTATTTTTCTTTCATATGTTATTGTATTGTGCCTTGAAAATAAAAAAATAACACAAACACTTTATCAGTTTCAGATTATTTGGTTTATTAGGATGAAAACTCACTTTATCACAGCAATTTCTTTGACAGCTTTAAAGAACAGTGTTAACTTCAAGCTCATGTGTCTCCTCACTTGAACTGCGGTGCATGTGCTTGGATGGATATGTTTTCGTGAGGCCCTGCTGAGTGAAAATGCTGGTCGCCTTCCCAGTTTAAACCGCCATGTTTTGTCTTTTCAAAGCACAGACTCTTTTCTGATTTCCAAGCTAGGGTTCAATCCTGGGTCAATGTGTACTTGGGCTTCCTCCACAGAGGCATGAAGTCATTCAATTCCATTTTCCATCACCATAAAGCTATTTGTTGCAATAGATCTAGTGAGACTGCCTCCCTTCTGTTTTCAGCATGTATCAGGTTGATAGAAAAAACAGAATGGCATTGCAATTAACATCCTCCTACGTGTAACCGAAATTACTGCAGGAGAAAAACAGTGTAAGTTATAGCAATAAAACTTTCTTTCGTGATTAGGAGATATGAGTATGAAATAAAACGTTTTTACACATATATTTTCAGCTATATCCGTATGGAGGCAGGCAAGACCAATGGTCACTTAGCAATAGTCAATTGGGTTGCAATAAAGCATAGCCCAGTGGTTGTCTCATCATGTTGTGGTCAATGCAATCAGTCGGTGCAGAGTTGCGATTCCTTCGTTGAAGCAAATGCTTAACTGTATTTTTCTTACAATGCATATGGTTGTTATCATCATCATGCTAGTAGGTGTTGCTCCTCACATATGCTTCGCTCTTGCAAAGCTCATCAGAATATTTTATAAGGTGCATGATGCCAAACCTTCCTGCATCAGTAATTCTTACTGTTAATTAAATGTGATGTTTCTGTGATGGACACCTATTTCTTGTCAGTGGCAGTGCATAACCTCCAGCTCTGTAAATAGACACTGCAAAACAATCTCCATTTAAATGAACTCAAAACACAGAGGGGCAGATTTATGAGCCCCTTGCGCCACTTTTGCGTCACTTTTCCCATGTTAAAAGTGACGCAAAAGTGGCGCAAGGGGCTCATAAATCTGCCCCAGAGTTCTCATCAAAACTCTTTAGGTGTGGGATTCTGTAGAAGAATGTCACATTAGATTTCCCAGGATATATGATGTTATGCTATGGTATGGTATGTTATTTAATGATATGGTGTCTTATGTTATTTCTATTTGTAGGGCGTACATGTTACTGTGTAGGGTACACTCGTACCTGAGAAGAAGGGAACTGGAATATCTAAGGACCTACAGAGTGAGCTAGGTCTATGGTTTCTTCTGGAATTCAAGGATAAATTTGGTAGCTATGATGTGATAGGGGAGTTAGTTAAAGATGTTAGGGCAAGGTAAGATAATTCTTGACCTCCAGAAGTATTGCCAATATGTAACTTACGTTGCTGAAGAAAAAAGTTATGATTTGCCAATATTTACCAATACAGTATATTGATGAAAACACTTATTGCAGTCGTCCCACTGTGTTTCCCCTGCCTTTCAGATATTAAAGGAATAATGTCAGGGAAGGAATGGAATTGTAAGATGCAGAAAGTTTCAAGTATGACACATAGAATATAAAATATATCTGCAACAAAAATGAATGTTTTGTTTGAATCTGAGCACCATCTGGAGCTTTATGTTAAGAGAAAGAAGAGTCCATGGGAGAAAGGTGCAGAAACTTGATGTTAGAAGGTTACATGACATATAATAGATCACTTAGTTAGGGCATGCATTGAGGCAGTCACTGAAATGATTTATATGCTGACCACTGGTCAAATGATTCAATTGGAAGTGGTCAGAATTGTTTTAAGGCTTTTTATGCTGCATAGAAACAAATGATACAAGGTTAAGAACTTATCAACATTCAAAATGCCACTCCAGGAAATTCGTATTGCTCAACTGTGATACTGGCGGGAGTGCTTAGGGAACTCTCCTCTTTCACAAAACACTATAAATGTTCAACATGTCGGCTAACTTACACTTTGGACGCATCTGTTATCATTTCAAAAACACACTGTCCCGTGTGATATCGCCTTCACCTCTATTTGTCTGGCTTGGTTTGAGTAGCCACCTTGTCTGTGGTAAATTCCCTGTTGGTGGAAACCTAACTTGCATTCTGCATGGTCGCCACATTAAGTTCTGATTTGCAGCATGAAAGTGCATGATGCAATGAGGCTGAAACAACTCTCCTGATCTCAGTAGTTTTGTGACCTATCCAGGAAGAGCTGCAAGGCTTGAGATAATCTTAATGCCAACATTAGGACTTAAGAAACACAACCCTTTCTCTTCTCTGCCTCACCGTTTAATATCCTATGTGTTTCTCATGCAATAAGGAGTGTGGGAGACCCTCTTCTTTTACTGTGAGATACCCCTTGACATACACTAATCTAACACTCAGCTTTGACATATCCACAGAGGCAAAGCTGCAGAGTCACAGACAATGTTCAGTAAGCTCTCCAATCTTCGTTCAATTAATGTGCCTACTTTGTTTATAATTTATGGGATATTCTAGAGCTGGGGCAGATGGTGGATTTAAAAAATGGTGAGGCATAAATGTTCGAGTCAAATATATAATGAGCGAGCAATTCTGAACGGAAAGCCCTCCCCTAGCATAAACATTTTTTAAACATATATCGTAATGGTGACTTTTAGAGCATAAATTTACTGCAAATTTACGAAAAAAGAGGATGAAAATGGGGCATTTTACAGCACAACTGTCAAGAAAAAATTGGAAGCAAGTCCAAACTTAGCATCAGGGATACACTTAAACTGCTTGAAGAACTGTAACACATTTCTGCATCTTTATTGTATTCATTGATCATGTAATCAAGGCCAAGAGAGGAGGCGATAGTGTTGGACTTTAAGATTGAAATAGTATTACCAATTTCCCTTCCTTCCTTTATAGACCCATCCACAAGCATATTTCTTTACCTTGGGAACACTTCCAGAAAATTACTTACATTAAGGAACTGCCTTTACTTGGTGTTAGGTTAATTTGTCATGAATATATTTTTTGTAACGTCTTTCAACCAACTATCTCATCACATCCTCTCTGTTGCATTTATGGTATCTTTTTATTATGGGTTTATAAATGGGTGTATATATAGTTCTTTGGGGGACATTTCTGATGAGATTTCTTCGCTTTCACACTGACGTTATCATTGCTATCACTCTACACTTTTTGAAACACCAATATAGGAAAAGTTCTTTCACTTGTTTTGTCTCTGTTCCTCCTTAAAGCTTCATCTTGAAAAATACATGTACATATCTAAAGAATGAACATGCACCTTGGATACTAATGTACTTCATCTGATTTTACAGCCTTGAAAAAGTCTCCTTTGTGACAAAACACGTGTCAGCTGTTGCATATACTGCAAAGGACTGGCAGATGTGGTGCGTTCTGGGTCTAATCAGGTTGGCGAGGCTACACCCCCACCTCAACAGGAGCAGTACCATGATCTCAGTCCCGGCGACTGGGCTATGGTGAAGAAGCATGTGGCGTGGTCCCTACCAAGTGATTCTGGTCACTACAGCAGCTGTGAAGTGCGGAGGTCTTCTTAATCGAGCACACACTACTCATACTCGCAAAGTCCCTTGTCCCCTTGATGATATAACAGAACCTGTGTTTGATGTGCCGCTGGTTGCAGTGAGACAGGTGGGAGGAAGTTAGTCAAGCTGTTTGGGAACAGCACGAAGCTGGAACAACACTTGTTCAGCCTGAGGGGGTCTGAGAGTGTCAACAGTTTTTGGTACAGAAGTGTCCCATCCTGTGGTGTTGCTAGCACCAGACTCTGACCATGGCAAAAGGCCTATTGCAATAGTAATGCGTGTTGTACCTGGAGATCGGTGGACAAGGAGACAGGAGAGAGGGAGATGCTGGATGTCTGAAGTGCATGTGCCACACACTATCCCAGAAGATACTGAAGGATCTGGCTTAAGTGACAATGATGAAAACAAAAGGTCCAGCAGTAAGGAGATCAAAAAGAGCTAGAGTTCCCTGTCGGAGATACTCCTCACTTGAATAAACATACCTAGCTATCAATGACTGGTAGAGAGCATTTTGAACCTCTTTGCTATAACAATTCACATCCAATTGAGCCTCTTTGAATTGAACTTTGTGGCTGAACTGAGTTTTGAAATTACATTCCCACTAAACAGACTAAATCAGTTTATCCTGGAAGTGATCATTAGTGCGTTTGAACTTAGCATTTATTAGAGAAAGAACTTAATAGAAGTTCCCAAATTACAAAGAAGAGTACCAAGGCCTGAGTCTGCTGAAGGAGCATAAGGCTGTCCCTTAGACAAAGTAGGGGTAAGGAAGTCTCACGAATATCATTGTACATATTTTAGACATTTGAACTTTGCTTTGTGCTGTAAATCTTCAATATCAATGGCCTGGCATCAGATGGGGCCTAACCCAAATAATAGTAGACGTAGGCACTTATGTGTAAGAGTGTTTGTTGTTGTGACCTTAGTATTTATAGCTTTGCTTGTAATATTGATTTTACCCCATCCTTCACACGTAGAGGAGCTTAAGTCTACAAGCGTCCCTCAACCACCACTTCCTAATGATAATAGTTTATATGCAAAAGATTATAAAGACTTAAACATAACTGTTTCTAGAGGAGATTATTCATTGAATGTTTATTCAAAATTGCTTTATGAATAAGTTGCTATAATGGATGCCAGGGATTGCTATGTTTGCATGAAATTACCCATGTCACTTGCTGAGGGAATTACATATCACCAACTCCCCTTGGCATATGGAGTTACCTGTAACTTGTTTCAGAGCTTATTCTAGGAAAGGGTCATCCACATTACTATTACTCAAATCGTGACTTTGTTTTGTCAGATATTCAGCCTGTTGCTAAAAACACTGAGATAGTGGAACAAAAGAAGAAATGCCGGGGGGGTGTGAGTTTTTTGTGCGGCCAGATTATTGTCAGGATACTGTCGAGCGGCGCTGGAGGCTAAGACAGCTTATCTCAGGCTTTCAGGCAAAAGGGGCTCAGGCATTTCTACAGAATCCAGCTAAACTAAAAGTTATTAAGGATGGTCACAGTCAGTTTTTTACGTCGGAAATCAAGGCAAAAGAATATCTCCAGTCAATCTGATGGTATTTTGGAGATATTTGAGGGGGTGCATAGTGTCGGAGGTATAAGGTAGATAAATTGAGGATTATTGGTTATTATGTTTATTCTAATATAGCTATAGTTGTATGGTGAATTCTGCTATGCGCTTCTTTACTGTTTTGCTCCTTCTTTTGGTTTTTTTTGGAGTGCGGGAGGGTGGACGAGGTGGTGTTCAAGCACGGGCTTTACCATCAATAGGGAAATTGTTTTTCCCAATGCTCGCTGAGGGAGGTTCAGGGTGGGTTGGGGTGGGTCACGAAGGTGGTGGGGGGGAGATGGGGGTGTTGGGGGTGGGTTGTAATCAATTCAGTGAGGTATAAGGACTCTATATTGTCTTTAATAAATGTCGATCGTATCAAATATAAGCAGAGCAAGCTATCTGTTGAAATTATAGGGCGGTGGAGGCCCTTCAATGCTGTTCTTTGTAAGAATTTTTTTTTTTTTTGAATGATGAAAATAACTTGTTGTTCATTGAATATTTGTGGTCTAAATGACTTTAAGAAAAGGCGTGTATTAGCCAGAATTGTGTATACAAGTTCATGGGACCTGCTTTTTTTACAAGAAACGCATATAGCATGGTCTAACAGGGCCTGGCTCGGCTCTTTAGGGCTCGAGCTGTTGGCCTGTACCTCTCAGGCAGTTAGTCAAAAAGGAGTTGCAATATTGGCTAAAAGGGGATTGTTGGAGGTCAAAAAATATAAAGTGGATAAATTTGGTAGGTGGGTTGTTATGGAGGTAGCAATCTCACAGCAAGTTATGACGTTGTGTTCAATATATGCACCAAATGAGGACGATCCAGATTTTTTTCAAGTAATTAATACAGAGTTATCTCACTATCCCCAGCCTATGTTGATCTGTGGTGATCTAAACATACATATATATTCGCAGTTAAATATAAGGACAGTCAAATCTTATACGGGTAGGAAACCGAGAGCTTTTAGGAGTTTGCAGGCATTGGTCCAAGACCAAGGCCTCTATGATGTTTGGGAGGAGTTAAAATCTGGGCAAGATGGGTTTACATATTTCTCTGCCCCACACAAGAAGATGGCACGACTCGATCTTTTCTTGGTCTCAGATGTTATACTTGCAAGTGCTTCTATAAATGTACCCCCCAAGATAATTTCGGATCATAGTCCAGTAGTATTAGAGTTTGAATGTGCTGGGTTAAAGGCCAAGGGGAGGAAATGGACATTTGATAGGAAGTTATTGATGAATCATGATTATTGTAGCTGGATGGAAAAATGGATCCCGGAGTTTATTCAGTTTAATAGTGGATCTGCTAGGACGGAGATTGTGTGGGACGCTCTTAAAGCTGGTATAAGAGGTGAGACAGTAAGGTTTGCTGCAAGGAAGCGGGAAAAGGACCGTCTGAAATCTTTAAATGATTTGGCGGCCCTCTCTATGTTAGAGCAAAAACTAGTTTCTGAGATTAAGTCGGATGGGAGGGTCAGGGAGGTTCAAGCGGAAGTAGCCGCTTTTCGTTCAACTATATACCAAGGGTATGCTGATGAAGCAGCCGCCAAATATCAAGTACATAGAAGGGAGTTTTATGAATATGGGGAAAAGGTTGGGAGTGTCCTGGCTAAAAGGCTACGACAAAAGGAGGTTTATTCTAGGATCCTAAAGATTAAGGATATAGATGGGAATGTATTAGAGACTCCCTCCCTGATTCATGATTCTTTTAAAAAGTATTATGAAAAACTATACACGGCAGAACCGGTCAGAGGAATACAACAATATTTAGAGGAAATAGGCTCTTCCGGATTAGAGCAGGTAGATAAAGATGAATTGGCAGAAAGGATCTCTTGGGAAGAGATAGAAATAGCTATGCTGTCATTAGCCTCAGGGAAGGCGATGGGGTCTGATTCAATCCCGTTAGAGTTTTATACCAAGTTCAGGAAGAGTCTAGCTGGGCTACTGACCTTGGTTGTCCAGGCTGCATTTAGGGGGTCTCCTCCGGCCTCCTGGTCGGAAACAGTCATAATAATTTTTAGGAAGAAGGGAAAGGATCCCTGACAAGGGAACAGCACGTGAGAACAAAAAGAGGTACTAGTGTTAGTTCATTTTTATGAGACATTTATGATGCTTTGATACCATCTGTAGGAGTGACACTCAACTCACAAAATTGGAAAGCTTTTTTCTGTAGTTGATAAGTTATGCTCTTGTACAGAGGATTATTACTTATAGGTACTGAAATGGTCCCCATAAGATCCATGGCTTTTCTGAATCAACTTCCATTAGATGACCTTCTAGCAAAGAGGGCAGAGTCTGCCGGATGTGAAAAGTTCAACAATGTTGCACATACATTCTAGACCAAAGTAAGAACTTTCAGAAATACATCAAAACATTACTGACTTAAAGAAAGATTTGAAAGGGTTAGAAGCAACACGTGCTGGGGAAGCAATAGAAAATTGAGTTCCTCCTATAGGCAGATGGTTTGGAAACTTAGGCAGTGAAATTGCTGGAAGCATTTTGAAACCCTTAGTGATAATTGCTCTTTGTGGATTATTCTTATTTATAATCTTTAAGGGATGCAAACATGCACAAATGAAAAAAGGAGAGAAGAGAAAAAGAGCAGATGTATAACTATAAGAAAGACAGAGCAAATACTATGATGACTTGAAATTTCTGGAGGATTCAAGGAGAAAGATGATGAAAACCACCAGATTGTGATTTGTCCTTCTGATAAGATAATCATTTAATGGCTTGGTTTGCCATCAGAGGGAGCATTGATGCAGCAAACATTTGCCCACCCTTTACATGTCACAATTTCATCACAAGGTTATAACAGATACATGACCTGCATGTGCATCTAGCATATGTTTCTTGTGTGGCTTAACATTATTAAAATAAGTTTTGCACTTGACAATATTTTTAGAGTGAATTTACTGTAGGATTAGGGAACTTACTTATGCTATGTGTTTTAACTGCATTAAATGAGAACCTAATAAACCATCCTTACTTAGTAGATATGTACTCACTATAGAAAGGAAGTTGACTTTTATAATGTGTGCCTCATTGCATTAAATGCGTTACAACAAACAAATGATGGACGGAATGCTGACAATGCAGACATTCTCCCCCAGTCAAGAGATCTGGGTTAAATCCATCGTTCTTTTGCCCACTACGCCACCCCAGTTTAGACATGGCCATATGCAAATCAGTCTTGACCCTGTGCCTCATGGGAACAGTCCAGCCCGAACTGCCAAGCCATGTCTTCCCTGGACCGGAATCAAGCATCCTAGGACCGGTTTCTGGCTATCAGCCGTCATCAGCCAGGATAGCTTGACTCCAGTGGCGTAGTGAGCACGGGTCCCACGTCTGGGAATACCCATCCCACTTAGGGCGAAAAGCGTTACAACAAACAAATGATGGACGGAATGCTGACAATGCAGACATTCTCCCCCAGTCAAGAGATCTGGGTTAAATCCATCGTTCTTTTGCCCACTACGCCACCCCAGTTTAGACATGGCCATGTGCAAATCAGTCTTGACCCTGTGCCTCATGGGAACAGTCCAGCCCGAACTGCCAAGCCATGTCTTCCCTGGACCGGAATCAAGCATCCTAGGACCGGTTTCTGGCTATCAGCCGTCATCAGCCAGGATAGCTTGACTCCAGTGGCGTAGTGAGCACGGGTCCCACGTCTGGGAATACCCATCCCACTTAGGGCGAAAAGCGGTACGACAAACAAATGATGGACGGAATGCTGACAATGCAGACATTCTCCCCCAGTCAAGAGATCTGGGTTAAATCCATCGTTCTTTTGCCCACTACGCCACCCCAGTTTAGACATGGCCATATGCAAATCAGTCTTGACCCTGTGCCTCATGGGAACAGTCCAGCCCGAACTGCCAAGCCATGTCTTCCCTGGACCGGAATCAAGCATCCTAGGACCGGTTTCTGGCTATCAGCCGTCATCAGCCAGGATAGCTTGACTCCAGTGGCGTAGTGAGCACGGGTCCCACGTCTGGGAATACCCATCCCACTTAGGGCGAAAAGCGTTACAACAAACAAATGATGGACGGAATGCTGACAATGCAGACATTCTCCCCCAGTCAAGAGATCTGGGTTAAATCCATCATTCTTTTGCCCACTACGCCACCCCAGTTTAGACATGGCCATATGCAAATCAGTCTTGACCCTGTGCCTCATGGGAACAGTCCAGCCCGAACTGCCAAGCCATGTCTTCCCTGGACCGGAATCAAGCATCCTAGGACCGGTTTCTGGCTATCCGCCGTCATCAGCCAGGATAGCTTGACTCCAGTGGCGTAGTGAGCACGGGTCCCACGTCTGGGAATACCCATCCCACTTAGGGCGAAAAGCGTTACAACAAACAAATGATGGACGGAATGCTGACAATGCAGACATTCTCCCCCAGTCAAGAGATCTGGGTTAAATCCATCGTTCTTTTGCCCACTACGCCACCCCAGTTTAGACATGGCCATATGCAAATCAGTCTTGACCCTGTGCCTCATGGGAACAGTCCAGCCCGAACTGCCAAGCCATGTCTTCCCTGGACCGGAATCAAGCATCCTAGGACCGGTTTCTGGCTATCAGCCGTCATCAGCCAGGATAGCTTGACTCCAGTGGCGTAGTGAGCACGGGTCCCACGTCTGGGAATACCCATCCCACTTAGGGCGAAAAGCGTTACAACAAACAAATGATGGACGGAATGCTGACAATGCAGACATTCTCCCCCAGTCAAGAGATCTGGGTTAAATCCATCGTTCTTTTGCCCACTACGCCACCCCAGTTTAGACATGGCCATATGCAAATCAGTCTTGACCCTGTGCCTCATGGGAACAGTCCAGCCTGAACTGCCAAGCCATGTCTTCCCTGGACCGGAATCAAGCATCCTAGGACCGGTTTCTGGCTATCAGCCGTCATCAGCCAGGATAGCTTGACTCCAGTGGCGTAGTGAGCACGGGTCCCACGTCTGGGAATACCCATCCCACTTAGGGCGAAAAGCGTTACAACAAACAAATGATGGACGGAATGCTGACAATGCAGACATTCTCCCCCAGTCAAGAGATCTGGGTTAAATCCATCGTTCTTTTGCCCACTACGCCACCCCAGATTAGACATGGCCATATGCAAATCAGTCTTGACCCTGTGCCTCATGGGAACAGTCCAGCCCGAACTGCCAAGCCATGTCTTCCCTGGACCGGAATCAAGCATCCTAGGACCGGTTTCTGGCTGGCTGGGGTGGCAGAGTGGGCTGAAGAACGGTGAAGGATCAAACCCAGATCTGTTGACTGGGTGTGAGTGTTTGATTGGTTCTGATGCTCCGTCCATCACCACCCCCTTTTGTACCGCCTTGTTCGCCATAAGTTGGCAGGGTATGCTCAGACGTGAGTCCCTTGCTCACTTTGCCACTGGATTCAAGCAAGCCTGGCGGAAGACGGCTGAAATGCCAGAAACCGGTCCTAGGAAACTTGTTTCCGGTCCAGGGAAGGCATGGCTAGGCAGTTCGGGCTGGACTGTTCCCATGAGGCACAGGGTCAGACTGATTTGCATATGGCCATGTCTGAGCTGGGGTGGCAGAGTGGGCTGAAGAACGGTGAAGGATCAAACCCAGATCTGTTGACTGGGTGTGAGTGTTTGATTGGTTCTGATGCTCCGTCCATCACCACCCCCTTTTGTACCGCCTTGTTCGCCATAAGTTGACAGGGTATGCTCAGACGTGAGTCCCTTGCTCACTTTGCCACTGGATTCAAGCAAGCCTGGCTGAAGACGGCTGAAATGCCAGAAACCGGTCCTAGGAAACTTGTTTCCGGTCCAGGGAAGGCATGGCTAGGCAGTTCGGGCTGGACTGTTCCCATGAGGCACAGGGTCAGACTGATTTGCATATGGCCATGTCTGAGCTGGGGTGGCAGAGTGGGCTGAAGAACGGTGAAGGATCAAACCCAGATCTGTTGACTGGGTGTGAGTGTTTGATTGGTTCTGATGCCCCGTCCATCACCACCCCCTTTTGTACCGCTTTGTTCGCCATGAGTTGGCAGGGTATGCTCAGCCGTGAGTCCCTTGCTCACTTTGCCACTGGATTCAAGCAAGCCTGGCTGAAGACGGCTGAAATGCCAGAAACCGGTCCTAGGAAACTTGTTTCCGGTCCAGGGAAGGCATGGCTAGGCAGTTTGGGCTGGACTGTTCCCATGAGGCACAGGGTCAGACTGATTTGCATATGGCCATGTCTGAGCTGGAGTGGCAGAGTGGGCTGAAGAACGGTGAAGGATCAAACCCAGATCTGTTGACTGGGTGTGAGTGTTTGATTGGTTCTGATGCTCCGTCCATCACCACCCCCTTTTGTACCGCTCAATGCATTAAATGACATTCACTGGTTAAATGACTGAATAGAAACCATCCTCACATTTGTAAAATGTGATTACCTTAGAAACGACAAATGTGTATGTTCTGTGTGCACTAACGTTTGCCTTAAAATGTAGTTCTTAGACACACTTATGCCTATATCTTTAAGATTATACTGTATACTTTATGTAAGATGAATCTAATGTACTGACAATTCATATTCATTTGTGTTTAAATGTGCACACACATATTAAATGTGCACTATTGAGTTAGGCATTTAAGTTGTCTTTAGTAGGCCTGATTAACATGCTGCCGAAAATTGTGCTTTCCATTTTCTGCTGACATGACCTTTCTTGCAGGTATTCACACGCATTGTTAGTTGAAAAATAGGTACATTACTGTACTGTTGATAGAGAGAGAGCCTGAGAAGAAGACCTTGAAGAAAGAACATGGAGAGCCAGAGCGTTCACTGAAAATCTGTTCAGCAATGTTACAACCTGGCCTGTGTGAGAAGATGATGTTTTTACCATGTTCAATGTGGGATACCTTGTGAATGTTGCAATCTGCAACATGAGAATCGAAGAGTACACTAGGACCCCTCATGATGTGAACAGAGGGTATTACCTGAACAATTGTGTGAATACTTGGAGTCTACACTTTCTGATCCTAGAGCACTTTTCCTGGACTTTGAGAAGTTTAGACCTCTGTACTTCCTTTGATTCTGTGCTGAGTGTTGGTTAGCCTAACACTTATTCTCTGACCCAAGATGACTCTTGACTGAGCTTCTGAAATACTCATACCTTCCTGCTTAACTTCCCATCCTGTTCTATTTTCCTTTATGAATTTCTTGATTTTTTTAGGTCCTTTAGAGCTCTAGAGCCATCCTATTAGATTGGATTTTAGTTTAGGTGATATAGATTTACCCATGTGTAACTGAGAAAACCTGAAACTCTTCTCTGAGCATTAGATTTGATTGTTAATCTTTTGTATTGCTGTGACTGAATTCCTTGTTTGCCTAATATTAGTCCACCTCAATTTCTTCCGGATTTGAGTCTTTCCCATGGTTATTGTTATTTTGTATCTTTATAGCCTGATGTTAAGAGTTGCATGTCTTATTTTATTTCCTAATTTGTAATAGACCTTCTTAACCATAGTTACTGATTTCTGGTCCTTATTGTGTATCCAAATAGGTTACACTGTCAATTGAAATTGATTGATGTAATGTTAGCTCCCATCCCCTCTCAGGCAGAAAATAAAAGGTCCATCGGAGAGCCAATGGTAAGAAAGTGGGTCCAGAAAACGCTGGCTCACTATCACACTTTGCTGCTGATTGCAGCAGACATATGTAAATAAATGTTACATTGAAAATTGATTGATCCTCTATAATAAAGACTACACAATTATGAAAAGCAAAATATACCTTTCTAAAATTGTTTTTTGAAAATATCAACCACAAGTTAATTAATATGCCAGCTACTTTCGCTGTATATGTACACTGGATACCACATTTGTAATACAAAAAATGTAAATGAGTGATGCAGAAAAATTTAAATTGCTTTTAAGTAACAGGTTTGTCAAAGTTATGCTATCTTAAATGACATTCTGCATGTATTCTGAAAGTGTTCTCTTATTCCCCAAGTGACAAAGGACCAGGGTCTAGAGTTCGGAACCGTTGATAATCTGTAGGGCAATTATATTTTGTACCGAATACTGACATGAAGCAAAAAGGCTAAAAAATCCCTTTTTGTTTAAATACAGGTTAACTAGAACTATGACCATACCAACTACAGGAAGTCCATTGATACTGTTTTATATAATACTGTTTTTACTTTGATGTCATTAGCATTTGGGGATCTTAATTGTAAGTAGAATTTCTACAATGTAGTATACTAGAAAGAACAAAACAGTTTTTCAATTTATTAGCAAAACTATTGTTCCATTGTCAATCAAAATGAATCTCATTAACTTAGCATAAAATATCAATCAATGACTTGCAATTACACGATTCCTCTGGGACAAATATAAATTGTTTCCGAATGTATCATGTAAACGGCCGTATCCGGCAGCAAAAGGTCTGCACTGTGACTCACAATCAATGGATAACATCGATGTAATGTATTACATTATAAGTCAATATGGATATGATGCAAATGCCTGTACTAAGAGAAATTGGATTAAGATTACCAAATTAAACAGTTTAGTGTCAAATGTCAAACAATGACACACATCAGATTGTCAATATTTTATTTATCATAATAACTGCTACTGCACGAAAATATTAGGAAAATTATGACTGGCGCTAGAGTAAAAACAATGGGAAAATAAATGTATACAGGTTGTGAAAATATTGGTTATAAATTGAAGGTGCTGAGTAGCGACCTTTAGTAGTAATCTCATTACTTTTCAGGGTGAACCACTACAGTCACTAAATAAAAGTTTGGGATTAAGAAGAACTATAATGAAAGGTCAGTGTATCTCTAGAAAAACGTAAAAAATGTCCATGCGTTCAAATGTCTATGCTGTAAGCATGATAATAAAGTTACAAGTGAAAATAAAGGAATATAATACTGTTTTGAGACAGGGTGTCCATAAATTCATCCATCACTGGTGGGTATTTTCGACAGATTGATTTCTTCAACAAATAAATGGGTGTGACATATTATCTATAACCATCTAGCATGATGCAGAAAGGAAATAAAACATGGTCACATTAAATTCGACCTGCCAGCAATATGTTATCAAACAAATTGCACCTATTAAGTAGGCATGTGAAATATGTTACATCTTTCAGATATTTTCAAAATGGATTTCAAATGTTTTATGCCAGTCATCAATGACATAAACAACTACCCAAATGCTGAGGTACTAATATAATCCAGCAGTGTGATTTTGTTATTAACCTTGATTCAAACTTAGGATGAACATAGCAAACATGCCATCACACCAGGGCCCGTATTACATAAGGGGCGTGCTCTTCCTGATTGTGCTTTGGGGCACCTTTAAACAGTTGTGTGAGGCACAAACAGGAACCCGATAGACCCAGTGCATCTGATTATAAGTAAAACTCTACCTGAGGGCAGTTGCATTAGCTAAAGACAGGCCGGCTGTTTGAAAAGCTGGACCATCTTTTTCTGTGCCAGCGGCACCTCTCTGCACTTTAAAGATGGGGCAGATATCTCCCTGCAGCCAGATTTAGTGAATTACTGCACAGGGTAATGTCTGTGGGGTTCATAAGACCCCATTCCCAACCAGTGAAGGGGTCGCACTCAGGGGGTTCACTGAATGTGCGCCACTTTTTTGTGGTGCACCCTCAGTGCATCTCCTGACTACATCTTTGCCTCAGCTCACGCATCCATAATAAGTCACGGGAGCAGAGGCAAAGTGTTTCCCTCATTGGCATGGGTGCCAACGCCCCCATTTTAGCGAGGAATTGTTTCCGAAGGGGCATATTATCAAGGACAGCGTTAAAATTATCGCCGGTTTAGCGGCAGAAAACTGGCGCTAAAGCGGCTATAATGGGCTTGATAATATGCCCTGGAGAATTCCAATAGGTGCCCATGTTGACACCAAAACATGGACTTTCATTGGAATTCTCAAGGGCATATTACCAAGCCAATTATCACCGCTTTAGCGGCAGTTTTCTGCCTCTAAACCGGTGATACTTTTTAACACCGTCCTTGATAATATGCCCCATAGTACTGCGCTCTATTTGCAATGGGGCTATCAGTATTACAAAAGAGGGCACACATGCACCCGCCTCCTTTTCTGTAATACTGTAATGCTCCGGGTCCACCGAAAACGGACACACACATCCGTTGGGCCCCTGGAGCACTGCTTGTAAATTGCCCCTATCGCCATTCACTATCATGCATAAATAACAAGCACCGGAGACCACATTGGCTTCTTGCAATAATCCTTGCTTGACTGTGAGGTAGCAGCCAAGCACCAGCTTACCTTTCAGAAATGATGTTGAGGCACAATATTTTTAAAACAACCAGCTGTTCAATGTCAAATTACTGTATCTCGATTGGATCTTTGTTTGTAAACGGAGATAAAAACTGTTCTCGTCTTTGCTGCTACAGTTATATAAGAATAAAAGAGTGCCCTAAATCATACCTTTTCTTTCTTTGGTTCTACTTATATTTTTAAAGTATTTCCAGTCTGTTAAATTGTTTGAACCTGTTCGTCCAATTACAGTTTTCAAATAGTTGACTCAATGTTCTGATAAGAACTTGGGGAAGAGAATGTGGTCTTTAAAAAATTTTTTTTTAAACTTTTTAATTAATAGCAATGTTCCTAATGACTGGCCAAAATGTTCTGGAACACAATTAGTAGGCCTACTGAGTACCATGAGCCTCATTTACAAGGCCATTGAGCCGCTGGTGCATCACTATTTTTGATGCACCGGCGGCATAGTGTGTCTGCCCATACTTACAAGCCCACCCTGTGTGACCTTTCATGGCCATGTAAACATGGGCCCCTTGCACGCAATACTTTGCGTGAAATGGGCATTCCATGGGTGTTGCTGTTGGTGTTCCCAAGCATCATCCATGGAATTTGACACATTCCCAGATTAACAAGGTTTTGTAAAGCTGGGAATGCGTCAGAATCCTACACCTTCCCAAGGGTTACTTAGGAGTGGTTCACTGAGGAGAATGGTTTTATTTCTCCTCGTTTTTTCCTCATGCCATCAATGATTCTTTTTGTGCAGGAAGGTGTCCCTTCTTGCACAAAAACAATAATCCCTGCAATGCAGGCTACCTTGCAACATGACACAAGTGTGCCTGCGCTGGCGCATGATAGCCAATTGTGCACCATAGCAGTGGCGTAGCAAGGGTGAGGTGGGGGGACCACCCAGGCAACATTAGTTTTGGGGGCGGTGGCCTCCCCCACCCCCGCTTGTACCTGCGGCATCGTGGTGCCCCCAGAGCCGCATTGGAAATATGGGAGCTTACAGAAGGCTACACATTTCATGGAGTATTACAGAGAGTTTACACCAGAAGCAAAGTGGAGACAGAAACAACATGGGGTTGTCCATTCTATAAAAGATCAAAACAATCTCCCCCCCTGGCCATCGTGGTAATTCCCCTACACCCCCTCCCACCGCGGGGGGCATACACCGCGGCTGCCACGGGCAGCCAAAGGTCTAGCTATGCCACTGCGCCAGAGCAAGGTAAAGCACACGGATGTGTCATAGTGTTGTTAACACGACAAATCCCTGTGCTTTTAAAATGACAAAGCTAGGCTCAGCAAAACGGCTTGCGGCACCACGTGGTGTTATTTGTTTGTAAATGAGGCTCCCTGTCCTCAAAGTATTTTCAAATGAAAACATGCTTAGGTCCTCATGTTGGCTTGCAAAGTAAATCCAATATGGAGCTCAAATGGTGTATGCATTCAATATCAGATTGCAAGTAATTTCAAAGTGTTAGACCTGGCATCCTTGGCGTTATTTTTCCCTGTCTTTTTGCCTCTGCCTCATGTATTTTTGCTGTGTGCTGGATTTAATTTTTTGCTGGTCTAGATGCTTTGGGCACTTTGCCACTGCAGACCAGTGCCAAAGGGCAAGTGCTCCCTCTGTAAGTTGTGAATATGGATTGGTGTTCCCATTATTTGCTTGTTTGACTTACTACTAGGTCCCTAGTAGAGCACTTTGTGTGCCCAGGGCATGTATGTCAAATGCTACTAGTGGACCTGCAGCACTGATTGTGCCACCCACACAGCCTTTCAAACGGGTCTCAAACCTGCCACTGCAGTGTCTGCGCGCAGTCTCTTCTGCCATGTCATCCTGGCAAGTGCACCCATTGGCCAGGCCCTAACCCTCCCTTTTATTAACTGTGAGTCACCCCTAAGGTAGGCCCAAGGTACCCCTGGGGGCAGGGTGCAGTGTATGTGAGAGGTAGGACATGTACTGATGTGTGTGAAATGTACTAATAGTGAATTGCAATTATTTCGTTGTTCGCTATTGAAAAGCTTTCCATTCCATTGGATATAATGGGAGTTTATTTATAACATCTTGCAAGTATAACTTCCAATTGAGACAAGATAGAAAGATGGAGTTTAGAATGCCTGAACTCAGAATATAAAAAATGCATCTTTTAGTAAAGATGTTTTTTATATTATGGGTTTGAAAATACAATTTTTAGAAAGTGGGTATTTTGTTTCTTAGCTATCCTGTGTGCCTATGCTGGGTTGTGGATTGACTGTCTGGCTTTTTAAGTGACAGGGGCTGGGGATGTGCATTCACTGTAGACAACCTCTGGGGGGGTTGATGTATGTCCTGCCTCTCCTGGATGAGTCAGGGCTGGGCTGAATAGACCTGGGCTGCATTTGGAGTAGGGGGAAGAGATTTCCTTGTACATAAATGGGGCTGGTCTACTTTACACAATGCTGTCTCCACCTAAGCCGGAACAGAGAGGACATAACTGGTTTTGACTGAGCTTAGAGCCTCTCTGCACCAGAGAGCAAAGTAAAATGCTGTATAAATATTGGGGCTTATACCCCAGAACTTTAGAATACTTTTGGACAAAGTGAAACCTCTGCCAAGGAGAAGAGCTGGGCAAACTGAAGGAGAAGTACTGCCCGTGTGCTGTGTGTTCTCTCGGGTTGGCCCTGCAGTGGCTGTTTCTGCTGAGGATAGGACCAAGACTTTGCTGCATGCTGTGTATGCTGCTTGAAGAAGATCTCCAAGGGCTTGGTGTAGAGCGTGCCTCCTGTTCTGAAGTCTCAGGGACACAAAGACTTAATTTCCTCTATCCTCCTACATCTAGAACTGCTGTTTCAGCTGCAACTGAGGGAAATTGCAACACCGACGCTTGCGAGCGATGCTGCAACCTGCAACAAAGTCGTGGGCACCATTCATGAAGAGCACGACACACCTTCCCAACTTGCACCGCAGCCCAGACGCCTGCTGCTGCCGCACCGTATTGACTCAGACATTGTCACCGAAGCCGCAGCCTCCGTTTACGATGCACCATCCTGGCACACACCGCTACCCCGACCTCCTCAACACTGGTGCTTCATCATCACGGAGCTGATACTGGACATCGGTAATTTCCTGAATCCATCAACACAGCACCGTCGTAAGGAATCGATGCCTCGCCACCACCACGACATCACCTCCCCAGCAACAGTACGAACCAACGCCTCACCTCCCCGGCAACAGTAAGGAACTGACACCTCACCTCCCCTGCATTGCAGTAAGGAGCCGAGGTGCTACCTCCCCTGAGATCGGAAGGAACCGACGCATCACCTCCCCTGTGGTCATAAAGAACCGATGCACCCAGCGCCAGTGAAGCATCTAACACAAACTCCTCAGCTTTTCCTCATGCACATTTCACCAGGGAAAACTTGGTGACATGAAAGTACGGAAAAATTAACCAGTAGGTGTCATGAAACAATGTTTAAATAGCAGCTGATTTGGAAGTTCTATCTGAGCACAAATCTGTACCCCACTTAAAGGTTTACTTCTTTCATTACCATGCACGACTGTAAAATGACTTTCGTTGCCCAACACATTTCTTCTTTCAGATGTTAATATGTTGGAGATATTATGGAGCAAAGAGTAAAGGTAGCCTGAGGAATCAGTTGTGGAATGAGAATAAAGCATTCAATTAGAAAACCCTTTCGTTGCCTCTTTTTAGTCCTTTAAACTATCATATTAAGCCAGAAAAGATTAGACTTCAAAATCTCACTTGTCCTTGTCACTTTAAAATCTGCAAAAATAAAAGGCACCTCTATAAGACACACAGAGGCCTATTTATGAGAGGCTTGCGCTGCCAGTACGCAACATTTTATTTTATGCTCCGGCAGCGTAAGCCTCTCAATCATATCTATGAGGCGAAGCAGAGCCACCCTGTGTGGCTTAGCATAGCCTCATAGATTTGGCGAAAAACAAAGTAGCGCAAGTAGATGAGTTGCCTTACTCTGTGTCAAGGAGGGTTCGATGGTCATTGCAGTGAGTGTTCCCATGCAACACCCATAGATTTTGATGCTGCCCAATATTTACTTAAGCACATAAACCTGGGGCAGCGCCAAAACCTTATGCCTCTCCAGAGTAACCGTATCAAGGAAAAATATTTTTATTTCTCTATGTTTTTGCCTCTTTCCATGTGTTTTGCATTCTGCGAGTGGAAAAGGTGCCCCTTCCTGCACAGAAACAATCCTGCCTGCAACTGAGGCACCCTTGCACCATGGTGCAAAGGTGCCTATGTTGTCCCCCGCATATCCTATAGGACACTTTCTCTGTCCTTTCTTTCCCTATCCTGACCTTCCTAAACAAATCCCTATCTCAGGGCAGGGTCTCCAAAGCTTTCAAAGATGCAGTTGTAGTCCCCCTCCTAAAGAAACCAGGAGCAGACCCCCAGAATCTTTCCAACTACAGGCCCATTTCCCTGCTCCCCTATTTGGCTAAGGTCCTTGAAGCTCATGTAGCAACATGTCTGTCTAATTTTATTGAGCAGTCTGACTACTTAGACCCTCATCAGGCAGGGTTTTGCCCTGCGCACTCTACTGAGTCAGTAATTCTAGCAGTTTTGCAACCCCTTCGAGGAAATGCTGATAAAGGAATCCCTCAGGCTCTGGTCCTTCTGGACCTCTCGGCCGCGTTCGACACGGTCGATCATGTCATCTTGATGGACCGTGTCGAACAGGCCGGCATCCATGACTCAGCCCTCAGTTGGATTAGGTCCTTCCTTAGCGGCCACACTCAAGCGGTACGCTTAGCCCCTTTTACTGCACCTAAGCTATCCACGACATGTGGGGTCCCTCAGGGCTCTTCACTCTCTCCTTTGTTGTTTAACTTGTATTTGCTACCCCGATCCAGTCCTTGAAGGAACGAAAAACTACCACTTTTAACTATGCGGATGACCTTCAGTTGATCTTCACGATAGACAACTCCCCTGAATCAATCCTGGAATTCCAGGGCACCATGCTTCACATCTGCCAGTGGATGGACCGAAACCATCTGAAGCTGAACCCCAGCAAGACCAAACTAGTCTTGAACGGGAATAGCCAAACCCTCTGGGGCCCACATTATTGGCCCACAGAATTTGGCTCCCCCCCCTATCCATCCACCTCGGTGAAATGCCTAGGGGTGATTATTAACAATAACCTATCTTTAAAAACCCAAGTAGGCACAGTAGTCACCACCTGCTTCTTCCAGCTATGCAGGATCAGGAAGATCAGTTGCATGCTCACCCACTCAGCGCTAATTCAGTTTGTGATAGCCTTAGTACTATCACACCTGGATTATGCTAACTCTATATACCTGGGCCTACCACTCTTCCTCAGCAAACGCCTCCAGCTAGTCCAGAACCAGGTGGCTAGACTGATCCATCAGCAACCTAGATGGCAATCTGCCAGACCCCTGCTAAAAAAACTTCACTGGCTCCCCATCCCCCAAAGCACATCATTCAAGAAGGCCTGTATCATTTTTAAGTCTCTTCACGGTCGTAGTCTCAAATTTATCAAACACCTGCTAACTAGGTACACCTCTTCCCGTAATGTTCGCTCCGCCAACCTCCAACTCCTGGCCACCCCGTCTTTTAAGCCACAACGTCAGGGTGGCCGCAGGTTTGCGACGCTGGTCCCCAGACTTTGGAACTCCCTTCCGTTAGAAATTCGATCCTGCAATAACCTCCTGAGCTTAAGGAAAATGCTCAAAACGTGGCTGTTTACACAGGCCTATGTGTAATTCTGTCAAGGTCCTGGCACACGCTACTGCTAGCGCCATGAAACCTCCCGGTGAACGTGTGCTCTACAAGAAATTAATAACATAACATAACATAACTAAGCAGCAAATTGTATGCCAGAGCAGGGGAAGGGACAGGAATGCACCATATTTCATAATACGGTACATTCCTGCTCTTTCACATTGGTGTAGGGCAGCACAGCAAGAACAGTTGAGGCGCTGACCTACGCCAATTCCTCATAATTGAGGCCCCCAATATGTTAATTTGCTGAAATTTAGTTTCCAACATTGGGACTTTTAAAATTCAATAATTCCTGTTCTAGCAACATGGTGTTTGGGGGGGTTCCTCACTTTTGTCATGCATACACATTTTTTCCACTATAGTGCTTCTTTTGACCTCTGTATTGAAGGTACTTTAAAACCAGGTACAATCAACTTCTAAACTACGGTAGTAAATGTGCTATAGTTCAGACCTCTTTAAAAAAATTATTAAATTAAACACATTTTTAAATCCAAATTAATATTAGCATTCCAGCATCATTCTTTATTTTGAGCTACATTTAAAATAAATAGATACAATTATTAATATTTAACATGGAAATCGTTTTACTATTTTTAAACTTTTAATGTATTTTTAAAATGTTCTCTACATGTTATCATACATAGAGCTCCATTCTGTGAGAAAAGCTCTGCCTATATGTGAAAAGTTACTAGTAGTAACTTAACATTCATAAATTTGTGTACACCCCATTTTTAAGGGTGTGGAAACAGGTATGTCTACATTGGTAATAAATGTACACACAGAAACAATGAATAGCCAAACATAGTAAATGTACTACATAGTATAAGAGTAAATGTATGCATGTAGATTTACTCATGTGTAAATCTTTGATGACTAGCCCTCTGGTTTATAATAGGTCTTCAAAAAAGATATTTCCTTAAATACTCAAAACATCTAAAAAGGGATTTTCATTTGTTCTAAAAAATGAACACAACATACTCAAAACCTACACATTATTTAGAAAATTACAATGGAAGCAGTTCTTTTGAGACAATCACTGCCACAAGAACAGAAACAGTGTCAACCTATATGAAATCTGAAACATCTCAGAATTCCAAGTGCAGTGTCAGACATCAAACATGTGTATAACAATGGTGATGAATATTCTGAAGCAGATCAGCCTTATGGTTCAAATCTCTTTATTTCATTTAACAAAAGACACATAAATCCATAAAGTACAGATCACTGCTTCATGTTCTACAAACAGCTTGCGTCAACTAAGACCCCAAACATTTCTCCCCCCCACTCCCACTACCCCAGGGCACCCATGGCAATTTGCATCATCTCATAAAGCACTACTGTGCATTTAAGGTCTCACCCTGGGCAGTAGTGTCAGAATGTATACCATCCCCTACATCTGTTATTGTCAGCATGTGGAGGTATCTAGGGCATGTTAATTCCCTAAACTCCACAGAGAACCAAGCTATGAAGGGGAGCCATAAATCCCCATATGAGTCGAGTCTATCAGTAAGGTTGAGCTTTTCCATACCCAGCATCTACAACAATCGGTGGATCTATCCCAGCTGCATTGGGCTTACATCCAGCTATTCTGAACGGCAGCTCCCTTTGAGGGATTTTAGGAGGAAAACGAGGGCATTTGGGAGCCCAAGTATGATATAAGAAGGGAAATGTAGGAGCTGTATTTTGAGATGCGTATCTATATCAGATATGATCATGTCTCAATATTTTGTGTATTTAGGGCATTTCCATACCACTTGGAGCAATGTTCCAGGTGAGCCACATCCCCTCCAGCAGTCTGCACTTTGTGAAGGTTTGCCTCTATGTAGGCACACTGTTATGAGATAACAATAGGTTTTGATTCTAGTATTCATCTCTATGCTAGCTGTATTTCGTGCTGTATGTCGTGCCCTTGAATTTATTTCCCCCCACTCCTTTGGGGCACCCCAATTCAGTCTCCCAGCATCTCTGTCCTGCTGACTTAGTCTGTGGGTTGCCCCCTGTAAAAGTTCAATCAAGTCTGTTATGAGTTGTTTGTCTGAGGTCTTTGTGACTAGCCACAATTCAAAGGGGGTAAGGAGCCTCTGCATCCGGAGCGTATAGTCGGACGAGTCAGGTCCTGATTTATTTGTTGTAGTAGGGTACGATAATTAAGAGACGTGGTTGCTTTTACTGTTGTTGCCAATTGGAGCCCCAGATAAGGAGTGACATGGTCGCCGATTAAACTGTATACTGGCGAACACGTTGCTCAACTGTCAATGAAGAGACCGACAAGTTGAAGGCTAGCAATTTTTGAATATTGATGAGGAAGACTGCCGATGCACTCAACTTCTCATCCTCTATCAGGAAGGCCAGGAGGGGATCAAATGGGTTGTTCAAAGCCACAATCAGGTCATCCGCATAGCGGCTGACCACATGCTCTTGCCTCCGAAGGCAAACCCTCGGATGTTGGGTTTATCCCAAAAACACTGGCCAAAGAACTCCATGTACAGAGTAGACATCCCTGCTGCGTGCCCCTGCAAATGGGAAAGGGTTTGGAAGACAGCCCATTCACTTGAACCATTCGGCACAGTTGCCTTTAATTGCTGAGGATCCATGTGCTGAAGCATTTGCCAAAGCGGGTCAGGTCCTGTTTTATTTGTTGTAGTAGGGTACGATAATTAGCGGGTTAACGTTGCCTCTAGGAAGGTCCAATGCACGCGGTCAAACACTTTCGTAGCATCTATGGCCATGATTTCCCAGCCACAGCGTTTTGCCTTGTCGATGGAGCAACCATTTTGTATTGTTGCTACATGGTCTGTGTGGGACAAATCTCACCTGGTTTGGGCATGTCAACCCTGGCACAAGTGGAACTAATTGTGCTGCCAGTATCCTAGTGAACAACTTAATGTCCATTTTCAGAAGTTAGATTGTATAATATGAGCCACATTGCTTCTTGTTCCTCCCAAGTTTGGGAAACACCACAATGGAGGCCTCCAACATCGACGGAGGTACCGACCGAGCCCGGTCCTGCAATGGAATTAAAAGGTTGGGTCTGAATGGGGGTGAGGGCAGAGCAAATGGTTTTATAAGGGGCTTCTGGTTAGCAATAATCCAGACTGTCTGCCTGCTCCGCCAACAGACATTACTTACACGCCTCTCTGAGGCATAGGTTCTGGCCCACCAGAGAGAGCAATTATCCCGTATATAGGTCCTTATAAAAATCTCTGACTGTAGATGGGATAGAGTTGCCTCCCACCACCTCACCACCTCCCTTAGTCACCAAGGATTCAATTTCCGCCACTTGTTGCTGCGCTCTAGTCTATTGACCAGCAGCCTGCCACATCTAGCACCACTACATAATAGGAGTGTCAAGCCGAAGCAGCACATATCCTGCTTTGTCAGTATCCAATCATGCTAAAATTGCCTCCATACCCTAGGGGCCCCGTACGCTTGTGTATGCATTCTAGCTCCAGCACTTGCTTACTAAGGAGTTTCCTCTTTTTCCGACAAAGTTTGTTATCTGCCCCTGACACTACGATCAGCTCCCCTGATAACAGCCTTTCAGGCCTCCCAAAGAGAGGTGACCAAGGTGCCCTCTGTGTCATTGACGGCACAGTAGTCTGCCATTGCTTCGGTAATCTGCTTCACCACTTCTGGCCTGTAAAGTAGTGTCTCCGTCTTTCACCATGGATCAGAGGGATGGTGCCTAATAGGAAGGGTTAGAGTGAGAAATACCACTGCATGGTCAGATAATGATCGGGTGCTATTTCTGTACCCATCACTAAGAGTTGGATAACCTTCATTCCCTGGAGGTAGCCTAGGCATGTGTATGCCCTGTGGGCATGTGAGTAGAAAGTACAGTCCTGTGTCTGAGAATGGTCTGCCCGCCACAAGTCTCACAACCCAATCTCCTGCAACCATAGGGCTCCTTCCACAGACAGAGCCCCTGTTTGGTCAGATTTATGGTCAGAGCGATCCATCATATTGTCAAACACTAAATTCAGATTCACTCCCCAGGAGCACCATTCTATCTTGTGTGGACATCACCTCAGCCACCACCTGCCACAGACAATGCTCTTGACCCTCGTTGTGGCGCATATTGAGGCTAATTTACAAACGTGGTCTCCCATGCTTACTGGGAGTAGGCCAACAGGCGTCCCTTAATTTCTTGAAGCTTGGGGCAATCTTACCCAGAAATGACTGAGAGAACAATATGGACACCCTTGCTTTTTGGAGTTAGCAGTGGAGAAGAACTGGTGAGGTGAGGAAAGGTGCACAATTTCATCCTGTGGCAATCTCCAGAAATCAAGTGGATCTCTTGCAAAGGACACAGTCCCCCATCCTCTTTAGGTATGACAGAATAGCCTGTCTTTTTGTTGGATTTTTAAGCCCTTTCACATTGAGGGAAACAATCTTTAGTCAGTCATGTGGGAATATAACACATGAAGGTGCTCAGAGGAATATGTCTCTTTACAACACGTGGTGTTACCACGTGGTAGGAAACAACGCGGTCGTTACAATGACCACATTGTTACCATTCATGGCTTTACTTCACAAGTCGTTTCCATGACTTGCGCTAGATGGCGCGCTGGACTTAGGAATAGCATAAATTACTATTCCTACTCCAGTTAGCGCAACAGCAGGGAATGTGTTGGATTTAAAATCCAACACATTCCCTGGTGTTGCACGCCACCTAGCGCAAGTCGTAAAAACGACTTGCGATGTAAAGCCACGCGTGGTAACAACGCGGTCATTGTAATGACGGTGTTGTTACATGCCTGCCTGGTAACAACGCTGTTTCCCGCTCAGAGTTACCTACCAAAGAATGGGACCCCCCTCCATCTGTTGGACCCCCCCATGTTCCCAGGCAAGTCCCTTGTGCGTCACGATCTAGATCATGTTGTGCATCCCCATGCCGTGGGTACCACTGTGAACAAAAAGAAAAAGACACCAAAACATTTCACTGCAAACTGAAATCCGGCACGAGTCAGAAATGTCCATTTGGGATTGCAACCTAAAGGATATTTTGAGATTTTGGCTGGAGCCAATAGTGTCTGAAGAAAAAGTTGGTTTAAGGGGTCCTTGCAGTGACACAAGTGTCCTTCCAGTCTTCCCGTCGCTCCTAGTCCCCCCATTATATCACACGCACTCTGAGGCCTTCTTCATAGTCACATCAACTCTGGGAAGTCTGTTTACCCAAACAGCTTCTCAAGCACCGCCTTACGTTCCATGGCAATAGTCTCTGGGTCTGGTCACAGTCCCTTAGATGGCTCTTTGCTCCTCCACCATCAAAGAATTTTCTGATCCTTCTTTCCCCCATTACTGGGAGGAAATATCTTCTACAGCATAATAGCTGACAAGTCCTGGTAGAGCATCAGCTTAAGCTCTCTAAATTGCAAGGGGTGTTGCTTTCGGGCCTTGCAAAGAATCCTTTCCTTGAGCTGGAAGTCATGGACACAGACCAGTATGTCTGCTGGGTGGGACTTTCCAGTTTGTGGGAGGCCCACCCTGTCTGCTCTGTCTAGCTGTATTCCCGTCCGACGTTGGCCCTAGGAAAAGGCCTTTAGCATATGCTCCTACGTCCATACCTTCTGTGTTGGTTTGAGCCCCCTGATATGCATGTTGTTATGCCGTGACCTGTTTTCCAGGTCCTCCATTTGTGCTTGCAAGTCAATGTGCTGTTCCCTAAGCTTGTTGATCTCTTGCTGTAGCTTCTCTATCTCATCATCATGACTGGACTCATGATCTTACAAAATGGAGACCTTGTCCCCCACTTCCGCTAAATCTCGGCGGACCTCTTTCAGGTCATGAGATAGTTCATTTTTGACTGTCTGGAGGTAATCCCCTAGGGAAGAAAACAAGGCTTCTAGAAGGGAGTATGTTACTGGGGCTTTGGAATCCTTAACATCTGAGAGGGGCTCCTGCGCCGGGATTGATGATCGGTCTCTTGGCTGGGTCCCAGTGGGTCTGGTCAACATGTCTTTGAGGGTGTCCTCCCTCTTCATGTTGGAGGAGAGATCAGGAGTTGCAGACTTAATACAGGAGTTCCATCTGGGCAGGAAGGCTGCAAGCTTAAATCTTGGGCACAGGGTCCCCTATGAAGCCTAGGCCAGTGTCCTTGGGCAACTGCTTTCTCATGATGAGGATCTTGTCTAGATCCCGGTGTTATGCCTCATCGCTTACCTCCGGGGTCCCACCAGGTGTAATTATTTAGTCAGGGGGGATCCTGCTGTGAGGAACACCCTTTCTCGTGCTCACATACTCTGCGCCGATTCACCAGGTCAGCTGGCCTGGCTGGGTGCAGAGTCCTTCTGGCCATGCCCTGGTGTACGACTCTCACTTCAGTGCTCCATGTCCTCCAGGTTGGCCAGGTGTTAAATGTTAGAAACTCCTCTGGGCACCCCCTGGGAACCACCGATCTGCACCACTATATCAAGATTTCAATTTCAGCCTGAGGCTATCACCAAGGGGGCCAGGAGCCCTAGTAGATCGAAGGGCTTCTAAGCCTGGTGGCCATGACCCAATGCTCTCCTCACCTGCTGGCCACGTCATCAGGGTGTCCAAGGACGTGTCTTGCAACTAGCCCCTGCGTTGAATACCAATGGTTGCACTCTCCTAGCCACACAAGCCAGCCGTTCCTCTCCAAGCTAGTTCACTCTAACCGCCTTAGATGGGGGAATTGGCCCCAGCACTAATCGTTTCGGATACTCGGGTGGCCACCAAGCCCACTCCCTCCACAGGGTCCATCAAGGCTCAGATCAGGCAGCAGCCAATGTCACTGGAAGTCGGGTGGCCCGCCGGTCTCCAGCAGTCCCCCAGGAGGTGCAAGGGCACAGGAGTCGTCCGGTGCCAAAATCGTGAGACAAAGGCAATGTGTCTCTGGTGGGATGGTGCTGCCTAGCACTTACTTGAGTATTGCAGGCCCAGGGATACTCCTGAGTCCGTGGGGATCCACTCTCTGTTCCAGGTTGTCGTCTGCAACAGGCTCGGCTTCCCAGAAGGGTGCAGGGATGGCCTGTCTCACTCCCCCACATTGCCACCTTCTTCCTGCAGCCTTACTTCTCTGCACAGCCCCTGCAACCCCGATGCATGCACCACGGGCGAGGCTCCTAATCCTGCTGCATAAATGGGAGATGCAGTGGGAGTATCCCCTCAAGTATCAGCAGTCCGCCACCTGTTTATATGCTAGGTATAGTGCTGCACACATTAAAGGTACATGGCCTACCTTTTAGTTATACAGCACCCTGCCCTTGGGGCTACCTTAGGGGTGACACAGGTGTAATAAAAAGGAGTTTGAGGCTTGGGAGGTGGTTATGAATACCAAGTCGAAGTGGTAGTAAACTGCGCACACAGGCCCTGCAAATGAAGGCTTGAGACAGGTTTTAAAGGCTACCTATGTGGGTGGTACAACCAGGGCTGCAAGCGCATGACTACCATTCAGATTATGACCCTAGGTATATGGTATGCCACTTTACAAGGGACTTACACGTAACCTCAATATGCCAATCAGGTATACACCAATGTCACCAGGTTTAGGGAGAATCACATGCACTTTATCAATGGTTGGCAGTGTTAAAGTGTTCTGAGTCCTATGGCCAACAACAAGATACAGCAAAAAGTAGAGGTAAGTAGGCAAAAGTTGGGGGAAGACAACCCTAAGGATGACAGGTTTAACACTGAGGTTGAAAAGTTATGTCAAGTTATTGTGGATATGCAGGCAGCCTATACTGATGCAGACATGATTCTAGCTGGTGACTTTACCTTAAATCTGTTTCAAAAACAAGAGAGAGAGGCTGACAAAAATAAGATGGGCTTTGATAGGGTAATACTGAACCAATCTCTTCCATCAATAAAACACCACAATAAACTAAGGAAAACACTCTCTGATTGCTGCACTTCAGTAGGTCTGAAAGTAGGTCTGAAATTACCAAATGGTATGTTTTCTGGTGCTTCACAACCAGCATGGACCATGATAACAGAAAACTGTGTCTCACACTGGGCAAAAGTCACCCTTTTCAGCCACTTTAAACAGTTTTATATCGATCAATGGACGGACAGCGAACATTCACTACAGCTCACTATTTTATGAACAAAAATGTGGTCCTTCCCAAGTCAAATTTTCTCCTATCCAATGAACACTATATGACTCTTGAGAGGATAAGATGGGATGAGGCTACAGCACCAGATATTCTTAACAGCTGCACAACTTTAACACTAAATAACCCAGGTTTAGAGGATCCAAAAGGCAGCTGGCTGGACCCTATCAAATGTATTATAATAAGATGTCCTAGAAAAACCCACAACAAAGGCTACACAATATTGGTCTCATCGAAGCAACAACTTCCTCTCAAAGTGAGACGCTCCACGAAAACTGTGAACAAGTTACTGCAGCAGCTAAGAGACACCCTGCAATGTCCAGATTGAAAAATGGAAGCAAATAACCATAGGAGCCAATCAAATAAAATTCAGACTCTGTAACAATGAAGGGGAATCCATTATATATGTAATATGTTTGTGTCCAGACTAAACCAGCAAAACATAATTCTGAATGTCAGACTGGATATATATTTATGTCTATATTTTTACACATGCTGAGGAAACTTGAGAATGCAGGTTGATCATGGCACCATTCTTGTCTTTCAACAATGCCATTTTTGAAGAGGGCCTTTTAATGTCAATGTTTATAGAATTCATGATCTTTTCTGATCATACAACGAGCGTCATTTGTGTTTTTTTATGAATTCTATTTTACGGCCATGCTTGCTATTTATTGCAGTTGACACATGGCGTTGCTGATTTTCTGCAAAGACATATTGGTACACTGATGTTATTTTTTCAAGATTTATAACGTTTGTTCGCTGTAATTTTAACTACCTAAGGGAGTGGAATGAACTCCAATCTGTTCATTACATTTGCATCGATTTTATCACATTTGTTTAGTTATAGTATGAATCATTTATTTTTCTGATCACAACGCTTTTTATTAATCATTCAATAAAGAAGTAATAACATGTATGGCAATTATCACAAAAGAACACGTTTTACAATGGAATGATAAAGTTCAAATCCAAAGATTAATTCTGATAATTTTGGGTCTATTTCACACTGTTGCTTGAATATGAATTTACCTTGAAAAAACAAAGACAAGAGGCGTTCAGCAAAACAGGAACAGGTTGCTTAATTAAACACTATGGCCGGGAACACAGCTACAGATTCAGGTTCTGAGGACTGGCTCATAGTAAAATCGTTTTGGTCGCCTTTATATACATTCCTTGAAGCGTCATAAAACAATTTATAGATCTGGTTTTGGGAGAGGAATGTCGGCCTAGTCATGGAGCCATAAATTACTCCCACCTGATAACAAAGGCAGGTAGGTCACCACCTTGCGTGCACACAATGAGGACCAGTGGGCAACGTATCCAGATGTCCAGCATGGGAAGCGCATGATCACTGCGGGTGCTGTGTGCGCTCTTTTCTGATAGGCTGAGTGTTCCTAACTTCATGTCTCATCTAACTTTATGGTGTTTTGAGAATGCGTGCCCATCCAGACATGTGTATTTAATTGGGGCCAATCTCCCCAGAACATTCTGGTGTCACTGCCTATCTGTGGGACTAATATGGATTTTCCCTATTTGTGCGTTTGTCCTGTTGCTTACGTGCTACCCCACCTGTGATATGTCAATCAGTAGCCTCAGGCCTAGGTCACAGGGCCTGCCTCGCCACATATTTCTGACTGAAGGTTGATGGAGAGGTCATATCGGGAGATTTTGACAACAGCAATTCTATTTCATTTTTGTACATACATGCATCATTCCATACATCAACATCAAAATTAACAAAACTAAACAAATGAAAAAATAAAAGATAAACTACACTTCAGGAAGATCTATTTATTTTATTTGTTTATTTATTTTATTTTAAAGGTTTTATATAGTGCTGGCTGGGCCCGGGGTTATCAGAGCGCTTTACATAAGTGAAGAAGGTACAGGCATAAAACAGTTATACATAACGTAAAGGTCACATAGGTTGGATTATGAAGAACAGGTAGCATAATACAAATTAGCAAATGTCAAACCAAAAGAGAAAGAAACATAAATAAAATGGATACATGTAGTCAAATTATGATATAGTGGCCTGAGATGGAGGGAGGCTAGGTGGGGTATAGAGAAATTAGACAAAAAGATGGGGGGGTGGTAATTAAGAGGAGGGTAGTATGGAAGGAAGAGGGGAAGAAAAGGGGAAGGCGGGGAGGGAAAAGTAGGGGAAGAGAGAGAGAAGGGTAAAGTATGGAAAGGAAAGGATTATGGACCCTAATATTTATTGAGCAAGTACAGTTTGAGCTCTTTTTTAAAGCTGATGTGGGAGGGGTTACAGCGCAGGTCTTTAAGGAGGGCATTCCAGATGCCGGGGGCATATCCGGAGAAAGAGCGAGATTGTGTGGATTTCTTTTTTGTCAGGGGAGAGACAAGGAGGAGGGCGTTGGTGCTTCTTAACGGTCAGGCGCAGCCTGCTTTGTTGAGTTTATCAGTGAGATATAGCGGGGCCTTTTGGTGAAGGGCTTTGTGAGTAATGCATGCCATCTTGTTGTGGATCTGCCTTCGATGGGCAGCCATTTAAGGGCGTTAAGGGCTGGGGAGATGTGGTCAAAGCGTTTGCAGATGGTGATTAGCCTGGCCTCCAGGTTTAGCACAGATTTGAGTGGGGTAAGGTGAACTTTTGGAGTTCCGGAGAGGATAGCATTACCATAGTTAATTTTCAAGAGGACAAGTGATTGGGCAACCGATTTAAAGCCGTCAGCTGGGATAAAGGGTTTGAGTTTCTTGAGATGGTGTAGAGTGAAGCGCACTCCTTTAGCCGAGTTTTCTATGTGGGCCTGGAGGGTTAGGCTATTGCCATTGGTGATGCCAAGTGATTTTACTGAGTTTGATAAGGTGAACGTACAGTTGAGGGCATTAAGGTCAGTGATCCATGTTTGGATAGGAAGAGGGTTGTTTTTTGGAGAGAAGAGACTAATCTCCGCTTTTTCAGGGTTGAGTTTGAGATGGTTGGAGTGGAACCAGGATTGGATTTTAGACAGGGTGTCGTTAAGATGTAGAACATCAGAGTGGGATCTGATCTTATGGTAAAGTTGGGTGTCGTCAGCGTAGAGGTGGTAGTTGATTCCAGCTTGTTTTAGAATGAGGGTAAGGGGCTCCTTAAAGAGGTTAAAGAGAGAGGGGGAGAGAATAGAACCCTGGGGGATGCCAAGGGAGACGGGAGTGGGGATAGAGAGGCAGTTGTGGATTTTGATTTGTTGTCTTCTATGTTGGAGGTAGGAGGAGAACCATTTTAGTACCAGGCCATTAAGGCCAAATTGAACTTTGAGCGCATTAACCAAGGCAGGGTGGTTAACAGTATCGAATGCAGCAGAGAGGTTGAGGAGAATGAGTAGGCAGGTTCTGCCATTATCTAGAGAGTGATGGATGTCATCTGCAATATTTAGTATGGCAGTTTCTGTACTGCAGCCTTTTCGGAAACCGGATTGTAAGGAGTCAAGTAGGTTTAATGTGTCAATGTGTTTGTCCACTTGAAGAAGGGCACATTTTTCAAGAGCTTTGGAAAGGAGGGGGAGGTTAAAGATGGGGCGGAGATTATTAAGGTCATTATGGCCATCATTGGGATTTTTAGGAATGGGAGTGATTTGTCTGAGTTGGAGGGAGGGAGGTGGGCGGAATTTGCGAAATCCACTTTCGCAAATTATCGCGAAAATGTTAAAAATTATCGCAAACACGCGGAAATATAGCGAAGATGCGGAAGTTTTTTTCCCGCATGTTCGCGAGATTTTCTGCATGGTTGCGGCTCGCCAACTTACCCATGCGGTTGCTCGCGGGCACGGCCATCTTGTTTTCAGTTGTCTCGCGGTGCATGATCGCGAGAAGAGAGACGTGATCGCGCGACGCATGACGTCACTGCGGGCGCGAACTGTCGCGAGACAGCGCAAATGGCTAAAAACAATACAACATCTCATGGAGAACGCGACCCGATCAAGAAAACTTGTCGGCGAACTCAGGGATTCAGGTAAGGCGATCGCTCGCGTGTGAGAATGTATTATTTTACAGCGCGAGCAAGAACCAAATTATCGCAAAGCTGCGGAATGCAGAATTTTTGACATTTTCGCGCTTTCCGCGGAACGCGAAAATGTCAAATTATCGCAATTTCCGTGAACGGACAGAAATTTTAGCCCAGGCCTAGACACAACCAGAGGAAAGGGAGGAGTTAATGATGGAGGCCCAATAAGGAGCAATGATGTGCTTAAGCTCCAGAACAAGGTTAGCAGGGAGAGGGTCTTTGCTGTGTGAGATGATGATGTTAGAGACTTCAAGCTCCGTTACGGGGTGGAAATTGTGCTATAAGGAGCTGTTTTTAGGCTGTGAATTAGAAGGGCTGGTATCAGGAGGGGAAATGGCAGGAAGGGGGGATGAGGAGTCCGGGGGTGTTAATAGAGAGGGGGGTTGAGAGGTAGAGTCAGAGATAGATAGGGGATAAGGAGGGATCTGAGATGCTAGGAAGGATTGGTCTAAAATGGCTATTTTTTCAGAGAAGAAGTTAGCAATTCCTTCGCATCTGTCAGTTGTGGCCGTCAGGGTTGGAGGAATAGAGCAAGTTTGGTTTCGTACTATGTTGAACAGATCTCTGGGTCTGCTCTTCGCACGGTCGAGTTCAGTACGGAAGAAGGAAGCCTTTTCCATGAAGATGTGTTTCTTGTACGTAGCTCTGGCAGATCTGAGGAGAGCAAGATGGGCGGGGAAAGGGTGTTGTCTCCATGTTCTTTCTGTAAGTTGGAGTGGTGGTCACTCTGGGTGGGTGTTGCTGACGAGCGGTCTAGCGCTCCGGCTGAGTGGAGGGACGCCTATTTAAGGCGACCTGCCCTGTGGACTGCCCTGAGAAGGTACTCGCGCTTTGTATCGCGCTATGTGCCTCAATACCGCGCTATCATTTTTAAAGCTACCCTTATAACTATTTGTGTTTTTCTTAGTTGTATTTTGCCCTGATTTTAATAGGATTTATAGTAACCCTCTCACCTGCACTCTAATCGGTTCCTTCACCGCTGTTTTGGCGGGTCCGGTCTCTGTGGTGGGATTGGCTTTGGGCGCCATCTTGGAGTGGTGGTCACTTTGGGCGCCATCTTGGAGTGGTGGTCACTTTGGGCACCATCTTGGAGTGGTGGTCACTCTGGGTGGGTGTTGCTGACGAGCGTTCTAGCGCTCCGGCTGAGTGGAGGGACGCCTATTTAAAGCTCCCTCCAACACGCAGCGGTTACGCGCAGTGGGCGTGCCTTTGCTGTGCCAGAGTCCTGCCCGTCTGCGCCCGTCCGCGCTAAGGAAGCGCGGCTCGCGGCAGAACTCTGGACCTGGCCATCATGACTATACTTTTGAGAACTTATAGTAGAGCCGATCTATTGGCCATTCGGGACCGATGTATACGCTGCGAGTTTTCGCCTGTAGTCCCGCTGTGTGGCCCATATCATTGTAGGTGTGGTGCTTGGTCATTGGAACCCCCCTCTCTTATACGCTCCTTGGGGCCTGTTATAAAGAGGATAGGACAACGGGACCTGAGTATCTGGAGCTTAAACGTCAGATCTGTGGTAAAGCACCATCAAGAGGTTTATGACCTTCTTATTGATGGTTCGCCGGATGTGCTTTTTCTGACGGAAACGTGGCTCCAGGACTCTGACTCCTCGATAATTAACCTAGCCTTTCCCCCAGAGTATGCTATTTTCACTTTAGATCGGACGACTAGAGGTGGAGGTATTGCGATGGCCACCAAACGGTGTTATCCCTGCGAGTGGAAAGCCGCTGAACTTTTGGGGTGTGAGGGTGCCCTATTTAAAATAGCATTTAGTCACCAGTTTACCTTCTCTGGGCTATTAATTTACCGGCCTCCGGGCTGTGACTCTGTTTTTAGGGCTGCTCTTCCTGAGTATATTAGCATAGAGGCACTAGGATGCACAAATTTTTATGTTGTGGGAGATCTTAATCTCCATTTGGACTGCCCTTCTTTACCCTCTATTAGGAGCTTTCTGGTGGATCTTGAGGCTTTACAGCTCTCACAGATGATTACTTTCCCCACACATAAAGGTGGTCATATTCTTGACCCGTTCTTCACAAATCTAGAAGGACTCATAGTTCTTGGTTCCTCCCAGTTGGTCTGGACATACCACATGCTGGTGAAAACGGCATGCTCTTTGTCTGACTCTCCTTTTCTATCTCAGGATAGACTTGTTCTTAAACAACACTGGAACAAATTAAGACTGGAGGATTTTTACCATCAGCTCGAGAAGGTTCCTTTAGGTCCGCTCACCGAGGTCGATTGTGGATACGACTCTTTCTGTGAGTGGATATCTGGTGCCCTCGATTCTCTGATTCCTATGTGTTGGTCCAAGTGTCACCGGAAGGAGCCGAGCCCTTGGTATGACACTTCCTTGGAATCTCTTAAGAGGGCCTGTAGACAGGCCGAAAGATTATGGAGGAAGTCGTACGACCCAGATCTGAAAATATGTTATCTGGCCAAGGTCAAGATTTATCACAGGGCAGTGTGTCAAACTCGCGCTTTCTTTTATGCTCAACAGTTTCAGAACTCTGCCAATCCATCAAAACTTATTTTTAAAGTATTAAAGGACTTGATGGCGAAGAGAGCAACTGCAGTGGAAATATGCTCGGACTCACATTGTGAGGGTTTGGCCTCTTTCTTCCATGAAAAAGTGCAAGACATCTATCGCACTTTCCCAACGGGCTCCCTGATGCTAGAGCAGGTTGGTCGCACCTTAGGTGAGGGGGAATGTCTTTCCATCTTACCCCCCCTTATCTCTGGAAGTGTTTGACTTTCTCAGCGTCAAAATCAAGTCTGGATCTCCGGCAGACCCGCTGAAACCGGCCCAACTCAAGACCCTGGCACCGGTTTGCCGTACCCCGGTGCTGTCCTTGATCAACCTGTCTCTCTCTTCTGGAGTGGTTCCCGTTAGATGGAAGCAGGCAGTAGTCACGCCAATTCTGAAGAAGGCGACCCTTAACCCCCTTAAACCTGAAAGCTACCACCCTATCTCCCTTCTCCCTTGGGCCACGAAAATAGCAGAGGCCCATGTGAATGCCACTCTTACAGACCATCTTGGTAGGCTTAACATTCTCGACCCTACCCAGAACGGGTTCCGTGCGGGTCACAGCACGGAGACGGCCCTTCTCTCGATGGTCGAGCATCTGCGTTCCGTGCTGGATTCCGGTCGGACGGCGGCACTACTGTTATTAGATCTTAGTGCCGCCTTCGACACGGTCTCGCACGGGATTCTGATTAGGCGTCTTGAGGAGGTGGGCGTTTCTGGCTCCGCCTTGCACTGGTTTCGTTCCTTCCTTACGGATAGGTCATTCCAGGTGGCAATCCCGCCCGGTAAGTCGTCATCCTACCCGCTAGACCAGGGAGTCCCACAGGGGTCTTCACTGAGTCCCACCCTTTTCAATCTGTATGTGAGACCGTTGGCTGCGGTCGTCAAGCGGTGGGGCCTGACCATGGTCTCTTACGCAGATGACACGCAGCTGGCGGTCACACTGAGTGGGGACTCAGACCTGGAGGCTCCCAGGTTCTGTGATGGTCTGCGGGAAGTGGCTAACTGGATGAATTCCAACTGTCTCCAGTTAAACACCAAGAAGACGGAGATTATGGTGGTTGGTAAACAGGTGGCTTTGTGGGATGACAAATGGTGGCCTTCGGAGTTGGGTGTGACTCCCCTCCCAGCGGCAGAGATAAAAAACTTGGGAGTGTGGCTTGATCCTTCTCTGAGTTTCATCTGTCATACCAAGAAGGTGGCGGCTTCTTGCTATGGCATCATCAGAGGACTTCGACCCATCCTCAAATTCTTTGATGCACCTACAAGACAGCTGGTGGTCCAAGCATCAGTGCTGTCCAGGCTGGATTATGCCAGCTCCCTACTGGCGGGGATAAACCAGTCAGAATTTCTGCGGCTCCAGCGGGTTCAAAACGCTGCGGCCCGACTGGTGACAGGTCTGCCTAGGTGATGCTCGGTGTCCAATACTCTGCGCTCTCTCCACTGGCTCCCTGTGCAGCAGAGGATTAGATTTAAGGTTTTCTGCTTTGCATTTAAAATCCTAAAGGGTACTCCCCCACAAATCTTGGAGAAATTGCTGATCCCCTATGTCCCCTCTCGTACTCTTAGATCGCTAGGCCAGAACTTAGCAGTGGTCCCGCGTTTTAAGTTGAGCAGAATTGGTGGCCGCTCCTTTCGAGTCCTGGCAGCGAGTTGGTGGAATTCTCTTCCTCCACAAATCCGGGCCATCGATGAGCTCCTTCAGTTTAGACGGGCTATCAAGACCTTTTTATTTGTTTAGTTTATCTGTTGTGTCTCGTCTCCTTTTGTCCGCTTTTAGTGCTGTGTTGTGTTTACCTTCTCAAAGCGCCAGGACGCCCCTTTGCTGGGGCAGCTGTGCGCGGTACAAATAAAAATAACATAACATAACATAACATAACATAAGTGCACGTCTTTTGTCATTGAAGTTGTAATTGAACCATGATTTAGATGGAATGTTTCTTAGGGTTTTTTGTTTGGATGGGGCAATTTGGTCTAAGACATCAATGACCGTTTTGTTAAAATGTTCGGTGAGTTTGTTAGCATTTAGGGAGAGAGGGGTGAGAAGAAGTTGTGCTTAGAGTTTAGACTCAAGTTCACCAGAGGGGATGCGATTAAGATTTCTGGTCCATTAAGAGATTTTAATGTTAGTGGTGAGGGGGGGTGGAGCTGAGGTTGCGATAGAGAACAGAATGAGGTGATGGTCAGACCAGTCGATGAGGATGATGTTGGAGAGGGAAGCCAAGTCGTTGTTGATAACAATGGCGTCAAGAGTGGCCCCTTTGGAATGAGTGTGAGAGTGGCAGAGTTGTTTGAGTTCATTTATCTCAAGAAGATTAGTGAGGAGGTTGACTGAGGGGTCATCAGTCACATTCCAGTGGAGATTGAAATCTCCAAGGAAGAGATTTTTTGAGTTAGAGAGAGACGATTGAGTAAGAAGCTCAGAAAGTTCCTCAACGAAGGGAAGTGGCTCACCAGGAGAGTGGTAGATATTATGCAGCCTAATCAGGGGAGAACCTTGAGACTTAAGTTCGGCTTCGAGGTATTCAAAGGTGTTGTAGTCTGGGTTCTTGACAAGGGAAAGTTGAAATTCACTTTTAAAGATAATCCCTAATTCACCCCCTATTCTCTCAGTTTTGTATTTTCTGATGATAGAATAACCTCGGGGAACAGTAAGTCAAGACTAGAAGTAGAGTTGTCATTGAGCCAGGTTTCCACGAGGAAGGCGATGTCGATAGCTTCGCTAAGGATAGTTTCTGATATTTCGATTGCATGCCGAACAGCCAAATGGCAGTTAACAGGCATGCAGGCGAGGGGTTTATGGAAGTCTTTGGGGGGAGAGCATGAATGGATGGTGGTACATTGGGGTCGGGGTCTGGGGAGGGGGGGAGGGGGGGAATCTGCAGGTCCCCACAATAACGGGTATGTTGGAGTGAGGGAGAGGAACGTTAATCGAGGAATAAGGAAGGTAGGAGTTGCAGAGGTCATGGAGGTTGGAAAAGGTGAGATGACTCGATGTACTGACGGGCCTATGGGTACGCATCCAAGGGGTGTAGTGTTCCACGGTTTGGGACTAGAGAATCGTTGTGGGTCAGGGAGGACGGGGTTAGAGCTATTAAAGAGGGACTTGGAGTAGAGGGAGTTGAAATTTTCTCTCAGCCGTGTGAGTTCAGTCGTCAAGGTTAAAAGGTTGCGTTCAATGTTGGACAGAGTCAGGATTAAAGGAATTGGGGCGAGCGCGGTTGAGGAAGAGGTGGGGGAAGGATGGGTTCATTGTTGGTTGTGGGAAAGTCTGGAGTGAGGGGATGGAGACAGTTCGGGGAGGGGGATAAGAGGAGTGCATGGGTTGAAGGATGCATGGACAGCCGATGAGAAGGACGGGGCATTCCTAGAGTCAGGAGATGTGGTATGGGATGATAAGAGGCTGTGAGGGGTGGGTATGGGTGATAGCTGGTGTAGGGGAGGGACTGTAGTTCTGAAAGAGTGAGGAAGGGATCAGGGCTGAGTGGCGGAAATGAGGGTGTTCCAGGGGGGTGGGTAAGGCGGCAGGAGTGTGGTCTGGGGTAGCAATAGGGGTTGGAGTTAGGAGGTTGTTGGAATGCATGTGATTTTGGGAGATGGATGGTGTTGTTTGGAAGCCGGGGGGAAGGTCTCAGGAGGGACTGAGTGGTTAGATGTCGAGAATTGAGGGACAGCATTAGCAGTAGAGACTTCTAGGGGAGGGGGTATAAGAGTCGATGGAGATGGAGAGATCCAAAGGGTATCTAGGGGTTGGGTAGAAGGGGGTTAGGTGAAGGTTTGGATAGAAGGAAGGACAGTGGTTACAATCCAACTAATAGGGAACACTACAGATCCTGAAGCCAAATTCTCAGCTAAGGAACTTTTCAGAACCGTAACTAAGCTTTTGACCCCCTCCAAGCACATCCTGCATAGCAATCCGGAATTTTGCAACACTTTAGCTTCTTTCTTTTTTAAACAAAGTGAAAGTTATTTTCTCATCCTTTAATAATCAATTGGGAGCTCCCAGTGAGGGGGATTCTGAGACTATGCCAACTAAAAATGCCCCCACATTTAACAACTTTACCCCACTGGCTAACCTTGAGGTTGCCAAGCTGCTGATGGGTTGCAGATCTGGTTCTCCTAAGGATCCTTGTTCAGCCACAATAATAAATTTCTCTGGAAATTATCACCAATACCCTCACCCCATTACTTAACCTGATAATGGAAACAGGCCATTACCCCATATCCTGGAAAACAGCTTCCATTTTACCTCTTATAAAAAAAAAACAATTTAGAGCCAAAAGACCCCAATAACTATAGGCCTATCTCTCGCCTCCCCCTTTCGGCTAAAATTATGGAGAAGGTCATGAATACGCAATTAAGCCTGTTCCTGGAGACAAACAACCTACTGGACTGGGCACAGCACGGAATCAGCCTTGATAAAAGCAACAGAGAAGGTCCATGAGGCCGTGGACCTGGGAGGTTCAGCCATTCTTATCATGCTGGACCTGTCAGCGGCCTTCGATACGGTACACCATGAGCTGCTGCTGGACCGTTTGTCGAAGGCTGGGGTCCATGGCTCTGCCTTGAACCTACTAAAATCATTCTTGACAAACAGAATACAAACAGTGGATCTAGGTGAGGATAGTTCTAAACCATTTGCACTTCCCTGCGGAGTCCCGCAGGGATCCTCACTTAGTCCCATGCTTTTTAATATTTATGTGAAACCTCTGGCTGCCCTTATTCGATCGTTCGGCCTACTTTTAACCTCCTACGCCGACGATACACAGAGAGTGCCATCTCTACAAAGAGGCAAAAAAGCGGCGAAGGCCTCTAGCTGTCAGGATTGTATGGCTCAGCAAGCATAATCCTGAAGCACACCCTCTGTTAGTACTCCTGGTTCCTTTTCACTTTTTATCCGGTTTAGCGTGCATACACTCGAATGTGTGCCGTTCCGTTTCACACAAGTGCTTGAATTCATAAAGAATGTAGGCCCGCGCCTTGCAGGCCATCGCGAGTTGCACAGCTGTATGAACTTTAGTATTCCAAATCATTCACTTTCACCAAAGTTATTCCAAGTTTTTTTCATTTTATTTCCATGTTTTATCCAAATCTCATTGTCACGCCAAAGCCCCAAAATTCATTTCAAACTTGTGCATGTAATTGCTTCATGATTGCCCATCCAGGCCTAAACATAAGCATTTATTTGAATTTCGAGTCCTCCAAATTATGCAAGAATTCCATCACAGCCAATGCATTTCGGTACCAACCTTCGTCAGGGGTATCTATGATGTGAAAATATACATATATCAGTCACTTTAAATTAACACTCAGTGTAATGAACAAATTCTTTAAGGAGTATGCCCACTTCTAATTCAAGTGACAAACTAATCTAAAATCCCCCCACACACATATCCCCCACTCATACTGATTCTACCCCAACATCATGTCAAAAATACATATTAAAACTAAATGAAACCACCCTATAATCATGTGTCTTCAAGCAAATCGTATTATGCAACTTAAACCTGCAGTGTACAACTTACAATGTAAATCCAGCCCTCCCCTCAAACTGTAATCTATCCGATCTTGTAACTTTAATGACTCCCGGTATTCCCCTCTATTTCACTTAACACAACCTTTACACAAGCTCTCTAGACTGCTCATACGTTAACAGATCCTTAGTATCCGCTCTTGTTCTATTGTAACAGCCTGTATCTGACGATCAATAATAAACACCTTAACAGACTACAGATGGCACAGAATGCAGCAGCAAGGTGGCTCACGGACACTCCAAGACCTTCATTGGCTCCCTATTAAACAACGGGTCCAATTTAAGGCTCTCTGTACCGTATTCAAGTCCCTTCAGGGATTCGGGCCATTCGATCCCAGACAACGCTTTCAGTGGTATGTCCCTTGGAGAGCACTGCGCTCTATGGCAGCAAAGCGGGCAGCCGTCCCTAGGGCAAAAAAGGCCAACTGGGGCGGAAGGAACTTTGTGCTCAAAGCCACCAATGCCTGGAATGAACTTCCGTTTCATCTAAGGTCAGCCACGGAACTTCTAACCTTCAGAAAAAATCTGAAGACTTGGCTGTTTTCAGCCTAGTGTCCGATAATGATCCTGGGGTGGGTCTTCTCTTACGCTGTCTCTTCTAGGTAAACGGCCTCTAGCGCCAGGACACCTTCGGGTAACAGTGCGCTTTATAAATTAATATAACATAACATAACAGAGTCTGGAAATGGTGTTCAAAGATGGAGAGGTGGTGTTCAGAAGATTGTATAAGGATTTTAAATATGGAGATGTCAATTTCTACGGTGAAAGTTGGGGAAGGGGTAGTGGATAGTTTAAATCCATAGGGAATTTTGATAGATTTGGATACTGGGAGGTGTTGAAGGAAGTACTTTTCCATTTGGAGGGGTGGTTGGAGTAGAAGATGTAATTGGTTTTTAGAGGGTAGGAATGGCTAAGGTAGTTGTCAACAATCAGTGTTTCAGGATGTCGAATTAGTAGTTTATATTTTAAAAAGTTCTTGGCATTTTTTGAGAGATTATAAGGGTAAGTAATGGTCCATGAGTTGGGGCCATGTCTGATGAGGGTTGAGTCTGGGGGGGGTGAGGGTGTGGTTGAGGGGGTGCATGATGGGTCACTGAGGTGAGGTGGTGGGGTAAGGAGGGAGAGGGGGAGGGATGGGTAAAGAGTAGTAAAGCAGGTGAGGAATCAGGGGGAAAAGACAGTGAGTGAGGAAGGACCGAGTTAAGGTGGGTGAAGAAGTGAGCAAAAGCAAGGGGCGAGCAGCAGTTGGGGGAAAAAGTAAGCGGGGGAGGTCAGTAGGACACGGACGAAAGTTTGCCAGATTAGGGTATACCCAGGAGGGAAGGTTATCCTGAGTGGAGAATTACAAAAATAGTCGAACCAAGACAGGCTTAGACACAGGTAGGTTGAGGAGAGATGAGCAGTTGGTGGACCAAGGGGATAGTTACCATAGTAGAACTGCAGTAGAGCTTAGGTCAAAAACAGATTACACTTGTTATAGAGATAGCACATCAACATACATATAAAAAAACAAGTTGAAATAATTCTAGTGGTAGCATATCATCAAGAGAGTTTTGTGACGGCATGGTCCATATACAAGAGTTAGTAGTGGGACCATATCAGGACTATGGGAAAGCTCAGGTTGAGTACAAAGGTTGGAAGTGGGACTATGTCAGGTTCAGCCACATGGTTAGGGGGGGCAGTAGCTGGGGCCATCCTGGGCACGGGCATCAGGACCCAGATCCTGCCCTGGAACGAAGCTCCTGGTTAAGGCAGCTCTCTGGGCAGGCAGCGTGAAGCAAGAGATGGTGAACCTCAAGCAGGCTAATGCCAAGCCAGCTTCTCAGGTCAAACGCAACCCCAGACCTCAAGCAAGATTATGGCCTTTGCAGGTACGGGCGAAATCCCGAGCGGGAGGGGGCATCACGGCAGAAGAGGCGAGTCAACCCCGATGTCTCAGAGCAGTGACACCAGCTTCGGACCAAATGCGTCAAAACCTTGGGAAGAACGGCGGCAGGGCAATCAGGGCAGCCAGAGGAACAATGAGGCGAAGAGCTGTGTTGGGGTGAGGCGTAGAAGTGGCCTCAGAGCACTCACAACCCCTTGGCACAGTTCAGGAGAAAGCAGAAAGGCCCAAAAAGACCAACAACAAGTGTTGGGCTGTGGTCTCACTGGGGAGACATGACTCATCAACTTTGGGGTGAACTTGGCAGGGGTAACGATGGTTTGCCACCTTGGTGGGAGGAACTACGATCGGGAGACTCTGCACAGTGATCGTCGGGCTGATGACACAGAGCACACTCACCGGGTCGCCATGTACTGTCATTTGCCATCTTGTGAGGCAGAATCGTGAGGATAGTAGTCATCTTGCGGAGAAAAATACAGATGGGACCTCAAAATGGGCCCAAGACGCAGCCCAGGCAGATAAAACAGAGATCACTCACTGTGGTCTCAATGTAGGGTCATTCGCCAACTTGTGGGACAAGATCGTGAGGATAGTCGCCATCGTTGAGGAGAAAATAAAGATGGGAGAACAAATGGGCAAATGCGGCAACCTGAGAGGCCGAGGGCTGAGTGGTAACAGGGTGCAGATCAGGCCCCAGAGGTCCGGCTGCAGGTTGGGAGGAGGGGCTCCAAAAGTGGCGAATCAACACTTAAAAAGGGCAGCTCCCATGTACATCAATAATATAGCCTCACTACTCCGCATGAAAGTCTAAGGTGTTATATATCAGTGGTAAGTCACGCTTCAAGGAATGGTGCAAGGTGGGAGTAGGGCCCCGTCATAGAGCACACAAGGCCACGGAGTACGCTGGGCGATAAGGGAGTTTCCGGGCTCAGATCACTCCATGGGGCAAAGCGTTGTCTTAGGCAGCAATCCAGTAAACCTCTGAAACGAGAAGGACCTCAAGAGGCTCCTGGACCACGTAGAGGGCACTACCGCTGCAAGGCGAAGCCCAGCAGTCCACCTGTTCACGGCGTCCCAGCGGGACCGTGGCAGGGGCCGGCACGAAGCAGCAGGAGTGTCCAGGACCCTAACCTCTACTTGAGGCCCACCGCCGTGGCAGGCCGCAGACCAGGCTAAGGAGGTGATGGGCCTCCGCGTTGGAGGTGGGGGTTCTCGTGATGAGCAATAGGAGGCCAAGTGCATCCGCTCTGCGGCGTGACCTCCGGCAGGTCCGCCGCACTCAGTACAGCGATCATGGCTGGACCCAGCCCAGTCCCCGGTCCGTTGGCAGAGGGCACCAGGCGATGTAGGCGCCACCGGAGGCCCAGCATCTCCCAGACTCCATTGTCGTTGGAGAGGTCGGGTCACTGAGTCGAATCCCGACCGACGGAGAATGCAAGCAGCCTCAGGAGTCCCCACCGAGGCAGCAACCGGAGGCCCTGCGTCTCCATGGGTCCGCCATTGCTGAGGACGTCTTATCCAGAATCGAGTCTTGACCACCGGAGAAAGAAAGCAGCCCCAGGAGGTCTGGACATCTGTGGAAGATGGCCGCCGAGTAGGAGCCTCCAGAGGAGCTCCTGGTTTGGGGATTACCTATTAGGTTTTTATCCCTGCAGTAACCGCCCACCCAGCCCTCCCATCGGCTTTACCTGGACCGAACTGCTCACTGGACTAAACAAGGATCTACATGGACCTATTTGGGGAAGAATACATTTGTTTGTTCATCTTACCTGCACTTTCATCCCCCCAGGAGGCTTGAGGCTGGCCCTCCACTGCCTGATGCTTCTTGGGCTCCGCGCTGCTCGTTAATCCCATTTATACGCATTGAGTGGGTTGTTGGGAGCTGCAGTAAAGCCACTGGCTATCACCGCTACTGGCTCCTCCATTGTAGCGCAACCTGCCCTGCTGTTTGATCTTGATCATCTGGTGTGAGTGGTGAAGATCCTCCTGGCGGACGCCCTCTCCTCGGATTGCCCGCGGTGTCCATGCAAGTTGCCTGGGAGTTTCCAGCTGGTTGCGAGAGATCTACTGTCCGTGGGCTCCGGTTCCAAGCTCTGATACCGCATCCACCCGTTGAATACGTCCTCCCCATTGCCTGCCTTCTCCCCGGATAGCTCCTTGTGTCGGGGTGAGTGGCCTGTGAGCTCCTGCCAGCCACAGGTGATTCATCTCCTGCTGGCACAGGAATGGAGCGTGGCAGCCGCATCCTCCTGCTGGATGCTCTCCCCCCCTCGAAGGAGGGCTTTCCTGTCAGTGGGTGAAAGGGGTTTTGTTCTGTTGGCCCCATCCTGGCTTGTACTTCGTGTCGCTACTTCCACCCTGCGGTCCCGCACAGGGGCTGCCGTCATCTTGAGTCCGTCCCACCAACTGAGATCGGGCCTGGCCCTGCTCCCTCTGGACCTGCCTGAAGTCCCGTTTACAGGATCCGACCTGTGCTGGCCACTCTTCACGGCAAGATGTGCTGGCATTTAGCACTCTGAGCCGAGGCAGTCTTTGAACCAGGCTGAAGCGAACAGATAAGCCTGTTGGTTGTTTTTGACCTGCGCGTCTCCTGGGCAGCGCAAGTTAGATCGGTGAATGTTCACTTTGGATTGAGTTTGGCCTGTGCTGGGGGCTTTGCATGTCTGGGGACTTCGCTCTTCGGCACCCATTTTGTTGGAGAGGTTTGGCCGCCATTTTACACATCTTTTTCAGGCTAGATGACGCTGCTTCCCTTCGTGAGACCTTTGGCCGGACATAGAGTGGAAAGTGAAAAAGGACTTGCCCCTGTGTACTCCTTGGGGGGCCATCTTGTAATGGAGCTCACTACTATAAGATAAGTCATTCGGCCCGAGCAACTACAGGATATTATCTTTATCTTTATTTTTCTCCATATGCATTAAAATTTGCCCACCCCCACTATATGAGTCCATATTGCGGCTAGTAACGCTCCGCTGCACCTAAATTGCCGCTCCAGCCATCCCACTTCTCCCGGGGTACAGTATACTTTGGATTGGTATGAGACCCATACACTATAGTTCGGACTAATTTGCTCCCCTAAAAGTTTTTCATTTTATTCTATTTTTATTGGCTTCACTCCTGGCGGCTCGACAAATTACATCTTGTGCCCAATCCCAACCAGACGCCTCTCACCTTTTACAATTAAGCTGAACTACCTCTTGGGGAGACTTTATCACAAATGTTTCTCTTCCTGCTGCCAAACAATCTTTTTATTTTTTATTTTTATTTTATTCAGACAGCTCCATGATATTTTCTACCTAATGTGCAATGTATACCCTTTATATCTATCTTCTTCATTTTGACGCTTCAATATTTTACATGTATTCCTTACCTGCTGCTTGATATCCTGTAATGCTTCTCCTGTACTGTCACTAGATGTTTTTTACCTTTTTTATGACCTGTGTATCCAAATGGACCTACCTCCTCTTGTGCTTCAACTTCTCAAATGTCTCGTTACCTGCTGCTATGTCCTTGATATTTTTAGCCTTATGCGCTACGTGCACTCAAATTTATCTACCTCATTTTGATGCTATTTATCTCAAATGTCACCTTGCCTGTTACTTGTCTATTTGTATTGCATTTGATTTGTGACCTGATGTCCCTTTGTCCGATGTTACCTCGTGCGACCAAACTGATCTACCTCTTCAGGATTTTATGGCCTTGAATGTGGCATTGCCTACTCCTTAATTAGCAACATAATTGCACAGTGCACTTTGCCCCCTAGTTTTCCTCGATCTCCCTCTTACTTTTCACTTCTGCCTCCTGGTGATCACTACGTCACCCTCTCCCTCTCTATCGTGCTGACTCAAACCATGGTCGCAACCTCTGGTTATCCCTCCTTATCCCAACACCTCTCTGTCTCTAACCAATACAAGACCTCTGCCCCGGTTTTTGGGCTAATATTTCCCATTCACAGACTTTTCTCCCACCCCCCCACTGCCACTCTCTCCCAGCCTTTGCGCTTCCCGCCATCTCCTGCCCGCACATTCGATCATACTATCTGAATTACCAAGCCTCCCCCCAATCATACCCTTACTGCAACAGATACTCTCATCACTAGGTTTGGCCCCAACTCTTGGACCATACTTTACCCCCCTAACCTCTCTAAAAATGCCAAAAAGAACTTGAAACACAAACTATTAATATGTCACCTAGAAACCTTATTTGTTGACAATTACCTAAGCCTCACCTCCATTATTAAAACTAACTATATCTTTTACTCTAGACGCCCCTCTAAATGGAAAAGTATCTTCCTCCATCACCTCCCCATAACAAAATCTTGCAAAATCCCATATGGCTTGAAGCTGTCTACCACCTCTTCCTCCACTTTCTTAGGTGAAATTGACATCTCTATTTTTAAATCCGGAAATATCCTCATACAAGCCTCCGAAAACCACCACGAGCACCACTTCAGCTCCTTACATGATCTACTATCCTCTCCTGCGCATATCTCTACAGCCTCATAATCACAGGAAGTCCTCCTGGCTTTGCCCCTTCTGATGCCAACCCCACCACTATCTGATTCTGCAACCACCTATGAAGTCTCGCAATCCCAGTCCTTTAATTCCACTGCTCCCTTAGCATCCTTTCCCTCGCTTGACATTTCCACATCTTACCTATCCACTCAAACCCTCTCTACCCTCGCCTCATTGGCCTCCCCACCTTCTCTCGATATTCCGGCATCCCTCTCGGCCACCCAAATCCCCTCCACTCCCCCTGACGCGCTCCCACTCAACTCCAATCACTCCCTTCTTACCTCTCATTCACCCCAGCCCCCTCAGATTGATTCCCCTACACACTGCGTCCCCTCACACCATCACCCCTACTGCTCTACTATTGACACCAATCCCTTCCAATCTTAATGATTCCCACCCCCAAAGACTTGATAGCACCTCTCCTCACTTGCCCCTTTCCCCCTCGTCTTCTCATAGCACCCATCAGACCCCGGGATATATGGGCACTTGCACTTCAATTCATCCTCAGTCTAGTATTCGGAACACCATTCACTTCCTGCCTCCTGGTTTCCCTCCACGTCCACTTCCCATTCCTCTCTCCCTGGCTGATATGGATCATGCCCCTCTCCCTAACAACCTCCTTTCCTCCTTGCCATCCACGCTTTTAACCCAATCGCTTCTTAACATTGAACTCCACCTCTCTAGCTTCAGGTTGGAACTTACATCTCTCAGGAAAGACTTTAACTCCCTCTCTGATACTAAGCTTGCCAATCATCCCTTCACAATGGGTGGCGTACATATTAACACTTCTTTCCCCCTACAAGGATGTACTACTCCTTATGGCACCTCAGCTGAGGGACTTCCTGGGAACTGCCCCCTTATCCCATCCCAAGCACCGACCCATCACTCATCCCCGGACCCCTGGGACTTAAATAATACCTACCCTCCTAGCTCCATGACTGTCGACTCTCCTATGCCTCTCTCCACTATTTTGGTGACCCTGGGGAGAAGCCGCATCCCTGCCTCCACTTTGCTCGCCCAGGCTTCCTCCGCAACTCACTGCGATTACTGAGCCTCTTACACTGCACTCCACTATTCCCGTGATCTTGGGGATAAGCCGTACCCCTACCTCCACTGGCTCGCCCAGACCTCTTCCGCAACTCACCACCATTCATTCTGACTGCTCCCCTGAAACTAACCATAAACCCCTCAACTGCATGCTGGTCAACTGTCTATCGGCTGCACAACATGCATCAGAAATCTCGGAAACCATCCTTAGTGAAGCCATTGACATCGCTTTTCTTACGGAAACCTGGCTCCAGCCTCACTCTTCATCGATTCTTGACTTGCTCTCCCCCCCCCCCCCCCCCCCCGGGTTACTCGATCCTCAGAAAAGATAGGCTTGACAAAATGGGGGGAGGCCTCGCCATAATTTTTAAAGAGCCACTTTCGAATACATGGGAGCTGAACTTAAAGTTCAGGGGGCTCCTTCTATTCGGCTACATAATATTTACCATCCCCCTGGTGACCTTTTGCCATTTGTAGAGGAATTGTCTGACCTACTCTCACAAGTCTCGATTTCCAACTCCAAAAACATTTTCCTTGGAGACTTCAATATTTACTGGAACAATAAGGCTGATCCCTCGGTTTTACAACCTCAATGACCTCCTCGAGGTCACAGACTTGATTCAACTTTGAGATTCACCAACACATTCCAAAGGGGCTACTCAACGCTATCATTACTGGTAAAGATCTAGCTTCCCTTTTGCACATTGTCCCTATTGACTGGTTGAACCATCACCTTATCCTCTTCACGATCAATAGCGCTGCACCTCCCCCTTCCCCCAAAAACATCAAACTTAAGAAATTAACCAGAAATCTTCACCTTATTCCTCCTGGTGAATTGGAGACTAAGATCAAAGCAAAACTTCAACTTCCACCTCCCTCACAAAATGCTAATGATCTTACTGAACACTACAACACATCCATCATTGAGGTTCTTGACCTAATTGCTCGAGCCAAATGAAAATCACAAAAAATCATCCCTGTCAAATCCTGGTTTAATGCTGATCTCAACAATGAGAGACGCGCACTTAGGATGACCGAACGCACGTGGAGACATCATCCCTCCCCCTCAAATCTTGCCCTCCTCAGAACCGCTAGGGTTAATTATAAAAAACACATCCTCAAGCACCGACCCATCACTCATCCCCGGTCCCCTGGGACTTAAATAATACCTACCCTCCTAGCTCCATGACTGTCGACTCTCCTATGCCTCTCTCCACTATTTTGGTGATCCTGGGGAGAAGCCGCATCCCTGCCTCCACTTTGCTCGCCCAGGCTTCCTCCGCAACTCACTGCGATTACTGAGCCTCTTACACTGCACTCCACTATTCCCGTGATCTTGGGGATAAGCCGTACCCCTACCTCCACTGGCTCGCCCAGACCTCCTCCGCAACTCACCACCATTCATTCTGACTGCTCCCCTGAAACTAACCATAAACCCCTCAACTGCATGCTGGTCAACTGTCTATCGGCTGCACAACATGCATCAGAAATCTCGGAAACCATCCTTAGTGAAGCCATTGACATCGCTTTTCTTACGGAAACCTGGCTCCAGCCTCACTCTTCATCGATTCTTGACTTGCTCTCCCCCCCCCCCCCCCCCGGGTTACTCGATCCTCAGAAAAGATAGGCTTGACAAAATGGGGGGAGGCCTCGCCATAATTTTTAAAGAGCCACTTTCGAATACATGGGAGCTGAACTTAAAGTTCAGGGGGCTCCTTCTATTCGGCTACATAATATTTACCATCCCCCTGGTGACCTTTTGCCATTTGTAGAGGAATTGTCTGACCTACTCTCACAAGTCTCGATTTCCAACTCCAAAAACATTTTCCTTGGAGACTTCAATATTCACTGGAACAATAAGGCTGATCCCTCGGTTAACATCCTCAATGACCTCCTCGAGGTCACAGACTTGATTCAACTTTGAGATTCACCAACACATTCCAAAGGGGCTACTCAACGGTATCATTACTGGTAAAGATCTAGCTTCCCTTTTGCACATTGTCCCTATTGACTGGTTGAACCATCACCTTATCCTCTTCACGATCAATAGCGCTGCACCTCCCCCTTCCCCCAAAAACATCAAACTTAAGAAATTAACCAGAAATCTTCACCTTATTCCTCCTGGTGAATTGGAGACTAAGATCAAAGCAAAACTTCAACTTCCACCTCCCTCACAAAATGCTAATGATCTTACTGAACACTACAACACATCCATCATTGAGGTTCTTGACCTAATTGCTCGAGCCAAATGAAAATCACAAAAAATCATCCCTGTCAAATCCTGGTTTAATGCTGATCTCAACAATGAGAGACGCGCACTTAGGATGACCGAACGCACGTGGAGACATCATCCCTCCCCCTCAAATCTTGCCCTCCTCAGAACCGCTAGGGTTAATTATAAAAAACACATCCTCAATGAAAAGGCCTCCTCCTTCAGGGCACATCTCGACCGAGTTAAGAATAGACCTAGAGAACTATTCAGCATCAGCAAAAATCAAACAGCTACTGCCCCCCCCCCAAATTGAAGGCCTCTACCGAAAAATGTGAAGAAATTGCGAACTTCTTTGCTGATAAAATTGCCAAGATTGATCTATCCTTTGCTGCAACTCCCTCCCCAGAGTGCTCATCACCCCTCGATGTCCTCCCACCCAAGTCTCCTTTTACACCTTCGCCCCCTCCTAACTCTGTTCATCTCCCTCACACCATCATCCCCCTTGAAAATTTCCTCACCAGTCCACAGTTAAAAAAATAATGCATCTTGGCATTACTTTAACACAGTTACTGAGCGAGATGTCCTCAACATCATCACTAAGCATCACCTCTCATACCTTTGACCCTCTCCCCACCAACCTCGTTCAAGATTTAAAGCATTTCATTGCTCCTTATTGGACTACCATCATCAACTCCTCTTTGACCACAGGGTGTGTCCCTGTTTCCCTCCAGCTAGGCCAAATCTCTCCCACCCTCAAAAATGCCACTGCTGATCCCAACGACCTTAACAATTTGAGTCATATCTCTAATCTGCCTCTTCTTTCCAAGGTCCTTGAAAAATGCGCCTTGCTCCAACTGGACAAACACATTGACTCATTTAACCTTTTGGACACATTGCAGTCAGGCTTTCGAAAGAGCTGCAGTACTGAAACTGTGATGCTCAACATTGTTGATGATATCCACCACTCCCTCGACAATGGGAAGGCCTCCCTTCTCATTCTTCTTGACCTCTCGGCTGTTTTCGATACTGTAAACCACTCTGCCTTACTCAACACCCTCAAAGATCAGTTCAGCTTCAATGGTCCTGTTCTCGAATGGTTCACCCCTTCTTTCAGTACAGAACCCAACAAATTAAAATCAGCAATTGCCTTTCTAAACCTAAGCCTGTCTCCTTGGGTGTTCCCCGGGGCTCTATTCTCTCTCCTTCTCTATTTAACCTCTTTATGGAACCCCTCACCATCATTCTAAAGCAAGCAGGAATCAACTATCACCTCAATGCGGATGATACCCAGCTTTACTATAAAATCAATTCCCATGCAGACATTCTTCAACTCAATGATGTCCTGACTAAGATTCAACAATGGTTCCATCACAATCACCTTAAACTCAATCCTAAAAAAACAGAAGTCATTCTCTTTGCTCCTAAAAATAACCGACTCCCCATTCAACATTGGATCTCTGATCTTAAAGCTCTCAACTGCTCCTTGTCCACCTCTAGCTCAGTCAAATCTCTCGGAATAAGTATTGATCAACACATCAGCCTTTCTCCCCACATAAAAAATGCAGCTAAAGGTGCTCTCTTTTCTCTACATCACCTCAAGAAAATTCAACCCTTCATTCCTGTTGATGACTTTAAATCTGTTGTTCAATAATTAGTACTCTCCAGATTGGACTATGGTAACGCCATTCTCGCCGGAATACCTAAAGCCCACTTAGCCCCAATCAAGTCAGTCCTTAACCTCACGGCCAGGCTTATTTCTGATTGTAAGAGGTTTGATCACATCCCTCCCATCCTCAAAGATCTCAAATGGCTTCCTATCGAAGGCAGATCCTCCTACAAGAATGCGTGCATTACGCATAAAGCCTTGCATCTTCAAACCCCACTGTATCTCTCACAAAAACTTCACAAAGCGGGCTGGGCCAGAGAAATGAGGAGTACAAATACTCTCATACTGGTACCTTCCTTGGTAAACAAGAAATCAACCCAGTCTCCCCCTTTCTCCGGAAACTCACCAACTATCAGGAACTCACTCCCCAAAGATCTACGTTGCAACCCCTCCTACCTCAGCTTCAAAAAAGATCTCAAGCAACATCTTCTCTACAAATACTGGGGTCCTTCATCCCGCTACCTAACAGGGTCTCTCAACCTGCCCATGACAGTGCTATCTTTCTCTCCACATTATACCTGACTTACTACCTCCCGCCTCTCTCCCTCACATATACTTCCACCCCCCTTCTACTAGTCCTCATACAATCTCCACCTACATGCTATCGCCTCTCCTATCACCCACCTCAGTTCCACCCTACCTCCATACTTTCCCCCATCATCTCTGGCTGCCCACGCTTGCACAGCTATCCAAATCATGGTTATGGACTGTATGTACTTCTGATCTTCTTGTCCATGTATTTATTGTTCTTTGCATTTTGTTCAAATTTTTTTTCACCCTTTTCCTCTTTATATGAATGTAATATTGCAATCTGTTTCTACTTCCAACCCCTGTAATGCGCTCTGATACCTTTGGGTCTAGCCAGCGCTATATAAAACCATTTAAATAAAATAAAATAAATAAATAAATAAGGAGTTCACGCCGAGGCAGCCCTCCGGTGAAGGCCAAGAGCACTACCGATCGGAGGCATGTGCCACAACTTGAAACCTTAGTGTTGGGAGTCTGGCAAATCCGTGATGAGGGTAAATCGTAATATATAATATTCCAGATGCTGGTTGTTTCGTTGGTAAGGCTCGATGGAGTGGGTTTTACAGGGATTTAAGCCGATGGCGATCCCTAACCTCAGGAGCCCGCAGGAAGAGATCCTGCTCCGTCGGCCAGTTCTGCATCACACAATTCTTGAGAAACCTCTCAAAGGGGTCTCTTCATAAACTGTCTTTTGTAATGCATAAAGCAGTACAACATTAGTACTACTCATCTACTGGGAAATACTTATTAATAAAGAAGAGTGTAGGGAGGGGCATGCTAATAAAAACATACACTTAAAAAATAATATTCCAATATCTTTTCACAAACTACTCTTCTAAACTACTAAATGTATCTAAACATGTCTAAATGTATTCCATCACAGCCTTGGAGTAAATGAAGCACCAAAAATGGCCACACTCGGAGGTACTGCAACACAGTGCCATAAAAAAAATGGAGCATGGAAGTAAGATAACACCCCATAGAAATTTTGTTTTGAATGATCTACAACTTCAGTACTGAAAAGGTAACACTCTAGGAAAGATTTTACTCAAATTGACAGGAGTTCTGACCCGCCAAGTGGTGCTAATTCCATATCTAGGCCCTTGGAGGTGACTTTGTTGCAAAAGAACCAAGAAAATCCATGCATCGACTCTCAGCACCTGTTTTTCCTGACACAGCATTGCCGTGTGATTGAAAAACCGATGTATCGCTACGGTGCAGCCGAAAAATTGACGCAGCGCCTGTTCCGCCACTGCCATTTCGACCCAGCACGTATGGGTTTTTCGAAGCAACGTCTCTATGCGTCAAGTTCTTCATCAACATTGTCTAGCAGTATGGAACTGAGGCCACGTGTCTGGAGATTGACGCATCACCTCTCCTGTCTGTAAGGAATCAGCGCATCACCTCCCCTGACAGTAAGGAATCGACGCATCACCTCCGCTGAGCTGCAGTAAGAAATCCACTGATCACTTTCCCTGGCAGTAAGGAATGAACACATCACCTCCCCTGGGAGTTAGGAATTGATGCATTGCTCTGCTTTTCCAGTGCCTCATCTCCACTGCATCTGTTTTCATCTTTGATTTTGGCACAGCCCAGGTACTTTGTGATAAAAGTACACATCCATAGTTTCCTATGAACCATTTTGAACCTTTTAAAAGTGATACCTTTACTTGTGTATGTTGGAGTATTGTTGTTTTGGTCTTGTTTTATTCAGATAAATATTGGTTATTTTTCTAAACTGGTGTGGTGACCTTTTGTAGTGTTTTTCACTATGTTACTGTGTGTGTATAGGTACAAATGCTTTACACATTGCCTCTGAGATAAACGTGACTGCTTTTGCCAAAGCTACCAAGGGTGTGAGCAGAGGTTATCTTGGGTATGTAACTACCTTACCCTGACTAGAACAAGGGTCCCTACATGGACAGGGTGCAAGCCACTGCCAACTAGAGACCTATGTGCCCTGTAGGGTGCACACATGCGTGCACATGCACCCTTTACTTTCTCAGTGTGCAGGGCCTCTGTTGCAGCAGGCATCAATAGAAAGGCTTCCTGAGCTTTTAAAATCAGGAGCAGAAAGGAAGCTTTCTCTTGGTGCGTGTGATACTGAGACCATTAACAGGGGCACACACAGGGAAAGTATGTGACGTTATGGCCAGAGCTGATTAATTTGGAACTGAGGAACTGTGTTCGAGTCCTGACATCTACCTAACATCCTGCATTTCTGGACAAATCACTTAATGTTCCCATCATTTAAAAATGAATTTCAGATTGTGTAATGTAACTAGTGATGATGTGAACTGTTCCAATGCCCTTAAGCCAAGTTCGCACTTTATATGCTACAAAAAAAGGGGGAACATTTTGAAGGACCTGAAAGAAATATTTTAAGGGGCAGGGGACTAGAGGGGTTAGGTACGCATGAACACAGGTTGTGTTGATGCACAGCACAACATGCTAAAGTTGGGGGTGCCGCCTCTTAAGCGACCAAAAATGAAGCTTGTGAGTTTTTTTCGCACCATAACTTTCTATAGGCCACAACAGGACAGTTGTTTGACTGAAACAAATATGTATCCACATGGTGACGCATGTCAGAGGAGGGTGCGGCACACTGACAATGTGCCAGCCATATGTTCAGCATGTACACCCGCTCCTCCCTCGCACGCACCCTTTTTGTCTTACTCCATGTCACCCACACCACCTCCTCAGCTAAAGCCTATCCACAAGCCCGAAACTTGAAAAAGATTATGTTTATTTTGTGCACTGGCAAGCTAAATGGTCTTACACACCAGGATATATTGGCTTTCCAGCACAAGCAAGCCACTGAATATGATAAACAACAAGCATTAAAAATGCAATAGGTCTCGCCTTTCATTAAGTTCAAGCCATTTGCTTTGCTATACAATACCATTAGCAAAGCAAATGGCTTTAACTTAATCAAAGGCGAGACCTATTACATTTTCAATGCTTGTTTGTTGGGCCAATTAACTGAAGCATTTGCCTAGAAAAACAACATATTCTTGGAGAAGTGTGGAGGGCTAGCTGGACAGTTAGTATTACATCCCTTCATTTGGAAGCAGGGATGGATGTGTTCACTGCTGACGCAAGAACCCCTGGCATCTAAGGTGGCCACTCTGAGTCTTGTCTGACTCAGGGCATAGATTTACTAACAGTTTGTTCCAGTGCTAGCAAGACTCAAAGGGATTGAAAGCTGCATCAGTGATTTACTTTCAGAGCAAAAAGTGTTTTGTGCAGAAATGGTGGACTTCTCCCAGTGCCAAATCCACTTTGTGTCATGCAAGTGTTTCTGAGGGAGGGTCACAGCAAACACTTATAGGTTTTGAGGCAAAGTCTGACCTGCTAAAGTAGCCAGACAGAATTAGCATATAATGGAAGAATCAAAAAACAAATTGATGGGTGAAATGCTTGAATTAGTGGAAGCAGACACAAGCCACGGGAAAGCATTGAATTTCCCAGAAACAGATAAATTGCTTGTCTGACCCTTTTGCAGCTGTCCATGCATTGGGGTTTTTATAGGACATCCCAAACAGAACCAATCAATATTCCAATAGCTTATGGTTTGCACAGTGAACAGGACCAATGCTTCTTAAAAGCACCAAACTGCGTCTGCATCCATGTGAAAGTTATGTGCATCAGGTAAGCATCTGTGTCACAGGAGGACCAGTGCATAACTCATGCAGTGTGCCTTGCTGGACATATGTCCCGCAGGCTCCATGTAAGACAGCAAGTCCAGCGTTGCTGTTTGTTGCATTAATTTTAGTGACATCAAACCCACGTGGCTCAGAGAGGTCGGCCCTGATCTGAGATCAGAAATTGTTTTATTAAGGATCATAATCCGCACTACGCTTGCGGTAACTATTTAAACAAAGTATGACCTTCTCTCAGTTGATTGTGTGACCAAAACTAAATGCCGCAGCATGGTCGACAGTGTGCCAGCATGTGCCCTGCTGTTTCTATCACGCGAACGACAGACAGGCACTACCCAATACCTGCTTAGTTCACCTAGGCTCAGCGTGAGCAGGTGCTCGAGGTGCCAAAAATGTGTGATAATGCATTTTTAATGCAGTTATGCGGACCACCCCATTAAAATAGGTTAGTCTAACGCTTGATGCGTGGTACTTGGCAGGGATGCACATCCTCCTAAGTGGAAAATCTTCACTTAGCAGATCTCTGCCATTTTTAAAAGAACAGAGCAGCACAAGGGTGTGTTAAACGCCCACCATTAACCTTTTAAATGCTACAATCAAATTTTAATTTGGTACAAACATGCCACCATGCATTCGCTTTCTTGACAATGGAACGGACTGGAGGGCTTGGAAAGAGATTTGAGTGCTAGGAAATTAGACAGGGAGGCGCAAGAAAAATTGAAAAGTTACTTGAAAAAAAAAATAAAGAAACGGGTTTGGCAAATTAAGTTAGGTGCTGAAAAGAAGGGAGGAATTAACAAGGCAGGAAATAAAAGCATATTTCATTATAAGAATTGGAAAAACACCAAACCAGTGATTTTGTAAGGAGCTAAAAAGAGTAAATACCAATAACCACTTATTTTTCCCCCATTGTTTAAAACATTGGAATTAAAAAAAACACCCGAATTCATGACAAGCAAACTGAAACCAGGGAAGCCTAATTATAATGCATGTGATTCTATTCCTTTCGCAGCTTAAGAGAACATGCCATGCAGCTACCGGTGTCTGCTTGAAGTAGAAGAAATGTAAGGGCATATGTTTCAGAGCCAAAACGTAAGCAGTGATACATTTTATTCACACTGTACGATGCCCACCCACTATGAAAGCTGCAATTTCTTAGAAACCATTACACTGAAAGCCTAGTTTGCCGTGCATCATTCAGGCCTCGCAGTATCAGCAGCAGGGGAGGTGGGATGAGGGACTGAGCTCCACAGCGCTCTGTCAGTGAACGGTCTTCCCTTGCACCCGAAGCAGCAAGGACATCGGTTACGAGTATCACTAGCTGGGCTGGTTATATTTTGCTCCATCTTCCTTCCTCCTCATCCCAGATCCAGAGCTGCCTACTGCAAGATGCTCTTATCCGAAGGAAGCAAGCTGTAACAGGCACTGTAATCGCCTTCAGATGGAATGCACCTGATCAGCTTCTCGGCTCATCTTGTAATGCCTTGACAAAGAGCAGTAAGGTACGACAGCAGTGCCGCTTCAGGGCGTGAATTGTTTTTGTTTCTGCTGGGGGGATGATTTGAGTGAGTACCTAGTAGGTAAGGCAGTGTCTGTACATGTGTCACTGTGTGTGTGCATGTCTCCGTGCGGATCTACTGTGTCTAAGTGACAGTCACTACGTCATTGTGTGGGTGAGTGGCTAAATGAGCGTGTCTGGTGTAAGTTGGTTTGTGTGTGAGGGTATGTATGTATATGAAGTTTGTGTGCGTGTTTGAGTGAGTAACCATTGAAGTGAAGGTTTAATCGCTTGGTTTACAGTAAACGACGTGCCACTGAGACAATGAAAGTGAATTCAACAACCTCTTTGTCACAATATATCCACAGTTCCCCATTTTCCCAGACATGGTGATGCGAGTAGTTTTCTGTAAACAGCCGGCACTGAGGACAAGAGAGGTCTAAACAAGATGGCAGCAGACTGTCCACTATCCTTACATGCACGCGCATGCTGTTAGGTTTGGACAAATTGCGAGAGCAGCCATCTTTGTCCATCCCTACGCGTGCATGTAAGGCTTTGGCAGAATCGATTGCAAAAGGTCCTCTCCATATCGAGAGCACTGCATGCGCTGCTTTCACCTGGCGAGACCCAAAAAGGCAAGCTAGTGTGTCATGGCACCTACCATAGTGAAAGGAAGGATTCTTGGCCCCTAACCAATGTTTGAACTGTGAAATACAGTGATAACAGGGTCAGTGGCCACTCAGGACTCATGGGCCCTGTGCACCGCACCTATGGAAGCTACAACCCTGAGCCAGTATAACCCTCTATAGCATGCCTGACCCGTGAGGATGTTACATGTTTTCCAGTGTTGGTGCAACACACATTAAATCTGCTCTGTCTTCCCTGGACACAGATAAAGGGCTCTTGGCTAATAAACACAAAATTCAGTTGAAATCATTACAGACCTATGATAACTGGTGCAAAAAACAAGATAATTAGGGAAGAGGGCATGCAAAGTCTTTAATGTGGTTACTGTGTGAGTAAGTTGTGTGTCATGGATTTATCCCAGTCAGGAGTAATGAATCTTTTTGTGTGGGGATGTAAATCACCTTGCCAGGATGTGCCAAACATTCAACTTGACATTGTCTTGATTTCGGCCAAGCCTAAACAGTCACAGCTAAATGCAAAAAATGGTGAAAGAAGAAACTAAAGAGTTCTCCTTGTTCTGAAACGACAGTGACACAGAGGATATCTTAGCAATGTCTCTGGTGTAGAAGGAAGGAAAAAAGGTCTGAACATAACCACAACTAGGGAGCCCAGTGCAAGTGCTGAATGGCATCACCAACATGACCTAGTTGCAGTGGTTGAAGTGCATAAAAAAACGTATGGGACCTTGAGCACCTCAAGGTCGGCAATAAACATTCAGGGACAGTTCTTTTTAACAAAAAAGTATGGATACTCTTTGCCGAAAAATTAAAAAGGCATGGGTATGTTATTGTCCGTAGATCCCATCCATCGCTCCCTCTGCATAGATGCATTAGTCTACGTAATGGCCACTGAATAGTTGCTCAAGTCCAAAACAAATGAAATACATACATATGAGTTGCACAGGACATGTCACTCTTCAGCATTCTTTTAATCTAATTTTCTACATGGCAAGAATAAGATCATAATTTGAGACTTAGACAGGAACACTATCAACTTACTAAACAGTTCAAGCGCTACCACTTGATTCACATTTCACCCATTAGATTCTTGTGTGTGCTGAATGATATCCTGAACAAACTGCAATCTTTTCATGGTAGTAGGTTGTCTCGACCCCATACAAAGACAGATTAACAACAGAGTCAGGTCAGCTGAGGCCCCTAAGACATTCATGCATTCTCTTACACATTTGATCAAAATAATTGAGAAGTTAATGTCCCACTCACACTGATGTCCTCAATAATATGTATCATAAAAGAGGACAGGGAGATTACCGGTCCAGTATACACTCTCCCCAAACAACCAAAGTCATGTGCTTTTGAGAACAGTTGCCCTCACTCACCCAATGGTGACATGTTTCATCATAGGGCAGTGCTCCTCACCTGATCAAAACAAGATCCAAAGATCTGAGCTTTTGGGTGTCTGTCATTTGCTTATAAACTTGTGTACAGCATCTTTAAAGAAGTGCTAGAAGACCTCACAAGACTGCTCAATGTTAGCAATGATATTCATATTCGGACCGGAGACCTCTTCAGAGACTGTAAGCAGTACTTAATGGAAAGACAACAGTTTGAGGATCAATGAAAGTGCAAATTCCTCAAATGGAACATAGGATTCTTCATCTTCTTGTACATGTCTGGGAGTTTATGACAATCCTAAGAATATGATGGATATTAAAATAGTTGCAGCCCTCCAGTGGAGTAAACCTGACACTTTAAGACCTCAGCGTTAGTGGTTACATGCATATCTCTGCAGAAGGTGTATTGTGGGGCTATCTTCTAGGCTAACAGCAGTAAACATATCTGACCATGGAAGTGCAAGACATGGCACTATCTTACATGTATACAATGATGTTTCTTTCTACAGTTTTGCATCCTCGAAGTGCATGCTATCTCAAAAGTCTACTCTGTACCTAATAACCTGCATGACAATTTTGACCATGACTTAAAACCTCTGATTATCTATTCTCCTTATTTTATTTCAATGACACTTTCTTTGCTTTACTTCCTCTGTATGCCTCCTCTCTGAGTACTGTCTACTTTAAATCATGTGCACATTTGCCCTAATCTCTGTTATTATATGTGTGAAAATGGCCCACACCCCATCGTAAAGATCACAACCGCCCCTTCCTATAAAGCCATGTCCTATAACCTTGCAATATCTAATCTGCTCTAGCTCATCCACTAATCTCACCCACCTTCTGCATGAGCATACCCCCGCTAATGATCGCACCCAAGTAATACTACTTTTAATCCATCTCAAACACACTGGACTGAATGTATAGAATAATCTCCTTCAGAGCTAAAGACTAAACTCAAAGCCAACAGTAACCAGTAACCACTATATTAGCAACTTACTTTTGGTTCCGAAGCAGTGTGCTGCCTGATATAAAACGCTTCATTGCTTCATTAGACATAGTAAGTGCTACATAAATATGATTGCAATACGATACGTACTAAGTGAGCGGTTAATTTTCTATGCTGTCTATTCCTGGTCCTTCCTTACCCAATCGACTCATCAGTAGGTGGCTGCTGAGGGGGTAATGGTCAGACAATTAGTCAAACCTGTGATGTCATTTTGGGATAAAGGTTGAGTAATCTCACTTCTAGTAAATACTAGTGATTCCGGTTGCGCCTTCGCTTGCTTAGCCAGTTGTGACATGTTTGATGCATATGGCCTTACCTGCAGTGCACAGAGACCATTTACTGCTGCACATAAGTATAACATAATTAGGGAACATTGCTAAAGACCCCCATTTCTAACATAAACTTTCAAAATTACTGCAGGAACAACTAAAAGACACAGTTATGGTTACATGATAATGTAAACCAATAAACAAATACATAACAAATACAATAGACTATTTAGTTAGTACAGTTATAGTTAGTATTCCAAAGATAGGAATTCCTCAGATATCAGCTCCCTAATACGTTTCTACCTGTTTGACGAATTACAACAAAAATGAATTTTTATGATGAATCGCTATGAGGGTTCAAAGAGAAAAAGGGGTCCCTAAACAAGTTTTTCCACCAATGGATTTTCCATAGACTTTTCTATTTGAAGTAGGGCGAAAATGACATTTGGCAGGATTATGCACTATGGTGCAGAGATGATGACTTTTGGGAACTGCAGTTAAGTAGGGTAAGTTGTTTTTTACGTTAGAAAGCGTTTAAACTTAGTGATGTCTGTCACCGCTGTAGTTTTGCGGAATGTCTTTTTTTTGTTGTCCTCATCTCACCAATAGGCGTCTGCAATTCTTGTAAAGAATCCATCTTACCAAACTGTGCACCCTACGGCTGCTGCATTCGCTTAGGAAAAACCAGACCAGCCCCTTTGTTGGTAGCTTGGTGTAATCATAGGACCGAGAGGACCCAGAGGGAATTATACCAGTCTCAAATCCAAACCCCAGGACACTAGGACCTGCCAGATGTTCACACCACTCTCACTTACTTCCCCTTGGTCCAGACAGGCCATGGCAAACGCAGCTTTAAGCCAGTCCAAACACCTTGGAGACCGTGGATCTTTCCACTTCATGCAGATCTCTCTCCGGGCTATTAGTACCAGGTATAACAACAAGCCTCTATGTATCTGCTGAAGATTCTTCCCAGACACACCATCGTCCCAAAATAGTACCAGGGAAGCATTGACCTCAACTTTAACTTTAAAGATGCCACATAGGACATCCCCCACTCCCTTCCAATAGGCTCTAAGTTCAGAACATTCATAAAAAATATGAATATCATTGGCATTAAGAAGGTTGCATCCTGGACATTTGGGGGAGGATAGTGGTGCAAACTTAGCAATTTTTGCGGGTGTATAATAAAGTCTGTAAAGGCAAAAAAATGGTTCTTCTTTAAACTGGCCAGTTTGACAAATTTATAAAGAAGCTTCAAAGAGGGTACCTAAAGATCTTCCATATTGGCCTCAAAGGGAGACTGATTTCAAACTGCATGTTGCGGAGGAAGTTCCATATCTTCAGCCTCCAAAAACTTCCTATACCAGATAGAGACTTCTTTTCTTTTGAGATGTGATATTTGCAAAGACTGCTCCGTCTCCCAATCTCCTCTTATGTCCCCCTTTTCCGCTATAAACCAGGAGGTTAATTGCAAGTATTTAAATAAGGAAAGACTACTTCCAACCTTTGCTCTTAATACCTCCCAGGGGTGAATTCGTTCTGAAGATAAAAGCTTTGACCAGATAATAATACCCACCCTTTTTATTGGAGTTGCAAGGATATCCTTCAGGCAAAGCGGGGTCCCCGGTAAGTCCTAGATTGGGGCAAAATCTGAGTAATACCCAATCCCCCATATAAATCTAACCTTATAACAGATGACAAGGGCGGCCCTAAGAACTTTCAGACGTACCCGTTTAAAAAACCTTGGTGCGCCAAACTTAAACTAAAAGCCTTCTCCTCTGCCTCCACCCTCCATCTTGACCAGTTCACCCAATAGCCTCCCCCAAGATGACTCTTCCGGTTTTAACAGTAACATACGAATATTTGTAAACTGAAAAGGAACAGAGTACCCGCCGATATCTGGGAGAGCCAACCCCCCCTTGGTAAGCCTACGTCTCATCTTTTTCCACAACAATCTTGCACCCTTGTTTACCCAGATAAAACTTCTGATCTTACTTTGGATTTCACAAATGTCTTTACTAGGGAAGACAAGAGGGATCGCGTTAAACAGGTAGGTCAGCTTAGGCAGAATGACCATTTTTACCAAGTTGACCATACCAAAAATTGTTAAGGGGAGATTCTTCCAACTGGCAAATAGGTGGTCTATCTCTTTAATGGTCTTATTTAGGTTAATCTGAGGAATTTTATCCAGATCCATAACGATAGTGATGCCCAGATATTTAAACTTTCTGCTCGTGGTACCTTCTCAGTTATCAATATTGCAACACACTATCTCTGTTTTGGAGGTGTTAGCTAAATATCCCGAAAGGGAACCGAATTCTTCCAAAAGTACTTTGACCCTTGGTATGACCGCCCCCGGGTCGTCGGTGTATAAGACTGTGTAGCAGCCCCCCCAAGTTGGCCATAAAGGCATCCCAGACAAAGTCCATAGAGGTTGAACCAATATTTATATAGAAGTAGTCTATGGTAGCTGATTTAAGGACCCTCGCAATCCCGGGATCAGCCAACATGGGCCTTTTAAGCATCCATCTGGGTTGTAGATTGTGTCTCTTTCCCGCGAAAGAAAACAACACAGGGGCATGGTTGGATAAATAACTAGGCAGGACCGTTATACAAGTCATATTGTCCAGACTAAACCTGTCAGTTAAAACATAGTCTATTCTAGATGAATGACCATACTTCTTGCTATGGAACGTAAACCCCTGTGTGTCACCCATCTTTACCCTCCAAACATCTATGAGCTCCAGATCATGCAACATGTTCTTCATAGATCGACGAACTCGAGGTGCTCCTATATAATGGTTCTGATTTGACCTGTCTTTTAGGGGGTCACGAAGAACCTTAAAGTCACCTTCAATGATTAAAGGAGAAGCTACTTTGAATAATTTAGATTGTAATTTACAGATATAAGTCGGGTCATCGGTATTAGGGCCATAAAAAGAAGCACATGCTAACGCTAAACTACCAAAGTCCAATAATGCCACTATCCACCTCCCTGTATGGTCAGTATGGATGGATTTAATAGAACATCCTGCTCCCTGTTTTATCAGTATAACCACCCCCTTGCTGTGGACTGTCTGCACAGAAAAGCAAAAATATTTTACCCAGGCGTATTTAGGAAATATAAAACAATACTCTGCGTCACTTAAATGCGTCTCCTGAATAAGGCAAATTTGGGCGGGAGAAAGCTCTAATTATTTCAGTACCAATCTTTGTCTATGGGGGCATCTTAACCCATTAATGTTCCACAAGATAAATTTTACCTCGCTCTTCAATGGGAGGATTCCTACCATCAGGGGGTGAAACCCAGAATAGACGGTCACTTATAAGTGTAGGATTAAGGACATTTTTTTTATTTTTACCCACTGCTCCCCACCCAGTGCACCCCACCACCATCCCCTCCTCATACCCCCTGTGAACCCCCTCCCCTCGGGAAACCCTCCCTTCTATTAGGCTTTAGACTATTCGGCCTCAACCCCTCCGGCATTAGGAAAATAAAGAAATTACTTTAACATTGCGATCTATGGTCTCTCTAGCTAGGGGCCCTCCTTACTTCAACCATCCCCTTCTTATATGCCACCCCATTCCTAATCTTGACTATAAGAGCATCAACCTCCGCAACCATGCGGAACTGGTACATGTGTGTGTTCCACATTATGCGCAATGATGCAGGAAACCTCAGTTGTGCTTTAGCCCCCAGTTTATTCAGTTCCTCCATTCTTTTTCCCAGCTCCCACTGTTTCGTAGCAGTGATGTGGGATATATCGGATCTGATGAGAAGGAAAAAGAATTAGAAAGGGATTTAGATGTTATGGTTCCTTCCCTTAGAGCCGAGGTTAAAATTTCCTCTTTAACAGTATATGTTAAGAAGTTGATTACAATTTTCCTGGGCTTCTGCTTAGCTGGATTTCTTTTAAAAGGGTCGCGATGCACCCGTTGTATCTCCTGAGCGACGTCAATATTGGGGAAATTATTTAATACAGTTTCCTTTAACAGGGATATCAAAAAACCCTTGATGTCTGTGCCTTCAATCGCTTCCTGTACGTTGATAAGTCTCAAGTTGTTCTTCCTCGCGTGGTGCTCTAGGCGTTCAAGATCTTCCCTTAATTCTTTAGTCTAGGCAGCTAGCTTTGCCATACCCGCTGTGGTGGTATGAAGAGCCTCCTTAATTTTTGGCATCTCCAGTTCCAGTGCGTCAGTTCTTAGTGAGACTTCCTCCAACTCTGTGCTAGTACCACACAAGATGCTGAACCTACTTGACATCTCATCCCTAAGAGCCAATAGAATATACGCCCGAGATCTAGACGAGGCCCCTGATTCAACAAACTCAGGAGGAGAGTCTTGTTGGCCATCTTGGTCTTCTTGAGACGCTAACATGGTGAACCTGTTTGAGATTCCGACTGCGGGGTGGATGGCAAATAAAAAGTTCCCAGAGCTCTACGTCGAATCATTCTGGGGGTTGAGTAGCCCCGGCACCAGTGAGTTGCTTTGTGGGGTGGTTGGCATGTTGGAAGACTTACGCTGGACGGAATCCAGAGATTTTTTCTGATTGCAGCCTGCTCGGACTATGTGAACCTTCCTGGAAGCCTCCCTGAGAGCCACCCTTATTTGGGTCCCGGGTTGTGGAAGAAGACATGACCTTATAAAATGATTTTAATGAGGGGTTATTTTCACTTTTAAGGTTGATGCTCACTAACCCCTACCCCACCCTTTTCCCTTGGGACCAACAGCAGACTCTATGTTAACCCCCTTAGACTTAGTCTGTTTAGTTGGCACTCTGGCTTCAGAGACGGGGGAGACTCGGGTGGGCAGAACAGGCTGAGTGATATCAGTATTGGAGGAGGAATGAGCTGCCCTAGCACGCAAGGTATATCTGCTAACCTTAGGTGGCGGGATACCTACATTCTGGACTTCGCATGTCTCCAAGCGATTGCAATTGAAAATCGCCTCTTCCTTATCAGATGACCAGGTGATCACAAAAGTCTTCCCTCGATGATACAAAGACACACAGCTGGATAAACAGTCCTGCAGTAGCTCAGACGTACCCTTACCTCCTCTCCAGGCAACTACAGCAGTCTTATCACATGAACCGCGGACCAAACGCCCTACCTGGACATCAGGCTCTGCCACCCCTTCACCTTCACTGCTGCCGCCGGTCCTGACACTCGTGTAGTCGCCAGTACTGACTCTGCCTCCAGTAACCTGGACCTGGAAGCAGGCAATACCGCTACGCTGCCACTCGTGTGTTGCACCCTCCCACCGCAAGATTCGGAGAACCGGCGAGCCGCCACTAAAGTCCGGGGCCATACGGCAGCCACAACACGCCAAAACGGAAAAACAACAAAGAGATGGGCCATGCTCGAACTGAAAGGGGGTAACACACAGTGCCTCAAGGTAGGAGTAGAGGGGGGTTTCTTTCACTCAAAAACACACATTCCGGGGCCTTTCCAGACGAGACTAGTAACAAGCCCGAGGGAGCTGCGGCCACGACCGTATAGCTTGCGGCCGCCATGTTTCCCCAATAAACAAAAACCAGGTTTTTTTTGTGGAATTTCACAAAGGTTTGTGAAACTTCCACAGTACATAGATCTAAACTTATTTTAAAATTTATAAAAAAAGATAAGTACCTTTCCCTTCCCATTACCACTTTAAAGTGGTAAAAGGTAGGGACCTATTGCTTAACTATATCTAAGGCCCTAACACTGAACACAGTTAAAGTGTAGTAAAATCAATATGGCTGCCTGTTCATTCTCAACAAACAGCTGTTACCCAATTATCTTCTGGCTTATCATGGCCATGTACCATGGTATACTGCTAAGTTCTCACGGTATTCAATGGTCCAAAATATAACTAAGGCCTACCTATATTATTGGATTGTGGTACCCTTGCATTACGCATGGTGTCACATGGGCAATGCAATACTTAAGTCAGATACAAATCAACGCAAAGCCACCATGTGTAGCCCTGCATTGATTGATAAATCTGGAGAAATGCCAGGCTGCGCAATTCACTGTTTTGCATTACTCTGCACACCAGAATCTACATTGCTGCTAAATTTCACATACATCCATATGCCTTGCCATCGTAGCCACTCCACTATACGCTAATCCTCTCTATGCCACTCCACTCAACGCCTCTCCACCGTATAGAACTAAGCCCTACACCAATCCACTCTGTGCTATTACACTGTAAACAACTCCATTCTCTGCCAGTCTACTCTACGCTATTACACGTTATGCAACTCCACTCTACGCCTCTTCAGTGTACACCACTCCACTTCATGCCACTCCGTTACATGCCACTCCAGTATATGCTATTTCACTATAGGCCATTCCACTGTCTGCCACTCCACTCCTTTCTATTGCACTGTATGCCACTCCACTGTCTGCTACTCCACTCCATGCCGCTCCAGTGTATGCCACTCCACTCTACCCCACTGAATCCTACACTATTCCATTGGACGCCACTCCACTGTGCGCCCCTCCACTGAATGGTATTACACTTTTCCCCAATCCAGTGTATGCCACTCCAGTCTTCACTACTTCAGTGTATGCCACTGCACTGTACACTACTTCATTATATGCTATTCCAGTCTACACCACTCTGCCGTAGAACACCCCAATCTAAGTTATTCCACTGTATGGTGCTCCACTATAAGCTACTCCACTCTATGCCACGTTAGTGTACACCACTCCACTCTATGCCACTACATTCTACGCAAGTCCATTGGACGCCAATACCTATACGCCACTTCACTATATGTTATTTCACCCTACACCACTCCACTGTTCAACACTCCAGTCTACACCACGCCACTGTACGCCACCCCACTCTACACTATTCTACTCAACACCACTCCACTCTATGCTATTTCACTATATGCCACTCCACTCTATGCTGTTACATTGTACACAATTTCAATATTTTCCCCTGTACTGTATGGAATTTGACGCTACCCAACTCCACTGTATGTCGATCAACTGCATGCTATTGCACTCTATCCCATTCCACAATACAACACTGAAGTCTACAACACATCACTGTACGCCACTCCACAGTACTACTCTATGCACTTCACTGTACACCGCTCCATTCTACACTACTCCACTCTATGCTATTCCACTTTATGCCACTCCATAGTACGCTACTCTAATCTACACCCCTCCAGTGTACTTTCCTCCACTCTATATAACTCCACTCTACAAAATTCTACTACACTCTATGCCACTTTACTAGACTTCACTCCACTCTACCCCGTACACTGCACTGTCCAAATTTGCACTCAACTCTATGCCTGTACGCTGTATTGTACAACATTCAACTCCACTCTATGACAGTCCCAACACTACAAAACAGCACTCCACTATACTGTATGAGAAGCCACTCCAATTTGTTATCAGTATCTACTATTCTACGCTGCGCCACTTCAAAGTATGCCACCCCACTCTATACTGATCCACTGTACCCTACACCACTCTAAGACACTCCACTGTACACCACTCCACTCTACGCTGTTTCACTCTAGTCCATGTCACTCTTCTACACTCCACTGTACAGTATTCCACTGTACTTTAATCAACTGTATGTAACCGTTTTTAACAATTTCTACAGGAAAGTCTTTAAGCATAGGATTACCACAGTGCCATCCACGCCAACCTGTAAAATGATAAAAGCCTTTTGTTGGAAGGTGGTTTATTAACAGGGGCAGATAGGTACCTACACTTAGTAATAACACCACAATCACAAATAAGGTACAGTCAAGTGCTTAATAAATGAATCCTTGATCAACACTTGGTAGCTTGGTTGTGAGCAGACAGGCTTAACTTAGGAGACAGGTGTGTAAAGCATTTAAAAACACCAATACAGTCAATAATTAAGACAAAACACACATTAAAAATCCAACTCCAATTTATAGAAATAGTACTTTTTATGATTAAAACGACTCAAGAATGACAAACCTCCAATGCAGGGAACCGAGATATGAATTCTTAAATATTAAAAGTAAAAGTAGCGCTTAGAAGCAAATAGCACTCAAAGGGTTAAAAAGGTCACACTGGACTTGTACAGTCTACAGTTCAGACCACCCACGATGTAGCCTATGGAGCTAGCAATCTACAATGGGGAAAAATGAACATAGTAGTTTTACCTTCACCAGGGCAAATAAAACATATTTTATAATGTCCCTGCTTTATTTTCACAATGCACCCTTATGCTGGGGGCACTTAGGGTAGACCTTAGGGGTGACTTATATGTAAAAATGACGTAGGTGAAGACTTTGGAAGCAATTTTGATTCCAAAGTCGAATTTGTATGTGGTATTATTTTAAAAGCAGCCTGCAAAACAGTCAGGGTGGGCGGAAAACTCTGCTCCGCCGGCGGAGTTTACGGAGTTTTCACTACTCCGTGCTTCGCCTTGAGGTGGAGTTTGGCAACAAAACTCTGCCTACCGCCGACGGAGCAGAGTTTACGGGCGTGCCTAAAATAACTACTGAGATAATGCTTTTCTTGTTGGTTGAGGTTTATTTTCAGCTGATGAGAGCACATTTGAACTGGAAGTGCAATAGAAAATGCAAGAGCGAGATTGCTTGTAAAGTTAAACACCGAGCAGGTAGGCCTGACAAAGGGGCACCTTTTCTTCCGCCAAAGAAACAATTGCAAAATGCAAAAAAATCAAATCACTCACTCATTATCCTTCATGGTGCTCTATCCTCGGTGATGGGTTTGACAAGTGCGATGCTGTTGGTGCAGAGGCCCATCCAACCCACCAACAAGCCACACCACCGTGCTCCAGGGGGTCACCGAGAGTCAGCCAGGATTTGGGAGGCACTAAGGTGCACCCCCAGCGTACAAGTTAAAGGTGCAAGGACACTTGTTGGGCCATTAACCTAGGCACAAGGGGTGCTGCTGCTGGTGTGGGCAGATGCCTAGGAGGCAACCCTGCATCTGTAGGCATTTTTCACTCCCCAAGGGCAACTACAGGGTGGCACGTCCACCGGCCAGGATGGACGCGATGCTGATGGTAGCGGTGCTTGTAGAAGTCCTGCCAGTCCTCGACCTCATCGTTGCTCGACGGCGTCGACCATAGCTGAGGTGTCCCACACTGTCAGGCTGGGCTCCCTGTCTGCAAGCTACAGCGCCCAGGCCACCTTAAGCACTACAATGCTGAGAGGAGCAAAACAACCCCAAAAAAACCCTGCTCACAACAGAGAGTGATGGGATAAAGTAAAAAGGAAGGGCTCACAGACCTTAATGCCCTGCGCGGTAAAGGCTAAAGGTGAACAAGCTACACTCTGCTTGCCGGTGAAACTGCAGAATTCTACTGAGTTTTTCGGTGACTCCGCAGAATTCCACGTAGTGCAGTTCTCAGAACTCCACCCACCCCTGCAATACAGGGTTTTTAAGAGTATCGCTGGTTGTGTAGGGTGCTTTGTACAGGAGCTGCTCTCAACCTAAACTTAGGAACTACCCAGATTACTCTGGTTCTTTTTTGCATAATTTATGCAGCACTCTAAGCCTGTAAGGATACTGTTTTGACTAATACAGGGTGCTCCCTTGTGTCTTGACAAACGTAAACCCCTTTGAAGAGCTGAATATGAATAGATACCAAAACACTTGACAACTCAAAAAATTGCCTATGAAAATTAATCAATACTGATGTTATTTTGCCTTGGGTTTCAATACGAAAATGCATTCAATAATGTCATGTAGAAAATGGCGCAGAATGCACTAAGCTGACATTCCTAATGCCAGAACCTCAGCTAGGTCTTTCCTTTATATAAAATAGATGCTTTTAGGAAAATGTTGATCTCTGCGCAAGTGTATTCAATAGATTGACCTTAAAGTGAGTTGCTTAGATACCGTCATAACTATAGAATGTGCCGAATTTATAAAATGATTTTTTTCTTCAGCTACATATTCTTGATAAACTGGAAATGAACTTCCTTCATTGTCATAAGTTCATGTAATATTGAATAGACAGTGTGTTTTAACAATAAAAGTATACTTATAAGCGAATGACTACAACTAACAAACAGGAGATCTGCAAGTAAATGTTTCGGTCTTTAATGTAGTTCAATGTTACTCAGTGAAACATTTAAAAAGTAATAGGCTTAACACTGCACTTTTCTGGGAACCAAGGCTAGCATGCCCCAGTTGTACAACCCTTTGCATGATACTTTTCTGATTATAGATAGTGAGCTTTACATGTTTGCTGTGGGATAAAAGTAACAAGACTACTTACCGATGGAGGATGACTTCTACTTGGAGGAGAACTTTCAGAGCTGAAACACTGTAATAACATGTTTTCATGTCTTTTATAATAGTGCCTGTTTCTAGCTAGGTAGCGCCCATTTTCCCTTGCATTGCATTGCAGCCACTTCTGCTTGGCCTATTTCTGTGAGCTGTGCTCCCGCCAAGCCATTGTAAACAATAATGTCCTGGGGGTGGGCACCCCAGGACATTGCTGGAGCCAGCCCTAGGGGGTGGCTGTCCCCAGGGTCATCTAGGGCTCCACAAGGTTGGCTGAGCAGACCCCTTCCAATGTTAACTTCAACCCTAAGGAGGTGGCGGTCCCCTGGGCCGTGAGGAAGTCTGTATTGCCTCCAACACATTTTCCTGTGTAATAATGCATTTGCCCCTGGGAGGTCGTGGTCCCCGGGGCAGTGGGGGGCCAGGCGGGACCCCACATTCTTTATCTTAAGTGTCCCGGTGAGGTAACGGTCCCCAGGGCTGCAGGGTCCTGGCGGGGCCCTCGCATTCCTATTAAGTGCCCCAGGAGGTGGCAGTCCCCAGGGCAGCAGGGGGGCAAGGCAGGCCCCCGCATTCCTAATCTTAAGTGCCAGGGAGGTGGCAATGCCTGGAGCTGTGATGGTCCAGGGGGGCCCCCGTATCTCTATTGAGTGATCCAGGGAGATGGCAGTCCCCGGGGTATACGTAAGTGCCCCGGAGATCATCATTTTTTACTTTTGTTGTCGGACTCAGCTTCAAGCCGAGTCCAAGATGGCTGCCAATACTTCCTGGTTGAAGTGTTGGCAGCCAATCAAAGTTTAGTAGGATCCACAGGTCCACTTCAAGGACTCAAGTACCCAGATAACTATATTTTTAAAACTTTAATATCTCTGAAACTACTGAACGGATTCACACCAAATCACAAAAAGCATGCTTTCTGGAACAACATCTAGCTTTGGTGTAATTTTGTTCACCAGTACAGGCTGTAGTCCTGTTGAAAAATGAAAAATACCCATAGGCATAACATGGGGAAAATGTGTTTTGGGACCCCCTTTGTTTCTCGGGCCCCACTTGAAAGGTCACCCCGAAACCTTCCACACTGCAGCTGAACCAAAAAGGGGAAGTTTTGTGAAGATTTCTTGAACATTCATCAAGCAGTTCCAAAGTTATTGGAAAAACAAAAAACACTTTTCGTATGGAGACTTTCATCCTAACTATAACTACCTACTGGCGACTGCCAGTATGTAATATATAAAATATATATATTTATTTTCACTGGAAAACAAAAGGTTACTGGGATGTTATAGTTAGGCTCAGATTTCACTGGTACAAAACCAGTGAAATTCAGCAGGTATAGTTATGAGAGCTAGCTGTAACTTACGCCCCCACAATGCACTGCTTATGACCTTACATATTCAATCAGTCAAGACGTGATCAATGACATCACTGATGACATCTCAAATTACATCACTGAGGACATCATCCATAGGACCACTCACACACCCACTCCCCCTCTATACAGCTTCTCAAAACACCCACTCACATACCTATTCATGGGCACGCCTAAAGCAGGCCCGTCTGTGCCCGTCTGCACCTGGACCACGCCCAGCGCCAGAACCCCTGGTCGCCGCGCCCGCCACAAGAAACGCCGCCACTATGATGCCATCACCGTGTACGCTTTCAACCCCGGACGGACCCACACCTGCTTCAAGGCCGCCCCGAAACGCACACACGGCCCCTTCACCTGCCGGAACTGCAGCTATACCAGCCTCAGAACCGATGAACCACCGGCCAAACAAGACCCCAACCACCTCCAATGCGTACTTCTGAACACCCGCTCCGCACGCAAACACGCCGTCTATCTTTGGGGCCTGCTCGACACAACATCCCCGGATGTCGCCTTCCTGACAGAGACCTGGATGAATGACTCCTTTGCACCCGACATCGCCATAGCCATCCCAGACGGCTACAAGATCACCCGCAGAGACTGCACCAACGGAGTCGGAGGAGGAATCGCCATCGTCCACAAGAACAGCATCAGGGTCTCGACTAGCACATGCATTTCCAGATCCACACAGACCCCAACTCCACGCTCAGAGGCACCCTCGTCTACCGACCCCCCCGGACCCCGACCCCAGTTCAGCGACTCAATCGCCGACTTTATCAGCACGTGCGCCCTGACCTCCACCGACTACATCCTCCTCGGAGACCTTAACTTTCACCTTGAGAACAACAGCGACAGCAACTCGACAACCCTGATCGATAACCTCGCCATCCTTGGACTGAGGCAACTCGTCACCATGCCCACCGACTCCGCCGGCCACACGCTCGACCCCATCTTCTCTTCAAGCCCGCACGTCTCCTTCAATCACACCACCAAACTCCCCTGGACCGACCACCGCTGCATCCACTTCACCTTCCAGAAACCCACCACACACCACCGCACCCAACAGATCCCCCTGCCGCTGCTGGAGCAAAATCTCAGAAGATTAACTTCATGCAAACCTCGCTCTCAGCCCACCCACCGAACCCTCCAACGCCGACGATGCGGCCCTCAGTCTCAGATGCTGGATCGAGGACTGCGCCAACACCCTCGCCCCGCTGAAGAAACCCCCCACAGAGACACCAGCAAGAGGGCCAGATGGTTCACCCCAGAACTCCTAGCCTCCAAGCAAGCCTGCCAGAAGCTAGAGAAAAAACAGCACAGCGAGCAGACCCCGGACAGCCTCGCAGCACACAAAGATGCCATCCGCAACCACCACCACCTCATCAAGGCTGCCAAGAGGACCTCCTTAAAAGGCAGCCTAAAACAACAAAGCACATGACAGCAAGGAGCTCAACAACATCGTGAAGGAACTCTCCAACCACAGCTCCAACACCAACGACATCCCGCCGTCGCAAGCCCTGTGCGACTCCCTCGCCACTTTCTTCCACCGCAAGATAGCAGACATCCACGACAGCTTCAACACCCAGACAGCCCCAACATACAGCAACACAACAGACTCTCCTCACATCATCGACAACGACCCCCTGCTAGCCTGGGCCAGCGTGAGCATCGATGACACCATCAAGACCATGAGCACAATCCACTCCGGCTCTCCGTCAGACTCATTCCCGCACCACGTCTTCAACAAAGCAAGCAGCTCCATCTCACCCCAACTGTGCAGCGTCATCAACCTCTCCCTCGAGACCGCGACCTTCCCAGAGAGCTGGAAACACGCCGAGATCAACGCTCTTCTCAAAAAACCCAAGACAGACTCAAGAGACCTCAAGAACTTCCAGCCCATCTTTCTGCCAAGGTCATCGAGAAGATCATCAACAGACAGCTAACCCAATACCTCGAACAAAACAGAATCCTGGACCCTTCTCAGTCAGAGTTCTGCAGCAACCACAGCACCGAGACCGCCCTCATCGCCGCCACCGACGACATCAGGACCCTACTGAACAACGGTGAAACCGCGGCACTCATCCTCCTAGACCTCTCCGCCGCCTTCGACACCGTCTGCCACCGCACACTACGTGCACGACTCCACGCTGCAGGGATCCGAGACAAGGCTCTTGAATGGACCACATCCTTCCTCTCAGGCAGAACCAAGAGCGTCCGCCTCCCCCCATAACGATCGGAAGCCTCCGAGATCATCTGCGGTGTACCCCAGGGCTCCTCCCTCAGCCCAACATTGTTCAACATCTACATGGCCCCGCTTGCACACGTCACCCGACAGCCTGACCTCAACATAATCTCCTACGCTGACGACACTCAGCTGATCCTCTCCCTCACCAAGGACCCCATCACCGCCAAAACCAACCTCCACGAAGGAATGAAGGCCGTCGCCGACTGGATGAGGGCCAGCCGCCTGAAGCTGAACTCAGACAAGATGGAGGTCCTCATCCTCCGGCTCCAACCCCTCAGCCTGGGACGACTCCTGGTGGCCGACGGCACTGGGGACAGCCCCGACACCCACAGACCACGCACGCAACCTGGGAATCATCCTAGACTCAACACTCTCAATGACCAAGCAAGTCAACGCCGTCTCCTCCTCCTGCTTCAACACCCTCTGCATGCTCCGCAAAATCTACAAATGGATCCCAACAGACACAAGAAAGACAGTCACCCAGGCCCTCGTCACGCGGGAGCCCCGACCAAGCTCATCAAACGACTACAACGCATCCAAAATACCTCGGCACGACTGATCCTCGACATACCACACCACAGCCACATTACCCCCCACCTGAGAAACCTGCACTGGCTCCCCGTCAACAAGAGGATATCCTTCAAGCTCCTCAACCACGCACACAAGGCACTCCACAAGACCGGCCCTGCCTACCTCAACAGTCGACTCTCCTTCTACATCCCCAACCGCCAGCTACGATCCGCCGACCTCGCACTTGCCACCGTTCCGTGCATCCGAAGAACTACCACTGGTGGGAGATCCTTCTCCCACCTCGCCACCAAAACATGGAACACCCTACCACTGAGCCTACGACAGACCCAAGACCTGCTGACCTTCAGGAGAACACTCAAGACCTGGCTTTTCGATCAGTAGCAGCCACCCCCAGCGCCTTGAGACCCTCGTGGGTATGTAGTGCACTTTACAAATGTTTTGATTGATTGATTGATAGACCCATACAAGTACTCACACCACCACCACCACCACTCACTCACCCATATAGCTACTCACACATCCACTCACTTAAGCAGCCACTCACACAACTACTCACTAACCCATTCAATAGCTCATGAACCCACTCAGTCACAATACAACCACTCACACATACAGTCCATTTCAGAAAATGTCTATGTTTTTTCAATTCTGGTTCCTACCTATAACATGCCTGTAATCTTTGTTATTTTCAGTTAATTTCTAAGTTTTTTTAATGTTATTTCATAGCTATAAAGTACCAGTAACTTTGTGTTTCTAAGTGAATTTCTAAGTATTTTGAAAATGTATTTCCTAACTGTAACCACTAACCTTTGAAAGTGAATGAGAGTGACTGCATGAGTCTCTGAGTGAGTCTGTGAGTGGATGTGTGAGTGTTTAAGTGGGTCTGTGAGTGGGTGCATGAGTTTCTGAGTGGGTTTGTGAGTGAGTACACGTCTCTGTTTGGGTCTGTGAGTGAGTGCATGAGTCTCTGAATGGGTCTGTGAGTGGGTTCCAGAGCCTGAGAGGGTATGTGAGTAGATGTGTTAATGTGTCTAAGTGGGTCTATGAGTAGGTACATGAGTATCTCAGTGAGTCTGTGAGTGGGTACGTGAGTGTCATATATATATATATACACACACACTCACACAAACATATTCTTTTACATATTTACTCTTATTGATTGTCTCTCTGTTGTTGGTTTACAAAGAAGTATTCTCTTTTTAGAGCTTTGAAATAATTTATTTACTAATCTCAGCATTGTATTTTTCACCGAAGATTGTTTACATAGAGCTACTACATTTTATAAATGATGTTCTTGCATAAAACATACAAATTCAAATCTTTGTTGGACGAAGGCAATTAACTAATTTTCTGAACATTCATCAGAAATTACGCTGGCCGTTGCACCTTATTTTGAACAATTATTTTGAATGAAACCATAAAACCACAATATTTCCATGGTATAAGGTAAACCTCTTAACTACTTTTTCCATTTCTGACTTATGTACAACGTATGTAGACACACTTGTGTGCATGTATATATACTTTTTATACGTAAGTCACTATATTGAATTATTCTTAAAGGAAGAAATACATGAAGTGAATACTTTAGTCTCAGGTTCTCTGCCCAAAGAGTCTTTTTGTCCACATGTAGACCTCATATACTTGTCTCAGTTGATTAATCCTTGCTGTGCCTCAGAGCCTGTTCAATGACTACATTTGCTTTACCTGCAAACATAGATTAGTATCCCTTTTTTCAGTTTTAATACTAATTTTGTGGTTTTAGAGTTACAGAAGCATTAGAAAATTGACACTTACTTATAATTTGATAGTATTAGTTACATTGTGCTGGAGTTGCAGTTCTTTTTCTATTCTGTATTCAATTTAATGCTGCGTTCTTCATAACTCATTAGGCAGCACCTTCCTCTTAGCTCGATAAGCTATTTGAAATTATTCTGCAAAAACACATATATAAAATCTCAGATGCGTATCAATGCCCTCACCAAGACATTTTTCATTCTTCATCTAAAAGCTCACCTATCAACACCAGTTTGTGAGCCATATGTTCTTAGACCGTCTATAGATCATGGAGTAGATAAGTACTTAAACACTCAAGATCAATGCTTTGGCTAAATATTCAGAAATATACCATCCTATCCACCTTACAACTATCAGTGGCACATTTTATTTAATACTCTTGAACAGCCCATGTAGTTCTTTAGAGTCGCACAGCTTTCTGTGTTTGCATTTCTATGTAAGGCTACACTGCTCGTCACCATTTCATTCACCTCTCAACACTTCGCTGATGCCACTTATATATTCTACGTCGGCACATTTTGTTTAATATCTTGAAAAGAAGCCTATGCAGTGACATGGCTTGCTTCATTTGCATTTCTCTGTAGGACTAGCCAGTTGTCATATTTAAAAATGATGCACTGCATTTCTTCTATCTTAATCGCTTACTACCTTAGACAGCTCACCATATTGTTTGTTATAATTCCACTAAACTTTTATATTGTCCCATCTTCTCACCTAGCATCATGTTCAAAGTTCCAGGACTCCTTGTCTCGCTCTTTCTCCTTGTCAACAGCCTAACGCTCTTGCTACTGAGAAATATATGCCTCACTTGATTAATGGTTACTTACACTTGAATGTTCCTTTGTGCTCTCATTTTCAAAAACGGTGACCATTATTAGGAATCGTAATCATGTCTTTCTATTGTATTTCATGTCTCCAACTTTAGAAGAGGAAAGGAGATATAGCTTGGCAATTCATCATTTTGTGGTTACAAAAATAACTGTATAGCATAAATTCGAGGGCAGTTTCGAACACTTGTCAGTACAGTTGAGTTACACTTCTGCATTGTTGATGTGCTATCATTTTTTCATTGTGCCTTCCTTCATATTTATGTAACTTCTGAGCATCCTTTCTTGTATCATTCTATTGTATTAAGTATCTCTAACCTTAAGAAGGGCATCCAGTGTGCATCTTGGGGACAATGGGGGGAGTTTCAAGACCCCCCCCTGTCCCAGTCAGCTCCCCACTTTTGTGGGAGCCGGTATTGCTATTGCACATTGCTGAAAATGCAGTTCTCTGTGTGCAAGAGCAATAGGTTAATCTCTATACCTGCCCACATGTCTGGATGAGTGACCCTGCTCCACAGGCTGATACGGCCCCTGAGACTCCATCCTTTGGGGCTAAGCCTTCATTTAATTGGGATGGGGGGCCATGCAGTTCCCCCTCCCCAGGCCGATTTTCACCCTGAGAACCACATCACCCGGGTCCTGTCATTATTATATTTATTATCTAAAGGAAGGGGGGCTTCGGAGCACCCTTCCCGGACCAATTTTAGTTTCAGGGACCACATCCCGTAGGCCCCGGTTGAAATGGGATGGAAATGCAGCTCCCTGTGTGCAAGAGCAATAGTTTCATCATTTTCCCTGCCCGCATGTAAGGCCAGGCGACCCCACTCCCTCGGCTGATTTCAGCCCTGGGGACCCCATCTCCCAGGGCCTGGCCATGTCTCTTGGGTGCCATCAAGGCACCCAGTGTGCAGCATGGGGACCGTGGGTGTGGCCTCAAGGGCCCTATTATCCCAGCCAGCTCTCCACCTCCTGCAGGAGTCATGCATTGCTATTATACACATGGTGCAAGGCAAATTCTGCTCCCTGTGTGCAAAAGCAATCATCTCATCTCTCTCTATGCCACATTTCTGCAGGCAGGGAAAGAGATGAAACCTCCGTTTACAACGGGTGGAGCACTTTCACAGCTTTCCCCCCCCTGTAACCAGAGTGTTTGCTTTTGGTTGCCAGGAACTGCATCGCTTCTAGTAAGCAAAAATAACAGCTATGTCCCAGGGAAGGCACCCCGGGACATAGCAAGAAATGGCACTGGAGTGTGGTGGTCCCCAGGACCATGAATGTCTCCAGGAGGGGGCACACATGGCCCCTCCTTTACTTTTCATGGGCTGGTCCTAGGGAGGTGGTGGTCCCCGGAGCCGTATATAGCCCGGGAGAGGGGCCACGTGGCCCCACTCCCACTTTTTAAAGTTATTTTCACCAAGGTATGTGGTGGACCCCAGGGCCAGGGGGTCCACACAGCCTCCCCATTGCTTTCAATTGGGATCCATGGGAGGTGGCGGTCCCTGAGGCCAGGGGGTGGTCAAAGAGGCCCCACATTACTTTCAGTTTAGCTTCAGGGAGGTGGTGGTTTCCGGGGACTCTGGTGTCCACAAGGCCCCCCCTTATACTGTTCACAAGCATCGAGAAGGTGGTGCCCCCCGGGGAAAGTTAAGCCCTGGGATACTTTGATCAAACATCTCAAAACTTTTAAGTGAAAATAGTCAAACATAACTGTTAGATCTAGCATCTATTGGCGTGACTTCCCCTTTCTTTTTGCCTTCTGACCTCCTGTTTTGACCATGTACTGAACGTCATTTTTTGCTGGCTTAGGACTCTGTGTGCTTTTTCACAGCAGACCAGTGCTAAAGTGCATATGCTCTGTGTCTAAAATGTAATGGCATTTGGTTTCTTCATGATTGGCATATTTTATTTATTAATACGTCCCTATTACAGTGCACTACATGTCCCCAGGGCTGTAGAATCATATGCTACTAGTGGGCCTGCACCACTGATTGTGCCACCCACATGAATAGCCCTCCAAACCTGTCTCAGGCCTGCACTGTAGTAGGAACCCTGAAAATAGAAGCAGAGAGCATTCCCCTACACGAGATTCCACACTCCGCCTGGGAAAATGCAGTGAAGTGATAGGTTCAGTCCATCTCATTCAAAATGGATCGAGCCTTACTCCGCCACAACTCACACACAATGGCACCGGACAGGTCGTACATCCAAGGGAAAGCCCAACACTACTTGCGAGATGCATTCTCAGCTCAAGTCCGAAGGAAAATTTTGTTCATGCGGCTCATTGCCCTTAGAATTTAGGACTTTAATCTAACATGAACATTAAAGGACGGGGCAGTCTCCTGTCTGCTATGCAATTACCATAGGGAATCTTGGTTTCATCTTCTATGTTGCTGTCCCAAATTGACCAGTGAACGTCATTGACTGCTACGCCTGATTCTAAGGGCCAAGGGCACAAGGTCCTGCATGGAGTCGTCAAATTGGTGCTTCTCAGAAACAAACACCTGCCTACTCACAAGAGAAGGGACATTTATTCATCTAATCACAATTGCACTTGATGCCCAGTTACAGCTTCGAGAATCTAGGGCCGGTACCAACTAGGAACAAAATTTGTCAGTGCCCTCGCAGCTCAAGCAGGCCAAGCACGCAATCAAATTGAGGGACAACCACATTGATAACGTGACCACAAAGGAAGCAGCGGGGCCCAGCAGCAGGTATAGATGGGATTTTAAAACCGAGGCCACTGGGCTATTATAAAGGGCAGCAGCACTATCACTACAGCAATCACAACCTACTAGCTCTGATCCACACGGATGAGCACCGCATGGCATGCCCAAAGAGGATAACAAAATCGGGCTGAGTACCCACATGTAAGAAAGATACCTGGCAACTCCTGAGATTCGCTCTTACTCAGGGAGCCTTTAACGTGCTTTGGGGAAATGTTTGTGCAATATGTATTAATCACCCTCTTAACGGCAATGACTTCACTCTTTTAATTGATTTTATGGTAATGATTAAAATGAGTGACTGAGCGAATGGTAGTACATTGTTTCCACGATTCTGAGGGATCAGGGTTCTCATGTTCTGAGGTTGCCAATAGAACAGGCAATAGTCAGTCCGGGGTGTTTTAGGTAATTGAGAGACGGGAGGCCGGGAGGGTGGAGACCAGAAACTATTGAACTTTTAACAGGTTCCCGGGTTATGCTTGCACAACAGAAGCAAATTCCTATTTCAATAGTAATGAAGTGACACTTTTTAATCAATTTTTAAGGAAAGTTAGCACAAATAAAATGCATTATCCCGCTTGCAGGCTAAGAAGGGATCAAGCAATAATTGGTGCACTTGCAAACACGGCGCGTTTTAACATCAAGGGAGCGGAGGCTGTGAGGGTGGGGGGGACTGGGTGGAGGGGTGTTGATTATGTCCTTTTATACTGTACAGATTTTAAATCATCGTACAGTTAATAAAAAAAAATACTTACTTACTTACTCACTTACTTATTGCCTGCCACTGCAGAGCCTGTTTTGTGTGCAGTTTTAAACTGCCATGTCAACCTGGCAAGTTCACCTACTTGCCAGTCCCAAACCTTTCCTTTAATTACATTTAAGTCAACCCTGAGGTAGATCCTAGTTAGCCCCATGGGCAGGGTGCAGTGTATTTAAAAGGTAGAAGATGGGCTTTGAGTTTTTTATGTACTGGTAGTGAAAAACTGCTACATTCCTTTTTCACTACAGAAATGCCTATTTCTCCCATAGGTTATCAGTGGAGCTGCCTTGTAACACTTTACAAGTGTAGCTTCCAGTTGGGAAAATATAGACAGAGCATGTTTGATATCTATGGACTCACAATTTAGAACACATCATTTTGTGAAGTTGGTTTTGTTATATTCCATATAAGTACCCTATCTAGGCGCAGGTAACACTGCAACTTTTCACATATATCCTTCACTATGTTACATACATAATGGCTCATAGGGAATGACCTTTTACCTAGATATGACACTGCATTCAGAACGTGGGTTTTTCCCTAGCTCGAAACTCATACATTATGCATGAGGCTTCTTGGAAGAACAGCAGGACGAACATCTCCTGTATGATATTGCTGTATAAAGTTCAGGCCCGACGTCATCCTTTAGGCTGACACAGTAACACAGCAAGGTAGGACCCCTGGGGAGACCTGTGGGTATACATACATGAAGTCTTGCTTAGAAAGATAGAAGAGACAGTGACTTTCTGGCTGACACACTGACCAGAGGCGCCGAGCTTCCTGCATGCAGACACTCCAGCTCGCAGTGGTCTAACACTCGGGCGCGCCGACCTGATGTTGGCGATCGCGAAAAAGGAAAAATCTCACCGGGAGACGGATTTTCCTCGTTCGCGCTCGCCAACTTGACGTTGGTGAATGCGAGTGAGGAAAAAAACTCCGCTCTGCTGTGCGAAGCAGAGTTTTTCTGAACTTCGTCACCTCCACGTAACGCGGATTGTGGGAAACTCCGCAAACTCTGCGAGCGGCGTGGAGTTCACCGCCCAGGGTTACTTTTATCATGTGTTTTATATACTTGTATGTATTCATGGTTACTGCAAAATGGTAGAACTGTACCATCCTTTTACTTTCGTAGTACTGCTAATCATATATCTCTGCTACTGTCTAATAGTTGCTACCGCTCATCTATTCTACACTAGAATAACAACTGCTCAATAAATTCTTATTGAAACGCCCAGACTGTTTATTCTGTGTATCTCTGAGACCAACTAAGTAAGCACGAGTGACTGAGCGAATGGTAGTACATTGTTTCCACGATTTCTCTCCCCTATAAGAGGAGATTCTAGTGGCACTGTTAGCTAGCTGATACAGACAGGCTAACATATCCGGTGGGGGTGCACGGAACCAGTCTGCTACCAATCCCACAGTTTATGTTATCCAAACGTGCAGATACTGTATAGGGTATATAGGAACAACACAACAGTTTTTAAATTGCAGGTCTAAAAATGCCACTTATAGAAAGTTGAACAATAAAATCCCAGATAAGTATTTGAAAATACCACGTGCACTACCAAAGTGTCACTCAAAAGTGTAAAAAATATTGTCAGAAGTTCATCAAATATATCTAATAATCATAGATCAATCACAGTCCTCAATCCTGTGTTCACTGAATCACATTTTGAAAAACAAATCTTCAAGTTGTGAAGTAAATGATGATTTGCTTTATTCTTGATAGTCGCAGTAAATGTTCAGTCAAAGAACCAAATAATGTTGCTTATATTCAGCTTGTGAAATTTACAGTCTTCAAAAATCCCAATGCATTTCGGGCTTTTAACATAAGCCCTTCGTCAGGGAATCTGCAATATATAAATGAACTATGTGTGATATCCTGCATCCAGCAACGTATAATAAAGCATCAAAAGGTCTCTCAAGAGTACGGATAGGTCAGGTCACCCAGTTAAATCAATGTGTCACCAAGAAAGAATCATGAATAACATTTAAAAAAAAAAAAAAACGATAACCAAGGGTAAGGAAGGAATGAGAAAAATAAACAAGATGTGAAATAAATGCCCACATTGTTTTCCTGCTGCCTGCTGCTTCTTGCAGTGAGAGGACTGGACTTTACTCTCTAAATCCTTCATCTGTAAAGGTTCTCCAAGGGCTTGTTGGGCTTGCCTCCTGTTTCTGAAGTCCAAAGGATATCAAATACTTCACCTGCATCTTGCTACCAGCACCTGGGCTCCTCTACTGCGAGTCCTGCTCTGCCAAGGGGTGTCAAATCCAGTCCTGGACTCTTGTGGTGAGTGTTTGGTGCTGCAACTCAAGAAATCGATGCTTCATCTCCAAATCGTAATTCGGAGTCAGCACATTCCCTGCAAAATCGACCCATTGCCGCTGCTTGTTTCATAGCCACGGACTCGGCCTCGACTTACAACACAGCCCTGACTTTGCCAACGCATCGCTTCAGAATCACCATTGCTGCATGAGTCTTGGACAACGCATCGCCGGTGTCTGCGATGCCACATCCCAACTTCGCACCATTCCTGGCCCGGCGTGGTTTCTAACTGATGCAACGCCTTTGGCCCAGCGGTTCGACATCGATGACTTGGAACCGATGTAAAGTACTTTTGACATAGACAAATCAATGACTTTTCCTGACTTCTGAACTGATGCATCGCCTGCTACAGCGATGCATCATCTCCGGATTTCAACACATCATCCCCGAGCATGGATGCAGCCAAGGTACTGTCAGCGGGTCTACGTGATTCCTGTATCAAGTCCTCATCCATTGTGGTCCGACTGAACTTTTGGATTTGCCTCGGTCAAGGGCGACCAGATAGCCCCAGTTGGAGCTATTGACTTCTAAGCACTGCATTTTGACTTAATCTTGCAAAATTCATATCTTGACTTGCATATGTAGGATCTTTGTTGTTTTGGTCTTGTTTTACTCAGATAAATATTCCCTATGTTTCTAAACTTGTGTGAAGTACTTTTGAAGTGTTTTAGCTATGTAAATGTGTACTGGTGAACAAATACTATACATATTGCCTCTTTAGTTTAGCCTGATTGCACTGTGCCAAGCTACTAGAGGATGAGCACAGGTAAACCTTTAGTGTTTACTGCACTTACCCTGACTAGGATTGTGGTTCCTGCTTAGACAGGGCGCATACCTTTGTCAACCAAAAACATAATTCAAGAATACGAAACTACAATGTGAAGTTCAAGTTTAGCGGCACAATGTCTTGAAAAACATCATCAGAATGTGCTAGTAGGATGCCAAATTCACAAGCAAATATGCATCTCAGAGGTGAATGCATGATAGCAAGATTACAATGAGAAATATATTGGGTGGAACTGTTGAATACATTAAACAAAGCAGGACTAAATGATGAACAAAGCTAGATTAGCTATTATTAAAGATTTCTAATCTGTTTGTAGGTACTTCATGCTGTGAACTACCTCAGAAACCTGTGAGACGGTGAAAGTGTGAAATAAGGAGTCAAAATGGAAAGTGTAACCACGGAATAAATGATGATAAGGAAAAATGTACCTAGATGACTACAAAAACAGCAATCGCTGTCACCCCCTTGAACTGAAATACAATAGTTCCATAACTACTGTAAATTTTGAAAAGAAAACAGAACAGTGTGACCAATGTGACAATGCTTTAAAAGCCAAAAAAGCAGCGAAAATTACATTGCCCTAATAACAAGACTGTGCTAACATGCATTAGCGCATGTTAGCAGCCGTTTCTCAAACGCCACGCTTTGCATCGTAATGAGATGCAAAGTAGTCATTCCTTTCAGGAAACAACAGGAAAATTATCGCTAACCGTACAGCGACATATTTACAAGCTGTCCCAGAAAAAACTTAGCTATGGAAAACTCGGCGCTAACTGCTGATATCGCCTAATACTAACGTCTGCTAAATTCTCAATTTAGCCATGTACATAATGGGAGGTGGATTGTTTGGTTACATCCACTTCTCCCTATTTACAACATTTTCTTCAGCGCTGTTCTAACATTGCTGGTTTTCATGCGATATTGATGACAATCGCCATATATCGCCGGATTTCACATCTCCTGTTAGCAAATCGTTGCAAATATGCCGCTAACATGGCGATGTGATCTGGCGATATACGGCGATAATGTAAAATGCGCTAGACGCGTTTAGGGATATTTATCGCTCGTTGTTGATGATATACCCCGAGGTGAGTGTGAAATAGGTAGATATATAGCTTAGTGAATGAGAGTATCAGTGTTGGAAATAAGCAGCAAATTGTAAGAGATAGACTTATACTGATGAGAGATCAAGGTGCAAAGAACGTCAGGGGAAACAGAAGAGATGGAAAACTGTATAAATAATTTAAAACAGCACAACTTTCAAAAGATGCAAAGAGGAGACCGGCAGAGACCTATCATCAGTAGTAGTGGCGGCTGAAAGATTTTACTAAGAATGCCTTTAATTTTAAAGCAAGGGTCTCTTTGAGAAGGTTGTGCATATGTCAAATAGCCTACCTATATACATGCCAATAGACCTGATTCAGGTGGAGACTAAAAATATGGCTTTACATGCCAATAGACCTGATTCAGGTGGAGACTAAAAATATGGCTTTACCTTCGGTGTTTCTCACCTGAAATTGCCTCTCTTTCAATAGTCAATGAAAAAAATAAATTTGATGAAGTGTAGAAACTGTTCATCCTTTTCACAACATTTCAACACACTATGAGAATGGCAATAGGCATAAAGTGAAATGTAAATGATTATGAGAAAATGAAATACATGTCCGGTAAAAGAGTGCTTAAACCTTATAAATTAATAAGAACAAACAGTTTATTTTTGTAAAGGTTTTGATCATGCTAAACATTCTATACATCTACTTATCAAACAGAATCTTATATAAAAAAATATAATAATTAATAATAATAAATGTGGAAATTAGTTATGAAACATTTCTAAGATTACTTACAGCTATAATGATTTATATGATGAATTCAAATATAAGAGGTTTGATACTATTTCTCTAGTCACTTTAAAGTACGCTATTGAACTTTGGAAGGTTGGTGCAATTCCACAGTGTTTTAAGTTAAAAGTTTGAAAATTGATCCTTATGTAAGAGTGGTCTTATATTTCCTAAAGCAACATTAATTAATAAATGTATGCATATGTGTATGTGTATATGTTTTTCAAATGATATAGTGTTAGGCTGTATTACCTATTTAACATGCCTCTGATGAAATTGTATGACATTTAAGCTGGATAGATGATTGCACAAGAACAAATGTTTACTTCTTTCTGATGAAATGTATATTAAATCCTGTTATAATGCTTTAAATATGAAACTAACTTGACTTCTTTTTCAGGCCTACACTTTATCATGAGATCTGAAGAAGTATTTTGTTCTAGTTACCACACATGTAACACTTTTTGTTCTTTCTCATCAGACATGAAGACACTAGATACATTATGTATTAAAATTATTGATACTTCTATGAGAACCGCATACTTGCAATGAGCACATAAAAAAGATCTTGAAATTAATAGTCTTTTGTGTTTTAACCGTGTGCCTGAGATGGAAAGTTGTTTCCCATGACCAAATGGGAAAATACCTATGTATTGTCACTTCTGCACTTCGTAAGCGGAAGATTACTGTATAGATGTTTGATCGTAACAGTGTAACATAGTGCATTACATCTGGAATGATAAACTATATTATTGAAATGCACTGAGGAGAGGGTGTCTTGTGCCTTGGCTGCTTTCTGACTGACTGGCTGGCTCCCTGGCTCGCTGGCCTCATGTTTCCCTCTACTTATTTTGAGCTAGTTGGCTTGCTGGTTGACTTGCTAAAGACTGCTGAATACCTACAGACTCTTTCTGCCCCTAAAAAGGAAGAAACCTTTTGCCAAGCAGGCTTCCTTTTGGCTCCTGGCTGAACCATACCCCCCAAAAATGCCATTTTCCCTGATTTCCTTTTGAACTTGTCAATTTAGAGATTCTTGCTTGATCTATCCACGACTAGGAACTTAAAGAACTTTATCTTTAGTTTTTGTATTGATGTGTAGTGTCACATTATTCCTGTAGTTGGCTCATTCAAAGTCATCCACTAATTTTCTAGTGATTGTTTGAAGCATTGATACCATTTACTAATATTATAAACTTTCATTTGAAAACTTTGAATGACTGAGTCTCTTGTGTTTTATAACTGTTCTTTTCACAGGGGTTAGGCTAGAAATAAAGGTTTTTAAATGTATAGTCGAGATAGTCATAAATTGTTTACAGAACATCAGATTCTACTATTATTATTCTTAATTGCAGCAGTCGAGCTCTTAGTCTGTGTGATCTTTGCTCATTTAAATTTCTTTAGGAGATTTGGACTTCCCGTTGCCATTCTGTGTATTTAGAGTATAGGACAAAGGGGAATTTACTTGAACCCAGTTACAAATTTATAGGTTGGTTACTAATTCCTGGTCCTCATTAGGTTGCTAACATTGACTCCCTAGAGTCCTTCATCCCTCATTATGATGAACAAGATCCTTCAGAGGACCAAGTGAAGGAAAGTAAATAAATAAAGAAATGTGTAATTTCCCTTGGGCCAAGTCCAAAGATAGAGAGAAAACGCTGGATCAAAACTTGGTAGCACGTCAGATGGTTTTGTCCATTGATGTGAGGTGATTTAGGGGGTCTTATTTACAGATCTGTCTAGTCCAGTCCAAATTCAAATGTCTCATGGTTCGGCCACAGGATTAATGGAGTACCAGTCCTACACAATCGAAGATGACTTGTAGCAGCGGAGGAGTATATCAATAGGGTGCGCATTGAAATTGGATATGTATAGGTTGCGATGTTTGTAATGGTTGTGTAGGGCAATGCAGAGTTTGTAGAGGCCTATGATCCCGGTATATATGATGAAAAGTCAGGGCTCAGTAAAGAAGACACTGAGTTTAGTTTTCTGCTATGTTGTGGTGCTTGTCGTGAGACGTCATTGACAGCATCTTTTGTATAGGGACTTATTCTTTGTATGGTTGTGACAAGTGGTTGGTATAGTTGATCTCAGTGCACTGGGAGTAACTGTATTAATCTAGGTGGAATCCCTGAAGGACAACTATTTTTTCACTAAAAGATAATGTTAGTATAACTTAGAAGGTGTTATTACAAATTAGCTTGCACGTTTGAATTTTTTTCTTTTATTATTGGAGCAGACAGATTTAGTTATGGAACGTGTTTGGGAAAAAAGAATTGTAAGGGTAGGTGAGCTGCTGCAAGTAGCGACATCTATGTCATAGTGTGCTGCGCTGGAATTGGTCAGTTGGTGTAAAGCTGCGCGGGGATTAGTTGAATGCGTCACAAAGTGTCACATTGGTATTGGTTGTGATTGCTAAACAGAGGATTTGGGGGGAAAATGTATTGCCTGGTATTACGGAAAGTCACTTGTGAATATTGTACAATCCTAAAAGAGATTGAATTTCTTCAAAGTAATGCGAAGACTAATGCACGGATATGTGATTATACCTGTTAGGGAAGGAGAACCTATATCACCTGAGGGCATGCCGAGTCAATGTCAATAAAACAAAGGATTTCGGCCTAGATTTCTGTACTGGGTGTGAATGTTTGACATTGTTTCACCATTGCGTTCTTCAATTGTTACTTTTGCATTTGTCTCCCTAATTGGGAAGGATAAGCCCAGACATTGGGCTAGTGCTCACCATGCCACTGGAGTCTAGCTAGTCTGGCTGATGAGGGGTGATACCCTAAAACCAGTCCCAGGCTGCTGTTTCCTGGTCCGTGGAGGACCTGACCTGGCAGTTTGGGTTGGACTGTTCCCATGGGGAGCAGGGTCAAGGCTGATTTGCATATAGCTGGGTCTAAACTGGAATGGCTTGGTTTGCAAAAACACGATGGATTTTAGGCCTAGATCTCTATACTGGGGGGGAATGTTCGACATTGTTTCAGCATTCCATCCGTCAATTGTTCTTTTTGCATTTGTCGCCCTAAGTGGAAAGGGTATGCCCAGAGGTGGGTCCAGTGCTCACAATGCCACTGGAGTTAAGCTAACCTGGCTGATGTGGGGTGATACCCTGAAACAGGACCCAGGCTGTTTTTTTCCAGTGCAGGGAGGATCTGACATGGCAGTTCGGGCTGGACTGTTCCCATGGGGACCAGAGTCAAGGCGGATTTGCATACAGATGGGTCTAAACTTGAATGGCAGGATTTGCAAAAAACAATGCATTTAGGCCCAGATCTCTGTATTGAGTGTGAATGTTTGACATTGTTTCAGCCTTCTGTTCATCAATTGTCCATTTTGTATTTGTCACCCTAAGTAGGACGGATATGCCCAGACATGGGTTCTGTGCTCATCATGCCACTGGAGTTAAGCTAGCCTTGGAGGGAGGACCTGGCCTGGCAGTAAGGGCTGGACTGTTTCCATGGGGAGCAGGGTCAAGGCTGATTTGTATATGGCTTGGGTCTAAACTGGCATTGCATGATTTGCAAATAAAAAAAAGTATTTAGGCCCATATCTCTGAACTAGGGGTGAATGTTTGACATTATTTCAGCATTTCATCCATCAATTGTTCTTTTTTGCATTTGTCGCCCTCAGTGGACAGGTTATGTCCAGTCATGGGTCCCGTGCTCACCATGCCACTGGAGTCAAGCTAGATTGGCTGATGAGGGGTGATACCCTTAAACTGGTTGCTAGATGTTTTTTCCCATCCAAGGAGTTCCTGACCTGGCATTTCAGGCTGGACTGTTCCCATGGGGGGCAGGGTCAAGACTGATTTGCATATTGCTGGGTCTAAACTGGAATGGCATGGTCTGCAAAAATACTATGGATTTGTGCCCAGATCTTTGTACTGGGGTGAATTTTTGACATTGTTTAAGCATTCCATCCAGACATGGGTCCCTTCTTGCTGTGCCACTGGATTCAAGCTAGCCTGGCTTGTTTGCGGCCCCGGGAGGACCTGGTCTGGCAGTTCAGGCTGGACTGTTCCCATGAGGAGCAGGATCAAGACTGATTTGCATATGGCTGGGTCCAAACTGGGGTGGCATAGTGAGCAGAAGAACAACGGATTAAACCCAGATCTCTTGACTGGTGGTGAGAGGTTGAAAAGTTTCAGCATGCCGGCGATCATCTTTTTGCGTTTGCTACATTTAATGTGAGAGTCATTGAACATTTAAGGAGAAAGCTATATGAAATTAAGTTGTCTCCTAGATCTACTTAATTTGAGACACTGAATGAATGGGAACAGACAGCACATCAGAAAGAAAAGGAGAAATACCAAGGAAAATCTAAAACAGCTGTAAATTCTCACGCAGAGGTCAAATGGGATGCACAACAGAAAGCTTGAGAGGTGACCTAGCTGAGTACACAAGAATATATCCAGTATCCAGTCATAGAGGTAGAAAGGGAAATTAAAGGAAAATGAAAAGATAGAAAGAGGAAAATGCAAAACCTACATTGTAGTTGATGATGGGGAAAGTGACATAGATGATGAATTTTTAAATTATTTAATGACGAATCTTCCTCCACCTTACAATGAATCTCAATCTGGATAAGTGATAAATACGAATTCAGATGGAAACCCAGATGCACCTACTGTGCCTGTAGACTCAAATATACATACACCTTTTTCTCCAATAGGAGGAGGTACGGGAATGACAGTCTCTTCAAATAAGATTGCTTTTGAATGCCCCAGATGCTTTGACTCCTCCTGTTATGATTGGTCCTATTGTACGCCTTTACAAGTCCGGGTTGCAGGGAAACACTGTTCATACGTTGGCTGCTCCAACTAAAATAAATGCACCTTTAAATGCACCTGCAGACACGACCATATGCCAGGTACCACAGACTCCTATGGATCAGACTCACAGGAACAATTTAGATGTTTCCAATGCAACTTCTGCCTCAAATCAGACATCAATTGACTTGTTCCAGAGGTCTCCTCCGAGAATGTTACCTTTATCTGTTCCAAACTCAAGTGTATTACAGGCAAGGAATTACAATTCCCCAAGGACAGAAGTACTGATGGGAATGCCAGGTCCTGACGTGTGCCTCCTAAATTCACCACCTGCGCCAAATGGAAATACAAATAATGGAAAAGTATCTTTAAATACTAACAGATAAATCAGGTCCTGTAACACAGGAAATTGATGATTAGCTAAAAGATTTGGATACCCAAGTTGCTAAAGAGAAACCTGCCATTAGTGGATCAATTTTTCAGGTTACAGTAAAGGAGAAAGTCCTGGACATAGCAAGATTAAAAGTGGAGTTACAAAAAAGGATTATTAGGACCCTTAGCTTATCCCATCTGAATTAATACCCAGATGCGGAGCTTTTATTTTAATGCAAAGATATTACCAGATGTGCCAGACTGACTGATGAAAGATTAACTGAATTGGCTTAGAAATATGAAATTGATGCACAAAAGGCAAAGGTTTTACAGAGAACTTACACTTAGATGTCAGTGATCTAGATTTTGCAAACATAAGAATGACAGGAAAGTAATGAAAAATTAAGGAATTATTGCCAGTCCTTTAAAAATGGAATGAACTAGACAAATGGGAAGGCAGATGATCAAAGAAAAAGGAAATCAAGAAAGTGAGAATGCATATGCCTCCATTCATAACGGATGGGGAAGAAGAGGAAGTTTGCTTGCTTCCTATGAGAGAAGTACCTGGAGGAATATATGCACATGTACCTTGGAGTAGGGCTGACATTTTATCTTTCACAAATGATTTTCGAAAACTGAGAAATAACCCAGTGGAAAGGTACAGACCAGTCGAGCATTTTGTGAAAATGTCAGAAGTACTGTAGAATGATTTGGAAAGCTTGTTTGAAATTGTGGTTCAAGGTGACTAGCAGGCAGAATGTAAACTTGCTGTGGCTAGGCCTGGGATTGAGGCAACAAGTGGTCCTAAAACAGGTGCTCCATCTCCAGTGGTAATGAGGAAGTATAGTCATGGGGTTACCTTTCTGAAATCCAAAATCTCTCTCAAGGAGATCGATTGGGTCAAGATTGACAGAACGACTCAAGAAATTAAAGAGCCAGTTCATGCTTAAAATGATTATTGCATGCTTTTAAACGGTACAGTGAAATGGACAATGTTGCAGAAAAGGAAATGGGAAATTTGTGTATAGATTTGTGTATGGATTGAGACCTGAGAATACTGCAATGATTCTTCAGCATTTAATTTGTTGGCACAGTAAACCCATTGATGAGATTTTGCAGTACGCAAAGTATCGTGGCGATGAAATAGAAATGAAACATAAAAAAATTCAAGCAGAAACTGATGATGGCTCAAATGAAAGCTGTACAGAGGGGTCAGAATCAGCAGATTGTTGACAATGTGATTTCTCAACAGGGAGAATATCAACAGATCCCTATGATGCAAGGTGTTAATGGAATTCAGCAGCGAGGTTTCCAGTCACAAGGAAGAGGTTGTGGTGTACTGATAGACCCCAGAAACCCCAGAACAGGTGTTGATGTGCTGAGTGTAAAGAAAACAAACCCTTGTCAAGTCTGTGGCAAGTTAGGACATTGGAAGTGGGAGTGTAAGTTTAATGTAAATAATACTGGAGGTCAGGTGCAGAATGGAGAGTATACACATTCCCAGGAAAATATTTTGGTTCAAACTAAACAGACTCAAAGACAAAGAGTTCAAAATTCGAATGTGTCCCAAGCTCATACAATGGAATTACTTCAGACTTTGATGCCACAACAAAATATATATGTTCCTAGATACAATAGAAATCAGTCCAGCAATGTAAATACAAATCCCTTTGTGAATCAGAATGTAGCTCAATATTTCTCCCTGGTTCCAACAGATACTTCCGTTCGGGACTGTCATAAAGACAGGGCCTAGGGGTGGGTGGAATTTGCGAAAGCGACTTTCGCAAATTATCGCGAAAATGTTTAAAATCTCCGCAAACACGTGGAAATATCGCGAAGATGTGGAAGTTTTTTTCCCGCCCGTTCGCTGTATTTTCTGCGTGTTCGCGGCTCGCCAACTTACCCATGCGGTTGCTTGCGGGCGCGGCCATCTTGTTTTCACTCTTCTTGCGGTGCATGATCGCGAGAAGAAAAACGTGATCGCGCGACGCATGACGTTACTGCGGGCGCGAACTGTCGCGAGACAGCGCAAATGGCTACCAACAATCCAACATCTCGTGGAGAACGCGACCGGATCGGGAAAACTTGTCGGCGAACGCGGGGATTCAGGTAAGGCGATCGCGCGCGCACGAGAATGTATTATTTTATAGCGCGAGCAAGAACCAAATTATCGCTAAGCTGCGGAATGCGGAAATTTTGACATTTTCGCGCTCTCCGCGGAACGCGAAAATGTCAAATTATCGCAATTTCCGCGAGCGGAACGGAAATTTAGCCCAGGCCTAGGGCCTGAGGAAGTGGGAGGACTGCATGCTTGGTATAGCCTTAGAGGTAGACTAGAGTGGTCCATATGTGGATGGTGAGGTAAATGGGAACCCTGTCTCATTACTTGTCAACACTTGTACTACTCGCTCTACTGTGAGAACAGCAGAGGTCACTAACCTCCGAGATGTAGGAGTTATGAATAAGAAAATGACTAGCCCCGTTTCATAAGCAGTAACAGTCAAAATAGGGTCTTTTGAGGATCTACATCGTTTTATGGTGTGTGATCTGAATCATGTGAATTTACCTGGATGAGATCTGTTATGCAAACTAAATTGTTCAACATAGTTTACCACCTAATGGAATTGAGTTTCACACAAATGATGAAGAGGCTGTTTTTAAACTTGCTAGACAACGCCACCTTGTAAATAAGGTGAATGACTTAACGCCACCAGAATGTCGGGAAAAAAGTGACATTCTGGTGGCGTTAACTTCCTATAAATATGCCCTATAGTGTCTCCGAACAAATTGCAATTCTGTACGAAAGAAGTTCTGTATCTAGGAAATGACACTGAAAAAGGAGCAAGGAAAGTGTCTCCAGAAAGAATCTCAACAATTCTAAACTTGAGTCCCCCAACTACACAGAAAGAAGTCTGCATGCTCCTGGGAATGGTTGTCTACTGCTGACAATGAATCCCAAACTTTTCTTGGACAGCTAAACCTCTTCAGAGGTTGATAAACAAAGATGCGTCAGATCCGTTACCCTGGGATAGCAACTTTATGAGTGCTTTCACAGAGCTGAAAGAATATCTCTGTCGCGCCCCAGCTCTGAACAAATGCTTTACATTGTTTTTCAGTGAGAGAGTGGGTTGCACTCTTTCAGTGTTAACTCAGATGGATGGCAGTGCACGCAGACCAGTAGCATATTTTTCAGAAACACATGATCATGTTGCCGTCGCATTGCATGGATGTTTGAAAGTGATTGCATCTACATGTGTGAGCCTGGCACAGTGTGAAAACATAATTGTCATCCTTTCACTGTGTTTGTACTCTATTCATTTGAAGTGCAGCTAACCCATACTCTGACACAGCACTTGACTTACATCCAATTTACCGAATAAAAACAGGTTCTGTGTGAGTGCACAAAATGTAACCCTTAAGAGGTGCACTACTTTAAACCCTGCTACCCTGATACCTATTCCTGGAAATGTATTTGTGAATGATGAGGTTGAGCATGATTGATTGTTTTGACATAACTGATTTTTTAACAAAACCAAGACCTGACAGACAAGATGTACCAGTACCTGAATCAGATCATGAGCTGTTTGTTTATGATTCCTGTTTGCGAGATTCTGTGCTGGCTGTACCACTGCAGGCTTGGTTGGAGCTTCATGGCAGCAAGGAGTCTATTTGGCACAAGTGGCGGAATTGGTGGCTTTGTAATAGCATGCTGCATCTCAGACGAGCTGAGAGTGACAATTTTCACTGATAGTCCATACGGATTTGGTGTTGTACATGACTTTGGGCAATTGTGGTCACAGCATGGGTTCATGACTACCTCCGGTTCACCAATACGTAATGTAGAAAGTGTGAGGATCTTCTGCAGTCCCTACAATTGCCCAGCCAAATTGCAGTGGTGAAGAATGTTTCCCGTAGGCACGGGACCTGCTATGTAACTATTGCCAATCATTGTGCAGATGAGATTGCCAGGTACTGTGTTTTAAATGCCAGCTCCTTTAATGGGGATCCAATGATCAAAACATCAGATGTCACAAATTGTAATCCGTTACTAACTGCTGTTGATGAATAACATAGGGAGATCAGGAGGTCCCTTGAACAGGATGCAGTTAGACTTTTTGGAAATGCCCGTTTGTAATGGGCTAAGATACATCCTGGTAATTATTTGCATTTTCTCAAGATGGGTGGAAGTCTACCAGACTAGAAGGAATACCAGCCTAACTGTAGCAAAGTTGTTGTTGAGAGTTGATTCCAAGTTTGGTTTCCTGACTTCTCTTGAGTCAGACTGAGGAATTTATTTTAACAATGAGGTCCTGGAGATGTGTGCAGCATTAAAGGTTAAGAAGAAACTACATTGCAGTTACTGCCCAGAGGCTTCTGGAGTCATTGAGCAGGTTAATGACACTCTGAAATCCAGATATGTGAATGTGTGTGCTTCTACATCTTTGAAGTGGCCTGATGCGTAGCCTCTTGTGTTGATAAGTCGGTGACGCACTTAAGACAGGAGAACAGGATTTCCGCCTCATGAAATCCTCATGGGAAGGGCTATGAGACAGCCAGGTGTACCTCCAAATGCGCTCATTAACATCACAGATGATATGATACTTGATTATTGCAAAGGATTGGCAGATGTGATATGTTCTGTGTCTCACCAGATCAGAAAGGCTACAATTGCATCACAACAGGAGCAGTTCCATGAACTTAATCCTGGCGACTAGGTAATGATGAAGAATCACATACAAAAGTCGTGGTTGGAACCTCATTGGCGAGGACCCTACCAGGTGATTGTTGTATTCACTACTGTGGTGAAGTGTGGAGGTCTCCAGATCTGCATACATGCTGCCCATATTTGCATAGTCCCATGTCCCTTGATGATATGACAGCACAGTTCCTGATGTGTCAGTGGTTACAGTGAGACAGAGAGAGCAAACTCCTGGAAACCGGCGAGCAGATGAGACTGCACTTATTTGACCTGAGTGGAGTCCGAGAGAGCCAACTCTTATCAGCACAGAAGGGTCACAGCTAATAGTGTTGACTACATGAGAAACGGACCCTAGCGTAGGGCGCAGTACAAGCTTAAAGTCAGTAGTACCCAGAGATCATTGGCTCAGAGGACAGGAAAGGCTAAGGAAGTTACTAACAGAAGGAAAGGTTCCCCACACGATTCCTGAACAGTCTGGCCAATCTGATCAGAGCGACAGCGTTGAAGAAGGCCCATCAGGAAGGGGATAAAAAATTAGCAAAAGTAAACTCCTCTCCTGAATCGACCTACTTGGCAGCAACTGATTGGGAGAGAGTGCTTTATACATTTTGCTATAACATTTCGAGACCACCTGAGCCTCCTTGAATTTAACTTTGTGGCTGAACTGAAATCGGAAATTGCCCTGCCACTAGATAAACTGGCTAAAATTGTTCTGAAAGTAATCATCAGTGATTTTTTACTGTGCATTTTTTAATTTGCACCTTAAACTTTGAAGGACATGTTTGAACTGTGCTTTGCTGTGTCTGCCAAGTTAACTGAACTGATCAAAGTAAATTTTGCTGTAAATCTTTTAAAGCTAAATGGTCTGATCTTGAGAACTCATGGAGCCTGCCACTGCAACCTCTTCAAAATGAAATATATATATGCTGGAGTTTTTGTCTTTGTTATATTGATATGGTTAGTTTACTTATTTTCCGGATTTGTCTCACTATTTACCTGCTATAAATGTGATACTTCTACATCCAAAAGTAAAGGGTTAGCTAGTCTAAATGACCAAACACTACATTTAGATATTGCTAAAGTTGATTATTCATTGAATGTAAACACTAGGCTGTTGAATGAGTATATTGGCTCTATGGATTTCTAATTTCTAATTTAAAACATTTATAAAGCGCAGCGTGCACCGAACGGTTTCTTGGCGCTAATAGAGGGTAATGGCTACAGAGACAAAAGCGAGAACCGGTGGTAGAGCCGGGAAGGGAAGATTACGCATGGAAAGCCTGTTTAAAAAGAAACGTTTTTAGATCCTTACGGAAGGATACATAATGGGTAGCCGCACGGAGGTGGTCTGGGAGGGAGTTCCAAAAAGTGGGGGCCAAGGTGGAAAAGTTGGACCCACCCCACTTTTTGCATCTGAAGCGTGGGATTTGAAGGAGGGACTTGGTGGAGGAACGAAGTTCTCTGAGGGGAACATATTCTTTTAATAATGAGGAAATGAAGGCGGGGGCGGTGCCTTGACGGGCCTGGAATACCATGCAAGCGGTTTTAAACAGAGAACGTTCCTTAACAGGGAGCCAGTGGAGCTCCCTGAGGAGGGGTGTGGAGTGATGATAGCGAGGGAGACCAAAGACCAGCCGGGCGGCTTGGTTTTGAACCAACTGTAGCCTCCTAAGACTGTATGCTGGTATGCCATTGTAGAGAGCATTGGCATAATCCAGCCGTGATATCACTAAAGCGGCCATGATCATTTTGAGTGCCTGAGGGGAAAAGAAACGGGCGACAGTGCGAATAGTACGGAGGGTGAGGAAGCAGGAGGAAACTACAGAACTAATTTGAGAGTGAAGGGTGAGCTGATTATTCATTTTGACCCCCAGTGTTTTGACCGTGGTAGAAGGGGTGGGGGCGGGACCAAGGGTTGAGGGCCAGAAGAGAAAGTTCCAGGGACTGGAAGAGCCTCCGGTAAGAACCAACTCGGTTTTATCCGGGTTCAACTTGAGATGGTTATGGCTCATCCAGTCCCTGATGAATGTCATAGTGTGCTGGAAGCTGGAAACAGAGAGGGGAGAAGAGGATAGGTCAAAGATGAGCTGGAGGTCATCCGCGTAATTATACACGGTGACCTCCAGCTGCTGAAGAGCAAAGATGAGGGGGAAGATATAAAGATTAAATAGTAGGGGAGACAAGGAAGAACCCTGGGGGACACCACACGTGACGGGGAGTGGGGTGGTTGTGAAGTCTCCTAGTCGGACCGCCTGGGTGCGGTCCCTCAGGAAGGAGGAAAGCCACACCAGGGCTGATCCCTCAATTCCAGCCGCCTTGACACGGGACAATAAGATGGTATGGTCTACCGTGTCAAATGCGGCGGAGAGATCGAGGAGTACCAGCACCTGGTGTTTGTTGTTATCCATACCCTTCCTGAGGTTGTCTAGGACTGATACCACGACTGATTCAGTCGAGTGCCTAGGTCGAAAGCCAGCCTGGCGGGAAGCCATTCCCCCATTGGCCTCTACGTGGGTGCTGAATACCGCGGTGACATAGCGCTCCAGCACCTTGCCCAGGTAGGGCAGCAGGGAAATGGGGCGGTAATTTGCTGAGATGGATGGGTCAGCGCCAGGCTTCTTTAGAGTGGGCACTATGGTGGCTGATTTGAGCGTAGGGGTCACTACTCCCTGCGCTAGGGAGCTGTTAAGGAAGGTGATGGGAGGTTCAGGACAAGAGGAATAGATTTGTTGGAGGACTCGCGCCGGACAGATGTCAGCCGGAGAGCCTGATTTTACTTTGGGAAGTATCTCCAGGAATACCTCTTCAGTGAGGGGAGGGATGGAAGTAAGACGGTTTTGAATAGTGGGAGGAGAAGGGTCAACAAAAGCAGGGGAGGGGGGGGGGATGTTGGCCTTAATGGTAACAATCTTATCAAGAAAGTAGGTGTTTAGTTGGTTACATAGAGGCTGGGATGGGGGGATTTGAGGTGAAGCCCTATCGGAGTAGGCTAGGTCCTGCACTATGCCGAAGATCTCCCTAGATTTATTTTCAGCAGACAAAATTCTTGTAGAAAAATAAGAAGTTTTGGCAGCAAGGATTGCGGTCTTGTAGTGGGCGAGTGATGTCAGGTAAAGGGTTTTAAGTGAGGGACAGTAATTTTTCCTCCAGTGCCTTTCTGCCTGACGAGCGGACAGTTTTAATTCTTTTAGGTGGTCATTGAACCACCTGTTAGACTCCTTGGGTCGCCGAGCGGAGATGCGACGCAGGGGAGCCACTGAGTCACAACCCATAGTCATCCAGGTGTTGATGGTGTTGGCTTGAGAGTCGGACGGAAGACCAGAGAGGGATGGGATAGTATTCCGAAGGTGGGACGTCAGGGTAGGAAAGTCAACTCTGTTCCAATTTCGCGCCCAGGTATTTTTGGCGTGGGGAACTTTGGGCACCGAGTTGGGAGAGATAGAGAAGGAGATAAGGGCATGATCGGACCAAGGACAGGGGGAAACCGTCACCGGGGAGACTGGAAGGTTAAGGGACCAGACCTGGTCAAGTATGTGACCGTGAGAGTGAGTGGAGACAGAGATGTGCGACATAAAATTTAAAGATGTGAGGGACTCAGTAAATTCTTTCGAGGCTGTGCACTCAGAAGGGTCCGAGGGCCAGTAATTGAAATCCCCTAGTACCAAGACCGATGCATAGTTGACCACCATGTTGGCTAGTAGGTCTTGAAAAGCCGGCAAAAATAGGGGCGAAGGCTTGGGAGGACGGTACATTAGGAGACAGGTGATGGGGGGGGAAAAGGCGAGGGAGCGAGCTGTAAGGAATTCAGTGGAAGGAATGGGGGAAGAGGGAATGGTTTGAAACTTTAGTTCCGATCGAGCGATTATCGCCACTCCGCCACCAGCCCTGCCTGCCGAACGATCAGCACGTAAGGCCACATAGGAGGGGGGGAGGGTAGCCAAGAGAACGGGGAGGGAGGAGTCGCAAAACCAGGTTTCGGTCAAGAGCAATAAGTCAGGCTTCTCAGAATCGAGCAAGACAAAGAGCTCATGATGGTGCTTGACCGCTGACCTGGTGTTAAGTAAAAGAATGGATAGTGACGGAGTCGGAGGGAGAGGGTCGGGTGGGAGAGGGCATTGTGGGGGAGAGGCGGGCAAAGAAAACGGCAGAGTAGGAGTGGAAGAAGGTACAAGACCTAATGAGATAATGTGCCTACAGACACAATCCGAGAGTGGCCAGTGGCCTTGGAGGGTGGTAAGCTCCTCAGAGGAGTAAGAGATGAATTTGGCATGGAGTCGTGCCCCTAGCCCTGTCCGGCCGCGGACGGGCACAGACGGGCTTGCCTTAGGCGCGCCTTCGGCGCGCAAACGGCGCGCCCGCTGCGCACGTCCGCTGCGCGTTCTGTAGTTGCACATTTAATATAGGAGGTCTCAAGGGCGGGAAGGGGGCGTGGCCTAGCGGTGGGCGTGGCCAGCGGCGAAGGACGCCGGTGTAAGGGGTCACGTGAGCGCTAGATCTGCTCCGTGATGCCCTAAAGTGCAAGAGTGCTATACAAAGTAAAAATACAGTTTTAAAAGGTGAGCAAGTCTGAATTATAGCAGCAACAGCGTCTACTCCCGGCTTTTCGCCTCAGGAGACAACCCAACCGAGCGCTCGCCAATCAGTGCTTAAGTAGGGCGGGAAGGGGGCGTGGCCTAGCGGTGGGCGTGGCCAGCGGCGAAGGACGCCGGTGTAAGGGGTCACGTGAGCGCTAGATCTGCTCCGTGATGCCCTAAAGTGCAAGAGTGCTATACAAAGTAAAAATACAGTTTTAAAAGGTGAGCAAGTCTGAATTATAGCAGCAACAGCGTCTACTCCCGGCTTTTCGCCTCAGGAGACAACCCAACCGAGCGCTCGCCAATCAGTGCTTAAGTAGGGCGGGAAGGGGGCGTGGCCTAGCGGTGGGCGTGGCCAGCGGCGAAAGACGCCGGTGTAAGGGGTCACGTGAGCGCTAGATCTGCTCCGTGATGCCCTAAAGTGCAAGAGTGCTATACAAAGTAAAAATACAGTTTTAAAAGGTGAGCAAGTCTGAATTATAGCAGCAACAGCGTCTACTCCCGGCTTTTCGCCTCAGGAGACAACCCAACCGAGCGCTCGCCAATCAGTGCTTAAGTAGGGCGGGAAGGGGGCGTGGCCTAGCGGTGGGCGTGGCCAGCGGCGAAGGACGCCGGTGTAAGGGGTCACGTGAGCGCTAGATCTGCTCCGTGATGCCCTAAAGTGCAAGAGTGCTATACAAAGTAAAAATACAGTTTTAAAAGGTGAGCAAGTCTGAATTATAGCAGCAACAGCGTCTACTCCCGGCTTTTCGCCTCAGGAGAGTTATGCTAAAGACAGTTATGTGTGCATTAAGTTAGCTACCTCAGTTGCTGAGGGTCTAGCATACCACCATATACCATGAAATATGGTGCTTCTTGTAGCTACATTTCTAGCTTATTTTATGGAATGGGCCATTTCCAGTACGATTATTCAAACTATAATTTAGTTTTCTCAGCTGTACCTCTTTTAAATCCTCAGCCCTGAATCTAAGCAAACTGAAACAATGGGATATTTCTTTAGACAAACCCTGTCTTTATATGTGGCTTATGCAAATCAACACAGCTTAACTTGTGCTTTGACAGAAGTATAAAAGAAATTGATGGACTTAGTAGAAAATAGATGTAAAGATAGCCTGATCAAAGCTCCAAACCATTCACATGTGTCATCATTGGAACCATATGAAGAAGAATGCTGACACAAGAGTATTGTAAGAAATTGAAGTATTAGTTGAGGTGGTGAGAATCCACCTCCAAGCTCGGAGTAGGAGAAATTTGCATCTTGTGCCCAGCAAAGGTCCCTAGCCAGCCGGTTACTTTTCATGCCTTCACCCAGTGAATATTCCTACTTCAGACTTAGTAATCTTTTTAGAGCTCCGATTCCTACAGCAGGGCAGGGGTGCAGGCTACTGCCGAAGATGGCTCCATGATGCCGGATACCTCCGCAAAGTCCTTCTGAATCAGATTTTCTGCAGAAGAGTGTCGCAGGAGGTGCCAGCATTTTTGGCCAAGATGCCATGCACCACTGTTGGACCGGCTTGGCAGGTTAGTCCTAGTGTCCTGCTGATACTTGAGTAAAAAGTTGGACAAATATTTCTAACACCAAAGTTTCAGAAAGCTTTAGAAAGAGTGCACTTTGATACCAGGCAATGGTCCAGGACCTTGGGGTCAGCACTTGTGGGTCAAGACTTACTCAAGCAGAGGCCAGCAGCAGGGTCCAGGGCAGACCAGTTGGAGCTGGTTAGCCAGGCAGTTGCAGAAAGGCCACTTGAAGTTTGATGTGTCACTGTAGCTCTAGCAGGTCAGCTTACTGACCCTTAGAGTCAATTCTGTGACCCGGTGGTCAAGGCAAGCAAGTCTAGTATCCTTTCAGGTTCTTTATAAAGCAGGGCAGTTTTTCTTTGGATTCTGCACAGGTCCAGGAGTGATCTGAGGAGAGGACTAATGGTGCCACATTTATGCCAAGTACCAGAATGGGGGTGTGGGAAACTACTGGCCACTCCTTAACCAATGGGGTAAACGATCCCAGGAGTGAACCTACCACATTTTGCTGCACTTCCTCTGTATTCCATAGTGCCCTTCTCTACTAAATACATAAAGGTGGAACCTTTCTTCCCCGGATCAGATCTCCCTATACCCACCCAGAGGTGGGGCTATGATAATGGGCAAACCTTCACTTGTGGTCACTCTAAACTAGTTCTGTGTCACCCTTGACCTCCACTGGGTTTGGAGCAGAACTGACTAGCAAGATAAAGCAAGGCAGGTCTAGGTGTGAGCCACATCTGCCAGTGACAAGGTAGGTACTCTAAGATTAAGAAAGGGATGGTACATTCCCCCATGCCATCCCGCTCAAGGAAGAAAAATGCATTTCCACACCAAAGCCTTTTGTCCACTCTCTGGCAGCAATACACATAACATCACAAGAGATCATTTAATAGTCAGGCGACCCTGGATACTGGCAGCAAGGCAAATTTGCCTTAGGCAGGAAAATGACAACTTTCTAAAAGGGTCATTTTCAAAATAGCAGTGTAAAACTCAACTTTACCATCAAGTTAGATTTTAAAATTCTTTTGAAATAAGTGTTTTAATTATTTTTCTAGCTGCTTCCAAACCACCCTTAAGCAACAGTGAAAAATGACTTTGGAGGTTTTTCACTGCCAGGACATATAAATCTTTAACAATACATGTCCTATTTTTTAATAACCCTGGAGTTTTAAGTCTGGCAAAACTTTTGCCAGGTTGAAATGGCAGTTTTTTAAACTGGACACTGTGTAATAATGTAACTCAGTTTTTCCCTGTGAGAGAATTTTAATATACATTTTTAAAATACATGTCCTACTTTTACTACAGCTTTTTACTTACAGCGTTTCAATTGCATAAAATCCCAGCGATAATCCACGTATTTCCACAAGTGGTGTGACTTGGGACATCGCGCTGCTCGTGCTGATGTTTAGCTCCGGCAGCTTTTTCAGGTCTGTAAAATCAAAATGAATGGCACCACATGGCTCGCCAGAGGGCACTGCTTCTTTCTGCCGCTCAAGTAGATTTTCTACTCAAGTGGCAGCTTTTTCAACGTGAGTGGCAGCTTTCTCAATGCAAATGGTAGCGACCTGTTGCAACTGCCCACAGTGAAAAATCTCGCCAGGTGGTGTTCTATCAATCGATTTTCGTTCTCTCTCGCTCTCACTTGGCAACTTAATGTTGGCCAGCCACACTTGAGAAAAACCTCCCCAAGCAATGGTTGGCATGGTTTTGCTTGAACTCTGTGCTCCAAGCAGAGCGCACAGTGGACAAAATCCCATTAACTTTGCAGTTGGAGAGGAGTTTCTCACCCACCCCTACTTATAAGTATTAAAAGGGACGGCCTTCTGTAACTGAACCTTTTTTTTGGGCCATGGAACTCTGCACACTGTGCTCCTGCTAGCCAGTGGCAAAGTGCTTGCACTCTCGCTTTAAAACAAGATAAAATTGCAGCCTGGGTAACATTTTTAAACTGCAATTATGGCCCTGGCAAAATAAACATTTTGTCAGGCCTAAACCTTCCTTTAAAAGTAACCCCTAAGGTAGGCACTAAATATGATAAATTGGAAATACCTAATTGGCACTTTTAATTCACCAGTAAGTGCCTAATACATAATACAACATGTACCTACGATCCAACCATTAAATGCTGCTAGTGGGCTGCAGCAATCACTGTGGCACCACTAAATAGCCACTGTAAAACATGTCCACAGGTCTGCCATTGCAACCTGGGTTAACAGTTTTAAAATGCCATTTTTTACCTTTTTTCCAGGCGTTAACCTTGATTTTTAATATTTATAAGTAACCCTATCACCCCTATGATAGGCCCTAAATGCCTATAGAGCAGAGTGCAGGGTTTTCAAAAGGAAGGACGGGTATATTTAAAGTTCTTCACATCCTGTCAATGCTTGCGCTACTCTGCCCTGTTCCATATGATAATGACAACTCCAGAGGCAGTGATTCACTGAATGGTAGCAATGTGTATACAGATTTGGGGTTAGTCAAAGCTGGAAACCTCAGAAGATGCTGTCTCCCTCACCCTCTGTAGAGGGCCTGTGAGCAGCTGCTGATCCACATTGTGAGGATACTGCCATAGAAGGGGACACTGACGAGGATTTACCCAAAGCCACTCTCTATGTATTCTTTTTTTCTTTTGTACTCAATTTCTATCAGACAGATAAAGCTGTAAGGTCATACCTAAAATAGATGGTGGACCTGAGAAATTACTCATAAAGTTCTGCTATGTGTAGCAGTGCAAAGCTATGGCAATCATCAAAAGCCTATTCTGCTTGTGTTCTTCAACGGGCCTCACTCCTATGTTAGCAGACATTATGCACCCTGTCCAAGCAGGAACAACAATCCTAGACAGGGTAAGTCACAGCACACCCTGCTCGACTTCTGGTAGCTTGGCACAGAACAGTCAGGTTTAACTTAAGAGACAATGGGGGATATTCTCAAGAACGTGTGATAAATCGCAAAAGTTACTTAACGCAATCCTCAACATCGCAGTCCATCACGGGAAATTTACACCGTGTTAACTAGGTATTTACAACGCGGCGGTACCATGCGATATTCCCCAGATAACGCATCAACTAACTGCGATGAAATCAATGCCACGCTGCAAACATGTGAAATGCGAACGCAAAAAAAGCTGCGATGAGGCCAATCGCGATACAAAAATCAGCAAAAACCAGCTACAGGCCTGCAATTCACACGCGTCAGGCGGGAGCAATCACCATAAAAGTAGAAAAAAAACTGACAAACAAATGCCAAACAACAGCCAAGCACAATGGATGTTGCCGGAGCAAGTATGGAGGAGAACCAGAACCTCACAGGCTCAGCGGAGGACCTGTCTGGGATCTCTGGGTCAGGGAAGGGCAAGGAGAAGAAAAGTAGGAAGAAGCGCTTCTGTCCGCAGGAAAACAGAATCCTGATAACAGGGGTGGTCGAACACCATCAACTACTGTTCGTCACCTCCAATGTGTCATTGGCAACAAAAAATGGACTATGGCAGTCCATCATGAACAAGATGAATGCAGTCGAAGCGCTGAAGAGGTCAAGAGGTGCTGGAATCACGTCAAGCGCAAAACCAAGTTAAAACTCGCCAACAACCAGAAGGCAGCAATGCAGACTGGAGGTGGGAGTTCTGCACCACAGGAGGAGCTGGACAACATGGAGGAAACGGTGTCCACAGTCACCAGTGGGTAGACGGTGGCCGGAGTCGGGGGACCTGACACTGTTCAACAGGACCGGACACAACAGCACCAGGGTGAGTGATGACCAGGGACTGTGGGCACGGGGGAAGATGAGCACAATGGCACACAGGCACAAGTAAGCACAGCACATCTGCAGACAAACCATGCCCCAGACCCCAATTCCCACCAAGAGAACAATGTACCCAAGTATGCTACATGTCAGCACTGTACAAGCACGGAAGTCAAAGGCCACTGCATGAAAGGGATAATGGGCAGCAAAACAGAGCAGCAGGGGCCACCCCCCCAGTGCAGCACACACACATAACATGCAGAGCACATCAACACTGACAACAAAGTGGCACAAACTCCAACACGTTCACACTAGAACACAGGACACAACTGGTGCAGACTGGGTGTAGACACAGGCCAATCACAAGTGGCATTGCAGGGAAATCTGCGTTGATATTGTACAAGTACAAACACACATCTTTGATGTTGTCGAAATGTCCACTGTCCCGCAGCAAATGGGCAGCCCCGCTAAAACAGCCAAGATGTACACAGTCATGCAGTCTGTATGTAAACATGTACAATGTGACAACACACATGTGAACACATTGTCAAACTGCATCTCCCCTTCACATAGCAGAGGGACAATCAACACCGCCTGCAGAGCAGCCCAAAACAATCTTCTCTGATGACAAAGAGGACCACCACAGCTTTGACTCCAACGCCCTCCAAAAGTTCATTTAGAGTCTCCGCAGCCCACCTCCAGGAGCATGGCAGCCCAGCTGCAATGGGGACACCCCACCCCCTGCACAGACCAAACAGCAGGCAGCACCCAGCACCACGGCTGCCTCCCAGGACCCCCACGAAGAACACATGGCCTTCCAATGCCGTGTGTTGGGTTGCCAGGAGCAGCTGGCTAAACAGGTGCGGGTGGGCTTCGACCGCATGGCAGACAAACTATATGCCATACGTCGGTGTCTAAGTCCCATCAGGGACCACTCACAGTCCCTAACGGACACCGACAGTCCACTTCATGCCCTCCAATGAACCATGGCGGACATCACCAGAGTACTGACTGTGCAACAAGAATGACTGTCTAGTCAGGGTGGCTCCACCGAGCTCGCCCGGGAGTTGGGACTCATGCGGAGGCTCATGGAGACCATGGAGCGGGCCAATGCGGAAAGAGCGGGTGCCACGGCTGCACACCAGAGAGAGGTAGCTGGGTTCCACAATTACCTGAAAACCATCCTCATGGCATTGCTGCCACAAGGCCTGGCGCAGATGCATGCTGCTGCTACCACTACATCCACATCTCTGCCCCCTGAAGTGTCAGTGCCACACAGTGCAGCAGACATTCCACCTCCGGCCCCTGAGATATCACTGCCACACAGTGCTGGAGAAAGGCCAGCACCACCCACACGTGAGGCAGAGGACAAAGATGCGGATGAAACAGCCTTACTGGTACGGAGAAAACTGTGGCATTCATCTCCGCCATGTGGCCAGTTTCAGCTTGGTTCTGCCCTCTGCATCATCACCTTCCATTTAACCCTTTATACACTCTACGACGCTCACCTTGGACCTCGCAATGGACTGCCATATTCTGTTTGATCGCCAATGACACAGCTAACAGACTGGGGACGGAACTCTTCCACTTCCTTTGGACTTGTCATTCCCTGAATGACTTGGGCTGGCACTCCACGGGCCAACATTTGAAAGTAGGGTTTGCATGGCCCTGTACTGCTCCAGATGCAACACTCCACTGAATGTGCATTAAACATTCCGAATCACACAGATGTGTCGTCTCGATGGTCTTTCAAGTGTGGTAGTATGGATGAATGTAGCGTCAGTGAATTCCTCGTCCGTCCATGTGGCTCATGTCATTGGACTTGAGTTGCAGGGTGACACATTGTCAATTGTTGTCCGGGTGGCGCTGATGCAACAACAGTCACACATGCATTTGTTACTACCTTGTCCAGCCCCGTACAGAACCACGCCCAGAGCCCCGGGGTCATTGTTCATAACCTTACGCTGGACTGGCATACGCCAGGCCAGCCCACTACCCTTACACTCCAGGGGGGGACAACAATGCCACATGTGCCAGGACTCCCCTGTAGTGATCTGCTGCTCACAGGTCTAGTTGTCAGCATGCCACAGCCACTCCCTCATGGCTGGTTTACACCCACATCACACCCATCCAGCACACGCATGACAGCACATGTGACCCTGCCAATAAATAGGGCCGGGCGCACGTGCACGGCACCATTTCCAACCTCTCTCTGGGTATATATGTGTGGTGTGCATGTGTCATGGGGGCCCAGGGGCCTGCAACATCACATTCCGCAGGCCCGGAGGTGACATGATGGCCTCCGCACCACGATATCCAATCATAGAGGGTCCATGACTAGCGGAGCACAGACTTGGTGGCACCAGATACACTGCGGCCGGCACAGGCACACCACCATGGGACGGTGACTTTCGGTGCACTGAGGTAGGGGCACCTTAAGTGCTGAGCGGGTGTGCAGCCTGCGATGATGCCCCGTCCTGGCAGTCCAGACAGCTCAGGTTTTGTGTGCCCTGCTGGACAGCAGTGTAGGGCTGAGCCAGCGGGCAGCGCGGGCCTACCGCCACATGGCGTTGCCTCCTTGATCACAGAGTTAGTGGCACCTATGAGGCTGAGCGGGTGTGCAGCCTGCGATGATGCCGGGTGCACTGGTATGTCCTCTGCCATGGAGTAATCAAGACCCAGCACCAAATGTGAGACCTGGTGGCCTGCGGAGCGGGGCTGCATGATGTGGAGGGTGCCATGCCTGCGGGCCCCAGGCTTGTGGCTTGCAGCGGCACATGGTGGGCCCTCTTTTCTACATGCCGGTGGTGGAAGGTGAGCAGTGAGGAGGGGCGGGCATGCACTGCTGGGCGGCGGGAGGGGCTGGGGTGCAGCTGCCTGGGTGCGCTGGGGCAGACAGGCGATGATGTCGCGTGCAATTGTATGTACTTTGCCATTCATGCATCTAGACTCTGTTTCAGATGACTGGTTTGTCTCAGATGTGGGACCTGGTAAACTGCACTACATACTGGCACATGGTTGGAGACACAGCGGTGGCAGCAGGTGGGCAGTGTGGCCTGGGTGCGGAGTGTCGGCACTCTCTCTCCCTGTCCCTCTCTTCTTTTCTCTATCTCTCTCTCCCCCTCTCTGTCTGTCTGTCTTTCTCTCACCCCATGTCTTTGGCTGGGGGTGTGTGCCAGAGAGGGGGGTCCTAGGGGTGGTGGCGGTGGGTGTTGTGGCCCTCTTGGGTGTCCGGTATGCATGTTCAGTGGCTCCATGGCATCTGTTGGTCTTCAAGTGTGGCTCTTGGCTGGGCTCTCATTTCTGGTGCAGGTTGTAGTCCAGCTTTGCACCAGGTCGAAGCAGGTGTTAGTTTCCTGGTGCTAACGTGCCTTATCGCCTGTTTTGTTATCTTATCGCAGATCAGGCTGGTCATTGAGAATGTTGTGGAGTGCTGTTGCCGCTGCTTTTTGCATGGGAACACCTACTCTGCATCTCATTAGCGATAGTTGCCGGGGTCATCTGTGGCAATGTTTTTTGCAGCTGCTATCGCCGGAAAACTGGTGATTTGGGCTGTTAGCACCAGCTTGTGAATGGGGCGGTAAATTTATTGCAATTTTGGCTGCGATAAAGTGCCGTTAACTTGCAGATAGCTCCTTGAGAATATGGTCCAATGTGTAAAGTATTTGTGCAACACTTCAATCAGTAGCACAGTGAAAACATCACAAAAAGACTCCACACAAGGCTAGAGAAATTGATTAGAATTTTATAAATAAAACAAGATCAAAGTGACAAAAAATTATTAGAAAGAACTTGTTATATGCATTTTTAAAGAATGAACTGTAGTATAGTACTCAGAAGCAATTAGCACCGATTTGGGAAATCTGGTAGCGCCGAACCAGGGCATAGTCAAAAATTCAGGCCGACCACGATGGAGCGCGGGCCAAATACAGGGACCCACTTAGGCCCGCTGAACAAAAGTACCTTGAACCTGGTTTGTATTGATGTCAGGGAAGATGTGGGATGCAGCCGAGCCACTGTGTTGGTTTTGATCCTGCAACAGAGGGAGATGCGTCAATTTTCTCCACGCTGGCGATACATCAGATCTGAGGGCAATGCACTGGTCCTGAATGCAATTTGTCAGTTCTGCTCCTGTAGCAGAGGTTGCGTCGATTCCAGAGGTAATGTGCTGGTTCTGAAGGGGATGTGCCAGGCCCGCTAAATGCAATGACAAGGAGGAACCAGTTCCAATCCAAATGAAGGCCAAGATTCGCCAGTTCCGATCCACACAATGGCGAACATTTTTTCAATTTTTTTTTATTGTCCTCATAATGTGCAAAGATAAGATATTGGAAGACAAGGATCCTTGCGGCATACCTTTAACGGGTGGGATCTTTTTTCACCTTGTTTTAGACATCGGAACCTTGCATAGTCTGAGGTGTGGGTTTAGCCTTCTGATCTTGAAATCTTTAGGCAGGTCACTCTATGTTCTTCCACTGAACTGAACCATGCCCGTATTTCATTTACTGCACAGTAGTAATCATCGGACTGCCCACCCTACCTTATCCCTTCTCAGTTTCTCTATTGTCAATTTCTGCCCCAGATCTCTCAGAACTTCATTCGTTTTCTTCCCTCCTAATTTAATGCTAATTTTTTTAATCCTATTCACTGACGTCCACCATTCATTTATTTTTGGGGGGGTTTCGGCTTATCCATTTTATACATACTTCCCGTCTGGCAAGTAAGATTAATACAAACAGTAAGTCCCTCTGTTTATTATTTAAAACAAGTGTACTACCGGTATCAATTCCAAAAATAGTTAAATCTATACTTACCTCAATGTCTTGTCTGAGTACTTCATTTATAACCTTACCCACATCTTCCCAGAATTGTTGTATTTTCTGGCATTTCCGAAACATATGAAGGTCATTTGCTTTTGCCTCTCCGCATTTAGGACATCTTTTCACAACCTGTTTCTTTATCCTTGATAGCTTTTCCAGTGTCCAGTATGACCTATGTAATGTAAAAAGATGATTTTTTCTGAGAGGTGTAGATTGTACAACTCGCCATAATGTAATCATATATACTTGCCATAGATGTTGGAGATCCCTCGATGGCAAGTTTGAGTTTGAGTTTAAAAATTCTTATATAGCGCTCTTACACCAGCGGTTTCATGGCGCTGTAACTGGCAGATCTCCTCAATAGGCAAGGAAGGGAGGTCGGGTAACAGAGGATTAGATGAACATTTTGCTGAAGAAGTAGGCTTTAAGTTTCTTTCGAAACTGGGAATATGGGGTTAGGGATCTGAGATCAAGGGGTAATGAGTTCCAAAGGGTTGGGGCAAGGGTCGCAAATTTTGAGCCCCCCCACTTTTTCCGGCGAAACCGGGGAACTATCAGGAGGGATTGGGAAGAAGATCGGAGCTCCCTAGTTGGCAAGTAGGGGATAATCTCCGAAGAAATGAATGCAGGGGCCGTACCCAATCGAGCCTGGTAAGTGATAGATGCAAGCTTGAATTGGATACGTTCCCGAACCGGAAGCCAATGTAAGAGTTTCAGAAGGGGGGTGACATGTGAGGGTTTAGGAAGGTTAAAGACCAGCCGAGCCGCCTGGTTTTGGATCATCTGCAACCGCCTGAGACTATATGCAGGTATACCTGCATATAGGGCGTTGCCATAATCCAGGCGGGAGATGACCATCGCAAGGACGATCAATTTCAAGGCCTCAAAGGTGAAAAATCGAGAGACCCTGCGGATGGTGCGAAGAGACATAAAAGAGGAAGAGACCACGAGTCCTTCTCCCAAAGGTCAACCGGTAGTTTGAAGTCTTCCTCCAGTGCCTGAATCATTAACCAGTACCATTTTGACACTTCTTTTTTGGGGGGATCACTCTGTAGCTCTTCCTCTGCTGTAGTTCCCTCTGCTTCTCTCTTTTCCAAGCATTTTGACCAGCTTGACAATTGATAAAACTTGAACTTTGGAAGTTTCCCCTCGGTGCTTTGCTGTAAAGAGTCCCAACCAATCATTGACCCTGATTGTATCAGTTGACCCCATTTTGTTATACCTGCTTGTCTGATTGGGGTTGCCAGTGTATCTTATAGATATTCTGGTGTGCCTGGAGAATTCCAGATTGGAGCAGAGGAACAATAATACGGTACTTGCAGTATTCTTCTGATTTGATACCATTGGTCACAAGCAGCGCGTAGGACTTTTAGTTTAATTTTTTTGAAGTATTTTGGGTGGGCAAATATATATATATAAAAATATAAAAAGAAATCTTCTGTTACTAAGGATTTGTAATAGGGGGGATAGAAAGAGTATTCCTTGAGTAATGTTCTAATATTTTTGAAATGAAAGGCTCTAAAATAGAATAAGAGATCCGGACTCGCAATGCCCCATGTTCTTTTTTCTTTTACGTAGTTTCTTCCCAGCTATCCGTATCCCTTTTGACGCCCAAATAAAGCTATTTAGCTCCCCTTGTAATTTCTTAAGCCATTGAATTTTGAATTCCAAAGGAATGGGATTAAAGAGAAAAGTAAATTTAGGCAGGATCAACATTTTTATAGCATTAGATCTTCCCAGGAAGGACAGCGTTTTTAGGAGTTTCCTTGTCTCTTTCACCTTTATCTCAAAATTTGATTGCGCAATTTCGTCGATATCTTGTAATATCTCTACACCTAGATACTTTATTTTAGTTTTTGCTGTTGGATGTGGAAGTGGTGGATCCGACTCCATAATTTCAGTTTTTTGATGGTTCACTTGATAGCCAGAGACCCCTCCAAAATCATCTAGACACTTAATAATATTTGGTAGTGACCCTCTTAGATTAACTGTAAAAAGTCTTCTGCATAGAAGGCGACTTTTTTTTCCATCCTTTAAATTTGAACGGAATTACACCCAAAGATGATCTTATGGAGCAGGCCAGTGGTTCTAAATACAAATTAAATAATGAAGGTGAGAAAGGACATCCTTGCCAAGTGCCTCTTTCAATTCTAATCTCCTTAGTCAAGTTTCCATTTACCAATATTTTTGCCACCAGAAATGTATTATTGCTTCTCAAAAAATCTTCCCGAGCCCATATATCTCTAATACCTTACTGAGGAAGTGCCAGTTCACTCGGTCAAAGGCCTTTGCGGCATCAAATGTTAGAATATGGAGGGGGGTTTTCTCTTGCGTAGCAATGTCAATTGATTCAATGAGTTCATGAGATACATCATGTAATTGTCTTCCCTTTATAAGTCCTTTTTGGTCTTCATGTACCATTTGGTTTATTACCCGTCCCAATCTTATTGCTAAAAGCTGTGAATAGATTTTATAGTCATTATTCAGAAGGGATATTGGTCTATAAGACTCACATTTCTGAGGGTCTTTCCCTGGTTTTAAAATTATACTGATGGTGGCGTCTTTCCAGGACTCCTGCAGTTTTCCTCCATCAATAAAGATTTCATTTAGTATCTATGCTAAATTGGGGCTAAAAGCTCTTTTAAGTTGATGTACAGCTCATTAGGTAAAGCGTCCGGACCAGCTGCTTTTCCTTTCTTTAAGTTTGAGAGAGCATTGATTACCTCTTCAGGCGTTATTTCTGCATTGAGAGTTTCTCTACCCTCGTCATCCAAGCTAGGAATGAGTAGCTTGTTAAGATAATGGTCTATCTGTTTTCCTGCAGGCTTTAAATCTTCAGTGTAAAGGGACTGAAAAAAGTTGGGGAAGGCTTTTTCAATTTCTTCATCCTCTACTACTTGTGCAGCTTGTTCTGCTGATTGTATAGCTGTTATTCTGTTTCTATTATGTTTGGTCTTATGTTTCCATGCCAAAATTTGCCACTGCCTTCTCCGTATTCGTAATTTGCTGGCTCCCATTTTTCCTGTATCCTACTGTTTAGTGTATTAATTAGCTTGGTCTGTTTATTCTGTAATTCTTTATAACTTTTTCACGATTTTCTTCGGGGTTGGCGGTGTCTAAGTTTCTGTCCTGTTCTAAGATTTTAGATTTTAGGTGGTTAATCCTTAATCTTGTGGCTTTATTCCTAAATGCAGAAAGATTAATTAGAACCCCCCTAATAACTGCTTTATAAGCGTTCCAAACTGTCCGTATTGGCACTTCATTATTATAATTACACTTAAAATATTCTTTTGTTGCTATTTTTAATCTATCTGCAATTTGTTGGTCTAGAAGTAAAGTGCGATCAAGCATCCATCTATTAGCTGCTTGGTGTTTCCCAATGTTTATTATTAGTGAAACGGAAGAATGATCTGACAGGTGGGCAGGGTTATGATTTATACTAACTACTTTGTTTATCAGAGTTTTTTCTATCAAGAAGAAATTGATTCTAGATGCATGGCTGTATTTCTTGTTTTTACAGGTGAACCTATTAGAAGGAATACCTTTATTTCTCCACGCATCTACCATCCCCAGGTCTTCTGTATATCTTTTTAACCAAGCCCTCATTTTTGGTAGATTTAAGCCTTTACTTGGAGAGAATCTGTCAAGTTTGGGGTCTATTAGTATGTTGAAATCCCGCCCTAAAATGATTGGAGCTGACGCTTCTATACGATGAGAGTAAAGTACCTGGAGGGGGTCAGGGTCATCTAGGTTTGGACCATAATATCCCACAATATTGTACAACACCCTCCCAATTCTACCCATCTACCTTTGGAGTCAATGATCTTTTTCACAATCGTTACTTTTGCAGATATTTTTTATATAATCGCCACCCCTTTGATACAGCATGTTTGGTTCGTACAAGCATAACAATCAACCCACATTTGATATTTCATGATGTCCCATTCTGATTTTAATAGATGTGTCTCTTGAAGAATTATAACCTCATTCTTCACTATTTCAGGTATTCCAAAATGTCCTGCCTTCTCTTTTTTTACCCTAAGGCCATTCGCGTTCCAAGACATGATCTTCAGCATTTTATTTATCATTTCTTACTTTAATCTAAGGTTCAGGTAATTTCCCAATCTCTATAAATAGGATCTTGTTCTTCCTTAAACATTATGTATTGGACAAAGTATTTTTTTTCGTTTTTTCCCCAAATCCTCCCACACCACGTAATTATATTTATATAAGTGCACCACCCCCACCTCAGAGAACCCTCCCTGCTTCTGTTGGGCAGAACGGAGTTTGCCCTCTTCGAGGATTCACCCACTCCGGACCGAGATCATACATTTTTTTTCTGACTCTCCCCAAAGTCACACTTTTACTTCTGTGATGCTCTAATCTGTTCCTTAAATTTTATAATCTTGTTTGGTTCACAAATATCATACATTTGATTCCTCCACATGATCTTAAGTGTGGCTGGAAATCTCATTTGGATGGTTGCTCCCAGGGTTTTAAGTGTGGTTTCCGAGTTCCCACTGTCTGTCTTGTGTCGCTCTTGATATGTCAGATCGAATTCTAAATTTATAATCACCTTTAGTAAAAACTCCTGCTTTCAAGGCCTCACTTAGAGTTCTTTCTTTAAATGTGTGTGTTTTAAAATTAATTAGGATTCTCCTTTGGTTTTTTCTTGGCTTTCCGATTTTAAACGGGTCTCTATGAATTCTTTGGATATCATCTTCTATGGTCTTGACCTCTACGCCCAGAATAACGTCTTTCAACAAGTTAATTGCAAAGTTCTTGAGATCTTGCCCTTCCAACTCTTCTGGTACATTTAAAATTCAAAGGTTGTTCTTTCTCGCATTGTTTTCCAGTGACTCAAGTTAGTCTTTAAGTTCTTTTGCTTTCAAAGAAGAGATTTCCCTTTGATCCTCTAGAGTATCTCTTTCTAGCTTATCTACTGTCATCTCAATTGTCTGTACACAATACATTAGGGAATTTACTTTTGCTTCTAGTGCCTCACATGTTGCTTGTATCCTTTCCTGATTTTGTTCCGATCTGGCAAAGTTAGCCCTCATTTCTGCTATAAGAGTTCCCATAAGAGTCCCCATGTCCGTCGGTGTGGTTTGATCTACAAGGTAGGGATCAGTCTCTATGTTCTCTTTTTGAGGTACGCTTTGGGCTAAATTTACTTCACTGTTTGGGCCTTCTTTTGCCCTCCACACCCCCCCCCAGCCCCCCGCCACATACAACTTCTCAATTCCCGGATCTTCAATAGTTAACACTTGAAACATGTTACTGGTAACAATCTCTTCACTTCTGGTATGGTTTTATTTTTGCAAGGTCATATCTGAACTACGCCTGATTTCCTTTTCTGGCCCTCCTAAAGGTGAATACAGTGGTGGGTTTTTCTCCTGGATTTTAAAGTAGGAGCGTAAAGAAGGCGTGATTTTTTATTTCACTCCTTGCTTGTCTTTGCCTGGTTTAAAGGTTGAGGAGGTGTGTTTCCCTCCCTGGGTTAGGGTTGACCCCAGCTTGTCCTCTGTTGTAGGGCCTTTAGGGACACTTTTTCTTATAATAGGGATTATTACCAAGCCCTTTTTTGTCGTCTCTGGGTCAGGAGTTTCTACTTCAAAATTTTTACTTTTAAGGCAATAACTAGTCTCATAAACTCTTGGTTCCTCTTTTGTTATTCCTTCCAACCTTCTTTGTTCCTTTCTCCCCTTTTGTGCAGTATTTACCGGTAGATGTTGGTCTGTGGGCTCTCTGGAGGTTTTTGTGCTTTTTTCACCCCTCTCCTTCCCTCTTACCGGCATCATGCACAATCTTCCAGTCGATGTCACCGCTTCACTTCTGGTGTTGGAATTTCTGCCTGTTGCGTCTTCAGGGACGTTTCCTAAGCAGCTCGATGATCCCAGCTGGCCCCTGAACACTATGCTTGCAGCCGCTCCCCAGGACGCCCGAAGAACTTTAGCCGCTAGCACCCACATGTTAATTTCGTAGGTGCGCGCCTCCGAGGACTGCTCCTGAGATCCAGGCGCCGCTCCTTACCTGCCCATAGATCCCCGGCTTCAACCGCGGCGTCCCATGTGGGCAGCACACCTCTTCACAGCCGGCGAACACCCTCTTGTTGCTGGGACTCCCAGGGGAAAAAATTCCCAGGTGCGAGGTTCCTTTTTGGCAATCGGTATTCAGTTTTTGGGGGAGAGTTACTCTGTTATAGCATGTTTACATTTCTTCAATCTGAGCGGGTAAATGCTCCAGACCGTAACTATCAGCCGGCCGCCATGTTCTCCCCTCAATGGTGAACATTGTCTGGTTCCAATGAGGATGCGTGGGTTTTTTGAGGAGACACGCTAGGCCTTACTTCCAAGGGTCCAGGACTGGGGTGGCACAACTGGGCTGGGCAGACACATGGATGGCAGTGTCAAGGTGCATATATGGGTAAGTTGAAAGTCTTTTATGTCCCTTTGGCTTCAATCAGGAGGCAAGATAGTAGGCCCTAGGAGTCACTCCGGGTTCAAGTGATGCAGGTCCAGTCCTTCTCACCGAGGCAGGGAAAAAGCAGGCATTAGGGCAGCACAGCAAGGCAGGAGTCAAGCAAAGCGGCAGACCAGCAGAGTGGCAGTCCTTCAGCACCATAGCAGTCCTTCTTTCTGGCAGAGTCTTTACAGGTCCGGAAGTGTACTTAAGTGGTGGTGTCAGAGGTTCAGTGCATACACCCAGTTGTATGTTTGAAATTGGGGAGACTTAAAAGAATGGTTTTTGAAGTACGCAGAGGACCTCCCTTCGTGCCCTGGCTACAAATTTCATAGAAGGGGGTATGTAGGCCTTTGTGTGGGTACAGGACACAGTCTATTCAGGTGTAAGTTTGAGGCTGTGTTCAGCTCCTCCCTCCCATCCTGCCCAGAACGGCCCATCAGGATGTGGATGACTCATCAAGTCAAACCAAACCTTTCTTTGTGTATGGCTGCCTAGAGGGAATGCACAGAGCCCAACTGTCACCGACCCCAGACATGTATGCAGAGACAGGCAGCAGGCACAGCTTGGATAAAGTAAGAACATGTCAACTTTCCAAAAGGGGCATTTTCAGACTTGCAACTTAAAATCCGACTTCACCATTAGATGTGATTTTGAATTATGAGTCCAGGGACACCAAACTTGAAAAGTTAATCTCTTCACAATTGAGAATTATACTTAAAAGATGTAATAAGGTAAACTCAATGTTATCCTACTGGAGAGGTAGGACTTGCAGTAGTGAAATTAAATTTGAGAGTTTTTTGCTACCAGGGCATGTAAAGCATGAAAGTACATGTCCTGCCTTTTGAATCCATTGCACCGTGCCCTCCGGGTTACCCAAGGGCTACCTTAAGAATGACTTCATATATATAAAAGCAGAAGGTTCAAGCCTGGCAAGAGGTTTTTCTTGCCAGGTCAAAATGGTAGTTTAACTGCACATACAGGCTCTGCAATGTCATGCCTGAGCCATGGTTAGAGGTTACTTAAGTGGGTGACACAATGTTTGCTGCATTCCACCAGTAACATTTAATTTACAGGCCCTGGGCATATGTAGTGCACCTTACTAATAAGTTATAAGTAAAGTAAATTTGACAATTGGGGATGAGCCAATGTCAGCATGTTTAGGGGAGAGAGTAGAAGCACTTTAGCACTGACTAGCAACAGTAAACTGCACAGAGTCCCAAAGCCAGCAAAAACAAGATCAGTAAAACGGAGGAGATAGGAAAAAAGTTAGGGGGACAACCATCCTAAGGCTGTCAGGTCAAACAGAACCAATAACTCTGGGTGTTGAGGTATTGGAGGATTACCAGATGGATCCTGAAGGTGCAATAAGAAATAAGAAATTACTGGGGAATCACTACCCCCGGGTCAGGTTCCCGTGGTAATTCCTCATGTCCCTTGAGAGTTCCATTTAGAGGTTTAGGCTGCTTCCAGTAGCCAGCCATAAAGTTCTACACCGTTGAAATTATAATGACCTTCTAAGTAGGCACAAGATGCCATGAATCAAACTGAAGACCTTACAAACTCACAATTAGGAACAATTAGGAACAACGTTTTTATCACTGATAGTCACGACAACACCATAGTCACAGCATTACAGAGAAAAAAGTGTCATTAGAGCATCAATGTCTCATTGGATACATGGTCTGATTTGACATGGAGTTACCAGCAATTCAAACTTACTTATGTGAAAATATTGCCTGGATCAGCTTTAGCACCAGTGGTCCCCCGTGCAGATATCTTTTGGGGCGCACTCCCATGACCTCCTACTCCACAGATTCACAAACTACTAACTTCCAACAATGCCCCTCGCCTCTCCATAATACCTCTCTCACATGCATTTCATTTGTTTTATTGCACTATTCATACCAGTGTAGAGTACCAGAGCACTTTACACCACACACACATTACACAGAGACAATGAATCATACATGTGTAAATTAGACTATAGGAAATGTTACATAAAGCAATGAGGTGTAGGAATCACATCATCCATGCTAGTAGGCAGTATATTTTAAGAGTGTTTTTTAAGTCTGGAGAAGCACAAACTCGGGATTTAAAACATACCACAGTGGTTGGGGTTGGCTTTACTAATAAGAATGTATTTATACCCAAAAGAACACTTTTATAGCAGAATAATGAAACACACGAGGATAAAGCATAACGTTTTAACCTATACCAGGCAGTGTGCATGCAGCTATTTGATGACAGTTCATAGACACTGTGCTATATTAGAATTGTAACTAATGAACATCAAGTAACAAATGGATCTCTGTGCCAAACGTAGTACCCCACTGCGCTAATCACAAAATACAGGTATGTGATCTGCGTAGTACACTTCCTTTGCAACAGGCATATTAACCCTCTGCACTACTTTATGATGAGTCAAAACTGCTACTAAACAAGTCTCCGATCTCTTTCCAGCAGGATCAATATTCACCAGAGTTATCTTGAAATTTTTATTGTTGCCTTAAAACTGCAGGACACACAAGGAACTCTGGCGACAAGTACTTTTGAATCCATAAGGTATTTCTAAACACAGAGCCCCACCAAGCTCTGCGCCAGGTGCGGCTGCACCAGTCGCACCGCCCTATAGCCGGCACCGTATATTGCTGCTTGTCTTATTGCAGTTCAGCGAAGCTCCAATGTGAAAAACACATTGTGGAATATTCAGAAAACACTTTCTTTTCTATAAGCAGGAGTCCACGCACTGAGACTCAAAAACTCAAAAAATGGAACAGTGAAGAAAAACAACTTACTTAACACTAGGAACGAAAAACTGAAACAATTTTCTGAGATACCTGTTTCAACAATTTGCACAACAAGAAAACACTCTAAATAGCAAACGCTAATAATTTATTATTTTTTTTAAACGGAATAACATGCCTTACTTTTAAAATATAATAACATTATTTCTCTGGTGCTGGCTTCATCGTCACAGCTTCCTCTCAACCTTCGACTTGCTGACAGAAACAACCAAGAATATAGATCTGCCTAGGCCAATAGAAATTTAAGACTGGAGAAAGTGCGTGGGAAGGAATTAAAGAAAGGCTGGGTGAGAGTACTTTGGGCAGAGAAATGTCCAGCAATGCAATGTTGACATCAGCATATCAAACAGCTAAGAATGTAGATCAGAAAATGTCAAGGCCTACAATCTCCACTGCCAATCAAAAGCTCTGTAATTAAACGCAGTCAGGTTTACCTATCCATTTGTTAGATGTACATACTTGTCAATGTTATAGACAACTGTTCAATCAGATTTCGTGAGATTAAAGACGTTTAAGATTTTTGTCAGGGTATTAATTTTGAACTCTTATTTAAATATCCAAAGCAGAGAAGTGTTTCTATAAGACACAGCCGCGATGAACGAAAATATAATATCATAGTAAATATCATTGATTAGAAAGGGTCATAACAAATCCAGGTAACACAAAAACACACTGAAGCTTGTGTTACATTTAGAATTCAGATGATCTGTCATTAGCTCCCTGTAGGCCCGAACAACAGTTACGTACATTGAAAGGCTCAATCTTGAATACCATCAACATTATTAGAATTCATTTGGGTGAACATATTTACACTTAATGGGCATGTGGTGTCCTTGATTGTAAAATACAAACCGCTGGGCAATGGAAAAATTCATATTTACTCCAAAACGTATTAGTCGATTGCACTGAAAAAGGTCAGAGGGCACACTTTTATGCAAATCTCCAAGCTTTTGAACAAATTGATGATGGGGGCGGGGGCTCCCTCAGCGAGACAGTTACTGAAAGGGACCATCAGGTATAATTGAAAGAGAAACGTGCAAAATAGTGTTTCCATTATGTTTTTGATTGATGCATTTAGCGGTGTTAGATATAAAATGCTCATGACAAAGGATCCAAGTGAATTGATAAACCTGTTAATTACAGATGGCTGTTTTGGGAGCAGGTGATTTTTTAGGTATATCCAGAATTTTAATGGCGAGTGCATTGGGAGATGGTTAGTAATAATTACTATCCTCCGTTCCGTTGTGTGTCCGAGGTTACTACCCCCCTACACCTCCCCTGCCCCGCCCACCGCCCCGCAGCGCGCCCTATGGGAGCCGCCATTCAGCTACATGGATACAGGAAAGGTTATTACAAATACAGAGCGGGCAAGCACTCATGAAAGAAGCAGAATAAGATAACCACTAATTTGGTGAAAGTAAAATATACAAATTTAGAAATTTGCTTAAATTGGTCATTTTGCAGCTTTCCAATTATTACCTGTATATGGATGGGGCTATTTCATAATGGTAAACATGAGGGCAAACAATGTAATGCCTTTGAGGGAATTTCCACTTCTTAAGGTTGATACAAGCATTGCATTCATCAATTGCTACTGTGCAGGTGAGCCTCCCTAGGTTGGATGGTTAAATCCTTACATTGGTCTTGCACTTGCGTGAGCCCCGACCGAAACAATCTTAACCTTATTAAAGTGGCATAAGCAGGAAGTAACATACTTATGTGATATTGTGTTCCTGCTCAGAAGGAAGGAACCGGGGGCGTGGCAAACGGCTGACTTTTTAGAACTGTTCCCGTCCCTCATTCATGAATCCCCCAAAGATCCTACACGTCGTCCGCCACTGGGCATAGGAGACAAGTTGCGTGAACTCTGCTTGTCCAGGGATCCCGAAAAGCGCAGAGCTGCACCGACACAGCAACATATTATGCTGCATCGAGGCCTGGCCTTGACGACATCTGCGACACCCAACTTGCATGGGAGATCGACTTCAGAGGAACTCACTTACTGGAAAAGCGATTCAGACCCGGGGGTCCCTGATCCCCCACAGCGACTTTCAGCAGCATCGTGGAACAACCTGAAAGAACTGAGGGAGGCCAGGTGGGGGCGCCGACACCTTTTCGGTCTGCAGGCCAAAAACAGTATGTTACAACTGGCTCCTAGTGCGTGGCACGGCCTGAGCTGGAGAAGCCTATATTGAGCGGCTGAAGCTGTGGAGAATTGAGCTCCCCTCCCGAAGCATCAGGGCTGAAGTTGGGCCTGGATTTGGCCCAGAAGATTGGCCGCAATCAAGACCCGCCCCCTTATCTCACCCGCCCAACAGTGCTGTGATGGCCCATGCAGCAAAGGCGCCGGCTGTGAAGAATCAAGGGGCAGAGTTCATTGTTACTGGGGACCTTCCAAGTGGCGAAATACTGGTGGCTCTCTCGGCCCTTGTGGGGAACTTTAGACCTTCTATTGTCCCTGAGCAGCTGTCTTTGTGAGAATTATGTGCTCACAACCATGAACAGAAAAGAGTGAGCTGACAACTGGTAATAGCATGCAGATTGAAAGAGTGCAGCTGTTAGATGGGGGCCCATGAATTCTATGACTTGCCTGAGGCAGGATTTAGAAGCAAAAGGACACACTGATGCCATTGCAGCTCATTCTAAATAGTGAGACTGGCTGGAAAAGCAAGAGTTGACTCCCTATTTCCCTCACGTGCAAAAAGGACATCTTGGAACTAACCACTGAGAGCAACAGCAGAGCCAGCTGACTCCAGAGGTTGATCCTGATTCACTGGAATCAATAGGAGGCTGAGGGACGAGTGGCAGGAACCCCCACGGGCTGCTACGGAAGTAATGCATGCCCCTGGGCTGGCGGCAACGACACCATCTCCTCCCACACAGCTCCGCTGATTGACGCTGCGGTTGGGTACTTTGGCAAGGCCTGTTGGATACATGATGACAGGTGGCAAGGGAGAGCAAAACATGCACCAGACCAAGTTAGATAAATATACCCTGCCCATGGAGCCAGTGACAACCAGGGGGGACTACAGACCAGCACTCTTATACAACCCTGTTACCCCCTGAGAGCGAGACCATTACACTCCAAGATATAATGGAGGCCATACATGGAGTGTGCATGTCCCCAGAGATCAGGATTGACTCCATCATAACGGATGTCATACTGGTGCATGTGGATCTGGGCAAATGGGCTCCAGAGTAAAGAAGGTGGAGGAATCGACAGCCACCCTGCAGGTGGATACAGAGAAGCTAAAGGCTCAGGTCGGTGAGTTGTAGACCATCACCAAGACCCTACAGGAGCGGTTGGTGGACTACAAAGTTCGATCAAGGGGCAACAATATTTACTTCATTGGAGTTCTAGAATGTTCTAAGGGACCAGCAGGTGGTTTATTTGCTGAAGCTCTCATCCTAAAAAGACTACAGCCATGTGGTCTCTCCAAATACTTTTCAGTGGAACGTGCTCACCGTGTTTCACTCACTCAAATCGTGATGTTATCCTATAAATGGCACATAGTGCCTCACCGCTCACCTACCAAAATGTGACTCTCTTCCCAGATTTTACGTTTCATGTTCAAAGGCTACAACACAGTTTCCTCAATGTCAAAACAGATTTAAGATATCATAAAATAAAATACTTGATATTTTTCCAGAAAAAACTGAGGGTTGCCGCTGAAGGCAAACCATGGTACTTTACAACGCCTCAAGAAACCTAGGATTGGCTTGAAGAATGGAGGATAGTTGGAGGACTTAAACGTCAGATATGCCCCAGACAAAGGAGACAAGAGATCGGCACGCTGGGGGTGGCGGAGTGACTCCAGGAGTCATGGGGAACGAGACAGCTCTCCACAAATGGATGAGCCCTGGGACCCCACAAACTGAAGAACAATCTTGCTTGCTAGCCGGAGTGCCAGACATTGTTTGTTTCTGAATTACATACACCTGTCGCCATTAATACCTAACCTCCACTGGTAAGGTAATGACTCAAACTGTGAAAAGCAGATGATGGGTTGTAAAGCGCACAAACTGAGTGTGAAGCAGCATGGCCTTGGTAAAAACTTTCCTTTTATTATGGGGGTAAAGACAAGAGACTCTGTGGTATAGCCACCTCTAGATGAATTTGTTATGTTGGGGCGACAGGCACTCTGCAGAGTCGGGGGCGGTCAGTTTTTGGTCCGTTATGAATGGAAGCAGGGAGTGGGGGATTTGAAGGGAATTTGTTCAGTTTTGTATTTTTTCGTTCTTGTTTCAGGGTTCAAAGTGCGGCACACTGTCATTCTCACAATCGATTCTCCCTTGCCAGATTACTGATTGTGATAACACACCCCATTTGAAAGGATTCGCTCCTGCTCACTGCCCAGCTCCTCCTTGCAACCGCACATATACCCACAATGACTCCTAATATCAAAATAATGTTGTGGAATTCAACAGACTAGGGGACAAACTTAAAAGGGAGTAGTGCTACAATATCTTTAGAGACACACCCTGACGTGTTCCTCCTTCAGGAGATGCATCTGCAAGGTAACATTTACAAAGCATTAGATATATGGGGGTACAAGATGATAGTACATGTGGGATACATATCAGGGTCCAGGCGGGTAGGCAACCAGATACGTAAATCCTTGCCATTTAAAGTACAGAACACATGGGTGGATCACTATGGTAGATATGTGGCAGTCATGCTCAATATCACAACTATCTATATTGCCCCAAAGCTACACTGTGCGACATTCTCTGAACTGATTGCCCTACTGCTATGACTTCCTGAGGGCACATTGATATTGGGCAGCGATTTTAAGGCAGCCATCTGTGAGACTACAGATCAGTGGCCTCCTAGACATACTGGCCTATCACGTCGTCCTTTCACAGTTTTTTTTATTGTTCCTTGAACTCATTGACATGTGGTGAGTTTGTAATCCTGTAGAGCTCTAATGTACATTCCACTCCAGTGTCCACTGTAGTCTATCGCGTGTAGTTTATATCTTTACTTTGCCCCACCTGCTCCTGCTTTTCGTGAAGTTCATCACCATGCAAGGGGCATATTGGATCGCTCTGCTGTTTGGGTGGTTTATGGTTTACCTGACCAAAGTGATCACAGACAAATTGGGCTTAACCCCTGGTATATAAAGACACGCCACATCCGAGCGGCACTCTGTGTAACCAATAAAAATGATTTCAAGGAAAATTAGCGTTCAGTAGACTCGACACAGATGCTGTGGGAGACGCACAAGGCTGTTAGAAAAGGTCTGGGGATCTCGTTGTTTTCAGAACATAAAAACACAGAAGCGAGTGTGTGGAGGCATTAGAGTGGGATATTCATGTCTTGGAATCTGAACTTTCAGGTCAAGACTCAGTGAATGTGTGACACCACTTAGCCTTGAAACAGAAGGAGTACAGAGAAATAGCTTTTGAGGAAGTGAAGCCCACTAACTTGCTACCAACATCATCTTTATGAGGTGGGAGATATGGCATGGAAGCTACTAGCATGGAAAGTTGGGAAGGAGAGAGTTAAAAGATAAGTAGTTGAAATATTAACTGCCACAGGAGGGTGGAAACAAGATAGACACAGCATAGCAAATACCTTTGCAAAAGTATACTCCCCAACCGTAACAACCACAGCTGATGAGTCCTGTGAACTGTTGTCTGAAATTCAACTCCCTAGCCTTTCCCACTCCAACAAAATGCTACGGGAACAGGAAATTATGGAGGACAAGCTAGTGCAGGCCATCCGGGACCTTAACTCTGGAAAGACGGTGGGTCCCAATTGCCTCTCAATTGAGCTATACAAGCCCATGTTTGACAATGGTGGGGGATGCTGTTGTTAAGCTTCTCACTCTATTTTGTGTTTTCGTAGTGCTCAAGGGTGTCTGTAAACCACTGAGGGCCATATTTATGACCCCAGTTGCTTCGCGTTTTCACCATGCAATGTGGTACATGTGCTATGCAACTGAAAAATGAGATTTGTGAAGCCACGCAAATCTACTATGAGTGGCGCTGAGTTGCTTCAGTAATCTCAAGCAACAATGCTAACGCTTCAACAGCTTTCCAAGGTTTTCTCGTGCAAGTGCTCGATTAACCGTCTCCCTTGGTCCCTCTCCCCATTTGAATTCCGCCTTCCAAACCACACCCATGTTAATTTTCTACGTGTTTCTGCCTGCCCATTAAAGACCTAAAAAGTACACCCTAATCCACTTAAATATTTTGTGCTTGTAGTTTAAGGATCAAACAAACCTCCCTTTTCAACAAGGTATTTTCCTGTGGGATGGGAATCTGGAGGGCACCTCAGAATAAACAACTTTCACAGATTCATTTTTGTCCTCTTTTGACCAACCGTGGCTCGTGCAGGTAAGAGCAGCGGTGTGGTGGGGCCAGGTGGGGGGGATTTCGACAGAGGATGACAAGGAAAAATTAATTGTTTATTTATTTTTCCATCGTCGTCGTCTGTGGAAATCCTCCCTCCACCCGGACACACTGCACGAACCGTGGGGCATATCAGCAACAACCGGCGATAATTATCGCACTTAGCGCTAGGATAATTATCGCCGGCTAGCGTGGACTTTTATCGCTGAGATAGCGTGCTATTAGCAACGCTTATCTCAAACGCGATAAAAATCCTCACGCTAACTGCCTAACGTGAGATTATCGCTGGGAACCCAGCGATAATCTCACACAATGTGGCGTTAGCTTGCTGATAGGGACTCACAAACTTTGCCATGATATCCACCTTCCATAGGATATCATGGCTAAGTCAGTCCTGAAGCAGGCGTAAGAAAGTAGCTATAACATGGGTTATCGCTACTTTTCCTGTCGCTATGCTTCATAGTGTGGGGCTTGATGATAGGAGAAATGTCGCTTAGCGACATTTCTCCTGTCATGTTAGGTCAGGAACGCCCACTTTGCATCTCATTAGAGATGCAAAGCTGGGCGTTAGGAATCCCCACGCTAATGCAAGGTTTCACGCGTTAGCGTGACCTTGCTAATTAGGCAATAAATTTATCGCCGATTTTTGGCCGAAAACGTCCGCAAGAGCGGCGATAATTTTTTATCGCCAGCTTGTAAATATGCCCCCATGGCTGGTTTTAACTTTTTTAACTTCATTCAACTTCACACCTTTAGGGGCATATTTTCAAGCACAGCGTTAAAATTATCGCCGCTTTAGCGGCAGAAAACTGCCGCTAAAGCAGCGATAATGGGCTTGATAATATGCCGCAGAGAATTCCAAAAGAAGCCTATGTTCACACCAGAACCTGGGCTTCTATGAGAATTCTCTAGGGCATATTATCAAGCCCATTATCGCCGCCATAGCGGCAGTTTTCTGCCGCTAAAGCGGCGATAATTTTAACGCCGTGCTTGATAATATGCCCATATCTTCGAATAGTTTTAGGAAAAAAGTGGCGTTTGAGTTCTGTAAGTGCTGCTGAAGATGGGACACAGGTTCCCTCAAATATGCGACTTTCCCAAACCTATTATGCTAGCCCATACACACAAACACACACGTTGCATTAACATCAGTCATTTTCAAACTTCCCATCAAGAGTCTCATTATAAAGAAAAACAAACAAAAAAACAAAAAATAAGAGCAATGCATTTATTGTTGTACATGGTATTCATCAAAACACACCCTGGGGTGTACTTTAGCAACACAAAGGACATTTTGGAAGTTTCCATACAAAGATTTCATTCGGTTCTGTCAAAAATATGAGGCCAAAAAAATCTGCGCTATTGATCCTCTTCGTAATTTATTCATGGCTATCCTTTTGCCATGATCTAGTGGCCCGTCAATAAATCCTGAATAATGTATCTTCAGCCGGCAGTGTTATGCCGGCCACGGACAACGCTTTATTTGTTACATCAACTGCTTTCTGCCCTGCGTATCAGTGTTACATAGACACACTACAGCGAGGCGTTTTTATTACACGATAAGAAAAGAGACAAGCTTCATGAACTGAAGAACTGTCGTTTTACAAGCCATTTGCTCATGAAATCGATAACCAGCAGGTAGGTAAGTAATGTTTTAGGGTAAAATAACTGTTTTTCTGTCTGCTGAGACATGTCAACTATTCAGTTAAACATAGCTTCTTTTGTATCTAGATGCTGACATGTCAGCCTTTGGATAGCAAGTGAATTTCTTAACCGAAAATTCTAGCTGGCTTCATGGCATCTACGAACATGTAACTGCTATCTTAAAGTCTTCATTTGTTTAATCCTTCCTTATTATAAAAATCACACGTTTTAATCTTTTTCTACTTCACACGTATAGTCCATTGTCCAAATTGTCTTGTGCTAAGACTGAATTAAGCAGAAAACATTTATAACTGGACAACTGTAAACTGTAATTTCACCAGAGTAATCCGGTCTATTGATGAAGAAGTCACAGACAGGTCCAACAGCAATGTAATATTCTGAAAAGATTTTAAAACGTTATACAGGAATTTATTAACACATTTCTAGACCAGACCTTCAGAATTTCCCTTTTATGAGTACATTTTTCTCTTGTCATATATGTGTATGGACCATGTTTTGCTGATATGTATGATTGTGCCTTCATTCAGTTGTCAAGCGCTCTGATACCCGCGAGGGTCACGTTTGCACTATATAAAACTTTTCAAATAAATTAATAAAAGGAATATATGTTTTTGATTAGTGAATAATGGTGGGTCAATGAGATTTTTAAACATAATGCAGATTTATATGTTTATGATAAATGAATAAGGCGTGGGGGATGGTTCAGTGAGTTTGCCGCATGCCATTGAAGCATGATGTAATTGGTAGGCCCAAGGACTGAATCACAGCAAAGACTGACTTATGCATCCATTTTAGCGAGATATGTAATTGGAGTGCCATTAAATTAGTTAATGGTAAAAGCAGTTATTCACACTGCGTACAAATGGAAGACGTTCAGTCTAAGAGCTACATAAAGGAGCTAGTTCTTATTACAATAACACATTTATTTACAGGTACATTACATTTTTCTATATAGAGCCAAACAACAGACACCTCTAGGCGCTTTACAGCTAATTCTGAACGTTAGAGCCATGTGGATGACTAGGTGGTCTTAAACTTTGGACCCATTTGTGGTGGTGTCAAGGGGGCTTGCTAGCAGTGCAAGCTGATGGGTATATTTTTAAGCATAATGGCAAATGATAGCCTTTTAACATATGATAGTGCTATATGTCTTATGAAGGCACGGTACAAGAAATTGGATTATTACCTGTGAAGGCTCCAAGTCCTTCATAAGTAATAGGTCCACAATTGTCTCATTACTGCAAACCATGTACCACACTGAAGTACTTGACTCTCTCAGGATAGTCAAGCAGAGCAGGCCAAGCCCTACTCAAATAATGTAGTGTGGGCTAGAAATATCTACTCACTTGCAAGAATCATTTTTTACATTCTTCAGGCCACATAAATGCAGCCACAAAACCAATTTCTAGGGGTCCCTGTACTCCAGGGCCAAGAATCAAAGTTCCTGTTACAGGTAGGCCCTGAGACTTGAGTCCACGTAAACACCGGGGTGGGAGGCTGCTGCACCCACTTAAGTGTCTCCAACAAGTTTTAGTGAACTTAGTAGTGCCCCTGCACATTTCAGTTCCTCCACAAGGAAACAAAAATATGCAAAGGAAAGCCCTTGCAGGGCATCACGGGGTGGTGCTATCCGCAAGTAGTAAATAGGTAAAGAGCGTGTTCTTTCAGTTCTCTGTTCACTGTGCATCCTCTATTTTTTTAAATCCTTGCATTTTGAATCTTTCCAAAGCCAGGTTACCTTGCTCCTGGAGTGCATCTGTGGAAGGGTCGCACAGGGAGCCCACTCCCTCGCAGCCTGGACGGATCCTGCTGCAGCACACATCAGCTGGGCGCAGAGCCGGCTCATCCTCCTCAGAGCTCCCGTCCCGTGTGGAGCAGACCCACTGTGCTTTGCTTCCACACAGTGGGAGAGCAATATTGTCTTCGGTGCCTCTCATCTTCTGTGTCCCGGGGGGATGAGGTCCACAAAACATTTGGGACTCATGCCGGCCGTCCTCAAAACAGTGTCCTAGGGCTGGATCTTGGGCCACTATACATATTATGCTGCCCTTGGGGGGATATAGGCCACTGAGTTTGAACTTGTTTTTTGAGGGGTGTCCAAGCATACCCCTCTCCCCATGGTTGTAAAGAAATAATCTTGCGATGAACCCCAAGGACTTGGTCTTCGACTGATTAATTGAGGGAAATATGACTGAGCACTATGCACCCATTTTTGTGTTTCATTCCTTTTAATGCCACATTTTTAAAAAAGGATACTAAAGGGGATGATGGACGGAGCGTTTGAGCAAATCAAACACTCACCCCCAGTCAACTGATCTGGATTTAATCCAACATCATTCTTTAGCTAACTCCACCACCCCAGTTCAGACATGGCCATATACAAATCAGTCTGACCCTGTGCCTCATGGGAATAGTCCAGCATGAACTGCCAAGCCATGTCTTCCCTGGACCGGAAACAAGCATCCTGGGACCGGTTTCGGGTTCATAACCCTCGTCAGCCAGGCTATCTTGAAACCAGTGGCAAAGTGAGCAAGGGATCCACGTCTGGGCATACCCTGCCAACTTAGGGCAAACAAAGCGATACTGGCTTCGCAGTTCGGGCTGGACTGTTCCCATGAGGCACAGGGTCAAGACTGATTTGCATATGGCTGGGTTCAAAGTGGAATGGCATGGTGAGCAAAAAAGGATGGATTTAGGCCCAGATCTCTGTACTGGGGTGAATGTATGACATTCTTCTGCATTCTGTCCATCAACTGTTGTTTTTGCATTTGTCACCCCGAGTGGGACGGGTATGCTCAGACGTGAGTCCCGTGCTCTCCATGCCACTGGAATCAAGCTATCCTGGCTGAAGAGGGGTGAAACCCCAAAACCGGTCCTAGGATGCTTGTTTCCAGTCCAGGGAGGACCTGGCTTCGCCGTTCGGGCAGGACTGTTCCCATGAGGCACATGGTCAAGACTGGTTTGCATATGGCTGGGTTCAAACTGGAATGGCATGGTGAGCAAAAGAACGATGGATTTAGGCCCAGATCTCTGTACTGGGGTGAATGTATGACATTATTCTGCATTCTGTCCATCAACTGTTATTTTTGCATTTGTCACCCCGAGTGGGACGGGTATGCCCAGACGTGAGTCTCGTGCTCTCCATGCCACTGGAATCAAGCTATCCTGGCTGAAGAGGGGTGAAACCCCAAAACCGGTCCTTGGATGCTTGTTTCCAGTCCAGGGAGGACCTGGCTTCGCAGTTCGGGCTTGACTGTTCCCATGAGGCACAGGGTCAAGACTGATTTGCATATGGCTGGGTTCAAAGTGGAATGGCATGCTGAGCAAAAAAACGATGGATTTAGGCCCAGATCTCTGTACTGGGGTGAACGTATGACATTGTTCTGCATTCTGTCTATCAACTGTTGTTTTTGCTTTTGTCACCCCGCGTGGGACGGGTATGCTCAGACGTGAGTCCCGTGCTCTCCATGCCACTGGAATCAAGCTATCCTGGCTGAAGAGGGGTGAAACCCCGAAACCGGTCCTAGGATGCTTGTTTCCAGTCCAGGGAGGACCTGGCTTCGCAGTTCGAGCTGGACTGTTCCCATGAGGCACATGGTCAAGACTGATTTGCATATGGCTGGGTTCAAACTGGAATGGCATGGTGAGAAAAAAGAACGATGGATTTAGGCCCAGATCTCTGTACTGGGGTGAATGTATGACATTATTCTGCATTCTGTCCATCAACTGTTGTTTTTACATTTGTCACCCCGAGTGGGACGGGTATGCCCAGACGTGAGTCTCGTGCTCTCCATGCCACTGGAATCAAGCTATCCTGGCTGAAGAGGGGTGAAACCCCGAAACCAGTCCTTGGATGCTTGTTTCCAGTCCAGGGAGGACCTGGCTTCGCAGTTCGGGCTTGACTGTTCCCATGAGGCACAGGGTCAAGACTGATTTGCATATGGCTGGGTTCAAAGTAGAATGGCATGCTGAGCAAAAAAATCGATGGATTTAGGCCCAGATCTCTGTACTGGGGTGAATGTATGACATTGTTCTGCATTCTGTCTATCAACTGTTGTTTTTGCATTTGTCACCCCGAGTGGGACGGGTATGCTCAGACGTGAGTCCCGTGCTCTCCATGCCACTGGAATCAAGCTATCCTGGCTGAAGAGGGGTGAAACCCCGAAACCGGTCCTAGGATGCTTGTTTCCAGTCCAGGAGGACCTGGCTTCGCAGTTCGGGCTGGACTGTTCCAATGAGGCACAGGGTCAAGACTGATTTGCATATGGCTGGGTTCAAACTGGAATGGCATGGTGAGCAAAAAAACGATGGATTTAGGCCCAGATCTCTGTACTGGGGTGAATGTATGACATTATTCTGCATTCTGTCCATCAACTGTTGTTTTTGCATTTGTCACCCCGAGTGGGACGGGTATGCTCAGACGTGATTCCCGTGCTCTCCATGCCACTGGAATCAAGCTATCCTGGCTGAAGAGGGGTGAAACCCCGAAACCGGTCCTAGGATGCTTGTTTCCAGTCCAGGAGGACCTGGCTTCGCAGTTCGGGCTGGACTGTTCCAATGAGGCACAGGGTCAAGACTGATTTGCATATGGCTGGGTTCAAACTGGAATGGCATGGTGAGCAAAAAAACGATGGATTTAGGCCCAGATCTCTGTACTGGGGTGAATGTCTGACATTGTTCTGCATTCTGTCTATCAACTGTTGTTTTTGCATTTGTCACCCCGAGTGGGACGGGTATGCTCAGACGTGAGTCCCGTGCTCTCCATGCCACTGGAATCAAGCTATCCTGGCTGAAGAGGGGTGAAACCCCGAAACCGGTCCTAGGATGCTTGTTTCCAGTCCAGGAGGACCTGGCTTCGCAGTTCGGGCTGGACTGTTCCAATGAGGCACAGGCTCAAGACTGATTTGCATATGGCTCGGTTCAAACTGGAATGGCATGGTGAGCAAAAAAACGATGGATTTAGGCCCAGATCTCTGTACTGGGGTGAATGCATGACATTGTTCTGCATTCTGTCCATCAACTGTTGTTTTTGCATTTGTCACCCCGAGTGGGACGGGTATGCTCAGACGTGATTCCTGTGCTCTCCATGCCACTGGAATCAAGCTATCCTGGCTGAAGAGGGGTGAAACCCCGAAAGCGGTCCTAGGATGCTTGTTTCCAGTCCAGGGAGGACCTGGCTTCGCAGTTCGAGCTGGACTGTTCCCATGAGGCACAGGGTCAAGACTGATTTGCATATGGCTGGGTTCAAACTGGACTGTCATGGTGAGCAAAAAAATTATGGATTTAGGCCCAGATCTCTGTACTGGGGTGAATGTATGACATTTTTCTGCATTCTGTCCATCAACAGTTGTTTTTACATTTTAAAAAAAAGCATAGCTCTGGTACTGTAGGGCAGATCTTGTTGATCTTTGGCTTATTTTGCTTCTGGTGGGCAGTGCTAGTCACCAGTGGAATTTTCAACAGGTTTTTGGCCTATAAAGAGCACACTTTGCAGGCAGGAAACCAGTTTTTCTGGCCCCCTGTGTCAACTTTCTCCTCTACCTCGATACTGGTGCTCCTTTCCTGCTGACGAAGCCATCTGGTGCAGCTCCTCCACAACCAGCCAGCAGACCAACCTTAGGCCCATTCTTCCCATGTCTCCTCCTAGTTGTCTGTAATGACACCCGAGGGGGGACTTGAGTCGAGGTCTTCCCAATCAGGTCCTCAAGGAGCATAAAGGAGCCAGCACCACTTGCCCAGAGACATAGGAGTCACCTGGAGCCAAAGTCGTTAGTCCATTTGGCAGGGCATCAGATGGCTCCTCTGTCCAGAAGGCCATTCTTACACTTTAGATGCAATCTAAGTACAGAGTCTGCTTCCCTGTCTCCATTGTGCAAGCGTTTATAAGTAGGGGTGGGAAGTTCTAGATGTCAGGCACCCCTGGCTAGACCTAGGATGCCAACAAACGAAATGTTCCAAGATAGAGCATACTGTGTAGTCAGTCACTTATAGTTAAATTCATTCAATATAGCAGAGCTAATCTGGCGTATTTTCTGCCCAAAAATACATGTAATTGGATATATAGCTATTCCAACTGACAAGTGAAAGTAGAACCAAAGTTCACAAGCACTGTGTTCACGTCAATTTTGTTTTCAAACCTAGAATTTCATCTCAATACCACAATGTATCCATATTCTGTGAATAATAAATCACAAAGGTGATGGTTAATTAAAATTCTAGGATGCTACATCATCTATTTGTCAGCCCTGTTCCAACCCTCCTTCACAGAATTTGAGGACAATCCAGTATGTTGCTATCAGGTTTTCTCTGTGAAGAGCTCCTCTAAGAGTCTAAGCTCCATTCCTAGCTGACATCACTGCTAGATCCCTACTCACTAAAACCTCAAGCGGGAACCTCGCCTATGTTGGATTCAGATGTCTGGGCTTTCTCCTGTGTTAAGTGGGCCTGGGCTGACCGAGCCCAGGGGCAGAGTGACAGACTATTTCAAATGCACATTACCCCCAGGTTCCTTTCTTTTAACAGCAACTAGGTCAAAAACCAATAATAGCTTATTTTGTGTGGGGGAGCCTTTGTTCCCTTTGCTGGGGAGTAAAGTAATTAAATTGGCCCAGCAGGTGGGACAAAGACCTGGAATCTGATCAAGAACTGAGCCAGATAAATGTGACAGTTCTTCATGTCCCATAAGATGTAGATATGGTGCGTTGGAACCTGTATAATCAAACGTGGTGTGCATGTTTTGTTCCAATTTAACACCTTGCTGGGTTGTGTAGGCCTAAGTAGAGCCTAATTGCACTCTAAGGCAGATTTCACCTATATGTATAATACTGTGAAAACACTAAAGATGTTCAAGTAAACCCTACTGACCTATCCATGAATGCCCACTAACATTATAAGGCCTACGCCAGGTCAGCAGCAATCCTTGCAGTGTAACGTTTGTGCCACGCTCACTGTGCACTATTACTGAACTGTGCACAAAATGTTCACGTGGATTGTATGAACACAGGGGGAAACATGGCGGCCTTCTGAAGCGCGGGTCGGGACCCTAACTGCAGGGCACGGACAGAGGTGCAAGGCATGCTCCGTCGCAGTCCAGTGTAACGGACCCATGGCTCAGGAAGGGACTATTAGGAGGAATGATTGCTCTGCTTACTCATGTGTGGAGGGAAGCACAAGTGTTGATCCCTGACAGTGTCTGATCTCAAGTGAGTGTCAGCATCAACTCTGAGAGGTGCGCGTAGAGCAGGAAGGAGGTGGAGGTAGAGCCTATATTGAGAAAGTAGAGGAGAGATCCAATTTGGATGCAGGAGGGCGCAGTCATGGCATTGAGGAAGAGGTCTCCAAGGAGAGAGACATAAGGGCAAGCTTTAAGCGAGGTGCCTAAATATGAGTAAAAGTGCAGAGAGAAATATATTTGAGGTGGATAACACTGCAGTTAAGCAGTAAAATAAAGTGGTGGGCCAGTTTAGGGTCAGAAGGTGCTGCCAGCACTTCAGAAAAGAACTAGAAGTGTTGGAAGGCATTGACAAAATACCAAAATGTAGTGGAAGAACAGCCGACAAAGTGGTGAGACTGATAGAAATAAGGAAAAGCTGGTGAAAATAATTAAAATGATCAACTGGAAACAACCACCAGTAAAGAAAGAAGCAACCCATAGGAAGAAAAGAGTCAGTTCCCCTTGAAGGTGACTCCGTCTCTAAGATCCGTTTTTAATGGTAATACCGAGTGAAAATCAGGGAAAAGGGGGAGAGTAGAGGGCATTGACAGTTTCGGCATGGCGGAAAAATGATCAGAGAGGTGGACAGATATAAGGCTAGGAGCCAGGAAGATTCTGTTAGGTGTTGTGGAGGTGATGGTAGTGCAAAACAGAGCAACAGCCCTCAGACCAACAGCAAGGAGGTTGTCCAGCCCAGCAGTGAGGACATATGTACTTCAAACAGATATGAAACTTTACATCAGGATGAGGGCGAAAAGAAGAACTAGAGATTCAGGATGGGGGTGCAGTAGTTGGGGGTGCAGGAGTGGCAATTGAGAAACTGTATGACTCCAGAAGAAGCTAAGGGTCAGTGATAAGGTAGGTTTCCACAGAATTTTGCAGATGAAGAAGGGGTTTGTGATCTTTGTAGCTAATCAGAAGGGGGTATAGGAGGCTTGTGGGGCCCTTGACAGAGAGTGAACTGAGGTGCTAGTGAAAGAAGATCTGGTGCTCAACAAGATAATTGAAGTGAATTCAACAGATATTTTGAGGTTGAAACAAAAGCCAAAGTAGGTTCTAGAGAAGATGAGGAACTTGGAGAATAATGCGAAGAGGAATAATATATGAATCCTCAATGTAATGGAAGGTGTAGAAGAGGTGGATTAAAAAACTTTAGTGGTGAATCTTTCAAAATGCACAGTGCTACCTGGGGATTTAGATATTGACTTCTCCCATGAAATTCAGAGAGTTCATCATGATCCCTTTAAGTTGAGCCAAGGGTGAAGAAATCCTAGGAATATTTCTGTGCATTTTCTGACTTGTGGTGTAAAGTAGAAGATCCTGGGAGTGAGGCTCAAGTCCAAAGCACTGCAGTGGGAAGGTTTAAGTTTCAGTATACATTCGTACCTATCTAGAAAGACACAAGACAGGCAATGGAAACTGGGCAAAAGAATAGAGGAATTGAGAGAGTAAGGGGTAAGAGGTAATTCGACATTCCCTGCACAGCTGAAACTAATGTATAAGAATGAAAAGCATAATTTCCAAAGATCAGGGAGGAGGTAGTTCAGTTTATTAGGACAATTAAAACAGAGAAATTGTAATATGTTAAAATTTAGCATTGAGGAGCAGGTACTATGCTGGGCCCTGCAGAATAATGGCTCACATTTTATTACATTCAGCTAATGTCAAGGAAAGTAGGGGGAAGGGTCTCCCAGGGTGAGGAAGCATGAGGAGAGGTGAAAGGGTGGGTGTTGGGGTCACCAGGTGGAGAGTATGAGCATAGAAAAAGCAAAAAAAGGTACTCAATTTACGGCTATGTGTGCCACCAAGTAGTCCATTGCAGATATAGGGAAAGTTGTGGAGGCAGGAAAAGTCTTGATTAGAATAGGGGAAGGGTTGATTATTGGGTCAATTCACATAGTTTTTTAACCTGGAATGTCAATGGGCTAAGAACTCAGAAGAAACAGCGGCAAGTAGTTTAGCATTTAAAAGAGTATGGTGCATTAATAATCATCCTGCAGGAGAGGCATCTCATGAAGAAGGAGTGTATGGTGCTTTTTAGTAAAGAGCAATGGCTGATGCAGAAGGCAGCTACTGATAAGGAATGCTGCTGCAAAGAGGTGGCATTCTTGGTGAGGGAGGGGTCCAATACAGAAATCGAGGAAAGTAGGGTGGATTGAAATGGGAGATGGGTTGTGGTGAAATATTAAGTACGGGATGCAAGGATAGTGTGTACTGGTTTCTATGGCCCAAATGTAGGTGATCTAGCCCCGTTGAAAGAGCTCCTCCTGAATTTGTTGGATTATAACTCCACTATAGTGCTAGGGAAAGATTTTAATGTCCTGACTGATAACAGATTAGATATGTCAATGACTCGTTCTCAGGTACACTCTAAAAAATCATGGTCATTTTTATCCTTTCTGATGAAAGAGCTGGGGTTGTGTGATGTTTGGAGACTGAGATCAGGTGACGCAAGATGGGTTACTTTCCCTTCCCAAAAATATGGGCATTTCTCTAAATTAATGTGTTTTTTTTAATGGATAGGAGAGAAGTAGTAAATGTACAGTGTGTAGAGCATCGACCTATAAAGATTTCAGATCATGCAATAGTATACCTGGACTTAAACGCCGCAAGATAAAGGCAAGGAAGGAGATGGGCCATGGATAGGAGGGTCACCATACGGAAGATGCAATTCAAAGGCTGAAAAGCTGCTTTAAGACTTTTTGGGATGTGAATTTTGACACAACTAGGACCAATATTGTGTGGGTTGCTTACAAGGCATTCCTGAGATGTCAGGTTACTAACATGATTCATTTTCAGAACAAGAAAAGATGGATTGAGATTACCAATATGGAGCAGAGGATTGAAGAGCTGCAGAGTTTTTACAGGAAGGCAATCTGGAGGTTGGGAGATGATGAAAGGTAGAAACTGCATTAAAGGCCTCTCAGGAGGCCCTGAAAGGGTATGTGTCAGAGGCAGAAAATGCAGAAGTGGGAAGTCAGAAAAATAAGCAATTATGAGCATGGTGAAAAGTGTTGGAAATTGTTAGCACAGAAAATTAAGGCTCACTTAACCAGGAAACATAAAAGGAAAATAAAGGATAATACAACAGATAACTCACAGAGCATGACAGGGGATATTGGTGATGCATTTTATGAATGTTTAGAAATTTGTATCAAGAAAGAAATAACCTGGATGTTGTGCGATTGAGGTAGTGATTAAGGAGATGAAAAGTGATTTTACTGAGTCAGGGACAGCAGTTGAGTCCAAAGCAGGAAATAACAACAGAGGCGATTGACATAGTATTAAAATCCAGTCAAGAAAGGGAAGGCTCTGGGCCGGATGAGATACCAGTGGAGCTGCATGTTGCTCTGAAAGATGTAATTATTCCAATTTGTAAAGGTGTATTCAAGGAAATCCTGGGTTGGAAGGTCCATTACCTGCCACTTGGTATGAAACAACCATCAGTTTCATTTTAAATCTCAATAAGCCCCATGACAAGTGCGAATCCTACAGACCAATCTCGCTTAGTGAGTAGGTTGGTACACAAGGATAAGAAGGGGTTTATGCCAGTGAGATTTATACATGGACTGATACACATATTGGCAAGGTCTATAGATCTGGCCATGACTTTTTCAGTCCTACTGTCGGTGGTAACGCTGAAAGCTGCCAAGGTCTGTGATCAGGTGAACTGGAGGTATCTGTCTGAAGTTTTAGCATATGTGGGGCTGCGAATAACTTTCCACTGGGTGATCCAGCTGATTTACAGCCCCCTAAGGTAAGGATTTTGATAAATGTTGAGTTGACAGAGCAAGTAGATATCCAAAGAGGGACATGGCAGGGTTGCCCCCAAACCACGCATCTGTTTAACCTGTACATTGGACTGTTGGCACAGAGTCTTTGGTTGAATGGAAAGATAGTGCCTTTTTCTGGGAATTGGTTTACGAAAAAGTTGCTCTATATGCAGACGACCTCATTCATCAAATATTAATGATGCAATCCCGGAAATTTAGGAGGAAGTTGAGGGTTTTGGACCTTTTTCAGGGAATCAAATTAATGTGGCAAAACCAAATTAATGACATAGAATTGTACATGGAAAGAGGGAGAAAGTAAAGAGGGTCTGAGATATTTGGGCGCCTATGTGACTAAGGACCTGAATGATATGACAATGACATTTTGAAGAACGTCATCAAAGAAAGTAATGGATTAATGAGAAAGTGGTGCCATTTTCCATTGACTATTTATGGGTGTGTTAGTTTAGTGAAAATCATGATTCTTTCAAAAATCAACGTTCTGTTTGATAATGTACCACTAACTTTCAATATTTAGGGAAATATATGCAGCTTTGTCTGGGGCAACAAGGTGGCTAGGATCTGCTGGAAGAGGTTAAGGAAAAGGATGATCAGAGGAGGCCTAGCGTTACCAGATTTTCAGATCTACTGTTGGGCGTTTCAACTTACAAATGTGAGGATGCTGATTGGAGTGCCAGATACAAGCATAAGTGGGGGTATGTTGAAACATATGACTAGTAGTTTATCCGAAACGGTTTCTTGTATTAACTTGGCTCACCAAGACTTTTTGAGAAAATTAGGCTCACAGGTCCTGTCGGAAGCTAGGCTATGGTATGAGGTCAGACTAGTTTTGAGAATACCGTACAATAGCATGTTGGCCCCATTGTGATAGTCACCGGGGCAACCGGACTGTTTAAAGGATGGATTGTGCCATAGAATTAAGAAGTATAGCATTGCGTGTTGGGTAGACCTGGTGATGGAGGGCAGGCCCTTATCGTGGGAAGTGTTAGGTGAAAAGTCCAAAGGAACTCTCTCCAAATTTAAATATCTACAGTTGATATCATGTGTCAAGAGCCAAAAGAGGACAAACTGAGGTATAGGTCAAATGGAACAGGATCTACAGCATTCTGCACCAAGGAAGAAAGACATTTCCAGATAGTACAAGCAGTTAATGGCAGCTACGAAAATGAAACCGCCTTCTGAGATGTGGGTGAAGGGCTTGCCACATGTGGAGATTGGTGATGTATGGCAAGTATGCTTAAATTTGCTTTATGGTGTTATGAAGTTTGCTACACTTAAACAGAATCATCTTTACACGCTCTACATGTGTTATTGGACTCTGGCTAAGATGTCTAAGTTTAAGAAGGATGTTGTGCCGAAATGCAGGAGATGCAGATGGGAGTTGGTGGACCACATCCACATGTTTTCAAATGTCCAGCCCTGAATGGATTCTGGAGTAGTTTGGGTAAAGTACTGTCATTGATCCTTGAGAGTGAGATTAACCAATCAATGACATTTGTAAAGCACTCGTCTAGCTCTGCTGAGGAGTCACATCGCTCAAAAGCAAAGACTGAGAACAGGCCGGGTAGACCTATCTATATTTGGTTAAGAGACAGGTTTTTAGTTTTTTCTTAAAACAATGCTCGGACTCGGCAATGCAGAGTCAATAGGCAATGTGTTCCAAAGTTTAGCCGTCAGTATCATTAATGATCTATTGCCTGGGCGGACTCTTGCAAACCTGGGAATGCGCATAAGTCTGAGGTGGTTAAGCTTATGGTAAGCTTTACCCTGGTCTTCTTTGGTGTTGAATTGGATGATCTGGGAGTGGTGGAGAATGGCTCAGATGAGAGAAAGTTGTTTTTTTACTAAATGCTAATTGCATGGAGGGAAATGTGCAAACTGAACCTCCATTGATGAATGAGTGGGTACATAAAGAGACTGGACAAAGTAAGGTGCAAAGAGAAGAAAGGAAGATGGTTGGTGCCTTTGGAGCAGTGGTGGAGAGATAGAGAAAGCGGGTCCGATAATTATACCTGAGATCATTTACTATGTGAGGATGGAATTCTCATAAAGATAAATAACCCAAGGCATTATGGACATATCAGGGCAAGGGACAATGGTGGTAATCGAGAGCTGGGATACATCAATGGTGAAATGATAAATAAAATAAAGATTGAAAGAAGGAAAGAGAGTGACAGAAAGAGAGAACTGGTGTATGAATACAAAAGATTTGTATATACAGAAGATTAAAATGGTCTCTATCCTCCTAAATATAAGCTACAAGCAGAGAGATGCCAATGAGAAATAAACTACAGCATTTAGCAAGCCAAACAAGCATTACTTAGAAGGACACAAAAACGCAGCAGATGAAAAAGAACACAACACATTTTGATGCCTATTTGAAAATGTCTTTCTTTCTTTTTAGCTGAAACTGCACTCAATAAAATGTTTCTTTAAAGATCAAAGCTACATATCTACCAGAGAAGGGCTTAATTTACCGGATATGATTCAGAAATATAAGCTACCTCTGGTAAGTTAGACAAACTTTGAATAGTGACACACGCCTGGCCCCCTTAAATTTCTTCCCGGGTATTATTTACGTCGACCTTGGTACTGTGGCTCTCACTCAAGCTCCCAAAAATCCCCCACCTCCCACTGATGTTAGCCTAGGTTAGGTCGGATAAAGCAAAAAGCTGCCACTTTTACCAAAGAATAGGTTGCCATATAATTGAGAAGCAAGGCTTAAAAAACATGATATATGGTCAGCTATCATCTAAATACATGTTAATTATGGGTAGCAATGTACAGTTTTATGAAGTTGAGTATATGTGTCAAACATTAAACAGAGTTCTTCTTGCATTACAGCATCCAAACCTCTTCTGAGTGGTCTGATGAGTACAGATTATTAATGCATTTATTATGCACGAAGCAATATTATGAAGCCTGCATATGTGTTTGCATGTTACTGGAATTTATCACAATTATTTTTATTAAATTGGCAATGTTTAAATATATCTAGACTTATCTAAACATCGCAGTTAAGTTTTGTCACCATTTGAAAAATGCAATCAAAATACATGATCGCCAAACTTTCTGTTCTGGTCAGGCAGGCCTTGCAAATGTGTAAAAGTATCCAAAGTGTAATTATTAGAAATAGGGGTAGGGTTTTAGAAGAATACTTGGAGTCTCTTCCATTTTGACACATACTCCCGGTTAGGATGCAAATGCCAAAAGATGTTAGTGATGGCCCATTACGGAGGGGCTTACTACCGCTCATTTTTTTCCGCTTAAAACAAAGCACTGGTATCAGCATAATGCTTCTTTTGGCCAGAGCCTGGCAGCCCCTCTGGACTCACTTGAGCACCCCTAGAGGGGCATACATTAAGTGAATGCGGGTATCCGTTGCGGACCCCCAGCACATGGGACCATCACCTCCAAAGGGCTTTTTTGGAAAAAATGCATAAGGGGGCTCTTGCCTCTCCCACGCTGCCCAGGGGACCGCCACCTCCCCGGGGATATAGTTATACAAAGCAGGGGGTCTTGCTCCCCCGAGCCCGGGGTACTACCACTCGCCCAGGGCTTTATTTTTAAAACAAAGGCATGGAGAGGCTTCTACCCCCCCCCACGCAGCCCCCGGGATGGTACCTCCCCGTAGCTAAATCCATTAGAAGCGGGGGCCATGTGGCCCCCCACACAACCCTGAGGCCTGCCACCTCTCCGGGCATACATTAAGTGAATGCAGGGTTCAGTTGCTGACTCAGGCCCCGGGGACCACCACCTCCCTGGGGCTACACAGATTATGGGAGGGGTCGTGCCGTTCCCCTCCAGGAGCCCTCCATGGCCCTGGGGACAGCCACCCCCCAGGGACGGCTCCAGCAATGTCCTGGGGTGCCCTCCTCCCTTTTACAAAAATTATAAATGGAAAGGTCCAGCCCCGGGGATGCGGCATATATGGCCTCGGGAGGGGGTGCACGCTGCCCCCCCTTTCTATTTCATAACATTTGTTTAAAAAGGGTCAGGCCACGGGAGAAGGGGTCCCCGGGGACCAAAAGCGCCACGGGAAGGGGAGCCACACAGCCCCCTTTCCTAAATAAAAAACAAAATTGGAACTGGCAACTCGCTGGAGGCCCGGCACCCTTTCTGCAATACTCTGCAAACACACCTCCTGGCCCGCTCTTGGTTGGGGGATAAAGTCCTTGTCACTTCTGAGGGTCCTTAGGAGCTAACTAGTCCACCAGACACCTCCAGTAAGCCCCACACAGTGGAATTACTGAGAGGTGGTCGGAGGCCATGCTCCTTTTTACTTCATCCCCCAACCAAGAGCAAACCTGGAGGTGCATTTGCAGAGTGGTGGACAAAGGGGACGTGGCCTTGTATCAGAACTCAGAAATCCTGCTGTGTGGGACTTACTGAAGGTAATAGGAGGGGTAGTTGACCCCCATGGACATCCTTGGGGGCTAACTTCCCCTTTCCTGTTACCTCCAGTAATTCCCACACAGTGGGATTTTAAGAGTTTATGGAGGCCACGCTCCCCTTTCTCCTCTACTCTGCAAATGTGCCTCGTGGCGCACCACTGCTTGGCGGATGAAGTCCACTTTACTTCTGAGGGACCTTTGGAGCCAAGAAGCCCTCCTGGTACCTCCTGTGTGTCCTACGCAGAGGAATTCCTGAGCACTGGTTCCAGTTACAGTGAGTGTTTTTTTAAAGTTTATGAGTCTTAAATATATATAACAAGGTGTATTGGTGAAGCAGTGGGTTTATGAGTGACTCAGTGGTTGCATGACTAACTGAATAAGTGAGTGATTAGGTGTCTATGTGAATGTATAGGTAAGTGACTGGTTGTGTGAATGTGTGTATCTGTCTGTTATTTATTGTCTAAGTGGGTGTATAAGTGTGTTAGTGGGTACGTGAATGGTTATATGGGTGATTGATTGGCTGTTTTACTACATCTATGTCTGCCTTGATGTCTGTGTGTGTGGTTGAGGAGGTGTGTGACTGCCTGTATGGATCAGTGAGTGGGTGAGTCAGTGCCTGTATGGGGTACTGTTGCATGTGTGAAAAGATGTATGAGTGATTGAGTGTCTGTATGGATGTGTCGGTGATTAAGTGCATGTGCCAGTATGAGTGAGTAACTGAGTATGTGAAAGGCAGTATACATGAGTGATGGGGTATATCAGTGACTGTATGCATAAGTGTGTGAATGTGAGAGTGGCTCTATAGATGAGTGCATGCTTCTGTCGGTGACTGTATAGCTGTGTGAGTATGTGTTCCTATTTCTATGAGTAAGTAAGGGGGTGGGTGTGTAAATGTTTGGGTGAGTAAGTGGCTGTATGATTGACTATATGGGTGAGGGTCTAACTGTGTGAGTAGTTTTATGGGTTACTCACTCAGTGTGTCAGCGCCTGTATGCCTGTATGAGTGGATATGTCAATGGCTGTATTAGTGAGTTAGTGGAGGTATCAGTGGCAGTATGGGTGAGCCAGTAGATTTGTGTATAGATCAATGAATCAGTGAGTGGGTGTGTAAGTAGTGGTATGGCTTTGTGAACGGGTTTGTGAATGGTTGTGTGGGAGTGGCAGTGGCAGTGGGTGTATAAAAGAATCTACAGTGGTGTGAGTGGGTGCGTCTTTGGAAATATGGTGAGACTTACAACAGTGACATGGGAAGGGTTGCTGTTTTATATGTGGCTGTGCCCAACATTCAGAGCAGTCAGCGAATAGTGAAGCTGCCAGAGAAAAGTGAGGTTTAAGATATGTTGGCAGAGGGATTAGGGTACTTCATATGAATCTCTGGACAGGTACACTTGAAGTAGGCCAGACCATGACCTCTCTGGGGCTTTAACTTTCATTAATTGGGTGGGCCACATGGATCTCCCCAGCCCCGGGGACTGCCACCTCCCCAGGGCAATAAACATCATAATGCGGGGAGCCCACGTGGCCCTCTCACAACCCCAGGGATCAAATTATATAATGCAGGGGGTCCATTCTGGGCTTGGGGACCACCACCTGCCCGTAGCAAATCAAGCAATGGAGGAGGGCTGTGCGGCCCCCCTCCTGGTGCCAATTAGAGCCCTGGGGACCAACCAGCCCCAGGGCTGGCTCCTGAAATGTCCCAAATTACCCACCCCCAGCAGTTTGTGGTGCTCCTGCCAAGCTGTAGCAAACTCTGCTTTGCTTCATACAAGGTAAAGCGTGTAAAATGTGCTCACTTGCACGAAGCAGAGCAAAATTGCTTTTGGACAGAGGGAGTTGCGTATGTAGCAGTTCCCTCTGTCCAAAAGCCATACTGGCTCCCACAGGAAGCGGGGAGCTGGCAGGGACAATGGGGGCCTTCAGGTTCCCACCACAGTCTCCAACATGAGCAACTGGGTGCCCTGGGTGTGGTTAGGGCACTCAGTATTGTGGCCAGGTCCCAGAGATGGGGTCCCTGGGATCAAAATCGGCCCAGGAGGGGGGCCGCAGGGCCACTCCCATGTTTTATAAAATAGAAAGGACAGGCCCTGGGTGATGGGGTCCCTGCTCCAAAATCAAGAAAAAATAAATTGCCAGCATGACGCCAGAGGTCCAGCTCCCTTTCTTCACTACTCTGTAATCGCACCGCCTGGCGCGCTGCTGGTTGGGGTATGTGGACTTCATCCCCCACCAGTAATGTGCCAGGAGGTGTGGTGGAAAAAGGGGGCATGGCCATCGAATAACTCTCAGCAATCCCACTGTGTGGGACTCATTGGAGGTAACAGGAGGTGTAATTGGCCCCTAAGGACCCTCTGGAGCCAAGGAGACTTCATCCCCCAGCCAGCGGCATTCCAGGAGGCATGTTTGAAGAGTGGTGGTGAAAAGGGGCATGGCCTCCAAAGACCTTGTAGCAATCCCACTGTGCGGGCCTTACTGGAGGTAATAGGAGGGCTTCTTGACTTCATCCCCAACCATCAGTGGGCCAGTAGGTGCATTTTCAGAGTGGTGAAGAAAGGGGGCATGGCCTCTGAAGACCTCTAAGCTATTGTGCTGGAGAGGACTTACTGGAGGTAACAGGAGGAGTTGTTGACCCCCAAGAACATCCTTGTGGGCCAACTACCCCTGCTGTTACCTTCAGTAAGTCACCGGTAGGCAGTTATAGTTAGGACCTAGTTTTCATGGGAAGAATGTTTTTAATGTCTCAATAACTTTTCTGCAGTTTGATGAATCTTCACAAACTTTTCAGAACTCATACAACGCTCACTTCAGCTGCTATCTTGGAAGTTTCGGGGTGATCCGTCAAGCGGGGGCCAGAGAACCAGGAGGTGCTTAAAAGCATATTTTCCCCATGTTAATTCTCGAAGAACCTTTAGACACGGTTACAGCCTGAACTGCTAAACAGAATTACACCAAATTTGGCAGGAAGGTAGATGTTTGTCCAAGGAAGTGCTTTTCTTGATTTGGTGTAAATCCAATCAGTAGTTTTAGAAATATATATAAAAAAAGCTATATAGGGTGAAGATCCTCTGAGGTTCCAACTATCCCCGTGCTGCAATGTGATTGGCTGCCAACACTTCAAACCTGGAAGTGATGAAAGCCATCAGAAAAAACTGAAACAATATAGAAAGAGAGCAGGGTAGGAATACCCTGACCCCCTAGAAATGCTGGTGAGGTCCCTGTAGGGCCCCACCATGCATTAAAAGCATTTTCTTATTTTTTTGAGCTGGAGTCACGACTCCCACCGAAAAATAAAAAAAAGAAAGTGCAGGCTTCCGTGCTTCTTCATTAATTGCCCCCGGGATGGTAAAGGTCAAGGGGGCATTGTGTAAAAAATAGCAGGGGGCTCATGGGGCCCCCTCCTAAGGCTATTCTAAGTCCCAGGTCCCACCACCTCCTGAGGGGAAGTAAATATAAATTACTGGCAGGGGAGCGTATTCCCACTCTCGTCAAACCACAGCAAACACTTCTCCGATTTCAGCAAGCAAGAACATAAAAAATGCTCTGCGTTGCTGAAAGCAGAGCAGAATTGAATTTGGACAGAGGGAGCTGCATGTTCAGTGGCTCCCTGTGTCCAAAAACAATGCCGTCTCCCTAAGGCTCCCCCACGGTTCCCAATGAAAAATTAACCGGGGCACCCAGTATAGAGGTCAGGCCTTGGGCCAAAATTAGAACGGAAGGGAAGCCACTGGGCCTCCCTCCCTTTAATTACAAAAAAAAAAAAATGAAAAAAAAGAAAGGGTGGACCCTGTGGGATGGGGTCCCTGGGGCCAAAATTGGCCCGGGGAGGGGGGGGCACGCAGCCTCCCTCCTCATTCTAAGAATACTTGGTCTCGGCCAGGGATGAGGGCTATGCAGCCCCCTTCCCTGAAAAATAGAAAAAAATTAATTAAACAAAATCCCGACAGCTCGCTGGAGGCCCCCCTTCTCCATGACTCTGCAAACACGCCTCCAGGGACGCTGCTGGTTGAGGGTTGTAGTCCCCTTGCCTCCAGATGGTCTTCGGGAATGAACAACCCCTCATATTACCTCCAGTAAGTCCCACACAGCGTTATTGCTAAGCGGTTGTCGGAGGCCACGCCCCCTTTCTCCCGCACTCTGCAAACGCGCCTCTTGGCACATTGCTGCTTGGTGTATTAATTGACTTTACTCCTTAGGGCCTCAGGACTAAAGGGAACTTTATTCCCCAACTAGTAGTGCACCAGGAGGTGCGCTTGCAGAGTGGTGGAGAAAGCGGCAGCAGCTCCCTGTGTCCAATAGCTATGCTAGCTCCTGAAGGAAGTGGGGGGCCAGCAGGGACCACGGAGGCCTTAAGGCTGCCCCCGCAATCCCCATGCTGCACAATGGGTGTCCAGGGTGAGACATGGCCAGGCCCTGGGGAAGGGGTACCTGGATTGAAATCAGCCCAGGGAGGAGGGGCCTTCTAGGTCCCAGCAGTCAAAGTGCATTAAAGAAAGTAAGGGAACTGTGATGCTATGCACAATGAGTGTGAGTTCAAAGGCATGGCAAAAAAAGTGTAACTTTTTTTGGTCTTTTACCTTCATGTATGTACATAAAAAATAACACACAGCTTAATTGTAAAATAAATACAAGTTAAGGATGAGTCTGGCGGAATCATTCTAAAAGTGGTGGAGGGGGTGGTTGGGGATTTCGGCATGGAATGTGTTGCCATAGTCAAGTCTGCTGGTGAATAGGGCTTGAGTGATGGTGCATCTGATACTCCTGGGACTCCATCTGAAGATTTTTTTAAGGATGCGTAGCGTGCGGAAGCAGGCGGAGCTAAGTGCATTGACCTGAGTGGGTATGTTCAGTTTTTCTTCTAATATCATTCCCAGGTTGCGTGCATGGTTGAAAGGTGATGGGGTTGGACTGACCTCTGATGGCCACCAGGACGACACCTCGAATAAAGTCAGTAGGCCTTGTGAAAGAATAACTGCAGGTGCATGATTTATCCCAATGCAATGGATGGGTTGTTCCAGTAAGTACGTATCCCCATGGGACTATTGGGGCATTTCAGGTGTAATCCGCCACTGAGACACCAAGCAAAGGGGAGCCACAGTCCAAAATGATCAGATCAGTGCCAATGGTCTAAGTAGGAGCAGAAAGCTGGATAGGGTTTTCAGGACAGAGCAATCCAGTCCTCTTTTTATGACGATGGTCACATACACCTTCTCCAACATCCATTGTAGAAAAAAACAAAGGGACTTATGTACAAGAAACTGGCGGAGAGCAATGTTTTACGCCAAAATTGGTAATGCGATGCTCCGACAGTTTCAAGTTGCAGGTTTGCACTTTATTCACAAAATGCAGCGCACCCCTGCGTTACCCCCAGTGCTGGTGCTAAAAATGCTGCCTAGCGCCAGCACAGGCACCCTAGCGCTATTTTGCTAGGGTGCCTGTGCTGCAGGGGAAATTGTTCATGTGCTGGAAAGGACACCAACCTGCACATAAACAATCTTTAAAGGCGACACACGTGGAAAGAGCACAATAAGAGAAATAAAACATTTCTCCTCGTATCGCCTGCTTAAGACCAGGTATTCCCAGGGAGGTATTTTGGCACTGTTCCATAACTAGTAAATATGTGGCAGCATCAAAAAGCAATGGGTGTTGCAGCGGAACGCCCACTGCAACACCCATTGCACATCCCTTTCATGCTAAGTGCTGCGTGACTAGGAGCATTATTTACAAGGTCGCCTTGCTAATAAGGCAAATGAGTTAATGCAACCAGAACATCAGTAAAATTGATGTTCTGGAGTCATTAACTCCTTGTAAATATGCCCAAAACCTCCTCAAAGGAAGCCTCTGAGACATCTCCTGGTAGGCCCCCCTGCCATGAGGCCCCCTCCGCTCTGGTGGGATTACAACATGGATAGGAGGTTACCTGTTGCGATGCTTGCAGCTTAAGCAAAGAGCGGCTCACTCTCGTCTGTGCTGCCTCATCTAGGGAGCCAAGGTCTCGTCGCTCCATTGCCTCCCATGAGTATTGCCACCTTCCCACGTATATCGTCTAGTTGGTTAGTGGACTGATGCCTGTGGGCAGTGACAAAGCTCTAAGGAAATGTTGCCATCTTCTCGGGTGCTTAGCTCAACCCCCAATTATTTTTTATTCAATTCATATTGCTGAAGGTTTGGGCCCTGATTTACAGTTTAGAGGATGGGTGCTCTGACTCAAAAGTGATAGAAATCTAATTGTCTGCCTTATTACCGGTGTATTAGTATCAAATGGACTTGTAATAAGTCAAACTGAATATTTGGTACATTTGTGAAGGAGTAACATATCTGCCACACTCTAAATCAAGCCCTTTGTCAATTTTCTAATTTAGCATGGATCTGCTACAAAAGCATATTTTTGAGGTGACTAGATTTAGAGTGTTCCATTTTAAGGAGCAGCTCTCCACCATAACATTGGAAACTATGAGTGTGGTTTGCTACATCTGTTTCAGAAGCTATGCAGTACTCTAAACCTGAAATTGAATAGTTTGGTCTGCATGCCTCATTGTATCTAGACAAAGCTATGCTTTTCTGTCGAGCTCTAGCAGGAGTAAAACACGTGTCAGGAGTTGTTTTTACATATTCTAGGTTGGCTCGGATGATATTTAATGAATCCAACGCTGGAATACTATGCTTGGAACAGTAAAATGTCAATGGCTTTTTTTGCCTCAGTGTAAATAGCACATGCTGATCCTATTCTTAAAGACGTTGCTAAAATTAGCAAAAGGTTATGACAATTTTCTAGTTAGAGGTGGATGACATTGGCCTTAAAGTATGCTTACAAATTGTGTTAGAAAAACAGAAATTTGAAGTGTGCAGATAAAGGGCCTGATTCACAGTGGTAAACTTGCACTTTTGTGTAAGTCTATGATTGTTTTCTATTAACAGAGAGTAGTATCTTTACTAGTGTGGAGTCTCAGCACATAAAAAGATAGGTCTGATTAAGTGTAGGCATGAACGGTGAACTTCGCTCCGTTCGTGGAGTTTTCTGTACTCCGCAGTCCGCGGAATTCGCGGAGTGCAGAAAAGCGTTTTTCCCCCGCTCGCGATCGCAAATGGTAGGTTCGCAATTGCGAATGGTAAGTTCGCGAGAGCGAGCTTCCACTCGGGTAGGATTTCTACCCGAGGGGTAGGAATACCAGCACAAACTGCAGTTGGCACTACACTCAGCCACTCGCGGAACTTCGCAGAGGTTTGTTTGTAATTTTGGGGAGTTCTGCGTAGCAAAACTCCGCGAACTATGCCCAGGCCGGTTTATGTGCAGAGATTCTGAACTCATAAAGATCCTTTGTGAAACAGGCCCTAGAGTGTTAGAATGCACTCTTAAATATTGGGAACCACCCAGGGCTCCATAGTTGCCTTCCGCACAATTTATGCAATACTCTATGGGCCCGATTATGACTTTTGGCGGTCAGGTGGTGGGCAGGCTGCCACCTCCACACCCTCGCACCGCCACAAGTCGCCACCACCCGTCCACCAGATTGCAAATTGAAAATGGTCTGGCAGGTCCTTTTTCAAAGGAGGCACCGCTAAAGGCAACACAATGGGAAAACACTGAAGGTTCCTGCACAGCATGGACTCGAAGGTCCAAGCCATGCAGGAACTGGCATGCATGCACACAGGGGGACACTTGTTGTGGTCCCCTGTGTGCATCCACATGCGGAAGAGACACAGGGGGCCTGTTTCCTCTACTGCCATGATGTACATAGAGTAAGAACCTCCATGACACTGTCAGCGGAGAGGAAATTTGTAATATGCTTGACGGGACCAGGCAGTCCTGCCAAGCATATTGTGGCCTCAGGATTACCGCGCCACCTCCAGGGATCTACCATTGCCTGGCACGGTCCCACGGAGGTCTGACCTCCTAAGTCATAATGAGCAGTCAGACCGCCAGTGCGGCAGTGGCTGAACCCCCACCGCTGTGCATCCACGAGTCTGGCAGTCTGAAGACCTCCAGACTTGTAATTGGGCCCTTAGTCAGAAAGGGCACGTTTGCACTCAATTCAAATGAGTCAAGAGTCATTTGCTTTAGGCTATCATTCTTTTCAAAGTTTCTGTCTCTTCCTATTCTTTTTCCTTTGGTGTAGTTCTCGGGGCTAGGTTTATAGCTGGGAATTCAAACATAAATATGAATGCTATTTGGTGCTAGTCTGTAAATAGTTGTTGGACATGCTGTACTGTTTCTAAATATACATTCCACTGTTAAAAATGAGAGTGTTGATATTGTTTGGCAGGTGCCGGTGGATGTACTTGGATACTAAATGAGCAGGCTGGTAGTGGATGATGTGTCACCTTCTACAGTTCTCTGAGCCGCTGACTAACTGCAATACTGCAATTTTAAACGATCATATTATATTCTCAAATTTCCATTCCTTTTTAATGCACTAGTTCTATCCAATTCAATCTCCTTTGTGCACTACTAACTGGACCTCCCCTCAGACCTCCAGAATGTACGGGTTGGTATAGCTGTTTTCATCTTCCATTATAGCATGTTTTACTTCACTTTCCCAGAATAAATGATAGCTCTGCAGGCATAAAAAGCATCAGCAACCCTTAGTTAAATGGGTGTTGGTCTTTCTTCTGGCTTACCATAGCAAGTTGGAAGACACATGAATATCACTGGGTGTTGCACTCTTGAAATGATACATGATCAAGGGGCTGCTGTGGACAACGTTCTCTTGCTTCTATACCAAGTTTGTGCTTCCAATAACATGATTTTTAAACCAAGCAAACGTTATTAATTATTGTGAAAATCAGTAAAATGTGATCGTTGAGAATACCCTTAAGGTGTGAAGACTTGAGGGAGAGGGAAGCAAGATGGCAGCCGCTTGAGGTGGTAATTCGGCAGCCCTTCAATCGTTTGGAAAATATATAAGAATAAACTCACCTAACTGCCGGAGTATGTCCCTAGACAACTCAGCTGGGATTCACCGATGGGCTGGTGGTTGCTCCAGAGCCGGGCTGATTCAGGAGAGCCTGCTCAACTTTGAACTTCTGGTGGAGGCCGTGTTGGAACACACTGACTGTGGTGTATGCTACAGTCAGAAGTGGAAGGTTGCTTCCAAACCCGCCCTACAGCATCTCTGCTCAGCTCTGTGGGCCCTGGAGCGGAGATTGTGGGCAGACCAGTGCTGCAGCAGAGTGGGCAATGCTTACTGACGGCTCCTAGGATGGAGACTGCCCCGGAAAGGAGGGGGAAAGGTGGGCCGCGCTTAGCCAGTGTCAGTCCGGCTCTATGGTGTTGGAGTTACTGCGAGGCTCTGATGGAACACCTGGAGATTTACTGCAACAGGGAGGCAGCCAGAGCTAATTGGATCAACGACAAAGCTAATCCGCCTCACGCTGAGAAGCTACCATTGGAAACAGCCGGCTCGAAACTACCCAGCAGCGAAGTAACTCAGCCTCACGCCAATAAGGTACTAGCAGAGACCAGGACAGCAACCCCTCAGAACAGAGGTATGACTGTATTGGTTCCTCATCTTTTAGTAGACACGGTAAAAGATTGTGCCAGTCTGTCCACATTGGCTTGCAGAGAGATAGGGACAGCTAAGATCAAATTTCAAAATGAGTTTTGAGAATGTCGAGAGTGCCATGAGCCTTGATGGGGGTCTGAGTGAAAAGGGGAAGCAGGATCAATTAGAGTTGGGAAGTGTGCAGAATAGTGGCCCTTAGATTAGGGCTACAGATTATACATGTATTCCTGCTAACAGTCCGACCCCTGCATATTTACCCCCTTTAAATTGCGCACAGAGATCCAAGGTATGCCAGCAGTTGGTGGATCGCCCTTTGGAACTCGAAATTGGAAACGATCAGGACATGGAGGCTAACGATTGCTTCGTTTTATTATCTGATGGAACAGAATGGTCAGTGGATGGCCATGGTTCTCTCACTGGGTCTAAGAAAAATTGCAGAGTTCCAGATACAAGCGGAGGTGCTTTTTCCATGACAGTGTGTAAGATGGTTTAGAAGTTAGGTCGACAACATCAGGTGCTAAAGACCTGAAATGGAACTATACACCAGCAGAACAGCTAGTCGGCACTCTGACCACACCCTCTCAAGACACCTTTAGTTCAAATACTCCTACACTAGTTATAATATCACATTGAGAGGAAACCTAACATGATGGTCGCGAGTCTCAAGCTGTAATAGGAAAGGTGCAGGGCGCTGTCAGAAAGCTAGCTAAGACATGTAATGTCATAGGTGAATGCCTAACGGACCACGAAACTAGAACTGATATTGAAAAAGATGTGGCAGGCACTCGGGTGCAGAAAGAGGCTCATGAATCACAATGGAAGCGGGTGCGGGGAGTGCCGGAAGGCAAGGAGGGAATGGATATCCATGCATATATGGTGGAACTGCTACGCACAGCCTTCCCAGAGCTTAAAAGATGGAATGGGACACAAGAGGTGCAGCGAGTTCATAGGGTGTTTTTTGTCTTGAAACAACCTGTCAGAGAAGAATGGAAGCAGCGAGCTATCTAGGTATATTTTGGAAACTTTCTCTTGAGACAGTCAATCTTCGAGAAGGCCAGGCTTGAAGCGAAGCGGATCAGCGGCGACGTTCAATTCTTTGTTAGCCCTGACTTTTGCCACATAACGGTCAAAAAACACTGGCATTTGTGGCAATTAAGCCTTTTCAAGACAGGGGCACACAGGCATATCTAACTAATCCTGCACATTTGAAGGTGATCTGGGGAGTCAGAAATGGTTCTTCACTTCGGAAATCAAAGAAAATAAATTTTTATTGGTGACTACAGTGTAAGAGTGGAACGCCTAGGTCCACTCGAGGTGGGGCTCCTATTTCTCTTTAAGTTCTCCATTTCCTTCTGATTTCTCTTTTCTTCTTGCATTCTCTGTTCTATGTCCTTCCACTAAAGAACCGATAAGGGATTTGGGGCTTGCAATAGGCTGTTTCATGTATTGCGTAGTGGTTAGATGGTTGTCTGTTGTCTCTAATGATTGACCTTTGGTCGGAGAGTCTGTCCTCATCTCACACAGATTGATGAGCGGTCTGGACACTTCTCAGGGCTAGCGGGAAGGGGAAGAGGGGAGAAGGGGGTGTTTGGGTTCAGGTAAGGATGTTGTGGAAGGGAAGATGGTGGTGGAGGTAGGTGGGGGTAGCAGGGCTAAGGGGAAGCAGGGTAAAAACAAAACAAAAATCCAGAGAAGGGGCAAAGAACATTTAATCGAATTCCGGCAGAATATGATTAAGAGAATGAATACAATGTTACCTTTTTTTGGTACCAAATGGGTAGAATAATTATATATTTAGTTAATGTGAGTGGGTCGATTGATAAGGCTAAGCGGTATGGGTCAGCAAGATTCTAAGATTAGTGGCCCCAATATAATATGCCAACAGGAGACACATATCCCATAGGGTAGGAGGGAAATGCTATCAGTTCAAGGGTATTCTTTATCGGCTTGCTCAAAAATCCAATATTAGGGGTGCGGCTATGCTAGCCAGGAATAAAATGGGGCCAGTAAGGCGTAAATTGGTGGACAAAGGTGGTAGATGGGCACTGTTGGAGCTGGGCATAGGATTAAAAGTCTGCACTATTTATGACATGAATCAGGACAATCCCAAAGTGTTGGAAGATTTGGAGGAGGAACTAGCATCCTGGCCTGTTTCTCAAATAGGTTGTGGGGATTTAAATATACAATGTGGGGTGGATAGGTTTCAAATGAGCATATATCAGGGAAAAAACGTGAGTTCACAGGGGCTTACTTCATTTATGCTTAGCTATGGCCTGGTCGATATGTGGAATGCTAAGCATTCTTCTGACCCAGGATACACATATTTCTCTTGCCCACATAAAAAATATGTTAAGTTAGATTATTTCTTGGTTTCTGGAAAATTCATGGATAAAGTAGGGATTACGAAATTGCCGAAGCTTATGTCAGATCACAACCTCTTGGTTTTGGATGTTGTGGTCCAAGAAAACCTTAAGGGTCAGTATGAATGGACCTTTGACAGGAAGCTACTTGTGAATGCAGTGTTCATTGAGCATATGAGAAGTTGGCTGTTTGGTTATTTTGATACCAACAGATATAGTGCTCCACGGTGTACTATATGGGATGCTTTCAAAGCAGGGTTGAGGGGAGAGATTATTAGCTTTGTGGCAAGCAGCAGGAAGCAGCAGGAGGTGGAGAGTAGGAGCTTATTAGAAAAGTTAGAAAAACTGGAAAAATAGCATATGGTAAGGATTAGCCACGGGCCGAAAGCAGCACAAATTAAGTTGAAGACACAATGGCAAAAGCTGAGATAAACAGTTATTATACTCAGAAGATTGCAGAAGGATTTCAAACTGATAAGAACAAAAGTTATGAATATGGTTAGTCAGTTGGGGAACTCTTAGAGCTACACACAAGGCAGAAAGCAACTAGGAGTATTATTGCATCAATTAAAAGAAAAGATGGGTTATTTGCAACAGATGCTAATGATATTCTTGGTGGATTTGGAGAGTTTTATTGAGATCTATTCAAGGATGAGTGTCAAGCGACTGGGCTTGGGTTAATCCACGGGGTGGACCTAGGCGGAAAAATCGACCAAGCTGGTAAACAGGAATTGGAAGCTGTCATCTCAATCAAGGAAGTATTAAATGCATTACATCAGCTTGCTTCAGGGAAAGAAGCAGGTCCTGAAAAAATACCACTGGAGCTCTATGAGGAGTTTCAAACAGAATTCTTTTAGACTTGTTCTTAGGAGTACAACAGAGTGGGCTCCCTCCTGAATCTTGGAAAGGTACAGATATCGTTATTTTTCCTAAAAAAGGCAAACCCTTGGATAGTCCCACTTTGTACCGACAAATTTCCCTTATAGACTTGAACACCAGACTAGATCCTAAGATCTTAGCGGTACATTTGGGAAGGATCATAGCTCATCTGGTCACACCATGGCAACATGGCTTTATACTGGTAAGGTGAACAATGGATCATATAAAATGTGTTATATCTCTATTTGATATGACCGGGTGCAAGATGGCTATGATGCTCCTCTTTGCGGAAAAGACATTGGATTGGAAGACATGGAAATATCTATGGGAAGTTTTGGAGTTAAAGGGTTTTGGCCCCGATCGATTACCGCCATTAAGGCAATGTACGTGGATCTGTATGCCAGACTTCAATTAATGAGTGAAGAATCCGGAAGAATAGAGGTGGCCAGAGGGACATTGCAGGGGTGTCCCTGCTCACCAATTGTATTTGCCCTCTAAATTAACCCATTTATCATGCAAATTTTACATAACCAGGCAATAAAACCGGTCACTACGAATGGTTATGATTTGACATTCCTGGCATATGCAGATGATATTGCCATAGTTGCTATCGATCCTAAGAGTGCAATGAAGGAGGTTGAAGCTATGGTGGAGGAATATGGTAAATATTTAGGGAATTTATTGAAAAGGGAGAAGACCCAGATTATTTGTACAGAGAATATTGACTGTTCTGATACTCATCAAATGGATACTGTTACGTATCTTGGTATTAGAATTAATCCTACGGTCGAAACAATCAGCCAGATTAATTTTAGAAACTTGATTAGTAAAATATCTACCGATTTAAAGTGTATGAATAGGCTAGATCTGTCAATAATTTGTAGGAGTAATACTCTTAAAATGGTAATACAACCAAAGATACTTTATTTGTTCAGATCTATCCCCTTGGAGAATGAAGGATCCATACTTAAGAAATTGGATTCCATATTTATAAACTTTTTTTGGCAATATGGAAAGGTTAGGTGCTCTTTGAAATGTCTCTAGCCTCTTGTTTTACTACTGCTCAGCCCTTCTACAGCAGGTGGGAATATTGTTTTTTGCTGAATGCCAGAATAGGGAAGATCAGGAGTATCCCATGATTTCCCCTACTATCTACAAGCTTGCTATTGGTTGAGCGGTGCGTGGCACACTGCTTCGACGACTAGAGCTGAGTTACTACAAAAACTGGAAAGTTTTGAGTAAGGTGCGAAAATAATGAAGATTCCAAGTTATAATAAATATACACTTTTGTGGTGATCTCCGCTTTTCCCACCTCTTTTTACCATGTGATTGGAAGGCAATGGAAACAACATGGTCTCACTAGGATCAGAGATATGTTTTTGTCAGGGCAATTTTCTTACATCTACAGCAGGACTTTGGTATACCTGCCAGTTCATACTTTAAGTATATACAATAATAGGATTTTTTAAACCAACTTAGGGAAAATCTTTCTTGGACAAAATATCCCTTCTAGAGGCAACTTACCAGACAGTATGCCAGATGATCTTGAGAAGACCAAAATAAACTGGGCTAGGAAATTAGAGGGGAGAGACACCAAACTAGATGTCACTTGGACTAGCTTAAAAAATCTTCCTCTCTGCCAACTTAAAGGTTCAACTCTATAGGACAATATTGAATTTATATTCAGTCGGCATTGCTGCGAGCTCAAGGTAAGTGTTTTTCTTTTTTATTTAATTTCATTTTCCCTTTATCGTCTGTTGACTCCCTCCCCAACCTGCAACACTGCTCTTAACTGCACGGGTCGCTCCTCGTTTTGCAGTGTACTAACCTTGTTTTGCGAGTCATAACCTATAACTGATTCGCAAAATAGGGTTTGCAAGTTGCTATTAGGAAGCAGCATTACAAGGGCGTACCTTCAAAATAGCAAGTCGCAGTGGCATGTATGACCGGAATGCAGTCGAAAAACATTAATAATATCTACCAACTCCATGAAGAAGGTGGTAACCCATTCAGAAATGGGAAGGGGTCCCTGCGGGACCCCTTCCCCTTTGTGAATGTGCTCTCCAACATTTTTTAAGAGCAGGCTGTGTTCCCACAGACCTCTACCTACTCTTAAAAAATTAAAAGGAAACTTTTCATTTTTCTTTTAATGAAAAGGGGCTGCATTTCAGGAAAAACAAATGCTTTATTTAAAAAGCAATCAATGACATGGTGGTCTGCTGACTCCAGCCGGCCACCATCCCTGTGAAAAAACAGGCCATTCCCAATGGGTCGCAAATTGTTACCTCCCTCAAGAATAATAATGAGGCACCTCATTTGCATCCCCCATTGGGAATTGCTAAATCGATATGAGACACATTAGTACCTTTCATTTGGCTAATTGCAACTTGCTAAAAAACACAATTTGTGAGTCGCAAAATGAAATGTTCGTACATCTGGCCCGAGATTTACAAATATGTTTCATTTAAATAGTCTGGGCCTCATTTACTATATTTTGAAGCACAGCAGCACTGTCATGGCTCAAAATAAAAGGGCAGGAATGTGCTGTATCAACGAGATAAAGTTCATTCCTGTCCTTCTCCCTGCACACAAACAGCAGCTGTGCATCAATGCAGACACGTTTTCATCATGCCGCGAGGGTGTCTGCGTTGCGGGTATGATTGATTTTGTGCAATAAGGCACACCTTCCTGCACATAAACAATAATTGATGGCATTTTCCTCTTTTAATGCATGCTGCAGAATGCAGTATGCATAGAAAGAGGAAAAAACAAAGTGAAATAAGAGTATTTCTCCCCGTTGCGCCACTCCTATTCTTCCCTGGGCAGGCGTAGGATTCTGACGCATTCCCAGCCTTACAAAACATTGTGGGGCAGATTTACAACTTCTGGCGCATCTCTGTAAATCAGCAGGGATGCGCCAGAACAGATGCGTCAAGCAATCGCCCCCTTGTGCCACCACGGATGCGTTGCATTTACAATGCGGCGCGCCATGTTGCAAGGAGGGGCAGATGGGTAACGCATCTTTCGGCGCATTGCAGGAGTCGCAAGCACGACGCAACTCCTGCAGTGCACAGGGGATGCCCATACTTAACATGGTGCGTCACTCCTTACGCCTGCTTCAAGCAGGCGTAAGGATTTGATGCAGCAGCGTCGTAAAACTGACTCAGTGAAATCTTGTAGATTTCACTGTGTCAGTTTTACGGGGCTTTCCTGCGAGGGAACGACCACCCTGCGACAGAACGCCCACATGAAACCTCACGCAGGTTTCATGTGGCGCAGGGCTTTACAACGTGACGCATCTGCCTAGATGCATCACGTTGTAAATAAGTCGCAACATGGCGCATGGTTTACGCCACCGCTGTATCACAAAAGTGACGCAACAGCGGCGTAAAAGTGTCGCAAGGGGCTTGTCAATCTGCGCCTGTAAATCTAGGAATGTGTCAGGCTCCATGGATGTTGTGTGGGAACACGCACAGCAACACCTATGAAATACCCCTTTCATGCAGAGTAATGCATAAAAGGGGCCCATTTTTACAAGGCCATGAAAAATCACGCAGGGTGACTTTACGTGACATTGTAAATATGGGCAAGCTCATTGCGCTGCCAGTGCGACAAGACAAGTGACACACCGGCAGTGCAATGGGCTTGGAATTGAGGCCCTGAACTTTAACATTTGTGGAGTAGGATTCCCACTTTTTTTCATGAGTTTAATAATAACTTACATTACAGATGAACAGTGTTTATTTTTATTTAGAAAATATGACAACCAGGGACTAGCTTAATTAGCTACATCTTAGTTTAAATAATCATATCCAGAGTGTATAAAGAAAAAATGACATATTTGATGCCATTATCTTAGCCAAACAGTAGCAGTAATGAGAAAGCTCTAACGAGTTAGCATAATTTGCCCATTCGATGTTTTTTTTTCCTTTCTCAAAAGAGGATTTCATTGTGCATAATTAGAAAACAATAATTTCTTCCCATTTAGCACTGGTTAAGTCTTGTCTGGAATTGAACAAATCTTTGTTTTATTGTAATGCGAGGATCTACAATAGTGACAGTTCATGCACTCACTGGGGATTTCCGTGGCTCATAAAAAAAAGTCTGGATTTTAAAATGAGTTCAGTTTTATAAACACAGAATTGCAAAGGGTCCAACATAAAACCATAGTCATTGTGTAAACAGGAAGTGCCTGTTTTAGGTCATAAAGGGGAATCCTCTGTGGAGAAAAGTTCAACATCACACAGAGGCCCAGATTTACATAAAAAGTCACCAAACGCAGCACAGCAGCTAAGAATGCTGCCCTGTGTGTGTGACAGGGAGGGAGAAGGAGAGCGCCATTTCTACAAAGATATGGGGGCATATTATCAAGAAACTGAGTTAACATTATCGCAGCTTTAGCGGCAGAAAACTGCAGCTAAAGCGGCTATAATGGGCTTGATAATTGCCCTTGATAATTCCCATAGAAACCCATGTTGTGGTGACAACATGGGCTTCTATTGGAATTCTCTGCGGCATATTATCAAGCCCATTATCGCCGCTTTAGCAGCAGTTGTCTGCCGCTAAAGCGGCGATAATTTTAATGCCGTGCTTGATAATATGCCCCATGGCTCTCTCCTCCTCTCTCCCTAGTGTTGATTTAAGCTGCAGTGTGTCAGGCACACACCTTAGCGCCATAGTGCTAGAGGGCATGCCTGAGTCTACCATAGGTTTCCTACTGGAGGGGGACCTTTCCAGTACAAAATACTATACGTAGACACACTAAAACTTTTACTACTTTTCACAGTGCAGCACGCATGCAAAGTTGGAAAAGGAAGGAGAAATAAAAAAAATTCTCCTCTTAACGCCTCCTTTTAAATGACATAAACTAAACCCTGTCTACTTTTGGTTTGTAGATAGGGTTTTGCATCAAAGACATGGGTGGTAGCATGGGAACGGCCTTGGACCACCCATGTAAGAATAGGACATTTTACCCCGCAAGCCATTACAATGCCTGCCATTACCCCGCATTTTTTACTCCGCAAAATATTTTGCAAAGCAGAGCTTTACAACGCAATCCATTACAACACATTCCCCATTATAACGTAATTTACTATTCTAACTTCATTGCAGCGTTACTTTGGGGAATGCATTGTAATGGTATGCGGTGTAAATCCCTGCGTTGTAAAATATTTTGCGAAGTAAAAAATGCAGGGTAATGACATGCGTTGTAACGCATGAGTTGTAAAGGATGTTTACCCCATGTAACGCCCAGTTGGCGCTAAGCAACGCAAAGCAGTGCTTCCTTCTGCTTTGCATTACTTTCAGGATACCTTCCAGTGCAAAACAAGTTATGCACTGTAAAGTAAATTAGGGAAAACATATTTTGGGCTGGTTAGTGTCACTTTTGTGATGCTAACCCAGTGCAAAATGTTAGTAAATCTAACCCATAGATTTTCATTTATTACACTATCCTTATGGTGGAGGAAGTCCTGCCTTTGTATTCCCCGTTAGCATTTACTAGACCCATTGGAGTATGCCATGTCTGTGAAATTTTCATTATTTGCCTTAGCATATCTGTAGCGGCTGCAGCCAAATTCTTCCTCAATACTAAATCAATGCTTCCAAGTTGTTTCCATCTATGAAATGTAAAGCCTCACTACCATCTCTGTCATCAAAGGTGAGAATTCAGCTCGAAATTCAATATTTTTTCTCATTCCAATGGTGGAATGCGTACTGCCACGCATGTAGTATCCATACCTGCAAAGCCCACTGTAGGTTCCGTTTTGATATGTGGTCTCCAAAAATATAAATTTGTCTTATGTACTTTGACTTTTACGCTCTCAGGTTGCTAATGGATCCTCGTCTTGTCTCCCATTCCTGTGATTCACAGACTGATTTTTAAAATTTCATTGCCAATATTTTTAGGTTCTGAGTAGGTGTGTGAGAATATTTCTCACCCAGCTCTCACTTATGACCAAAGTAGACAAGAAGTGCCAAGTATTTTAAATTGATGGGCATTATAAAATGTGAGGAAAAGCATCCTTGAAAACTAGGAAGGATCTACATCTGACTTATTGTTGAAGGTACCACAACATAGGGCCCGATTCTGATGCGGTTTGGAAAGCTTCCCAACACTCTGGGGCCTATTCCGATTCCGGCCGCAAATTGTACTGACTGACACGGACCCGGAACGGATACCGACCGACACGGACCTGCGCCGTACGACCCGTGCAGTACGATGCAACGCGTGTGAATTACAACCGACACGTACGGAATACAAGCCGTACGACCGAGCAGTAGGGAAAACAGTGATTCGGCTGGAAAACCGATGCGAGTTGCACCGACCGACACGTACCCGGAATGAAACCAACTGTCACGTACCCGCAATGTACTATCCGTGCAGTACGATGCAATGCGTGTAAACCCAGACCGACTCGCACGGATCCCAAGCCGCATGACCGACACGCACAGAAAACAGGGAGCCCAAGCAATAGAGATCTCCGCTTCCAACGCGTATGAAACACAGAAGAAAGTCAGCGTGAACGAGGCGGAGAAGCCCGCACGAGCAAACATCAGCGTCCGTCTCGGTCAGAAGAACGTCTCCTTCATGCCTAGAAAACCCAAAGGAAAAAAGACAAAAAAAGGACCAAACAAGCAATGACAAAGCCAACAAATATTTTTTTTAAAAACCTGGGACAAAGACACACCCAAAAGTCCACCTATATAAAGGACATCAATCACTACCATGATCCTTTGCAAATAGGAGACAAAAGCCAGCAGCAAACACCATCACACAGCAAACACAGACACACTCACAACTTACCCATCACACAACTCACACACCATTAGCACCTCACCAAAAGCACACACACACAGCTAGCAAAACCAACACTAACCCACCCTCACTTGCACCCACACACACACATCACTCACCACCACCACCCATCACCATGCCCCCAAAGAAGAATCCAAAGTTCACAGATGATGAGTTAGAAGTGCTGGTAGACGAGATCATCAGAGTAGAGCCACATTTGTTTGCTGCATTGGTCCAAAGGACCACCATTAAACAGAATACCAAGATGTGGACAAGGATTGTGGACAAGGTGAATGCACAAGCACCAACAAGGCGCACAAAGGACGATATCCAGAACAGGTGGTATGATGTGTGCAGGAGGGTCAAGAAACTCATCGAGAAAGATCACGCCTTGAGTCAGAGCACTGGCGGTGGCCCTCCTGCCAAACCAGTCTACTTCAGGACCTGGGAGGAGAAGGTGCGGGACATCCTACCACCAGAGAGCATCCGTGGTCTAGCAGACATTCCAGAGCCTGGTGAGTACACAACCAACATACTCAATATTGTGTGGCAAGGGGACAGTGAAACCATGCACCGTTAGCAAAGCCACAGTAACCAAGAGATAATCATCCCAAGATGTATATGCTAGTCAGACAAACACAATACCTTCCATCTCATAGTGACTTGGAACTGTGTCATGACACGTACAAACCTACCAACAAATAGAGCAAGGCAGTGGCACAAAGCCAAATAAACACTGTCAGACAGTTTGCCAGCACAAACACACTACCTCACAGTGCAGATGACTGACAGGAAGGAATAGTGGGTATGCAGGTGAAGTGAGTGTAGCCAAAAGCATGATGGGGTTTGTAGTCACAGATAATGCTCACCCTCCCAATTGGCCCATCAAGACCTCTCTGAAACATGCACACATCACAGAGAGTGGAAAATGACTGACAAGATGTCTGACACTGTGTCCTGCTGTGGGGAGCACAAGGCCCTGGTAGGGGTTGTGCACAAATCAGAAGCAGGACACCACTGACTGACATCCTGAAAGCCAACTTGCACGCCCTCCGATGGAAGCACGTTGCATGGTGGGATGTCTGGCCGGGTGGGAAGGAGGACTGACAGCTCTGACCATACTTACCAGCATGTCGAGACACACACACCCCTCAACTAAGGGTGGGCGACAATATCCGTTCCGCTCACGGAAATTGCAGAAATTCAACATTTTCGCATTTCGTGCGGAACGCGAAAATGTCGAAACTTCCACGATCCACGAGGGAATGGAAATTGTCGCCCACCCTTAGTCAAAAGTGGGAATTTTGCGTTCATTTTACGTTGTTGAAAAGAGAAAAGGCTTCACCAATAAAAGCGAGTCAAAAGCAAACTGGTGTTTAAGCAAGCTCACGAGGAATCAGCACACCTATTATTGTCTGTGGTGACTAACTAGCCTCTGAGAAATATTGACACTCAAGAAAATATTGTTAGTCTGCGAGGAAAAACTACCCGAGTGTATAGACAAAGGAAAAGTGCGGAACTCGGCGAACTACGGGGATGTGGATGTTCGAGAACTAGGCATGAACAAGCGGGCATAATAAAAACTTCACGGAGCCCTGTTTGGCATTACATTTGAAACCATGTTCTATTCCTCCCGCCCTTTTCTCTGTACTCACAGTTCCTGCGGGATGGGGAGGTTGTCTTGTCTTCTCAATGTTGTCCCTGCCCATCATCGGCTCCCGTTCCTGTCTGGGACAGTGGTTCCTCCGCCTAGGGACCCTCTGGGAGCCTGCAGTCCTCAGCGTCGTGTACTTCATGAGATGCTGAAAGTCGTCGTGCCTCCGGGTGCACGCCCCAGAACGTCACGTCCAAGAGGAGAGGTGTCAGGAGATCCCAGACCCTGCCGTTTCCGAGACCTGCAAACGTTCCAAGGATCCTTGCTCTGGACAATAGGTTGATAGTTTAAAATCTGTGCTCAGTCAGTCCTTGGCCGCTCTGCTGACAGCGCAGAGAGATGCTAAACAACCTAATGTTATGTCTAAGCTCATGGTGCCCTGTCCGAAATGCTCAGAACTGTAGCCATGCTTCCAGTCTCCAGCGACGTCATCACTGCTGTCATGTGCTTGCATCAAACATGGCAGAAACAAAGGGCTCTTGGTTGGACAAAACTCGTCCTGATGTCAAAGTGCTAAGTTTTGCCCCCAAGTGGCACAGGCGTCTTGATCCCAGGTAAAAACGCCACGGCCCTATTCACACCAATGTATTTTCTGATAACTATGGACTATGCAGAAAGGGAAGCTCTCTGCGGAATAACCGGATAGATACATCCAAAGGCCGGAGCTGCGTCAGGTTCTTTCAGTTCCTTCATCTGCTGAACAGCGCCTCGTGAATCCGTGGGAGTGTCTCTTACTGCGTTACTGAATTTGACCTTCAACTCGGGCACCTGCTTTATTTATATCTGTAAGTCTTACAGATATAAAGCAGGTGCCCGAGTTGAAGGTCAAATTCAGTAACGCATTAAATCAGCACAAAATCTCCGCGATCACACGAAATTTTGCGTGATTGCGGAGATTTTTTGCTGTTTCGTGATATTTTGCAAAAGGCACGTTCGCAAATTCCGCCCACCCTTACCCTCAACACAAACTCCACACAACTCACTGGGTAGAATGCATTGACCCACACCTCAGTGAAATATCAGCAAAAGATACACTGTACTGGGTGCTGCTGTGTGAAGCACAGGGGCTCTCTTTGGACTTGTAGCCAAACAAACACCAGGATTTCACAGTCAGCCATCTTGCCATTACTGTCACACCCACTCACAGGGAAGCAGAGTCAAGAGGAAGGAAGTATGGGCATGCTGGGAAGGGGGGTGGAGCCAAGAGCCTGATGGGAGTTGCAGTCACAGACAATCCCCAGCCACCCACATGGCACAGCAAGCTCACACTGAACCATGAATGCCTCACAGGGAGTGGGAAGGGACTGACAGGATGTCTGACACTGGGCTCTGTTGTGGGGAGCACAGGGCCATGCTGGGAACTGGGCAGCAACAAACACCAGGACTGCGCAGTCAGCCATCTTGCCATTGCTGTCACTCCCCCTTACAGGGAAGCAGAGTCAAGAGGAAGGAAGCATGGGCATGCTGGGAAGGGGGGTGTAGCCAAGAGCCTGATGGGAGTTGTAGTCACAGACAATCCCCAGCCACCCACATGGCCCAGCAAGCTCACACTGAACCATGCTTGCCTCACAGGGAGTGGGAAGGGACTGACAGGATGTCTAACTCTGGGCTCTGTTGTGGGGAGCACAAGGCCATGCTGGGAACTGGGCAGCAACAAACACCAGGACTGCACAGTCAGCCATCTTGCCATTGCTGTCACACCCCCTCACAGGGAAGCAGAGTCAAGAGGAAGGGAGTATGGGCATGCTGGTTATGGGGGTGTAGCCAAGAGCCTGATGGGAGTTGCAGTCACAGACAATCCCTTGCCACCCACATGGTCCAGCAAGCTCACACTGAACCATGCTCGCCTCACAGGGAGTGGGAAGGGAATGACAGGATGTCTGAGACTGGGCTCTGTTGTGGGGAGCACAAGGCCATGCTGGGAACTGGGCAGCAACAAACACCAGGACTGCACAGTCAGCCATCTTGCCATTGCTGTCACACCCCCTCACAGGGAAACAGAGTCAAGAGGAAGGGAGTATGGGCATGCTGGGAAGGGGGGTGTAGCCAAGAGCCTGATGGGAGTTGCAGTCACAGACAATCCCCAGCCACCCACATGGCCCAGCAAGCTCACACTGAACCATGATCGCCTCACAGGGAATGGGAAGGGACTGACAAGATGTCTGACACTGGGCCTGCGAAATGATGTGGCTGACAATCACACATATGCACTGGCCAAACAAAACCCGGTCGCACACACAACTGTTGCAACCATATGTTCAAACTCATTGGCTGGGAATGCAGTGTCCATGGGTGCCCCCTGGCCGGGCTGGGGAGGTGTGTCTTGCAGATGACATGTGTGGAAAGCCATATATGGTACATTGCACAAAACACACAGGAACTCACATATACATCATTGACAGGGGACATCTAACAGTGAATGGAATGGACACGCCAATATAGCCGACACCATAGCATGTTTGCATTCACACTCACTGCTGTTGTGAGCTGCATTCCACTCCTACATCGTGCTGAAACATGTGCATCCTTCACACAACACACCACTCACTGACATAGACACTGTAGACACAAGGTCTAACCTGGACTGCATTGGAGGACACATGCTACCCACAGCAGCCAAACTGCAACACACACACCACCGGCCCTCACTGTCATGAGCATTGAAAAGCCAGAGTGCTACCTTGCCCAATCCATGTCGCCATGGAGAACATTGACAAGTCAAATCACACATGCACGTACAAAATTCAGCACCAGACTCATTAACGATGGTGACATCATCACTTGTATGAAATGAGATGGGAACTAGGAACACTGGAAAAAACCACTTCCTCCAAAGAGATCACAGGCATACCGGAATGTGACCATGTCGTACCAATACACCAATGTGGCACACAAAGACTAGTAAAATCTGCTACCACACATGCCCCAATAGTACAACATATCCCCAGTGGAATAGCATGTATTTCCTTGTTAAAGTTCACAGGTGTACAGGGATGACACACCGGTGTCAGCAACATGATGGGCCTTGAGTAGTAATGGTCATGTACAGACAAATCTGTCCATGAGCTGGGCATGCCCACACTTCGACATGCGCATTGAAATGTTTCATTTTGGCTTGGCAATGTACAACAACAATATCAATCTCTGTCCGTGACAACCCGGAACAAAGCAGTGTACAGGCAGGCATCCGTTCGTACAGTAGAAAATGTCATGTTTGTAAACCATTGATGCCTGTAGAAACCTAACTTACATTGTGTCTCTCCTCCAAACACAGGTGGTTCTGGGGACACAGCACCAAATGAAGAGAATTCCCAGTCCCAGACTCTGTTGGACACTGAGCTCTCTGGTTTGAATCTGTCTCTGTCCTCTTCGGATGACGACAAACAACCTGGCACCTCCGGTGTGAGTCATCATGCAGCACCAGCAGCACCAACATCTGCACCCCCTGTACCCACACCTCCAGCATCTGGAAACAGACAGGGCACCCCCACCAACATGGACAGACCAAGGCCACAGAACACCGACAGCACAAGGACACAGGACCCCGCGAAAGCTACAGCCAACACCACCAGCAACACCACCCAAAGGGTCCCAGTGTCACCTGTGTGTGCCGCCGCTGGTCCTGCCCGTGTGGATAGTGGTGCTGGGAGGGGTGGGAGGCAGAGGGCGCGCCTTGCAGAGTGTTCTGGACTGCATGATGACCCCAACTGGCACGCATCATAGATGCGTACCAGGATAGCACCGGAGGATTTGGCCAGGTAGTAGGGATCCTCAAGGACATACAACGGGAGCAGGCTGCCCACCATGCCCGCATGGAGGCAAAGTGGGATGCATTTACTGTGGTGCATAGGGACATACTCCAATGCCTCCGCCAGATCAGCACAAATATGTCCATACCTCCCTGTGTGGCCACAACATCTGCTGCCACACCATCTGCCAGTGCCACAGGGAGGGAGGAGGACTCTGGCAGAGAGTCCCCTGCACCGCAAAGGCCTGCACCTGAGGATCCCCCCCCAAGAAGAAGAGGGGTCGTCTGAAGAAGGACATGTGAGAGGCAGATGTCCCTGCACAACGACCAGGGACTCTAAACCTGTTCTGGACAATGTTCTTTGTGCGCAACACGTTCACCTTGTCCGATCGGACACAACTCGCCCACATTACATGGAGGGTTCATGTTGGTCCAATGTAGCAGATGACTGTGGACCTTACTCTGGACATTTCATCTACCAACACTTCCAACTCTACTGTGAACTTTGGATTCAAAACCCAATGTACAGCACCCACCATCCGGTGCATTATCCTCACACATGTTTGTAAATAAACTCACCAGTACACCATACTTGCCTCTGTTGTGTTTCCAACTTGTCATGTGTCATGGAGATGTTGATCTTCTAAACAACACAGTGCATGCCAAATACTACAACAATGTGACCACCGTCATGTGAGTCATGGTGATGTGACACATGTGAGGGAGACACACCACTATGGCACCACAACACATACTCACCATGGCCATGTTACTTAACCCACACAATGATGTTGACCAGAAACACATTGGTATGCACAGACACAACACCTATCCACAGTCAGTGGTAACAAGTCCACAGGGGAGGTAAGCAAATGTCACTCAGATGTGGGAAGACAGACAACGCACCTAACAAAGCATAGCACAGGTTCATTACACATCAGCAACATGTTTATTCTAAAATAGTTGCAAGGCAATTGTACGTTACAGTGGACACACGGTCACAGACTGTCTGAGAATTGAAGTTCAGGGGTGTGTGGCACATCACTTGATGGCAATTGACCACTCCCACACTGGTGTTGGAGTCTGGGTGTTGGGGGTCAGTGTTTACCAAACAACAGGCCTGGGAAGGACAGACACAAGACACAGTCAAAGCACAGCAGAACAGGAGAGAAATGCAATACACACGCACAAAACATGTCACAAGAAACCTACACAGAAACAAGTTAGCAGTACTACACTATTGACGAGTACAGACCACCTGAATGGACACATCACAGCATGCATCCAGTCAAGTGGCACACAGACACACTCCAAACATTGCCATAACAACCCTGTAAACTCACATTCAGGTGATGAAGTTGTTGATGAGCTGTGTGTGGACGTCACCCTCATCATCATCATCACTGGCATCGTGTCCCAGGCCGGTATCCTCCACAGGTGGCGGAGGTCAGTCAACGTCATCCTGGATGAGAGGCACCTTCTTCCGCACTGCCATGTTGTGTAGCATGCAGCATACAAGGATAATTTTGCACACCTTTGCAGGGTCATATGGGAGGGCCCCTCCGGTCTTGTCGAGGCAGTAGAAGCGGCTTTTCAGGAGACCAAATGTCCGCTCAATCACCCTCCTGCTCTGACCATGTGCCTCATTGTAGCGCATCTCTGCTGGTGTCACAGGGTTCCTGAAGGGGGGTCAACATCCACCACAGCATGTTGGGGTATCCGGAGTCACCTACACACAAACAATTGAACAATTAGCTGAGTTTTGTAGGAGTGCGGAGTACAACATTGCCAAACACACACAATGGTAAACAGTCAGTACACACTGACAAGCCAGGCACGCTGGTCTGGCATCTGTGACATCAGCGTTGCAATGCGACTACTCCTCATAATGTAGGCATCGTGCGCAGAACCGGGGAAATGTGCACACACATGTGCGATACACATGTCTGCAAGACATACGACCAGAGCATTGATGGAGTGGAAATGCTTCCTGCTCCGGTATGCCTGCTCATGTGCCTGTGGTGGTATCAGGGCCACATGTGTACCATCAATAGTTCCGATGACGTTCGGCATCTCACCCTGTGTATAAAAGGCATCCTTTATCTCAGGGAGTTGAGCTGGGCTCGGGAACTTGATGTACAGGTTAAGGAAATGCAACATCCCCTTCAAGACATCGTGTAGCACACTACTAAACATTGTTTGCGACATACCACCAGCAGTAGCCACATTGTACTGGTAGGTACCAGTAGCAAAGAAGTGCCGGGCTGCCATCACCTTCACCTCTGAGGTCAGTGCTGTAGGGTATGTCCGGCCAGGTAGCAGATGTGGCGCCAACTGCTCCGCCAACTCCTCAATCAGTGGCCTGGTGAAGCGGTACCGTTGTATGCAGTCACGTTCCTGCATGGTTTCAAGGTCTGGGAACAGTCTAAGGACAGCTGGTGCCCTGCAGAGTAGAGATGCATAAAGGAGGATTGTCGGTTCATCCACCCATGTGGCCATGACCAAGCAAAATATCACATGAACATCAGGACAATACACAATGTACTGAGGTGTGTGCTGTTGGGCATGGACACATATGTCACCTACATGGACATCACCTCACATCTCAAGTCCACATGTCCACATAAGTCCCATGTAGTGTAATGGCCTATCATTGGGCTGTGTCACCCTACCTATGTACTGCTGTGACATTACAAACACACACCACAGTGACAAGTGAGGCCTGATGTCTCTTAGGCATCACAGATCTTTGCCATGCAGATACCCAGGTTCCCTGTATTGCCACATTGACACTGGCATGACATGGCGTATTACTTACATGCCACAAGGCAACCGTGAGTCCCACAGGTAGTGGCCACTGTTGTCTCTGCAGGTCCTACATGTACGTCTCTTAGACACACACACAACGTCAAGGTTTCTGCACAAACCACACGGATGTGGAGACTGTCTCCCATTGTATACATTTGATCAGCCACATCTGAGACACAACATGCACATAGACTGTGGGTGTACATCAGAATTGTGGCTACAGGTCTCACTGTGACATACATGCCATCACCCCCAGGACTCAGGGTGTATGTGACATGTCCAAAACATGTCCAACCTGCAACTGTGTCCATGACTCATGCCCATAACTGTACAGTTGCACATCACTGTGGTAATGTGCACAACACACAAAGGATTCTGCCCCCATGAACACGTGCACAGCCTGGGAGTGGCTGCACAAAAGTGCCACCCAACAAACCAAATGTTGCCCCCCCAACACACAGGGAATGCAGCCTTACATGCCATGGGACACTGTGTGGCCAATGCTGTAGTGTGGTAGGTGTGCACATGTGTCCCTGGCAAGTAATTGTGTGATGAAGATGTCAAATAGTCACACCAATGAGGTCCGAAGCGGGTGACAATGCGTACGCTTTGCACGGTTCATGCCCAAGCCGTGCGTACGCTTTGCCATTGACTGCATGAGGTCCGACATGGGTGACAATGAGTACGCATTGCAAGGTTCATGTCCGAGCCGTGCGTACGCTTTGCCATTGACTGTAATGAGGTCCGACGCGGGTGATAATGCGTACGCATTGCTCTGTTCATGACCGAGCCGTGCGTACGCTTTGCCATTGACTGCAATGAAGTCCGACGTGGGTGACAATGCGCACGCATTGCACAGTTCATGACCGAGCCGTGCGTACGCTTTGCCATTGACTGCAATGAGGTCCGACGCGGGTGACTATCATGCATGCGCGTTGGGCAGGCATGGTCTAAGACAGGCGTACGCTTTGGCCATTGAATCGTATCGAGACTGGTGCATGTGTATTTCCAAAATACGCGTTGTGCAGTCAGTTGACCGAGCCGGGCGCACCCATTGGCTCTGGACCGTCATGGAGATGGATGCAGATTCAAAACTTGTACGAGTTGTCCGATGAAAATTCAGTTGGATGCCTACAACATTGTTGCAATTCCTAGGGTTTTATGGAGGTGAAGATTTGAACGATGCGGACTACGTGTACGAGTCGTACATTTCCATGGATTGGCCAGATTCATAGAATGCAACTGTGTTGGACCTATCACTGGGGACACATGGCACAGAGTCTGCCTCTGCAGCACAGATATAAGACTGGCTGTCCCCTATGTGCTCACTTGCCTGCACTACATGCTACTGGACCACATCCCTGCTACCACTGCTGCTGTCTCTACATCCTCTGGCTACTGCTATGGCACGTACTCTGGAGAGGGCCCCAGCCTTCACTGAAGAGAAGAGCCAGGCCCTGCTGGACGGGCTCCTTCCACAGTACAGCAAGCTGTATGGGAAACCAGGGGAGCAGGTGAGTGTGCATTCCACTGCCTTCCTAATTATGCATGTTGACTGACTAGCAGTACTAGCAGTGTGTACACCAGTGGCAAGCATACTCACTGAGTACTTTCATACCCCAAAGTGTGTAGGTACATGTAATGAACAGGTGTTCTGCAGCTAAGGTGCATTTGTGCAAGTTTAAACTTCCCAGGCATTGTTAACATGTCAGACATGCAGGGCATTTGTCCTTTTCCATGGGTGCACCACCTGTGTCACTCATTTTCTTTTGTGATGATGACATGTATATCCAACTGTGTGCAGCACAAATATGGGGCGTGTGTGTTAATGACTTTTAACTTTGTCATCCTCACAGGTTGATGCCCACCAGAAGCAGGAGATATGGCTGACCATCGCCCGGGCAGTTCGATCGGTGGGCGTCTACAAGTGCCGGATCTGTAACTGCCAGAATAGGTGGCAGGACCTTCAGTGCTGGACCCGGAGGATCGCAAGGGTCCAGCTGAAGCTGTCGCCTCCTCGCAGGAGGGGCGGACACCGGACCCTGACCCCCCACATGCTCGGGATACTGGCGGTGATCTTCCCGGACCTGGATGGGCAGCTGAAGGCCAGACAGCAGCAAGGAGGGGGTAAGTCCATGCCTAATCTGTATACTATGTCTGACATGCTAATTGCAGTCTTTTGGCCTGGTCACCCTTCCATATTATGTAGGTCTTGTAGTCCAATACTCATGTCCCTCAATTGTGTGATGCACCCTCCTCATCTGATCCTCAGGTGTGGCCCCTACAGTCTGTTGCTTGAGTCACTAGGGCACTGTGTCCCTGCAGTCAGCTATGCTTCAGCTTCCGGACAGCATCTGTTCCTGTGACTCTGTTGTGTGTTTCATGGGTGGGTCAATTGTTTACCCAATGCCTGAGATCTGACATGTGATCTGTGTGTGCCCTTGATATGTGTTCCAATTGCTGGTCTGACTCGCCACATGTGGCTGGGGTATTTCAAACAAACCCATGCAGCAGGGGACTCCAATTTGTGTGCCTCAGGAGTCTGTATATCAAGTGTGTCACACTTGCTTAGCTACCTGACTACTGTCCAGGGCTAAACACTGTTTCACATAGACCTGGGCAGTCATGCCTACTCAAGGGCTTTTAGAAACACTCTGTAATCCCACTCCTGTGTATCAATTTACAGGTTTGCTTAGTGACATGTGCCTTCAGGTGTCTGCCTCTGTGTCATTGTGGTGTGGCTTCCTGTTACGTACAACTGTGGTGTTCATTAGTTTGAGGGTCAGCTGGACATCTGAGATGTGAATATGAGAGACAAGACCTGTGTGACATATAGGTGTGTGATAATTTGACAGTACACAATGGTGCATGCAACTGTGCACTTCAGGCAGCTGGGTTACATGCACAGCAGACTGTGATGTGCTAATGTACAGGGAGTTGTGTTCGCAGAGACTCATATGTCTGATTTGTATGATGTGGGGTCTTTTGGGTCCAGGATATGTTGTTTGCAGGGGATGGGCAAGTGCACTTGTCAGCTGCAGAGTTTGTTTTACCCCTGAGCTATGATTGGGACACAGTGCATACTGTTGTTGTCTGGATGCCCTGCCCCTGTGACAGGAGACAGTGTTGACTGACTTTCCAGGCATGCCAGTGTCATGGCATTTAACTTGTTATCAGTGATCCTGCATTGTGTTCAAGTGTGCTCCATGCACCCCATTGTGGCATTGAATATCAGGACATGAGAACATCATAGTGTGTGTTGCTGGCATGCATCACAACATGTTCACTTGCATGTCCAACAAATGTGTGGGTGGTGCATGTCGGCACAGTGGGGTATTAGCATCCAACATGCAACAGACACATGGGTGCAAGTCCAGGAGGGATATGAGTGCCATGGTTGATGGTGCAAATGACAATTGGCTTATTCTAAACAGTGTGGGCACTTTGAGCAGTGTTCAGCTGATGATGCCAGGGCTTGCGCTGTGATGTGCTGTACTCACTGTGGTGTGTGCAGTCAGTGCAGGTAACTTATGTTGTTCTCTTTTTTCCTATTTCTATCCAGATACATCCATGGCCACAGGAGGGGACAGCTCCATGGACCAGGAGGAGCCACAGAGCCTGACTTGGACAGAATGCGAAGAGTTGGGGCGACCCAGTGGCATGGAGGGCGAGTGAAGCCACACCGAGGAGTCCTCAGCACCATACACCCCAGCTGAGGGCCACAGCAGCTCTGGGGATGACTTCCTTGTGGAGGCAGGTGTTAGCAGCCACCGAACCCCAGCTAGTGAGGCTGTCCCTGCCACCGCCCCCACCACCACCATCACCACCCTCCCATCGGCTCCCGTCCCAGAGGTCTGTGGAGGCTCCCGTGTTCGGGAGCATGTCTCCTTTGTGCCAGGCATCGCACCCCCTGCCCCTGTGTCCCCTGCTGCCCTGAGTGAGGAGTCTGTGGACTTACTTAGATAGATCCATGTAGGGCAGACATCAATGCTGAGTGTCCTCCATGCACACACCAGTCTGTTGACACAACTGGTGTCATTCATGAAGGGCATTTCATCGGGCATGTCTGCCCTACAGAGGACCAATCAGTCCGTGGCCTCCTCCCTGATGGCAGCAGTGTCCCTTCTCCAACAGTCCCTTACCCCTCCTACCCCTGCACCACCCACGATTCCTAGCACCCTACCTGTTTCAAGCACACACACACCTGCACATTCTCACAAACTCACAGACACGGGCAGCACACAAACACCCAAACCAAGGTCTAGACGTGCACACAAGCAAGCGCAGGGGACTGATATCACACTCACAGGGGATGGTTTGCAGACACACACACAGTCATCCACAACCACTCCGCAGTCCTCCGATACCTCTCCCTCCCAGCCCCCTTCCCTTGCCTCACCTGCAACCTCATCTCCACAGAAGCTCTTCCTCTGTGACCTTGGCCTCTTCCCCACCGACCCAGCAGATCCATCTTACAAGGGGAAGAGGAAGTCCCCACACACAGAGGGGAGTGCCCCTCATACACGGACACCTTACCCCAGGCACAGTCAGACTGAGGCCCCCTCCCGCAAGTCCCCCCAGAGCCGCAAGAGCAAGACCGCACCCCCACCCCGCAGCGAAGTCTCCGTCCTCCATCCCCCAGGCCACCACTCCAGAGGTTCCCCCACCACACCCTGCCTCAGGTTTCCCCATCCACAGATACACCATCCCCAAAATGCTGAGGCCCTCCCCCCTACCACTTGTTCTTCCACCCCCAGTCAGACAGTTAGTGCCACTGATGTGGGGACCGTGTCCCCCCCTTTGTCCTGCCGACCTCACATGAACCCCATTCGGCTCCCATAGAGTTAGGCACTGCAGTGGAGTCCACAACCACCCCGTCTGACTTGGGCAGTGCAGTGGGGACCCAGTCCACTCCATCTGACCTGCCCACTGCAGTAGTGCCGGCACCCACCCCATCTGACTTGTGCCACACAGTTGTGACTGCATCCACTACTTCAGTCAGCTCCACTGCAGTTGCCAGTGACTCTCCTGCATCCACCACCCCTTCACTGCCTCCTTCTGCTGTGCCCTGATCCTGTCCCTGCGGTGCCTGGCCTGCCCCCATGTATGCCCCTCCAAGGGGATGTCCCCTGTCCCTACCAGTGCAGACAAGCAACGTGTGACAGTTGTCACTCAAGTTCACTTCTTGGCATTTGATAATGGACTGGCCATTGGCCTTTGTTCTGATCGGACTTTTAATTTTTCATCTGCTGAATAAAGCTTTTTTCTTTATCCTTGTGAATTTGATTTAGCTGTACATTATGTTGATGATGTTTAGCATGACCTTGCAGTTGTAATGCTGTAATTCAAATGTTGAATACTGAGGTGTTGATGTGAGGTACTCCATGTGGTCCATGAAATGTGTATCCTATTCTGATCATTATCCATATAATCCTTTGCAGCTAAATGGGTGTGTCATGATTAACAATTAGTGGACACTCTGTAAACATTTCATTTGCATGGTCACATGTGTGGCTTGCACACATGCACATATGATGTGCTTCCCATTGTCCAATTTGTCTATTTCCCTGACTGTGGGCACATCTCCACTGGACATGTAAGTGTGGGCATCATTGGTGTAGGAGCAACTGGGTCCTCTGTGCAACTTGCTGGACATATGTATTGAGTATGTGCAGATGACTTAAGGGACACTGCCGTACCCAGGCTGTTGTGACCAGAGCCTTCATTGTGTGGTAACTGATGGCTGACTGACCAAATGTTCTGCTGACATGACTGAGACCTGCTGGGGCTATGTTTGGCACAGCTGAGCTTCCACTGGAGTTTAGTCCCCTCAAGTAAGGGTGTTGTTCCGTGAAATTGCCTGGGCCCATGGTGTGTGTTGTGTGAGCATGTGTGTGTGTGTGTCCACATCCCTTTTCATACACAGGAAGTGTTCCCTTGATTTGTTCCTGTTGTTGATGCTTGCTGAGTGGTGCTGTGTTCATCCCACAACTTTGCCATGGGCTACCAGATGTGTGGGTGCATGACACACTACTGTTAATTTGTGTTTCATCATTGGGATTTGTCAATTCTGAGTGGTAATGATGTTGTCAGACGCAGATGGGACACAGTCAGGGGTCCGCAAGGCACTTGTTTGATCGCAATATCATGTAGTTGTCCCTAGGTGGTACCTTTCAGTGATTGAGACATGTGTATGTGTGTGTGACTGATCCCACTTGTCCGGTTCAGGGAAGCAATGTTTGCAGGTGTCAGCATGTGTGCCTTGTGGCTCTCCTTGGCTTCTGCATTGTCCTGGGACTGTGGCAGGTATTCTGCAGGTTACATGAGCTTTGACGTCATGGCCATGTACAGTATACTGTGCAGTATGTCTGTCATTCACCAGGGTTGTAAACTCGCCTTGTGTGATGAGTCTGTGCACCTTAGTTCCTCCCAAAATTGCTGTTTGTCATGGGTGCATGTGAAATGTCACCTGTCCATGTGATCTTCACAGATGCACATCGGTACAGTTCAGAGTGTGTGGTGTTGAGGGCGGACTGATGTAAATGTTTGCATGGATGGGCCCCTAGCTCCCGTTTGTCCATGGATGACGGGCCATGCTGAGTGATTTGTGTTTGTGTAGGTGTGATGTACGTTTGTGGAACAGGACACATGTCTGGGTTTCACAGTTTGTACGACATCTACCTTGGTCAGCACAGTGGAGGTGTCATGCATGCTTGTGTAACCTCAATGTCTGGTCCCTGGGGGTAGTGCTGATGTGTGTCAGTCTCTTGCTGTGTTAGTTGCTGTTCATTCCAGCTTGTGTCACATGTGTCTGTTGTGCTTCCTCTCATCTCACAATGCCTGATTGCCCACCAAGGGGGGCCCATTGATGGGTTACTTTTGTATGGCACTGTGTCCACATCTGTCTCACTGTGGTTCAGCCCCCCTCATGTGTTGTGTAGTTGCCTGCGGATACTGAGACACACACTCACACACATGCTGTCTCAGATGGGCATTGTGAGGTTGCCTGTGTGTGGTTGTGCATCTGCACCACTGCATTGGTATTGCTGTTGTGGCCCATTGTCTGGATGTTGTTTCTGTGATTTACCCTGCTGTCCCTGTGAGTCATATCACATCATTGTGCACATTCATCCTGGTTGTTAGGTGCCATTGCTGGCATGGAATGGGAGTTTGTGACCTGACACCTACAGTCTACACAGGATATTTTGATTTGTGTGTCTATTTTCGAGATGTGTGTATGCTTTGTGATTGTCACTTCTGCTTTTGTGCCATTGTACACTGTGTGCATTGTCAGCCCCCATGGGTGGTGCTTGTCTGCCCATGGCCGAGAGTATGTTAGGTTATCACAGCAATGTTAGCCTCACCACATCTCTGTGGGTATGGGACACAACCACTACTTTGGCCCAAAAGTGTTTCATGTGTTGGGACCATGAATCATACATGCTGTTTGGCATTTGCAGCTTTGTCCATGATGACACTTACCTTTTGGTCACTGTGATGAGGGGGGTTTTGGACCCCATCACCACAATGCTCAACATCTGCAGCAGTTTGGAAGCACACACTTAACATTTGTTCTACACAGTGAGGGGGTGTTATTTTTACATTGACACAGCACTAGTGATGCTTGCCTTGTGTAGGTCACACATGTGATGATAGTTACATTGTATGTTCGAAATCATGATCACTGTTGTGGGCATTTGTCACAGAGTCCACAATGTTGTCATGATGTTAGGGGGGATGTATTCTGCTGACTTAACTAATGTTGGTGTATGATGGATGTGTGGCATATCACACATCCTATGGGTGGGGGTGACAGTAGTGCTGGGCAACAGGTCCCCTATGGGTGGGGATGGCAGTAGTGATGGGCAACATTAGCCCTATGGGTGGGGATGGCAGTAGTGCTGGGCAACAGGTCCCCTATGGGTGGGGGTGGCAGTAGTGATGGGCAACAGGTCCCCTATGGGTGGGGGTGGCAGGAGTGATGGGCAACATTAGCCCTATGGGTGGGGGTGGCAGTAGTGATGGGCAACATATGCACTATGGGTGGGGGTGGCAGGAGTGCTGGGCAACAGGTCCCCTATGGGTGGGGATGGCAGTAGTGATGGGCAACATTAGCCCTATGGGTGGGGGTGGCAGTAGTGATGGGCAACAGGTCCCCTATGGGTGGGGGTGGCAGGAGTGATGGGCAACATTAGCCCTATGGGTGGGGGTGGCAGTAGTGATGGGCAACATAAGCACTATGGGTGGGGGTGGCAGTAGGGCTGGGCAACACAGTCCCTATGGGTGGGGGTGGCAGGAGTACTGGGCAACAGGTCCCCTACGGGTGGGGGTGGCAGTAGTGATGGGCAACATTAGCCCTATGGGTGGGGGTGGCAGTAGTGATGGGCAACAGGTCCCCTATGGGCAGGGGTGGCAGGAGTGATGGGCAACATAGTCCCTATGGGTGGGGGTGGCAGCAGTGATGGGCAACAGTTCCCCAATGGGTGGGGATGGCAGGAGTGATGGGCAACAGGTCCCCTAAAGGGTGGGGTGGCAGGAGTGATGGGCAACATTAGCCCTATGGGTGGGGGTGGCAGTAGTGATGGGCAACATAAGCACTATGGGTGGGGGTGGCAGGAGTGATGGGCAACATAGTCCCTATGGGTGGGGGTGGCAGTAGTGATGGGCAACAGGTCCCCTATGGGTGGAGGTGGCAGTAGTGATGGGCAACATTAGCCCTATGGGTGGGGGTGGCATTAGTGATGGGCAACAGGTCCCCTATGGGTGGTGGTGGCAGTAGTGATGGGCAACATTAGCCTTATGGGTGGGGGTGGCAGTAGTGATGGGCAACAGGTCCCCTATGGGTGGGGGTGGCAGTAGTGATGGGCAACAGGTCCCCTATGGGTGGGGGTGGCAGTAGTGATGTGAGACATTAGCCCTATGGGTGGAGGTGGCAGGAGTGATGGGCAGCATTAGCCCTATGGGTGGGGGTGGCAGGAGTGATGGGCATCATAGTCCCTATGGGTGGGGGTGGCAGTAGTGCTGGGCAACCTGAACCCTTATGGGTGATGGTGGCAGTAGTGATGGGCAACATAAGCCCTATGGGTGGGGGTGGTAGTACAACCCCTATGGTGGCCTGTTGTTAGTGGCCAGGATATGGATCCCCCTGTGTGTGTGTGTGTGTTTGACAGTTTGTGGGTACGTGTTGTTTGTTTTTATGGTGGGTGTCTGACTTACCGTCTGTGCCATCGGCGTCTGTTCCTGATCCGGTCATAGATGTAGAGTACTGGTATGACATGCGCGATGGGATTCATGATGTGTACGTCTCGTACACGCTGCTTGTTGCTCCATCTCGTCCTCGTTGCAAACTGGTCCGTCTCATAGCCGTGGATTGTGTTCTGGCGCGAATCGTACCTGATATGCTTCTTTTCCGGATGCTGTGACGTGCCGTACGTGGCGACCCGTCCGGCGTGTAGGCAGTACTCATCGTACTTGTCGGGGCGGAAACTGCTATGGATACTGCTTCCGGGCGACTCGGTTTGGCGTTCGGAGGTACGGCTCGGACGGAGAATGAAGCTTGAATCACAGCCTACGTGTTGGTTGGATTTTTGGCAGTTATGCGCATCGTACTTCATCAACTGGACGGACTGGCTCGGGGTACGGGTCGTTCGCAAGGTAAGGCTACGAACAGCTCTCGGAGAGCTGTCCGACCCGGATCGGAATCGACCCCAATGTGCTAAGGAATGGTTTCCAACTGAATCGGATTGGGAGAGTCCAACCAACCGAGTACGATGCATCCAGATGGACTTCCATTAACTTCAACTGGAGCCTTTGTTCTGACCAAATGCATAGGCTCCCATTGAAGAAAGGGGTGGCTGGGGATAAATGGGCACCCTGTGGCAGGCACCCCCTGGTGCCTGCCACACTTTGCATGGATGGTAAGGGAAGACCCCTGGGTACCCCCACGGGCCTGATTGGGAAGGCTCCAGGTGCAGGGAGATCCACTACGGGCCCACAAAGTCTGATTCCAACTGCCGATTCGAGTCAGGTGGCATGATTTGGAAAGGCTGTCAAACTCCAGCATCGTACTAGGTCATTTGGAAACGCGGCCTGTAGAGACGTACAATTCTGCTCTGTATGGTATTCCAAATGCCATTGGGTTTGGATTGGGAGATTACTAATGCCTAACTTGCATCATACTCGGTCGGTTAGAAACCTTTCCAAGTCGGTTGGAAAGACGCATTCCCGATCCGATTTGGACGGAGCAAAATCTGTTAGGAGGCCTTTCTAACCGCAACAGAATCAGGCCCATAATGTTTGAATGATTAAATTACAGCTATATCAAGATCATAATATTGGCCTTCGAAATATCATCACAGAGGACTTAACATTAGAAAAACTACACTTACCTTGGCACTTTTTCAGAATTGATATTGTGGTCACAAACTCTCTGATGGTCTATGGCCGCCCTCTTGCCTGGGTGAGAAGGGCTGGACCTGTACCCTGAACATAGGACCACCAGAGTGAATCCAAGGGCTAGTCTCTTGTAACCAGCACCTGAGCTCTGCAACTGTGACTTCTGCCAAATGGTGCCATTCCAGTCCTGAACCTGTGGAAGGACTCTGGTGGTCCTATGTTCAGGTTACAGGTCCAGTCCTTCTCACCCAGGCAAGAGGGCAGCATTCAACAGGTCAGCACAGCAGACAGCAGTCCTTCTTTGTAGCCGTCTAGCAGAGTGGCAGTCTTCTCAGCAGCACAGCGGTCCTTCTTCTTCGTAGAGTCTTCCACAGGTCCGTAAGTGTACTGAAAACTTGGCGTTTGAGGGACAATATTTATTCCTGTGCCTCCTTTGAAGTGGGAGAAGCTTCCAGCGGTTTTCCTCTGAAGTGCACAGGCTTCCTGACTGCCCTGCCCTTTCTCCAGACTAACTACAGGTGGTGTGCAATCCTTTCTGTGAAGGCAGGACTCAGCCAATTCAAGTGTAAGTGGGGTTGTGCCTTGGTCCGTCCTCCCATCCCGCCAGTCATGGCATATCCAGGCACGCCTAAGCTCCCTATTGTGTGTGGCTGTGTAGGAGGAATACACAAAGACCAACTGCCAATTACACCCAGTCAGTCATGTGACCCAAAGACAGGTTACATGCACTAAATGGCTAAGGCATGAAAATGTCAGCATTCTAAAAGAGGCATTTTTTAAATTGAAATTAAAAATCTGACTTTAGCATAAAAGATACTTTTTCATTACAATTGCAAGGTCAACAAACATGAACTGTTTACCAGTTCTTATTTGGAAATTACAGCTTACTAAATGTATTAATCAATGTTATCCTGTGGGAGAGGAACGTCTTCCAATAGTGAAATACACATGTAAGAGTTTTTCATAACCAGGATATGTAAATCTTAAAAGTACATGTCCTACTTTTTAAATACATTGCTCCCTGGTCTGTGGGCCTACCCTAGGGCTGAATTATATATATTAAAAAAGAAGGATTGGGCCTGGCAAAAGATTTATTTTGCCAGGTCAAAATAGTAGTTTAAAACTGCATACACAGGCTGCAATGGCAGGCCAGAGGCATGTTTAAAGAGCTACTTAAGTGGCTGGCACAACCGTTGCTGCAGAGTAACCATTAGCATTTAATCACCAGGGCCTGGGCACATAGTACCACTTTACCAGGGGCTTATAAGTAAATTAATTATGCCATTTGGGAATAAGCCAAAGTTACCTTGTTTTAAGGAGTGGTCACTTGCCCTTGAACACTGGTTAGCAGGGCCCAGGCCAAGATGGTGCCATTGTGATTGCTCCTTAGCGAGCTCTGGAGATAAGCTTGGCAGAAACATCCTGCAGGGCTAGGAGGAATGCCTGATTTGGGGCAGTGGAGAGATGGTGTATTCCCTATGCTACACCCCAATCTTTCCCCCTCTGCTGGAATGCTAAAGCTCTACGAAGTAGCCATGAAACGGAAGGGTAACTGCCACAAGGGAGCCCCATAGGGCTGCCTTCAACTTTGTAATGGGGGTGTGCAGAGGTCCCCCAGCGGATGGCGGTGAGACCCTACTGACTTTGAGAGCCCTCCCTGGTTCTTCAGGATTGTGGCAGTGGCCAGCTGCCCCAATGTTGTATTGGTATCCAACATTGTGTGACTGAAGGGCACAAAGACAAAAGCAGAGAGCTCTAGACACAGCATGAGCCCAATGCAAGCCCTGGGGATGATCGTAGCAGTCCAGATGCTTCACACCCCCTCAGGGCTCTTTGAGACGCTCTTGCAAGCCATTAAGGATGTCAAGCAGACACTGAAGCCTAAGCTGGATGTGTTGACAATTGAAATAGGGTTTTGCATGCGGACCTTACTGGTAGACCATGTAGATGCCACTATCCAACCAACAGTGACAGACATGTAGTGGGTGATACAGGAATTGAGGACTGTTGTAGCTACCCTGAGAGCAAAGCCTGATGACACAGAGGCCCGTCCCAGGAGTAAAAACATGTGCATTACAGGCCTACCAGAGGAGATGAAAGGCTTTAGCATGGAGCCGTATCTTGTGGCCTGGCTGGTGAATGCGGTTTTGGGAGAGAAGATGTCAAACCTTTTCTCAGTGGAACCGGGGCACAGAGTGGTTGCTAGATAACCCCCACCTTGGCCCCCCTAGACCCCTGGTGGTACAGCTGTTTAACTACCGGCATAGGGATCATATCTTGCAAGCCCATTGCAGGTGGACAAAATGTATGCACATATATTTCCCATATATTTACACAAAGGAGGTTCAGAGATGCTGTGAGTCCTTCTTAGACTTCAAATGACAGTTCCGGCAGCTTGACGTCAAATAATCATTTATTTTCCAATCTAAACTTAGAGTGTCTTTTTCATATCACCATAAGGGGTCTGCAACTGACTGGAAAGTGAGAAAGGGGTAACAATGGATGACTTGCTGGGGATACAATATGGCTGGGAACAGCAGAAAGCATGGCGCAGGAAATTCAGAGCCATGAGAGGTAAGTCAACACAAGCCCAGGCAGCTAAGGAAAGAGCCATGGTAGTGGTGGAACTGGAACAACATGGACTGGTGTGGGTGGCTTCGCTCCAGACCCCTTGGGCTTACCCCAGGCAATCTATTGATGAACAGGCAGAGGAGGCTGAGTTAGAGCTACAAACTGGAGAGGACATTACCCCGCTGATTTTGGACAAAATCATATGTCTTTGGACTTAATTTTATGCTTTGTTTGTTGAACATATTGGGGCTGGCCTGGGGCGGGGGAGATGCAAGGAGAATGGGGTGCACAAGTTCTCTGGCACAATGATGGAGAGGAGACACAGGGAACACTAAATGTACCGGGCACAGAAGCGAGTATTCCACCTACACAGTGGAAGAGTTGGGCCTGCCCATCATGACCCAGATAGATCAACTGGTCACCTTTTATGGAAGGGGAATATTTTTGCTGGTTTACCATTGTGAGCAGGGCCTCGTGTGGAGGGAGCTGGATGTTCTACAGTTGTTCAGATTAATGGGGAATAAGTCACTGGTTGTGCCAAGGGTTGATGGTAGTCCAATTGGGCAATGACTGCATGCCCTGACATCTCTCTGACCCATTCTCTGGCACATACAGGTCCGCTATCATGAACACACACTAAATGGCATCACATATGTACACCTTTATGGCATGGAATGTGTGGGCCTAGCCTTATCTGTGAAACACAACAAGATGATGGACGGAGTACTGAAACTTTTCAACCACTCACCCCCAGTCACAGATCTGGGTTAAATCTATCGTTCTTTTGCTCACTATGCCACCCCAGTTTAGACCCAGCCTTATGCAAACCTGTCTTGACCCTGTTCCTCTTGAGTCTGAATTGCCAGACCAGGTCCTCCCTGGAATGAAAACAACCATCCTGGTACAGTTCCTCCAGCAGATTGCAGCACACATGCCAAGAGGAAGTAACAAGGAGAAATTAAGATATTTCTCCTTGTTACACCTCAGTCGGGTTGGCACACCATTTTGGCACAAACCCAGGTATAATGCTCTTAAGAAACTGGGTTCACATCAAAATAATGGGTGGATGCATAGGAGCGCCCATGTACCACTTGTGTAAGGCCTGATGAAGTAACTCAACACAACGCAAGGTGCTCCATTGCTTTACTTTTCTTACAATGCTCTTTCGTGGCTTTGTACATCTTGACAAGCATTTTGTGTCGTGGGTGCACCAAAAAAGTGGCACAACTTTGATGGAAAATGTTAGTAGATCTAGGCCACTAGGACTCTTATCCATTGTCTGTGGTTTGCATTAACGTTCCACTTTAAATGTACATTCTGAGGTCCCTATATATCCCTTCTCGATGCTTCTGCTTCCCTACTGAGAATTTGCCATCTGGTTTACATTGTCACGGGCCAGAGTTCTCTTTAAATAGAATTTGGGTGTTATGGTTTCTCTCATCTGACTTGTCTCTATTAATCTGCGTATCTGTCTCTTAAACCACCAAATTGTTTTGATCTTAAATCACTAAACGTTTAGCTGTGCTGATTGTTCTCATAGTAACTTACTCGAGGTGAGGTGTGTCCTTCTTTGGTATAATCATATACTTTATATTGTGATTCTAGTGATGCATTTTGCATTTTCTATACTTTTCAAGGCAGTACCTGGTACTTGCAATTGTTACCTGGATGAATAGTTCCGTGGGGTATGGTTGGATGGACTGGAACGTGACCTCGAGCGATCGCTGGTGGCTGAGAATTATTCAAGTATTATTTCCATCAACTGGTTTGTTGCAGTAGATGCCCTAAGTGCAACGAGTACAACAACAGGTGGGAACCATACTCACTGTGCCACAGCACTCAAGCTAAACCATACTGATGAGACCTAAGTAGTCTGAGGTTGTTTGTGTTTCGATATAGATGGGGCCTGGCATGCCAGTCGGACTCGAGGTTTCTATTGGCGAAAGACCAAGACTCATTTGCATATGGCAGGTCTATGTCTAGAGGGCCACAGTGGGGGAAAAACTAGTGGATTGGACCCTAAGCGATCGCCAGAGGCTGATATTAATTCCAGCATTTCTTCATCATCTAGTTTCTTTATACTTTATTAGTAGCATTAATTACAGTAAAACCTCACTGTAACGTCACTTAGTACCGTTCTCAAAAGTCTATTCACTATTATTTCAATGTATTCTACTTCTTTTAAGTAAAATTTCTAAATACACAAATATTCATTCATGATTATAATATTCCTGCTGTAGGGCGTCGTGATGTATTTAGCAGCATGTACTGGGTGATTGTTTTAGCAAGGGAGGAAAAGATGCCTCATTTAAAAATATCACAGTTAAGCAGTATGGAACATATAAATATTTAGAGAGGAAGTTCATGCTTTATCAATTAAAATATGTCTTAGATAAATTATGAGATCTATGAAAATCAAAATCTGGAGTTTATTAACAGTTACCATTATTTTTATAAAATAAAATATATAAATGTATTCATAAGGTGCATATTATTGATGTCCCAGATGATGTGCAATGTTTTCTATTATGAACTGTACTACAAGTATAATTGAGCAACTTATCAACATTGACACAGAACAAATATTGAGACTGGTTGGCAACTGATATTAAGAAAAAATTACAATGATCTAGAAATGTGGTGTTTTTTCATTTACTTTCATATTTGTTTTGATTTGCACACCTCATTTTATATATGCTTATGTTGCCATTCCAGAACGTTCTAAAGGAATCTTGCCGCTTGCATAGGATACATTTTAAATTAGTGTTTTTTTTTTGTTTTTTTTGCTTAAATAAAGCTGGAACTTTCTGCAGATCTTTTATTGTAAATTAATAATAGAGAGAGGTTTTGTGTCAGACTCTTTTGGCAACTGCATCAGGAAAGTGTTGCTTACATTTTGGATCATCCTGAAGGATTATTCTCCTCTCCATTGGCTTCAGTCCATAACATAGGTGTAGTAGGTGTATTAATCTGCTGTAAAAAAAAAGTGGGTTGTTAGTTGAGAAGGATGTGAGTCCTTCACAAGTAATAAATCTGCACCTTTTCCTTACTGGGAACCAAGTACCTCGATGTGGCACTTGATTCTCTCAGTGTACCAAAGCAGAGCATTCCAAGGCTTACCCAGGAGAGGTGGTGTGGGCTTGTAACCCCAGCTAGCAGGTACACAACAATAAAACTCCGAAAATGATTCTCCAGCTATTTTTTTTTATTAGTAAAAAGAAAAGTATTTTATAATGAACACACTACTAAATACTATGCATTAATTACACAAATACACAATCAGGCAGATAAAAAACCTTTGGTAACACCCTCAGGCCAGTTGACACCAGCAACAAGCCCTGAAGCTATCATCACAATACCCCTCACCTATACCAGATGCAATATCACAATATAAGGGGATGTCATTATCAATAACAGTACATTGAGAAAGAGGTCCCATGGTTGCCATGGTAGAACACAACATGTTTTTTGTATTTACTAGTGTGGTGACATCCTGACAAAGACAGCAGCCCTGCCTTATTGATAATGACATTATAAGTAAAGGGTAGACCCAAATAAGTCTCTGAGACCTGGGTATGTAGTAGTACATTGAGAAAGAGGTCCCAGTGCGTAATCTTTACAATGAAAGTTCTACCAAATAAAACATAATATCTCTAATGCATAGCGGATTATTCAGATCAATGTTGTTTAATCACATTGAACAATCCTCAGTAATGATTAGTCAGCATATGATTCAAGAAATATATTTACACAAGTGCCCCACAGCAGTGGGAGAAAAAGGAGAGGAGATAAGAGGGCATTAAGTGGGGGTCGTAAGGGTGTAAGGGAAAGGTGGTGACATCGCTATTATCACAAAATAATTTACAGCGGCAGTGGCTTGTATTTGTGTCACACACGGAGACGGACACGCCCAACGGACTGCAGAATTATTGAAATCAATAGATGAACCTCTGGGTCCTTGCCTTCTGAATAATTATTAATGATTAAATGCTCTTGCAGCTTCCACCTAATTCAAGTGCCTATCCTCCGCTCTGTGTCCTTGTGAGCCTACGGGCCATCACCCAACTTAACCCCCTCATGGCCAGGGTGGTGTATGGTGCCCCCCCTTTTCCCTAGTCCTGAGGAAGACCCCGTTGTAAGGATCTCAATAGCCTACACTATTTTGGGGTTGAAACGTCGACTTCTGTTCTGTTCTATGCCAGCCCTTACCAACAGTGATTTGCAACTGTGATATTGTATGGACTTTTAAGCATGGCAATGATGAAAATGTACACGATACCTTGTGGCAAATACAAGCCACTGCAATTTATTTTGTGATAATAACGATGTCACCACTTTTCCCTTACACCTTTACGACCCCCACTTAATGCACTCTTACCTCTCCTCCTTTTTCTCCCACTGCTGTGGGGCACTTGTGTAAATATATTTCTTGAATCATATGCTGACTAACCAGTACTGAGGATTGTTCAATGTGATTAAACAAGATTGAACTGAATAATCCGCTATGCATTAGAGTTATTTTGTTTTATTTGGTAGAGCTTTCATTGTAAAGATTTTTTTACATTAGTTATAGCTGCACTTTATTTGCTTAAGGGTTGGGCATCCACATGCCTTCTTTGTTGGGGGTTGCAGGGTTGCCCAGAAGCCTCTGTCAAGTTCCTCCTGTCCAGCTGTCTCAATCAGGCCAGCACAAGAGCCAGCATGTGAAGCACAGGTGGGATCAACTGAACGGATGCCCCCGCCTCCCACCAGACATAGGCACAAGTGGGGCAAACATGCACCAGGCTCCTCTTTCAGGGCTCTGGCCTGCCCTGGGAGACACAAGGTGGCCCTTTCTTAGTCCCTGGGGAGATAGCCCCCATCCCCTGGGAACTGTAAACCATTTAGCTCTTTGGACCTATCTCCTCATTTGCACTTGACCCAGGCGATATGGTGCCCATGGCCAAGTATGGTTCATGGAGGGTACCCGTTGCATACCTCATTCATCAAAATTTAGGACGTTATATTTAGGGGTGGGCGGAATTTGCGAAATTAACTTTCGCAAATTATAGCGAAAATGCTGAAAATCTCCGCAAACACGCCGGAAATATCGCGAAGATGCGGAAGTTTTTTTCCCGCCTGTTCGCGGTATTTTTTGCGTGATCGCGGGTCGCCAACTTACCCATGCGGTTGCTCATGGGCGCGGCCATCTTGTTTTCACTTGTCCCGCCCTCTCGCGATGCTTACTTCCTGTTCCGGGTCGCGCAATGCATGTTCGCGCCCGTTCGCGCTCGATATTTCCTGTTCGCGACCGCTTTTATTTGATCGCGTTGCTTTTTGCTTGCTCGGGGAGAAAATATTGCGCGAACTTGCACACGTGGTCGCAATGGGCGCGGCCATCTTGTTTTTCACTCTGTTGCGTGGTTCTGGGGCCTGATTTTGAATCCTCCCAAAATCTTTTCAATTCTTTGTTTATAGCCACTTTTTTTGGATCTTTATTACTTATTATTTCTCTAACTATTTTCCTGCTTCTATATTTTTGGTTTTTGTCTACTTTTTTTTAGTTTTTTAGCTACTTTTTCTCTTTCTGTTGCCTGCTATTTATTTCCTTTACTCCTTTATTTATTTTACCTTTTCTTTCCCGCCCCGTCCCCAGAACCATGTCCAAGGGTAGGGCTGTTTGCCGGCGCAGTCAGAGCCGCGACCGCCTTCCTTGCGGAAGGCGGCGCCCACAAGGGGTGCAGGCACGGGCCTTATTTGGGGAGGTGGAGTTGGCTGCACTAATTTTCTTTGTGCAGCGCCACCTTCCCTCAACCCTGGCAGCAGGTGGCAGGTCTGGGTCCGGGTACGGCCTCCGGGAGCATCGGCAGCGGTGGGGGAAGGTGCGTCAGGCAGTGTCACGCTTCTCTGGTGTCCAGCGCACCCAGGTGCAGCTGACGCACCGGTGGTCCGACATCTTGGACCGTGAGCAGGACCTGCTTGACCTGCTGGGAGTGGAGGTCCCGGGGCTTGGTGAGTACCTATTTAATTATTACTACTTTGTGTCTGTTCTTCTGCTCTGTGTTATATATTGCGAATAACTTCTTTTTTTTCTTCCAACCAGCTAGAATGTTGCTGCTTACATTCCAGGTTAATTACGTTTAAAAGTCTGTGATTTTTTTTGACACAGGTGCTCTTCTGCGCTACTACTAATCTTACTTGTTTGCAGCTTTGCGTTTGCGTTTGCGCTTGCTTAGCGTGATTCTTTACGAGTTTATTTTAGAGAAATTAAGTTATGTAATGCTACAGTGACTCTAGTCCACTCCTTAATTTGTCCTGTCACTAATAGATAGGGGCGGATTGATACTTAGGTTTAGGTACTTTGTATGAGCTTCTAATTTGTTAGTGGTATGCGTGATGCCCCCTCACTCAGTTACGTGACGTGCTAGTACAGCAGTCTTTATTAGAACCTTTTCTAGTTTGTTCAATGAGTGGTGGTAGGCTTAGCAGTTACTTAGCACTAGCAGATCAGCATCAATCAATCAAACCCAAATTTGATGTATACAAAAAATGTAGTCATGTTCATGTGTCCTCCATGATTTGACCATATGCATTGTTGAGGAATACAGTGGAAATGCATACTTAATGTACAATTGGCATGCCTGGAATAGGTGGGCTAGGTTGGGTGGTACGTTGTACTTAGGCTTAGTTGTAACTTAGTATTCTGGAATCAGAATGGAAGACTGGATTACTGTTGATAAATAGTAACTTAAGTAGTCGAACTGCGAATCCCCCGATATTACTTGTTGACCAGATGAGATCGGTCAATTTAGTTATTGCAATTGTTGTTTACATAAGTGTTTTTTGACCGTTGTTGAAAAATATTGTATTTGTTTGGCACCATCCATCAATGTTTGTCTCTTTCTTATATCTTTCCTGTTCATCAGCACCCAGGGGCAGACCGACAGGGACTGGGCAGTCGGCGGGACACTCAGAACACCACCAGGAGGACACCGCTGAGGGCTCCTCTGCTGGCCCCAGTAAGTCTTCTTGTTTTTAATAATATTTCTTATTTCATAACTTTTACTGCCCCATATTTTTCCCGATGCTATTTTTTTACCACCAATTATCCTTCGATCTGTACGGTTTCAAAAATATTATCCCTGCCTCCGCTATGATGACTCTGAGTACTACTACTACTACATACTATCAGTCTGTCTGTACTGTAGTAGCTAGTCTTGCCAAGTTGGCCAGTGCCACTCTTTGTGAAAGGTTGTAATATAAAACTCATATTCACCAGTAGCTCGAGCCATTGAGTCCAATCCGTTGGGTCGTCATCTTGTACTACTTTTACTCTTATTGATCTTGAGGCTTTGAAAATTCACAGCAACAACAGCCCTACCAGATTTATTACTATTTTGATATGATACCCTATAGGACATACTACTGTTGTAGGGATCTTGCACATACACAGACATTTGCACCAGAAAATAGGATGTTGGTGATGGTAGGTTGGACCTTCCTTGCACACCTCAATCAGAAATTCCGCACCCACCACAATTCCACTGCTTAACTATAGTACTGTCTTGTCATAACTATTAGGTCTCGGAACCCTCCCCCCAAGATACCCAACAAGTAGACAACCCAGAACATAACACACCCAATCTCTCAGTCGTGGAAGCAATTCACATGCACACCCTTACTTTAATTTGCTCACTCGTGTAAGTTAGTCCACACCAAATACCACCAAGTATATGTAAGTTCAAAATGTTTATTTCAATTTGAGAAGGTCTGTATACTGTTTTCTTATAAATGCAGCACCAACCGGAAAATCAATAACATTAAAACAATATACATTGTTACACTTATACAGTTGGGAATTAAATCATGATAACTGAACAGTGGTGGAAGGCAGCACTACCATACCCTAGGAATTTAGTTTATATACATTTATAAATGAAGATGTGAGTGAAGGGACCCCTCACCTTAGAAGAACCTAGTACTGGTATTTGTTGCATCATTCAGAAGCTCTGGTTCGTAGAAGGGAATCTTGCGTCTAATGCGAAAAATGAAATGGTGTGTCTTAGTATATTGCAACTTGCAAGCATTTCTCAGCCGTGCCAAAAAGTGTAGCATTTATGGATAAGCAATATGGACTAATAGTAACAGTAGTACACCAGTACTTCCTAAAAAAGTGGCTTGTTAATGTTTGTTGACCGCTTGTACGCAGCGCGTAGACTAGACAGTAGCAGTGTGAGGCAGGTCATGTGGGCTCAAAGGCGTCTTAAGAAGCTGCAAGGTAACGTCACATGCGCAAAAATAAAAGACACGAAGGTAAAATGGTAGCAGGGCTAGGGCTAATTAAGCAAAGGCTACAATGATCATATATAACTATTAGTGTCTACTCTACTACTACCTGATTTGTACTAGTGATGTATGTTAGTATTAACTCATTTTTCAACCTTGCTACTGATCAATAGGGGGGAGGTGTATATGACGCCTAATAAATGTGTAATGTTTTCTAGGCGCACTACCGACCACCATTGCCGGGGCCAGCGAACAAGGCGACGCAGAGGGCGGGGATGCGGCAGTTGCTGCCGATACCGACGATGGAGCGGTAGGGGGAGTGGCAGCACCAGTGGCAGGCGGTGGTAAGTTAGATTCATAATCCTTAACTATTGTTGAACTTGACAGTACACTCACTGCAAGGGTGTACTGTATGTATATGAATACTGTGCAGTTGTGACTTAGGGCCCATTAGGATGGTGGGCATATTGCCCCTGCCGGGCCGGCTGGAATTCACTGCCGACACCGCAGGGGCAAACCTCCCGCCATCCCTGTAGAAAATATTCAGACCCCCCACATGTCGACCAGGCGGAAAAGGGTTCAATATGCCGGTGGTGTCTCTCTGAACACACCACCAGCCATATAATCTGCATTTTGGAATGCCTTTGCGTGGCGGTATTGCCGTCCGCCACGGAAAGGCATGCAGACATTGCAGAGTATGCTTGGGTGCCCCCATGGAGGGTACCTACCTATGCTATGGTACCCCCCCGCCTTTCAAAGCAAAATGTGACAGGCTCCGTGCGGGGCCCGTCATGTTGTGCTTGGAAAAGCAGCACAACATTTTAGCATTGCTTTCAGCAAAGCCAACCAGAATGTAAAAAAAACCAGGAATGCGCCCGCCACTGTGCCGGGCGCATCATCCTAATTAATTGTCCCCACGGGACCCCCACCCTTTTTAGCATGAGGATGGCGGGCGGACAAAGTCCGCCCGCTATCCGATGTCGTAAGTAAGTATGAGTTGTTGGGGACGTTTGAAGAGTGAACTAGAAGACTAGAATTCCCTTTAATTGGCATAGGAGCGGGAGTATTGAGTAACCAATGGCCTCATCTATCTGATTTCAACTCCGCTTTGAAAGTTTTATGGAGAAGAGCACCTGGTGCACTGTTCAACTAAAAAGTAAAAGACGGGTGGAAGGAAGAAGGACGGGCGACATTTAAAATGTTATGTACTACTGTGCTTTATTTTATAGTGCTACTCTACCAAGCCACTATGTGTATAAATAATTACCTTGTCCTACTATTTTTCTAAGAGTATATTTTACAATTGTCTTGTTTTTTTCTTTTTGATACACAGCTACTCCGAAACAAAATCGGAAGGAGTTGGCCGCCAAGGCACGGCACCGGAAGCTGGAGGCAATCCAGCGAGAATACCGGCGGCTGGTGGTCTTAGCCGAGGAGGAGGAGGAGACTGCGGCTGCAATTGTTGAAGCCTCCTCCAGTGGCCCGGGCCCCAGCCAATGCCCTCCAGCGGTACGGCGCCACCGTCTGGCGGCTGCCCGCCGCCACCGTGCCATCTCCGGTGCCCCCCCCACTGTGGCTGCAACTGCCGCGCCTTTAGACGCCGCGTCGCCCGTTTAGAGGGCGAGATGCGCCAGATGCGTGTCCTCCTTGAGTCCCACCCCTCCACTTAGTCCCTGTCATCCTGTTCTGCCCCTTTTTTAATTCTTGTTTGGGTGGGAACTTGTTTGGGCGTTACAGACTTCTATTGACATTGGTTGGGGTTAGGGAGGGGGTGGGTCAGCTTTTGTGGGTTTAGTTTATTTTTGTTAGGGTAAATTAAATATATTTGTCTATATTACATGCAATGTTGTTAATGTTTTGTAGGTGGGGTAACTGTTTTACATCACACTGTTTCCTTGCTGGTGAATGGCCGCCCATAGCCTGTGTTTGATTTCAATAATTGGCTGACTGTATAAGACACAAATAGATAGATACGACACACCTCACTCATTGACTGGTCCTCCTAGTACTTTCAGTCTGTCCTCTAGTCTATGCATTCTTTGTACTGGTGTGTGAAAATGAAATCATTGACAACATGTCCATTATTAATTCCGCCTCCCCCAAACTTCTCTCTTACCGGTGCTTGATGTTTATGTCCAACTGTGGCACAGCACTGGCTGCATGGTGAAGATGGTTTCCTTTTTCATACATGCCATGATTGGGGTGGTGGTGGTGGTAGCATAGTAGTAGTAGTAGACACTGGCAGGGCGGCAGCATTTGCAAAAAAAGAAAAGGAGACAGTCAATCGCCTTTGAGAGACTGTTAGAGGAGTAGTTGAATGAAGTACAGTACAGAACTTACCGAGCAACAATAATATGCTTTGACAAAAAAACAGAATGGTGGTTAGGATAGCCTACTAGACAGAGTTACAAACTATAGTTGTGTCGAGTCACTTGACTAGGCCTACAGCCTAACAGTTAGTGCTGTATATGAGGAAAGACAACAAACAAATCCAATCAATGCCGGCAATTCATGCTGAGGTATATGTTCCTTTGTTAAAAGAAATAACCTCTGAAATATCCTACACATGGGTGGCAAAGCAGAAGAAAATCATCGCTCTGCCTTGAAATTGAAGTAGTGTTGCTTTCACCACATCCGCCCCAGCAAGTGTGTGATTAAGTATTGGTGTACATTTAATTTAGTTACACCTCGACAATAAGTCACACAGCCCGGGGAAAGAGGGTTAGGGTTTGTTGAATGGATGGGAAGGGGGTTTTTGGGAAAGGTTTGACATAGAAAAACAGTATGCATACATAGACAAACAAACGACAATCATTGAAGACTACCATATCCATATGTTAAGGGAGAAAAAGGCAATGCATGCATGATGATGAGAGACCCAGATTACATACACTTCTAGTTCTTGTTCTGTTGTTCCGGCCTTAATACTTTTACAGATAGCAAATAGAAATTTTAAATATTGGTAGGGAAGAATCGTAAACACAGAGCAAACCTAATGATGATAATAACAACTCCAAGAACACACTGTTGTAACGATTGTATACAAAATATTAATCAAATTATTTAAAAGAAGATTAAAGTGGATACTGTTACTGTGTTATCCTGGTAAAAAATGTGGACTGGATTTGCATCTCGGCATTCCTCTTGCTCCTCTCGTCCATCAATCTTGGGTGTGTCGCCTCGCCACTCGTCACTGCCCGGCTGGAAATTTTTTTTGATTTATTGGTAAGGTAAGTATGCATTGTAATGTTTTCCAAAGTATAGGGCAAGGCCCGGCCTGTAATTGTAGATGGGAAAACCAAAGGGGATATTGAGAAACAAAGTTGACACAAATGCACAAGTTATGGTGCAGTGCAACAAGAACACTTTCCGAGGTGGCATGTATGCATCATCTCCACTCTAGTCTGTTTCCAGCATTGACCTTCAACAGTAACAGGAGAGAGCAGGCCCACAGTGCTTAGCAGTAGCACATCCTTCGTTAACACTTTAGAGTCATTTTTTTCTCTCTCAAAGAGTTGGACAAACGCAAAGCACATATCCATTCCAAACATAGCATTTTACAGTTTAAGTTAGTAAAATCAATGCACTGCAGTCATCCCACCGCTACACTCTATTCAACTTCTACACAGACATTTGGGTCTGCTGTGGTTGTTGTTGACATGTTTACCTTTAGGCTTTTCCGTTTTATGCCACTCATGAAACGTCCTCCTGACTTCATCATCATCTCTGATACTTTTACTGACTGACTGTGAAGATGGGCCTGCAGGTATAAGTAAAATTTTTATGACACAACAAGAGTAGAAATATAAATATTACTGACTTGAGTCATTCTTTATTGTGTACAGAAAGATAGATTACTAGTACACTTTGACATCACTTTGTGCACAACAAACAAACAACGGAAACACAAAGACCAATCGCTCAGAGTCAGGTGTCCAATGCATGCCATTAATTGTCATCATTACCTGTTCCTTCTCATCTTAAGTTAACGGGCCGTCTATTTCGCCATCATCATGATGGACGGTGCAGTTGTGTCAATCATACTCATTGCGCAGATTGAGTGAGTCCCCTGCCTGTATTGAATTAAAAGCAATGTATCACCAAGCTGCAGGAGAAGTACAAATTTCTTATTTGCAAGAAGGGGAAAATTGAATTCACCTTGAGTTAAGTTTAGTGTGTTCTGTAGAAAGTTGATTAGTGGCAGTGCACAATTACATAAATTCATGCACAACAAACACAACAAAATATAAATCATTCAGTCTGCGACTCTGCGTCCAATGCATGGCATCAATCATTACCTGTTCCTTCTCATCTTAAGTTAACGGGCCGTCTATTTCGCCATCATCATGATGGGCGTGGCTGTTGTGTCAATCATACTCATTGCGCAGATTGAGTGAGTCCCCTTCCTGTATTGAATTACAAACAAATGTATCACCAAGCTGCAGGAGAAGTACAAATTTCTTATTTGCAAGAAGGGGAAAATTGAATTCACCTTGAGTTAAGTTTAGTGTGTTCTGTAGAAAGTTGATAAGTGGCAGTGCACAATTGCATAAATTCATGCACAACAAACACAACGAATCTAAATCATTCAGTCTGTGACTCTGCGTCCAATGCATGGCATCAATCATTACCTGTTCCTTCTCATCTTAAGTTAACGGGCCATCTATTTCGCCATCATCATGATGGACGGTGCTGTTGTGTCAATCATACTCATTGCGCAGATTGAGTGAGTCCCCTTCCTGTATTGAATTAAAAGCAATGTATCACCAAGCTGCAGGAGAAGTACGAATTTCTTATTTGCAAGAAGGGGAAAATTGAATTCACCTTGAGTTAAGTTTAGTGTGTTCTGTAGAAAGTTGATTAGTGGCAGTGCACAATTACATAAATTCATGCACAACAAACACAACAAAATCTAAATCATTCAGTCTGCAACTCTGCGTCCAATGCATGGCATCAATCATTACCTGTTCCATCTTATTTTCAGTTAATGGCCAGTCTCTCTCGGCTCTGAAAGGAGGATAGCTATAGTAGTCATCTGATTCATGCTCCACTTCTTTTGGAAGGACTAGGAAAGTTTGAATTTGTTGTTACCATCATCCAATCATCATTCATGAGGGAAATGGAATTGAGCAGGAGATTCAGTATGATGGAGCGGAGGAGCTGGATTCGGAGGACTGTACTGTCGAATAGCAGACACCTGAAACTTGTATATTAAATTAGAAGAGTAGAAGACGGTGGTAATGGATTTGTTGTGATTCACAAGTTTATAACCGGAACGACAGACACATAAACAAAGGGGGAAAAAAGGGAGGAAGACAGTAAGTGCGAGCCTAATTGTCAGGGAAGTATAGCTCGTCCTCAAACTCTGGGGGTTCAGCCAGTAGTAGGTAATCATCTGACACAATACTTCCGTCACCTGAGCCGCTGTCCTCATCTTCCTCCGTTGATTCATGTATTGTGTAATTCGGTGGTATGAAGTGCTGATTCATTTTGATCATTGTTAACCTCTCCACGTTTTTTGGAGATAGACTGGTCCTTCTCAATGTTACAATGGAACCAGCAGCACTGAAAAGACGTTCGGAAGAGACACTTGCGACAGGGCAAGCCAGATAGCTTATCGCCAGCCTGCTGAGCTGTGGCCATTCAGACCTTTTCCTATACCAATACTGCAATGGGTTTTGATCAACGTACACCTCCGTTGGGTCGTCCAGATAGGCCTGGACCATCGGCTCAATGTTCAGGGTTGCTGCTGGTAAGCTTTTGTGCTGTTTTTTCTGTGCATCAGCACTGTGCTTACAAAGGCCCATCTTTACATACCAATCCTGTAATGATAATGATTGTACTCGGCCTAATGATCCAGTTATTGTTTCTGTAGTCGATAGTGATGGTGAGTGTTGTGATTGTGAGCCAAACGCACTGCCCTCAGCCGACGAAGTTGCACTTGATTCTGCATGGCCTGCTTCAGTACTTGTTGTGGGTTGATCTTGAGGGCTTTTAATTAGCAGCCCTTCGTTTTCCAACTTATTGGCTGCTTCAGCTATACAACTTTTGTAGCGGGCAACATCAATGTCGGAAAAAGCAAGGAATGTCTTCAGTAGTCCTAATTTTGCACGTGGATCCAGAATTGTGGCACAAATGTAATGTTCTTGTGACAAAATTTTATTTTGTATCCTTACATTTTCAGCTTAGCTCCGGGATAAGCTCTCCACCAAGTCATGGGCTTGCCTTCTGTCCTCTACACCTTTGTATGATTCAGACACATTATTCAGCTCATGCTCTAGCATTTGCAATAATGGGATAGCTTGGCCCATTGTACAGTCCTCCTTGCTGACTTCACGTGTGAAGACCTCAAAAGGAGACAGCATCTCAGTCAGGCCTTTAATTAGGGTCCATTGATCCCTCTCAAGGTTCATGCCTTTAACACTAGCATCCCTGCTTCTGTACCAGACATATTCATGGAGTGACCTATGCTGTTCGTACAGACGATCAAGCATGTAATACGTTGAGTTCCAACGTGTTGCCGCCTCCTGGATGAGTGCCTTGACTGGCATCCTAAGTTCACGTTGGATGATCCTCAGCTGCTTCCGAGCTTTAAAAGAATGGCTGAAATGAGTGCATATTCTTCAGCAGATGGCCAGTAAATTGCTGACTATGGGTGCTTTTTTCAGAAAGTCTTGCAGCATAATGTTTATGCAGTGCGCCAAACACGGAACCCTGAAATAGGAACCAAGATCCATGGCCTTAAGTACATTACTGCCATTGTCTGTGGCAACAAAACCAATACCAAGCCCTCTGTGCCGCAGCCATTCCAAAACCTTGCTGCGAAACTCGTGTAAAATGTTTTCAGCCGTATGAGATTTCTCCATGGCGAACATGGCTACAGTTGCATGTTTCCGAGTACCTTCAAAAATCGCAGCTGTGTCAACAACACCTCGTGCAGATAGTTTATCTCTAACCCCCACAAAAGAGATCCAGTGTGCAGTGATGCACATGTAATCTGTGGCTTGGCAACTGCTCCCCATGTCTGTTGTCAGGTGGATATTGTGCTCAGCACTCTGCTGCAAAGCTTGTCCAACCAATTCCAGCACATCATGATGTAGTGCCGGAACAGCAATTCTTGCGAAATAGGACCGGCTGGGAACTTTCCATTTCGGGCAGATGGCAGACACAAATTCAAGGAAACCCACCCCTTTCACAAATGAAAAAGGAAGAAGGTCCAGCGCTAACATTTTAGCCAGCTTCGCATTGTACAATCGTGCCGTTGGGTGGTTGCGTTGGAACTGCCCCTCCAACCTAAACATGCTCTCAATGGTAGGCTGGCTTACTTTCCTTAGTGGTGCTGTTTTCATTAACCCACTAAGGCTCAATGACACAGATTGTCTCATTGAGGTACTCGCCGGTCGCCTTGGTGTCTCACCCAGACTCTGAGTATGGCTCTTACTGCTGTGCCACTCTGATGTTACCGAGGAGGATGTGGGCGTTACCACTGCACTACTGGGGACAGGGCTAGAAATGCCTCCCTCTTCTTCACCTGCCACCGCAATAATATCGCTCTCTGATTCATCCTGACCAACTTCAATGGGTTGAGTTTTTCTACTTTCTTTTAACTTAAGTAGGTGATCATCCCACACAATAGTGTGGTGTATTCTTAGATGACTTGCTTGTCCTCCGGTACCATAGTTTGTACCAAGCTTACCACGCCGAACACCTTGCCGACAAATTGAGCATATAGCAATGTTCTCCTCCTTGGCGCTAACAGAAAAGAAGTCCCAAACTAGGGAGGAGAACTTTCTGGCTCTGCTGGATGTGCCACTTCCAACACCAGATGAACTGGAGGGGGTGCTTGAAATGTGACCCTGTGCACCTAGACTGTTACTTTTACTACCACTACCTACTGAGATGGTTGAGCTGGCTGTAGGTCCCTGCCGGGCCTTGGAAAATATGGCAGCTGGAGGTAGTGGTGGTGTAACCTGTGTTGGTGATATCCGTGCTACATCCCGCTCAGTAGCAGCCTTTCTGGATAGGGTGAAAATGTTGGTCTCCAATCCCTTTGGGGCGGGAGTAATGTGCGTGATGACTGGCTCGTCTTCATCAAAATCATCATCCCCCCTCTTCTACATCTACCTCCATAACTCTAAGTTTTTCTGGGACCTTCCTTTTCAGAAGCATTGTCTTGTGGTGTATATCACTCTCAGACTGAGCTGGTGGGAGCCAAGTGGCATCACGATCATCAGAAGCGGGGCTTGAAGAAGAAGATGATGGACTAAGCCTCCTTTTCCTTGCTGGTGGTCTGGAAGACAATAGATCTTCTGAAACAGTGGTTTCACTTTGCTCCACTTTGTCTGCAGGAAGCTCGATTTCCTGAAATGCCCCTACGTCAGGAGCAACAACTACTATGGTGGGCTGCGGCGGCTGCTGCTGTTCTTTATGCGCGGCCGCTGCTGTTCTTGTTGCGGCGGCCGCTGCTGTTCTTGTTGCGGCGGCCGCTGCTGTTCTTGTTGCGGCGGCTGCTGCTGTTCTTGTTGCGGCGGCTGCTGCTGTTCTTGTTGCGGCTGCACACTGATCTGCTGAGTTTACGCCTGCGTTGAACTTGATTGTGTACTACTTTGCGGTAATGACATTTCTTCAACATCGCTGCTCGTTAGTAGACAGGCTACCTCTGCGACACTAAAGCCCTTGTGCCTAGGTTGGTATGGTTGGACCGCTGTGCTGCTCCCAGCTTGGTTCCCGGACAATGCTGCTGCAGGCGTAACTTTTTGGGTGCCAAAAAAAACATTGGCCGGCACACCACCAGTCGTGGTTAATGGCACTTCCTTTTTCTGTTCCTTCTTCTCACCGGCAACTTTCTTGGTACTGGACCTGGTACCTTTCTTTGGGGCCATCTTCTTCAGATGTCAGGCAGGATGCAGATGCACAACAAGTTCTGGTCACACGTGGACGTGATGCGCAGCAGGACTTCTGTCTGGCTGGCAGTACAACGGGTAGCCGGGTGATGCTGATGACACCTCCTACTCTGTCTTTTGTGCACCTAAAAGCAAATAAGCCAGGAGAAGAACATCAGTGAAATGTTGCATTTGTTGTTGTGGTTCAGTTACTTAGTACTGTACTAGTGCAAACAAAAGATAGTCTAGCCATTTATGACTTTTTTTTTTAACTAGGGCTATGTTATACTACTGTGTACAGCCACACACTACACTCTCAGTAAGGATAGGAAAGTTAATAATAACCACCAAAATACAAATGTAATTGAAGTGGGGTGGACCCTATTTGCCATTAAATTATTTGAGCATCTCAGCATCCATGGAGCTGCTGCTGGCAAAGGGGGTGGATGGATGGAAGCAGTAAGCCAAATAGCCAATAGGAAAACCATGCAGGCCTATGGCAAAAGCAGGACACTAATAACTCCCAGTCCAAACACCAAAAAAGGCCACCACCCACATGGACACTCACAAATCACAAACAAGCCGGGGGCCTGGAGAACAGAACACCAGGAGCTGACAAAAGGCCTATAAAAGCCAGGTAAAGGATGCATGCTAAAGCACACTGCTCTACCTTTTTAATGCAACAAAATGTAAATACGAACATTCACAGGCCCCAAAAAGGTCTGCAGGGTGCATGCATTGCACACCAACAACACACCAGTGACCAGACACATACAACAAAAGCATGTCTTTAAGACAACCAACATCAGAAAGGCCACCCCCAAAAAGCACACTTCCCCAACTCAATCCAATGCCATCCATGCCCTAAATGAAGTCTAAATTCAACAGACCACACAGAAAACACTAGACTAATAAAGCTGTGGCTACCTGCTCTGATTCTAGTGGATGAAAGCAGGCCTGTTGGCGGACAAGGCCAGGCAAGATTGCAGGCCTAGGCTTCAAAATGGCCACCAGCCACATGGCAAGGCCCAACAACATCAGAAAGGCCACCCCCAAAAAGCACACTTCCCCAACTCAATCCAATGCCATCCATGCCCTAAATGAAGTCTAAATTCAACAGACCACACAGAAAACACTAGATTAATAAAGCTGTGGCTACCTGCTCTGATCCTAGTGGATGAAAGCAGGCCTGTTGGCGGACAAGGCCAGGCAAGCTTGCAGGCCTAGGCTTCAAAATGGCCACCAGCCACATGGCCAGGCCCAACAACATCAGAAAGGCCACCCCCAATAAGCACACTTCCCTAACTCAATCCAATGCCATCCATGCCCTAAATGAAGTCTAAATTCAACAGACCACACAGAAAACACTAGATTAATAAAGCTGTGGCTACATGCTCTGATCCTAGTGGATGAAAGCAGGCCTGTTGGCAGACAAGGTCAGGCAAGCTTGCAGGCCTAGGCTTCAAAATGGCCACCAGCCACATGGCCAGGCCCAACAACATCAGAAAGGCCACCCCCAAAAAGCACACTTCCCCAACTCAATCCAATGCCATCCATGCCCTAAATGAAGTCTAAATTCAACAGACCACACAGAAAACACTAGATTAATAAAGCTGTGGCTACCTGCTCTGATCCTAGTGGATGAAAGCAGGCCTGTTGGCGGACAAGGCCAGGCAAGCTTGCAGGCCTAGGCTTCAAAATGGCCACCAGCCACATGGCCAGGCCCAACAACATCAGAAAGGCCACCCCCAAAAAGCACACTTCCCCAACTCAATCCAATGCCATCCATGCCCTAAATGAAGTCTAAATTCAACAGACCACACAGAAAACACTAGATTAATAAAGCTCTGGCTACCTGCTCTGATCCTAGTGGATGAAAGCAGGCCTGTTGGCGGACAAGGCCAGGCAAGCTTGCAGGCCTAGGCTTCAAAATGGCCACCAGCCACATGGCCAGGCCCAACAACATCAGAAAGGCCACCCCCAAAAAGCACACTTCCCCAACTCAATCCAATGCCATCCATGCCCTAAATGAAGTCTAAATTCAACAGACCACACAGAAAACACTAGATTAATAAAGCTGTGGCTACCTGCTCTGATCCTAGTGGATGAAAGCAGGCCTGTTGGCAGACAAGGCCAGGCAAGCTTGCAGGCCTAGGCTTCAAAATGGCCACCAGCCACATGGCCAGGCCCAACAACATCAGAAAGGCCACCCCCAAAAAGCACACTTCCCCAACTCAATCCAATGCCATCCATGCCCTAAATGAAGTCTAAATTCAACAGACCACACAGAAAACACTAGATTAATAAAGCTGTGGCTACCTGCTCTGATCCTAGTGGATGAAAGCAGGCCTGTTGGCGGACAAGGCCAGGCAAGCTTGCAGGCCTAGGCTTCAAAATGGCCACCAGCCACATGGCCAGGCCCAACAACATCAGAAAGGCCACCCCCAAAAAGCACACTTCCCCAACTCAATCCAATGCCATTCATGCCCTAAATGAAGTCTAAATTCAACAGACCACACAGAAAACACTAGATTAATAAAGCTGTGGCTACCTGCTCTGATCCTAGTGGATGAAAGCAGGCCTGTTGGCAGACAAGGCCAGGCAAGCTTGCAGGCCTAGGCTTCAAAATGGCCACCAGCCACATGGCCAGGCCCAACAACATCAGAAAGGCCACCCCCAAAAAGCACACTTCCCCAACTCAATCCAATGCCATCCATGCCCTAAATGAAGTCTAAATTCAACAGACCACACAGAAAACACTAGATTAATAAAGCTGTGGCTACATGCTCTGATCCTAGTGGATGAAAGCAGGCCTGTTGGCAGACAAGGTCAGGCAAGCTTGCAGGCCTAGGCTTCAAAATGGCCACCAGCCACATGGCCAGGCCCAACAACATCAGAAAGGCCACCCCCAATAAGCACACTTCCCCAACTCAATCCAATGCCATCCATGCCCTAAATGAAGTCTAAATTCAACAGACCACACAGAAAACACTAGATTAATAAAGCTGTGGCTACATGCTCTGATCCTAGTGGATGAAAGCAGGCCTGTTGGCAGACAAGGTCAGGCAAGCTTGCAGGCCTAGGCTTCAAAATGGCCACCAGCCACATGGCCAGGCCCAACAACATCAGAAAGGCCACCCCCAAAAAGCACACTTCCCCAACTCAATCCAACGCCATCCATGCCCTAAATGAAGTCTAAATTCAACAGACCACACAGAAAACACTAGATTAATAAAGCTGTGGCTACCTGCTCTGATCCTAGTGGATGAAAGCAGGCCTGTTGGCGGACAAGGCCAGGCAAGCTTGCAGGCCTAGGCTTCAAAATGGCCACCAGCCACATGGCCAGGCCCAACAACATCAGAAAGGCCACCCCCAAAAAGCACACTTCCCCAACTCAATCCAATGCCATCCATGCCCTAAATGAAGTCTAAATTCAACAGACCACACAGAAAACACTAGATTAATAAAGCTGTGGCTACCTGCTCTGATCCTAGTGGATGAAAGCAGGCCTGTTGGCGGACAAGGCCAGGCAAGCTTGCAGGCCTAGGCTTCAAAATGGCCACCAGCCACATGGCCAGGCCCAACAACATCAGAAAGGCCACCCCCAAAAAGCACACTTCCCCAACTCAATCCAATGCCATCCATGCCCTAAATGAAGTCTAAATTCAACAGACCACACAGAAAACACTAGATTAATAAAGCTGTGGCTACCTGCTCTGATCCTAGTGGATGAAAGCAGGCCTGTTGGCAGACAAGGCCAGGCAAGCTTGCAGGCCTAGGCTTCAAAATGGCCACCAGCCACATGGCCAGGCCCAACAACATCAGAAAGGCCACCCCCAAAAAGCACACTTCCCCAACTCAATCCAATGCCATCCATGCCCTAAATGAAGTCTAAATTCAACAGACCACACAGAAAACACTAGATTAATAAAGCTGTGGCTACCTGCTCTGATCCTAGTGGATGAAAGCAGGCCTGTTGGCGGACAAGGCCAGGCAAGCTTGCAGGCCTAGGCTTCAAAATGGCCACCAGCCACATGGCCAGGCCCAACAACATCAGAAAGGCCACCCCCAAAAAGCAAACTTCCCCAACTCAATCCAATGCCATCCATGCCCTAAATGAAGTCTAAATTCAACAGACCACACAGAAAACACTAGATTAATAAAGCTGTGGCTACCTGCTCTGATCCTAGTGGATGAAAGCAGGCCTGTTGGCAGACAAGGCCAGGCAAGCTTGCAGGCCTAGGCTTCAAAATGGCCACCAGCCACATGGCCAGGCCCAACAACATCAGAAAGGCCACCCCCAAAAAGCACACTTCCCCAACTCAATCCAATGCCATCCATGCCCTAAATGAAGTCTAAATTCAACAGACCACACAGAAAACACTAGATTAATAAAGCTGTGGCTACATGCTCTGATCCTAGTGGATGAAAGCAGGCCTGTTGGCAGACAAGGTCAGGCAAGCTTGCAGGCCTAGGCTTCAAAATGGCCACCAGCCACATGGCCAGGCCCAACAACATCAGAAAGGCCACCCCCAAAAAGCACACTTCCCCAACTCAATCCAATGCCATCCATGCCCTAAATGAAGTCTAAATTCAACAGACCACACAGAAAACACTAGATTAATAAAGCTGTGGCTACATGCTCTGATCCTAGTGGATGAAAGCAGGCCTGTTGGCAGACAAGGTCAGGCAAGCTTGCAGGCCTAGGCTTCAAAATGGCCACCAGCCACATGGCCAGGCCCAACAACATCAGAAAGGCCACCCCCAAAAAGCACACTTCCCCAACTCAATCCAATGCCATCCATGCCCTAAATGAAGTCTAAATTCAACAGACCACACAGAAAACACTAGATTAATAAAGCTGTGGCTACCTGCTCTGATCCTAGTGGATGAAAGCAGGCCTGTTGGCGGACAAGGCCAGGCAAGCTTGCAGGCCTAGGCTTCAAAATGGCCACCAGCCACATGGCCAGGCCCAACAACATCAGAAAGGCCACCCCCAAAAAGCACACTTCCCCAACCCAATCCAATGCCATCCATGCCCTAAATGAAGTCTAAATTCAACAGACCACACAAAAAACACTAGATTAATAAAGCTGTGGCTACCTGCTCTGATCCTAGTGGATGAAAGCAGGCCTGTTGGCGGACAAGGCCAGGCAAGCTTGCAGGCCTAGGCTTCAAAATGGCCACCAGCCACATGGCCAGGCCCAACAACATCAGAAAGGCCACCCCCAAAAAGCACACTTCCCCAACTCAATCCAATGCCATCCATGCCGTAAATGAAGTCTAAATTCAACAGACCACACAGAAAACACTAGATTAATAAAGCTGTGGCTACCTGCTCTGATCCTAGTGGATGAAAGCAGGCCTGTTGGCAGACAAGGCCAGGCAAGCTTGCAGGCCTAGGCTTCAAAATGGCCACCTGCCACATGGCCAGGCCCAACAACATCAGAAAGGCCACCCCCAAAAAGCACACTTCCCCAACTCAATCCAATGCCATCCATGCCCTAAATGAAGTCTAAATTCAACAGACCACACAGAAAACACTAGATTAATAAAGCTGTGGCTACATGCTCTGATCCTAGTGGATGAAAGCAGGCCTGTTGGCAGACAAGGCCAGGCAAGCTTGCAGGCCTAGGCTTCAATCAAAATGGCCACCAGCCACATGGCCAGGCTCAACAACATCAGAAAGGCCACCCCCAAAAAGCACACTTCCCCAACTCAATCCAATGCCATCCATGCCCTAAATGATGCTTGAAAATGAAATACATTCAAAAAACACCAAAAGGAACAGTTGCTTCATCATGCACACACCCATGAGGCCATGCCCATGGCTAGCTCGGGCCTACTACTACTACCCACAACATTTAAAAAAAAAAAGGAATGATGATAGTTATCAAAAATAAATTGTAGTTACAACAACTGCAATGCCCACAATCAAACACTTACTTGTAAAATATCATATTACAAAACTCCTCAAATCCAATTGCAATGATGCAGCAGACAAAAAGAGTGATCTTTCCAGCTCCAAATCCAAAGGCAGAATGAGCAGGAGATGGACAAAGCACTGGGAGGAGCCTGCTGGACAGGAACAGGAAGTTGGAGATTCTGTGTCACTTCCTCCCTCTCTCCACCTTTTTAAAAAAAGGACTCCTTGCACAAAAAAGGACAGCCAAATGTCAATGTAAGGAGTTGTTTTCATCCAAAATCAGCATTTGCAGAAGGTTTCATGCTGCTAGAGCTGATATTCCTCTCCAAATTGAAAATGTTACTTGTTCGAGTTCTCGAGCTTCACATTAATTCCGCCGGCGTGTCGAAAATGACATGATCGCGTTCTCTTCGTTCCAGTCGCGTTGGATATGACGTGTTCGGGGTCTCTTTTTCCTGTTCGCGTTCGATTAGACGTGCCCGCGTCCTCACCCTCTCGCTCGCGATGTAGAATGACGTGTTCGAGATCTCAATCTTCTCATACTCGCGCGGTGCATGATTGCGAGAAGACTGACGTGTTCGCGCAACAAATGACGTCATCGCACGACAATGCGAGCGCAAACTGTTGCGAGACAGTGCAAAATGGCTACCAACAATCCAATATCTTGTGGAGAATGCGACCGGGTCCGGAAAACTTGTCAGCGAACGTGGGGATTCAGGTAAGGCGATCGCGCACACGCAGGAATGTATTTTTTTACAGCGCAAGCAAGAAACAAATTATCGCTAAGCTGCGGAATGCGGAAATTTTGACATTTTCGCGCTTTCCGCGAAACGCGAAAATGCCAAATTTTCGCAATTTCCGCCAACGGAACGGAATTTTGGCCCAGGCCTAGTTATATTGCATTGATCTGTGTAGGCAGGGCTCTCCCCAGGTAATATTAAAGTGTCAGCAGTGGAGCACTGGCATTGGGACTGCGCGTGTTTACCAACAGTGTCCACTTTTTAGATAAGGGCACTGCAACGCAGCAAGGGTAAGGGTCACTTGGCTGGTTACACGTAAACACAAGTACACACATGTGTGCATCTGTGTGTGGCTGTCCATGTGAGACTACTGTCCTGCGCTGCCCAATAACTGCACACAGTTGGGGCCTGAGCTGAAGATTTTGGATTAAATGGACTATCAACACAATACTACTGTTTAAGTGATTTTTTGACTGCTCATATTTGTATTTCTAACTGCATACAGGTAGCCTGGTGCACTGGGGACTCTGCGGGATTAGATGTTGACCTGGAGTAGGCCTTCTGATGTCATTGTACACCTATAGCGGAATTCATTGTGATTTACTGTTTTGTCTGTAGGGGCACTTTATTAAACACATAGGAAGAAAGCTGACTTAAAGTGCAGTTTTGCTTCCCTTTGGCCTACAGAGACCAGTGATGTATTGAAATGGGGTGAAATGAAATGAAATGAAATGAAAAGTAAATTTATATAGCGCGGTTGCTGCCCAGAGGTGTCCAAGCGCTAGAGGCAGAGTGAGTTGATTGCCAGAAGAAAAAATAACGGGAGGTTAATGAAGGGCATTAAACGAAAAAGTCTTCAGCTGTTTTCGAAAAGAGGAGAGATTGGAGTTGGACCTGAGATGAAGAGGAAATGAATTCCATGTCTTGGCGGCATTGTAGGCGAACGTCCTGCCACCAGCTCTTACCTTTTTTATTCTGGGGACTATGGCCATACATGCCTGGCTAGAGCGGAGGTTTCTGCTGGGTTGGTACTGTTTTACTAGGTCCCGGACAATCATCGGTCCTGTGTCCCAAAAGGCCTGGTGAGAAATACACATGGCGTTAAAGGTGATTCTTTGTCGCACTGGTAGCCAATGCAGCCTGCTCAGTCCAGGTTAGGCTGACTGTCTGCGCGGCAGCTGGAGCAGTGTGCGAGCCGCACAATTCTGGACTATCTGTAGTTTGCGCAAGGTGTATTCCCGGAGCACCGAGATAAAGGACATTGTTGAAGTCTAAACGAGACTGAATCAAGCCTTGAATGGCCACCTGCTTTGCCTCCACAGGTAGAAGAGGGAGGACTTTCTTCAACATCCTAAGAAGTCCGAAGCAGGTAGCCGAGAGTTTAGTAGCCTGGGTGTTAAATGAGAGGGTTTTATCAAGCCAAACCCCAAGGCTCTTAATATTGTCCTTGGGTATAGGGGGAGCACCTAAACAAGGGGGCCACAAGGAGTTGAAAAAGGTGGGATTTGTGGGACCCAGGAACATCAGCTCAGTTTTGTCCCCATTGAGCTTAAGGGAAGAGGAAGTCATCCATCCCTTTACCTCCTCTAAGCATTTTAATAGCCCACCTGAAGATGACAGACCAGCCTCCTGCGCCAAGGAGACCACTAGCTGGGTGTCGTCCGCGTAAGAAATTATTTTAACCCCAAACGGACGGACAACCTCAGCCAGTGGTCTCATGTAGATGTTAAAAAGCGCGGGGGCTTTCTGAGTGAGAAAATAAAATCTGTGAGTTCCATAAAGATATCTGTAAAAATTAGTGTTCATCCAGAATTGGCCTATTTCTCTGCCTCAGTTCAGGTTTAGAGCCCAGGCCTTTTGTCACCTAGATGTGTCTACTTAATTACTTTTCTCTCCAAAAGCAGTAACAAAAGCCTCTCCACCCAAAGTGAGCAATTAAAAGTGCTTTACTCAGCTCCTGAGGAGAAACGGGGGTAGGGCGGAATGATCTCCATCAATAAATCAGTTGTCACACTGTACAAGGGATGAGCCTTGTTAGAAATTGGATTTCTGGTTGGCTAAGGTTTGCACCCAAGCCAGGCAGAAACCCCCACTCTAGTCAGGACAAGGGAGTTACACTCCTCTAATATAACCCCTGCTCACCCCCTTGGTAGCTTAGCACGAGCAGTCAGGCAGTGTGTAAAGCATTTGCACAAAACCAACAGTAATACAATGTAAGCACTAAAAACAGACACCACACCAGTTTTAGAAAAATATCCAATATTTTTATATAAACAAGACCAAATACGATAATATCCACAATACAGTACTTCAGAAATAGTTACTTCTCAAAATGTCTTTAATTTGCAAAATACATTGAAAAACACAGTTCGTACGAGTCGGTAGCTCAATCCGAGCCTACCGCGATGCTGAAAAAAACAGAGTCTCGCAGTTCCAGCTGACTGCGTCGGTACGGGCCAGCTGCAGCAGGACAGGTTCGTTCACAGTACCTTTCTTAGTGTGATCCACACGGCGGTGCGAGTCGGTCTTGGCGTCCGTCACGGTTGCGATGCAAAGTGGAAGCGGTGCACGGTGCGGTGCCTCTCGATGCGGTGCGAGCAGCGGCTCGGTGACGATTGTCCAGACGGCGTTGGTGAGACCAACGCGGGTGGTGCAGGGTGAGGCAGTGCTCGATGCGGTGCTGGCAAGTTGCGATGCGAGCGGCAGAGCCGGTTGCCGTGAAGTGACACTGGCCGAGTCAGACAGCTGTGCGTGACGAGTCGGTCACGGGTGTCGAGCCAGCAGCGATCGTGTTGGTGAGCCCAGGCCAGCGAAGTGAAGCGAGGCGATGCTGATTGTGGTGTCTCTCGATGCGGTGCAGGCAGCGGCTCGGTGACGGAGTCAGTGAGACCAAGGCTTATGGTGCAGGGCGAGTCGGTGCAGATTGCGGTGCCTTCAGGACACAAGGCCAGCAACGGAGTCAGGTCACAGAGTCGGTCGCTGTTCCCTCTTCTCTGTGGCAACTGAAACAGCGGTTTCAGGAGCGGTACCCAGAAGTTGGTGAAGTCTTTGCAGTCCCTGAGACTTCTTAACAGGAGGCCAGATCGGTTCAGGCCCTTGGAGATACTCAGCACAAGTAGAGAAAGTTCAGTCCAGTCCTTTCACTACCCAAGGCAGAAGCAGCAGCTACAGGCCAACCCAACAAAGCAACAACACAGCAAATGGGCAGTACTCCTCCTGGCAGCTCTTCCAGCTCTTTGTCTTGGCAGGTTCCTTGATTCCAGCAAGATCTTAAATTCTTGGGTTTTGGTCCCAATATTTATACCAAGTTTCTCTTTGTTCTCTGAGGCCTTTGCCTAGTCCAAACCAGTTCTGGTCAGTCCTGGAGCACTCTGTTTACATTACTCCTTCTTTCCTTTCACAGTGCAGGGCAGAGACATCAGACACACCACAGGAGGTGGAGCCAGCATTGGGGAGGGAAAGCACAGCCCTATTCAGGTCCCAGGTGCAACTCCGCCCACCCATCTACATGGAGATCTCTCTATTCAGCCTTGTGCTGACTCACCCTGTCTCCGGGAATTCCCCAGCCCTGTCACTGAATCTCCAGACAAGGAATACACAACCTAGCAGAGGCAGGTTTGGATGGTCAGACAAGAAAATACCTACTTTCTAAAAGTGGTATTTTCAAACTCAGAATGTTAAAACCAACTTCACTAAAGGATGTATTTTATCATTCTGAGTTCAGGCATACTAAACTCGAATTTCTACCATGTTCCCTGGGTCAGTTAGGATTATAGGATGCAATAATTCAACTGCCCATTCTGGCCTATGGAGAACAGGTAGCCTTGTATTAGTGAAAAACGAAGTAGGCTGTAATTCACTATCAGGACATGCCACACACACCAGGGCATGTCTTACCTTTCACATACAATGCACCCTGCCCACAGGGGTACCTTGGGCCTACCTTAGGGGTGACTAACAGGTAGAAAAGGGAAGGTTTAGGGACTTGCAAGTGTGTGCACTTGCCAAGTCGACATGGAAGCCCCAGGCTGCACACATTACCCTTTTTTGACATAAAAATGCTGAATGTTTATTGATCACAATGCATATGCTTTAGTGACATTAATAAGTTTAGTTACACCTGATGATTGCATTTACATACAAAATGATGACTTTAATTTGTGTCTATTTGATCTTGAACCTTTGATCAAGTCAGCAGACTTAACTCATATGTTTGTGTGACCCCTTTAGGAGGTCAATCATTACTATGCAATGCCATGCCATAGATTGTATTTTTCATCTTCCAATGTATATATTTGTAATGTGTGAGTAATAAATGTACCTATCCTTTTTCTAAAGAAAAAGTACTGACTGGTTAATCATTCATTGAGTGTTATTATTGCATGCCAGCAAATGCTGATTACTAGCCCATGCCGCTTCCCCTGAGTAGGCCTTGGACTGCTCTGCTTCACTACCCTGAGAAGTCAAGAGCTACAATGGGTTGCTTGGTTCCCAGTAAGGAGAATGGTTGACATATTCCAGTCTACACAACTAATAACCCAATTTCCTACAGTAACTTAAGTGTTTTAAGAACTACAACTGAAAGTCTTATGCTAAATAAACATCTCTGGTTTGGCACATCAGAAAGTATTCAGTGGTGTTCATAAAGCAATTTTTTTCGTGCAAGAGATATCATGAACAAATCAAATATGGTGCAGCTCTAAAAAGACATCATCTATTTTGGCCATCAACAAAGGTAGAAGTGGGATTTAAGGACACAGAAAGAACATACTTCAGTAATAGTGTATGGTGCTTACTATTTTACTTCCTTCATTTTCTGTGCATCCAGGGAGAGTGTAGCTCATCATGTAGAACCCACTTGGTCAAACTTAGGCCCAGGTTTGCTAACATTTTGCATCCTGGTTGCACCAATTTTGTGGTGGATGCATGATGTGAAATGCTAGAAGATATTTACAAAGACATGCAAGGGGCAATTTACACTGCCTAATGTGGTTTTGTAAAAATAAATGTAACACAATGCAGTGGCTTCCATGCATTGCCTTCAAATACATTCTACGATGCATTCTATGGATGGAACATGGGCATTCAAATGCATTCACCCACGGATTTCACATAATCCCTGATTTTTAAAGGTTTGTAAACCTTGGATTTCATGAAATCGCTATGCCTCCCAGAGGATGACATAGTGAGGAGAAAACTTTTTTTTTCCTTCTTGTTATTTCCTCTTTCTATGTGTGCTGCAATCTGGTGTTGGCTCTAGACTTCCTGAGGTGCACGAGGACTATGAAAGAGCAGAAGTGCATCATATCTTAGTAGATATGGTGCATTTCTGCTCTCTCCCTTTCACACAAAGCAGCACAGTGCAGTAAGGTGCCTTGCTACATACAGAGGCTGTCCTCATCCTGCTCAATTTAACAGCAGCTTTTGACACTATCTCCCATGTCATCTTGAATGACAGGCTGCGAGAGATCGGTGTGACAGATACGGCTTTGGCATGGGTCACATCCTTCTTGTCCAATAGGTCTCAAACTGTATCTTTGGGTCACTACCTATCCAGCGACAAAACCATTACATCTGGTGTACCGCAGGGATCCATATTAAGCCCACTTCTTTTCAACATCTATATGGCACCCCTCCTCGCCGTGATAGAGTCACATGGGATCCTCGTTACGTCATATGCTGACGACACTCAATTGGTGGTCTCCATTGACAAAAACCGCACGGATACAGAATTGCGTTTTCAGAAATGTCTCACTGAGGTATTTCAGTGGTTAAACAAAAAACACTTGAAGTGCAACAGTGAGAAAACTGAAATCATACTATTAGGCCAGGATCTACTTTTCCGCCCGAGAGATTGGTGGCCCAAAGACTCTGAGGCTCCCCCCAGTGCTGTGTCTTCTGCACGCAATCTGGGCGTACAATTTGATGCTACCTTATCTTTTGATGATCATGTTAGGATCACGGCTGGCAGCTGTTTCGGTCTTATTAAATCCCTAAAGAAATTTTTCGACTTCCTCCCCATTGCCTCTAGGAAATCGGTTGTGGTCGCTCTGATACTCTCCAGACTCGATTATTGCAATGGGTTGATGGCAGGAGTGAAAAAGTCCACTTTGAAGAAGTTACAAAGTGTACAGCACGCGGCGGCACGGTTAGTGTTAAAACTTCCCAGGAAATCTTCAGCCTCAACTGCATTGAATTCTCTACACTGGCTGCCACTGCATAAGAGAATCCTTTTTAAACTCTTACTCACAATTTTCAAATCTTTGAAAAATACAGGCCCTAAATACCTTGTTAATCGTTTCATTCATTACGATCCTGTACGATGTCTGCGATCCTCAGGGGCCAATCTTGTTATGACCCCGAGGCATAAATATAAAACTAGGGGCGGAAAAACGTTCACAGTTCTAGCAGCAAGGGCTTGGAATAACCTACCCGTAAATCTTAGACTGATTGGGTCTGAGTGTCTTTTTAGGAAACAACTGAAGACCTGGGTCTATCAGCAATCTGATACCTATGTATTGGCAGCTATCTAGATTTTTTCACCACATATTCTTTATACGCATGCTCAGCGCCAAGATGCTCCTTCCGGAGCGAAAGTTGCGCTTTACAAATACCCTATTAACAATAACAAGAGTGGTGTTGCTCGAATAGGAATTTACTTTGAAAAAACAAAAGATAGGAGGCGTTTGGCAAAACAGGAACAGTTAGTTTAATTAAATATTTTGGACGAGAGTACATCTTAGGGTAATTGATTTGAGGACTGTCTCAAAGTACAATCAATCTGATACATTTTTATACAGTTTTGGATGTTGTAAAAGTACATCCAGTGTTCCTTGTCTATGGAGTCATAAATAAAAGGTCCCTGGTAACAAAAGCAGGTGGGACTCAACCTTGCGTGGACACAATGCAGGCCAGTGGGTAATGTTTCAAGATGTTCAGCATGAGGGGCACGTGATCACTGCGTGTACTGTGTATTCTGTATCCTAATTGGCTGTATGTTCCGAACTCCGTGTGGCATCTGACTTTATGGTGTTTTGGGAATGTGTGCACCCCTCTGGCCATGGGTGCTTAATCGGGGCAAATTTCTCTGGACCATTGTGGTGTTGCTGCGCTTATCTGGGGATGAACCTGAGTTTCCTGTTCATACATTTGTCTGCCGGTTATGTGCCAGTCCACATGGGACCTGTCACACAGTTACTGTGGACCTAGGTTGCAGAGTCTGCCTGATCACATATTTCTTAGTCTAGGTTGATAGAGTGATGGGCACATTTGATAATAGTGACGCAACTTTGTTTGTGTATGCGAGTGTATCATTATAAACATTGGCATCGTTGTTATCAAAAGCAACAGTGTGAAAGGTTAGTCAATCTGGCCCAGGGTTACTGTGTTGCAGAACATGTACCACTTCAATGGAGTTAAAATTGTACATTTCAAACCTGTCATTAACTAGTTATGGTTTTCTCCAATATTTCACAATAGGCATTCCTCTGAATTTTATGCTATCCAGATGGGGGATTAATTAAGATCCATGCGGCCTGTCCCTACCCACATTAACAAGAAAATATAGTGATGTGTAGCAGCACTACACACTTCCCTCATTTAAATAACAGTGCATGGTGGTAGCATTGCACGGTTCCCTCAGATGCATACAACGGTGAAGAATGGAAGAGACACTACAAGCTTTGCTCACAAATGCAGGACAGGCAGCTTTTATCTGACAAGACTTGTCTGTATTGTCTTAGACGAGGTGTGCGCTTACTCTTCAGAACTATATTAAACTCTATTCAATCTAACTAAGTAGACCATACAAGTACAGAAAAAAGGAAACAAATACATAGAAGTGCAATTACTGTCCAGGCATACCTAAAACAATACATAATAAAAGCAATTCAAGTAAAAACACTGTTCTTTGATGTCCCTAAATCCAGGGCATCAGATTTAAAAACAGTGCATATTCAAGTTCAGTTCACAAGAGAAAGATGGAGGACAAAAACCTCGATTATGTGTCCGCTAGGTGCTCTAACCAATAAGATTGTCATTTCCTAGTATCTGAACGTGACTGAGGGGAGCGCTGATATACCAGCTCTACACAGCTTTTAATTCAAGCGAGGATGTGGGCCAGACATAATCAAGGTGTTAACCAGACAGCTGCTGGGATCCACCAACTTTGTGGGCTTAGTATGTGGACCACATCGCTGGGCCTGTGACCAAACTGTCACACATCAAAACATCAAAAGATAGAGGCCACTGCCCTATGCTAAGTGGTGTGGTTAGAGACATCAAATATCTACAGTGCTGACGGTGCAATACATTAAATTTGGGTAACATTTGAAGAGGACCATCGCTAGTCAAACCTCAAGTCTAGGGAAAAAAAGTGGAGATTCAAAGTCGGAAACCCTCCTGGACAATAATATGAACATTGCAAGGGAAGGGAAATCTACTCTGTGGTCCAACACATGACTGGAACCTCGTGTTATCATGGGTCTTGAGAAGCCTCAAAGGAGACTTCCCTGCTAGACCCCAGTTTCCTCCTATTCTGTCTGCTCAGTTATAAAACGTCACACAGTGTAGAGGCCACTATTATTTCTCTTTGAATGCGTAATGCCATATGATGTCACTACAATGTCATGGTACTTCACGAAATAAGGTTAGAAAAAATACACAAACGTGCACACCCTTCATTTGCTGCCTGAAAGCAAGACGTTATTTCCAGGCTGCTTGCTTCACGATAAGGTTATAACTTCAAAATGAAAACCACTGCTTTACAAAAAACTCGACCATTGTCCTATATTTTTCTTCAGTCTACAGCTTGGTGCACATGTCCAAGTGGTATTTTTACAGCAATTGTGCAGCAGATCTACCGCAAGGATACATGAGGATACATGAGCACATATGGAAACAGGAGCACTTATGGGAATTTGTATATATTTTAGCACTAACTTACATTAGGAGTGGAGCACACATTTCACTTTCTCTAGAACTTGCACTGACTATTACCATCAGGCTATACTAAGGGGTAACTACCAATGAACGCCTGTCCTCAGGAAGTAATAACTCAGGTAAGTGGTCCAAATTCCAATTCTTTTTCAAATAGAGGCTAGAAATGCTAATGTTTGATGGCAGCTCAGTCTATTATTTAGGGCACAGGCTTTTTACCTGTACTACTGACAATGAGGAAGCATCCAAGTACACCCTGGTAAATCAAACAAGCCCCCTTGACTGGTGCCCTCCTCTGCAACCGCAGCTGTGGTGGATATAACCAGTGGTACGTTTGCAGCACGTTACTTGGTTTGGATATGCAAGTGCAGTGAGAATGGAGACTTCTACACAGACACATCAACAGCTGCACAAAATGGAGGTTTCACTCCAGTGTGCTGTAATGATGGAAGATGTGAACTGCATAGGTTGTCCTCTTACTGACCCATTTGGGAAGGTGAAGAGAACGCTCAGTTGCTTCTTGCTAGACCAAGAGCTGCTGGTGAGGCAAAGGAGTGGCCAGAACATGTTTTGTGGCTTTGGTGTCTTTAGCTCCAGATGTGCCCTGGTACAGTTTACACATGCTAGGACTTTCTCACCCATATTGTCTAAAATCCAAATGTTTGTTCATGGAAAGGAGTTGTCCACTAAGAGAAGAGACACCAAATATGATGTCTGGTGAATCTTTCCTGTGATACACATTCTTTTGGAGCTTGTCGTCTCCGTCATATTTGAAGCCGGCAGATATGTTGTGTACATTGGCTGACTAGGGTCATGATTTTTGTAATTGCAACCCAATTTGATTGACCATAGCTTTCTTCCCAGAGTCCCCTGCTTTAACTAAATACTCTCCCTAATAACACTGTAAGTTGAATATATCAGGTTTTCTGCAGAAACTCTTTCACATCTATTGAGAATTATTTCACAACTGGAACAGGACATTTGAAGTTGCCATGCTATTTCCCACCACAGGATTGGAACAAGCCTAATACTTTCAAGGGTCCCCTGCTTCAGAGATATAACGCAGAAGAGTAGGAAAATATACTGCTCAGTGTGAAGAGTAGCGTACTCCTAACCTGAAGGACAAACAAAAGCAAGTGAAGTAGACTGAAGCATGTGCTGGATTTGTGCTAAGACATTCAACTGTCCAAGAACCAATAGAGCTGTGTGAACCAGCCAGATAGAATGGAAGCAGTAAGGAAATGCCTCTTTTTGTATGTTCACTCCATTTTTTGGGGACTGATGCTGCTGGTTTTTCGACTCTGAGAGTGTATTGAGGCCTACTAACCAGACCTCAGTGCCAGTGTTCTTACCTCTTGCAAAGTGTATGCAGAATTGACTAACCCCAATCGGCACAGGCTGACTAACTCATAAGTCCCTAGTATATGGTTGCCCAGGCATGTAAGGCAGAGCGTCCACCCAGGGCTACAACACTGATAGTGACAAATTACAAAAGGGTTCCTAGCCAACCACTGCAGACTCGAAGGGCAGTTGTAACACTACTACTTCGATTTTGCCATTCCAACTAATGGTAAAGACCACACATACCTTAACAATATTTGTAAGTCTCCCCTTAGTAGGGCCTATTGAGCCCAAGGCAGGGTAGGATATGTATTTTATATATATGTCCTGATGACAACACTTTCAAATTGTCGTTTTGCTGTGGAAGAGTTAGGAGCCCAATTGGCTAACACAGGGCCGCCAGCTGATCTGAATGGCACTACTTAGATGGGTACTGTAAGGTTTAAAATGAATCATGGCATTAAACCTGTCTTGATGCCAAGTGGAATTTAATGTCACTCTTAAAGAAATGCAACTTTTAGGAAGTTTCCACTCTGTAAGCCAGTTGGTCCAGGGGCCTCACACAGTCACTGGCCATCAGACAGCCTTCTGCCCTCCTGGGGAGTAGTGTGAAGGAATACCAGGCTTAGGAAGCCATGCTACAAGATGAGGTGTTACCTCCCCTTTGCAGGAAGTCACTCAGGGTGTTGGATCAAAAGGCAAGCTTCAAAGGTGATGCCACCTTTGATGTGCAAGTGGCGATCACACTCTTCAGGGCTGCCCTTTGTTCAGGTATACAGGCTGACAGCGGGAAGAGAGGGGAGACCAGAGCCCAAAAGGTTTTGCAATAAGCGTGTAGCCCACAGGTAGCCACACCTCTAGGGTGGGCTACCAGCTCTTGACATCAGAGGAAGGGTTCAGACATCTTGAGAGTGGGCAAAACAGTGCACTTTGGGATTTCCCCGACCTCTGGCCAAAGCTGGGACACCTGACCTGTGGACAAAGGAAAAACCACAAAGGCACACCTGTTGACCACACAACAGTCAGCGTATCCATGAGCATCTTCCATTTCCTGCATCCACAGCTTCATGACCACTCCATTGAAGTCTAGAGGGGTCATGCGGTAAAGTTTGGAACTGGACTGGAAAAAACACTGGTGGCCTGTTAACTGTCCAAATACTCCTTATTAGGCCCTTAGACCTTCTCCCTAAAGGATATGGTCAATAAGCCAGGCTAGAGTAGTTAAACTCAACTCTTACAAACTTTTCAAAACTTGGCAAACTTTACGGCCACCTGTGCTTGTTTGCAGTTAAACTGAGATGTAAGTTTCCTTTAAAAATCTGTATCTTCATAACCCTCTGGTGGAGTTTGCTCATCTTGGACTTTAAAAATCCATAAAAATATAATATGTTTGCCTAAAATGGTGATGACTTTCTTTAGAGTCATTTTTGGATATCTTATTTCATTGTACTGTTAAATGCTTCACACTAGTTCCTTTGTTTACGCCTTGCTGCTCGAAGCCGTAGCTACACAGGGTGGAGCTTAAGGTTTTACAAATGTGCCTGACTGGACCCAAGGCAATTTGTGCAAGTGTATTACACAGTAAGGCTGCACAGTCATAACATATAATACACCCAAACCCTCACAGAATCTAAAATACCTCCTTTAGAAAATGACTGAGGACAAGCTGAAGATTATCAATTGTGACCTGCTTTGACTTTAGTGATCTGAGTTGTTCTATTCCATTAAGTGAAAACATACATTCTTAGGGGACAAAGGCCATCACCGCACACCGACCTAGCCACCCATGGTTTGGTCTGTCCTTATCTAGACCATAGTAAGAACACCTATGGATGCGCCCAGAAAGTTGTTAACCTACCTTTAACAACCATGGACCTCACAGTGTTCTTATAGTATGTTTTTTAACATGGGAAATTATTAATTTATCAATCTTCTTCTGGACCTGAAGTTCTTTATGCCTTTACTATACCACGTAGTGCATTTCTCTTGCATTCTCCAGTACTCCGTCCAAGATTTTGCCAAGAACTCTGACTTGCTACTAAAAGGAGAGATCTTCTAGAGAGTCCTTACCTAATCTCTATTTTTATTTATGGAATTTGGTGTTTTATTCCTGCCAGTGACGTCCTCATATAGTTCTGTCAGTACTTGAATCGTCCATGACATCATTATGTGCTTCCTTATAAAAGTAGAAGACAACATAGAGATGCCTCAAAATTTACAACAGAAATAACCTGCCAATAGTAGAAATGAACTTTGAAAAATTGAATACCACGTCCAAAAGATGTGCGGAGGGAATCAGTCAAATAAACTATGTACTAGGGATTATAGATGTAAAATAAACTCGTAAACACATTTCTCAGAATAAAATGCTCAATAGTAAGCCATGCCATGCCATACAAGAGCATGGATGGGCATTAGTGCACCAAATCAGACCACATAAAGCAATAAAGAAAGTAAACAAACTGCGAAAGGCAAAATGCAATCCAGAGGTGCACACAAAGGAGCTATACGCAGAAATAAATGATTCCATTACAGGTCCGTCAGGTAGTAAACTCAGACATACGACGGAACGGAGGAACGTAATAATTACTTTCCTCCGTTCTGTCATATGTCCGAGTTTACTACCCCCCCACCCTGCCCCTCCGCCTCCCCGCCTCACTGCTCCACAGCACGCCCTATGCAAGCCCCCACTGATGAGGGCCCTAGTTGCCCCGTTAATCTATGGCACCACCTAGCACCAACTGGAGTTATTGCCTTATCATAAACAACACCTTTGTTTTGTTTTTTATGTACACACATTTAAAACTGGCATCACAGTGTCTTAATAGGAGCGGGTCCCGGATGCCCCAGCATATATACATATTTAAAATGAATGCATCATCCATTAACACGTTAAACCTGCTTTTAATGATACAGAAGACCAGAGTGCACAGGAGACATAGGGCCAGATGGACAAACATTTGGAATACAGATTTCCTAATTACAATTCCCTCTGAATCGCAATTAGGAAATCAGTATTGCTAACATATGAGACTCATTGAGTTTCATTTAAGGATTCCTTGTGGGTCACAAATCAACCTACCTCATGAATATTAATGAGGTAGGATGGTGGCCCGCTTAGGTCAGAAGACCACTGTGTCTGTGATTATTTTTTAATAAAGCAACACTTTAAAAAAAAGAATGCAGTACCTCAAAGGAAAATGGGATGCATTTAAAAAAAGATGAAACCTTCAAGTTTCATTTTTTAAGAGTCTGCAGTGGTCTGTGGGACCACTACCTGTGCTTAAAACCTGTTGCTATTATAATTCTCAAAAGGGAAGGGGTTGCTTGGGGGCTCCTTCCCCTTTGGGAACAAGTTACCACCACTTTTAAACTGGTGGTAAATTATTACTGTTTTCCGACTGGAATTCAGTTGCAAAACACGAATACATACCATACTGATTTGGTATTTGGAAGGGACACAATTCTCAGAATCGGGCCGTTTGAGACCTGAAAAATGCTTTTTCAAACTGCCGAATCGCAAAGGCAAACTGCGATTCGGTAGTTTGAAAAAGCATTTTTCAGGTCTCAAACGGCCCGATTCTGAGAATTGTTCCGTTTGCGACCGGAAATATGCTTTGCACATCTGCCATAGTAACCAAGATGAGACGCATTGAGTAGCTAAAAGATTGAAGAGGCCTCCATAGCACCAATTGACTTCCCCTACTCCTCACACATATATTTTATTTCATATCGATGCCCATATGCAGTGTTGTGTCATGCACAGCCTACAAAAATATTTTCTAATTTCATCTGTAAACTAACTGCCAAACAGCATCCACGCAGCGCTTAATATGGAGAATAATGAGTGACAGTGCCCAAATGTTACTCAGAAGCTCGCATTCAATGCTTGTCAATGTCAGCAGGACAAAGACCAAGGCTGCGTAGACTTGCGTTCATCTTGTGCCTCTTTAATGTACTGTCAGACACTCCCTGCCCCTTAATCTCACTCTTGCAGGTCCCTGTTTTCTCACTTTGTAGCAGTTTTTCATCTTTCGCTTCTTCATTTTTTCCCTTTTGTGTGTTTTTACTCTCTTGGTCTCGGAAAATGTCTGATGAGATAAAATAAGTGCGGTCCTCAAAAAAAGAGTGTTGGTGCCCCCCTTCAGCAACCACTGACTGAAGTTAAGCACTGCATACACTTGCCTTTGCTGCAATGTGCTATCACTGTAAATAAATGCCCTGTATTTCTTCTCTCCTGTAAGCACCACATGCACTAACTCAGAGATTTTTCAAGTTAATGTATGCACTGATGGCTCAAAAAATGCAGAGTCCCATTCTGTGTCAGCGCAGCATAGAAAATGGGATCATATCATGGTCCCCACAGTGTTCAGCACTTTGAAACCCAGTTGCAGAATTCGGACAATACACAACAACCAAAAACATAAATGAAAAACTAATTAATAAGTTGGGACTAGTTGGATGATGAATTTGAATCAATTAGTTTAAAAAATAGGGACATAAGAGTGCTTCACAATACCCATGTCTGTAGGATGTTGTTAATCTGTTATCTGAAAAAGGACAATTTCAATTGAATTTCAAAGTATTTTGGTTGTTAGGGCTTTGGGGCTCATCAAAAATGTTCCCCATGACTTCTATGTTTCAGTTCCTCTTGTCAGTGATTCCACAGCGCACTCCAAATGGGATAAGCACTCACAGTCCTCTTTCAATGTCGCAAGGCTTTTGGCAAGCAAAGCTCATGTTTTTGGGCTGACCGAGGAGTGTTCACTCTTCTCACAGCTTCCAAGTAGGTGATATAACCTGTTCCAACAAGGAAACCAAACCAAGCTGTATTTTAAAACCTTTAAAGTGTCACCATTTTATACTGTAGGGTTAAATGTTCTATCCGGTCAGCTAGAGCTCCAAGTTAACAGTAATCATACACAGCCAGTAAACATCAGATTGAGCACTAAGGCAGATGTGGCCTTGTTCAGTCATTTTTACCCCAAAAGAAGCAGGACTCTTGGATCTCAATTTGAATTTGGAAGAGCAGGAGTCCTGTCATAAATCAGGAGGGTTTAGAAGAAGCTGTCTGGTTTGCAAACCAACTGGACTAAATCTCTTTTGGTCCCCACACCAGGAAATGTGGACGCAGGTGCAGATTCCAATCCATCAGCTCAGTTTTAAATATCTCGATATATGTATTTTGGTGCTCCTGGAACTCTCTTAGTTCCTTAATGTAACATCCTTGGATGTACACATGAAACAGAACTTCCAAAATTAGCTCTGAATATCCTAGGTAAAATGGCACTGTTTAAAATTACAATCCTACCGCGCTTGCTCTACATCCTTCAAAACTTTCCATCAGTATACCGCAGCAGAACTTAGTACACTTTATACAAGCATAGTTAGACTATACAAATGTTTAACACAGTTCGTTATGCAAACAATGACAGCAGCCCCAGTGAGTGCTGTTCAAGCTGCACAACCACATCTGACTATGCCAGATATTAGTCCAGTCACTATTAACACAATTATGGGTACCAGACCGGAGGAGATTCCATTCTGAATTGCACAACATACAATCAGCTTGAAGCAGTGCTTTCCAAAATGGGACCCCAAGTTAAATTCAAGAATTCTCACAATGTAGGCACTGTATGACAACATTGCTGTGATGAACAGCTGAAACAGCCCACACACCCATTCTCTTTGTGTTATGTGCCTTATACGTTACGTATAGCACACGTAACACAAATGGATAATACACAAAGTACACAAAAAATACACAAAGTCGCAGAACCCTGCATTACGTAATTTTGCACAACCCTAGTTCAAATATATCTTTTGTGTGTGAATCAGGCCATAGGCTTTGCACTTCCCTGGTAGATGCAGTTTCCTACTAGAGGATATGGAAGCTTTTGTGTGACTGGATGGTTTTGGCTTGCTAGCTGTGGTAGTTCTTGGCAGGGCTTTAAGTGAGCTGGGTCCTGCTGGTGCTTTTCAATATTATATACACCAAAGTACTTGTTGTCAAATATTTATCGTATGTAACTAACAACCATTGACAAAGCCAATAGTTCTGGCTTGCTTAAGAATTATGACATATAAGTTGTTGTGTTATATTTCTGCAGGTGATGACAGAAAGAAGCAGCAAAATAGCAGTTGGGCTTAACACTATGCTAGGCAGGGATTTTTAGCGTCCATGTTTTCAAGCCACGCTCTTAGTTACAGAGGCCACACCCCTTCGAGAGACCCCTCATTTTTTGCTTCCACTTAACGCCCTGGTCTGAAATATTTTCACATAGCAGCAATCAATATCAATACACTCCACAGCATGCCACATAACTCCAATCAGCATATTTTCACTCACTGACACACAGTTCCAAGCAACACAATTCAACTCCACACTATTCGCTTTCTACACCACATAATTCAACTCAACAACACAGCTACACAACACATCACATACATCCAATTCACACCACAGAATTCCACATCAAGCCACAATATTCAACAGCACACCCTATAATTAAATTTCAATACATACCTCTCCACAACACAAAATACCATTCCACAGAATTACGCTCCATAACACACAATCCGACTCCATATAATTCCAGTACACTAAATACTGCATAATTACTATCCACATATTTCCACTGCAAGTCATGCCACATAATTCCACTACACAAATCCATTCCACACCACACAATTCCATGCCACACAATTCCACAACTCACAATACCAATGCAACCCACATAATTCCTCTCCACACCACATACATCCACTCCACTCCATAACACTTGGGTAAATTACATTGTCATTTACAAAACCAATAGTTCTAATTCAGGCAAAAGCGAGACCTATTGCGTTGCCAATGGTTGTTTTTCACGGCAGCCACTCACAAAAGTAAATTGACGAGATTTACCTTCCATACTATTGACGGTGGCTTCCTGGGGATTTCTTTCAATCTTCTTTTCTGGATAGGGAAATCAATGACTATGATTTGATTGGCGGCTAGTGTCCGGCAATCTCCTCATGTTATTGAAATAAAGTGCACCCCACATTTAGAATGGACAGTTTTGTCAACTACTGACTATACCTGTGTGAACACATTGCTTATGCAACAAATAAAATATTCACAGAGTAATGCGCACATTTGCTTTCTAAAATCGTTTCATAACAGGTTTTGTTCATCGCTGTGCGTTTTATAACCCTATTTATGCTTGATGTGTGTCTCATACTCACGCTTCATTTATCTGAAGTAATTGCACGTTTGTTATAGTGGGTGTTTATAAACAAAACAATATTTTTACTGCATGCTAAACAGGTAATTTGTAATTGGTATGCTTTAACTGTAGACTCTCAGTAGTCACTTTACACTTCTAAATAACTATGGGGCATATTATCAAGGACGGCGTTAAAAATAATCGCCGGTTTAGCGGCAGAAAACTGCCGCTAAACCGGCGATAATGGGCTTGATAATATGCCGCAGAGAATTCCCATAGAAGCCCATGTTGACACCAGAACATGGGTTTCTATGGGAATTCTTAAGGGCATATTATCAAGCCCATTATCGCCAGTTTTCTGCCGCTAAACCAGCGATAATTTTTAACGCCGTCCTTGATAATATGACCCTATGTTATTATCAACGGAATAGCCGTGGACATAGCTAAACTGGCTGAAATATATTCTCGGCTATACTAGAAATCATAGCTTTGGATTGTAAACACGTTTACCCGATAAACCAATAATATGCACAGACAGAAATACTAGAAACGTATCATTATACTTGTCTTCCACTATCCATAACATTTCCTTACAGCATTCAAATTTGACACCTGGGACAGATTGTCAGAAGCATTGGTGGGGATGGGGGAAAAACATGCAGGGCCCATAAAGGTATCGCACCCCAGTTGCAGCGGGTAATTTTAGGAAACACAAATTCCGGGGAAAGAGAAATCAAATAATTTGGCTTCACCTATTGGTGTCTCAGCGTTAGCTGCGTCATAAAAGAACAGGTGAACATGTTGTAGCACGAGCTCCGGGCACATCCTGAGCGTGGCTCCCGGGCGAAGAGTCACGGCTGCCGTCCCTTTGGAATGTTCGAGACCTAAGCCGTGCTAAGTGTGGACGCTCAGATAGTATGTATATACACCTCATTTTCATAAAACGTCTGAAAATTTTTCCTTCCATATTTCTATGGTTTCAGTTATTATGGTAATCTGCAGAATCCGATAATATGGCAGAGAACAGTAACTCATTATTCCCCTTTATCTTGTAATCAGCAGTAATTCTGCCATGGAATAATGTTGCCCGGCGTATAAACCATTGAGGCGGGCAGGATTTAGTTGGAGATTACTTTGCCACTTGTAATGGCTCCCTATGTAGTCTAGACAAATATTTTTTTATGCTCATTTTGGCAAATTTAAGCTGTTTGATTGTTTTTTGAAGGTATTATTAAACAGAAGACTGAAAGGATTGCAAAGCTGGCTTCATTGGCCCTGATTCACGGACTGCATTTTGTACTACAAAACGTAACACAAAGTGTAAGGTTTGCCTATACTTATATGAACAGAGTTCTCCACCTCGACTGCGGGGTCTCCACACATGGAATATAGACTTCAGTTGCAAATGTGGGAGGGGTACAGGTGAGTGGGTGGGAAAAGGGGCATATTTACTACTAAAGGGGATGGGAAAAGAGAAGACTAAGGGGCATATCAACAACAACCGGCGATAATTATCGCTGAGCGCACTTAGCGCTCGGATAATTATCGCCGGCTAGCGCCGAATTTTATCGCTGAGATAGCGTGCTATTAGCAACGCTTATCTCATCGGCGATAAAAATCCTAGCGCTAACTATCTAACGTGAGATTATCGCTGGAAACCCAGCGATAATCTCACGTTAGCTAGTTGATAGGGACTCACAAACTTAGCCATGATATCCACCTTCCATAGGATATCATGGCTAAGTCAGTCCTGAAGCAGGTGTTAGGAAAGTAGCGATAACAGGTGTTATCGCTACTTTTCCTGACGCTATGCTTCATAGCGTGGGGCTTGATGATAGGAGAAATGTCGCTTAGCGACATTTCTCCTATCATGTCAGGTCAGGAACGCCCACTTTGCATCTCATTAGAGATGTAAAGCTGGGCGTTAGAAATCCCCACGCTTAAGCAAGGTTTCACGCGTTCACGTGACCTGGCTAATATAGCGATAAAATTATCGCCGCTTTTCGGCCAAAAACGGCCGCCAAAGCGGTGATAATTTTTTATCGCCTCGTTGTAAATATGCCCCTAAAATTGGTTTTGGCAAGGTCAGGGAGAGATTCAGGGAAGCACATGACCCACCCACACAAATAAGCCAATTCCATTACTCTGAAGGAGATATGTAACTTAGACTTTCATAGTAAGTTTACACTCGTAGTTTGTGAACAACAAAAGTTTCAAATCTACTAAAAATTGTAAATTTACACAAAAATGTAATTTACCTTTGTGACCCAGGCCCTATGTGTTAGCATAACTCGAAGAAAGGAGATAAACCGATGAACGTGCAGGCAGTACAGAGGTTTTTAGTTGACCCATTCTCCTTGTCATATGTGCTGGCCAGTATGGTAAACAGCGTTTACCACAAATCCTTTTCCCCACAGGGAATTACAACGAGGTCGTTAAAACGACCGCGTTGTAACAACTTATACCATTACTCCGCAAGTCGGAACAATGACTTGTAGAGGGGGCAGAAGGTGTTGGATTTAAAATCCAACACCTTCTCTACTGTTGCACATACTGGAGTTGGAATAGTAAATTATACTATTCTAACGTCCAGCGCCCCCCCCAGAGCAAGTCGTTGATACGATTTGTGGGGTAATGGTATGCGTTGTTACAACGCGGTTGTTGTAACAACTGCATTGTCATTGCTTGCGGGGAAAAAGCATGCAGAATCAAGTGGCGTATTGGGCCAGTAGAGCTAACTAAAAAGACAGATCTAGAATTGGAAAGAGGCCACAGCTTACTTAGAGCAAGCCAGAGACCACAGAAAAGTCCTTAGCTAGCTGGTACTTTCAGGATTTTACACACCCATGCTTCTACCAGGCCTTGGATCATGACAGCCTCAATGGGAAATGTGGTACCTCATGTTAGATGGAGAAGTTTTACTACATAAGAGCTGCTGAAAATGTAAAGTAACCTCAAGGCGTAGACGTACTGGTGAAATACCTCTTGCACACGTTGACATTGCACTGAAATACCTTACAAATCTGATCTGCAAGTACTCCTTTATCTAACAAATAAAGCGTCACTGGAATTTGAGCACAGGGCAACGAATCCACATGTCAGTAGGAGAAGACATGTTCCTTTTGGATTGTCCAGCTCAGTGGCTCTTAACTTGTGTTCCGGGGAACCTCTGGGGGTCGACAATGCTTCATAATTTCATGAGAACCAGAAGATCTACTAGTCTTGAGTTGTCGCTTCTGCCGTAACAGATATTTTTAAAATGTTAAAGCTTTGTGGCACACACAGCATTTTAATTGGGAGTTTCAGTGGATCTTTTCAGCAGTCAGAAAACATTCCTAATGCTGTGAGGGTTTATTATGGGTCACAGGACAGAGAAGACAAACTGACTCAAGTGGGCAGCCATCCCACACTAGAGTTCCCAGGCCCTGCACATCCTTCCTGTTCTTCCACATCTCTCACACTGTTGTGTGCTTACTTGCTTCCACCACCCCTGAGTAAGGGTCTGTGGTCCAAGAGCCACACTCTGTCCCCACGGCCCCTGCCTCTCCTCATGTGCAGTTCCAGTCCTGTTCTCATCTCCTAACTATACTATGGCTCTAATTTCCAGTCACAAGAAACCAGGCCTTCAGCCCTGGTACATCTAGCAGGTGACAAACAGTCCAGTTGGGTGGGCGGTCTTTACCTTATTGCTGTCAAGAAACTACTTGCCTTTGCCCATCAAAATTTGTCGACTTTTTTTGTTCCAGGCCCTCATTTTTCTACATAGTATACTTCATTAGGTATCAACATTTTAAATGAGTATTTCTCACAACTAATGCTGAAGGGTATTATGAACCAAAGCGTGAGGTTTTCCCTTCTCCCATATTATTCATTCTGTTACTATGTTAAATTGCAATTCACTTAAATTGATGAAAGGGAGCGCATCAACAAATAATTATTCAATTGATTGCTTCTTTACTGCTTCTCATATTTGGATGAGAAAATGGCAGAAATAAACACACGCGTACATCAAAATCACAGAGGAGGGATGCAACTGTATTGCAACTATTTCGAAATTACTTACATAAATGTCTGTGCTATCTATAAGGATGTTAGTACCCATTAACCAATACTTTATCCTTCTCTGATTTGCAAAACTGGTATACAAACGTCAATATATATGTATGTATATGGTATTCCTACAGTTCGAACCTAGCCAAAAGGCAGCAGAGTGCTGTACAGGGTCAAAGACATGTATAAAGTCAACAAGCCATAGGTCAGGTGGCTGGGTTATTGACGGTGAATACATTGTAATGAGTCTTGAACTCTTTCCTAAATTGGAGCAGCGTTCAGGCTGTATTTATGGATACAGGAATATTATTCTAGATCTAGGGTGCATAGATAGAAAAGGCTTGCTACCTTGTGTTTTTTTCTTTTTTACTCTTCCTAGTCTGCAGTCTGATGTTGTACTGTTTGTGGATGAGCCAAAAACAGCAAGAGATGGTGAGTGTGTCTGCTAGAGAAGCAGGGGTATTGGCTGCGATGGCTTTGTGAATGATGCAGCTGGTTATGAAAATGGGGTGGGTCGGCAAGGGCTGGCAGTGGATGTCCAACAGGTTGAGGGTGACGTCATCATGTTTCTTCAGGCATTGCAGATGTGCTGTGGCATGTAGGATGCTCTTAAGGGTTGCAATAGTACCAGGGTCTGAACAGCAATTTTTTTCACTTGCTTTAGAAGAGAGAGCTGGTACTATGTGTCTTTGTATTTGGCAATATGTTTCTTGGCAGTGAGGTTGATGTCCAGAGTGAATCCTAGTGACTTGTTAATTTGTGGTAGTTGGGGTTCAAAGTCATAAATATTCATTTAATTGATCTAGGTTTGTACTATTTCTTGTTTGTTGTTCCTGGCAAATAACAGTAATTCTTTCCTGATTGGATTGAGCTTCAGGTAGGCGCTAGGCATCCAGTTCTGGATGATGCACAGTCAGTGTTTGAGACATTAGATGTCTATAGCAGAGGAGACTATCAACTAGAGTTGAGTACTAGTGGAATGGCCGGTGTCCATGCAATCTGGCTGCATGAGCACGGCGCCCTGTCCCTGGTTTTTGCCCCATGCTGCAGTGGTGTCCCTGGGGCTGTATGGCCTGCAGAGCTGTTGAGGCCTAGCAGCAGGAGACCCCTAATGATGGGGAAAGCATCACTTTGATGGCGATCCTGATAGGAGAGGTGAGTTGGTGCAGCAGCAACAAGTCGGTTCCCTGGAGGCCTGGCAGCAACAAAGTCCACTGCCAAGACTTCGAGGATCTGCTCAGGCCCTGTTACTGGGTTGTCGGGGTAACCATCTACCTCACTTCTGCTGTTTTTATTTAGCAATGCGCTTGGTGCTTGTGAAGCAGAGGACAGGCCTGGAGCGAGCCATTCTGAGGCGGTCTGGGGGCAACATTTCTAAAAGACACATGTCGGCACCATCTGCACCGCAGGGCCATCTGCCCAACCTCCTCTACTGCATGAACAAGGCATGAACAAGCTTTCTCATGATATTATGACTCTGGCTAGAGTAAACATAGCACAGTAACAGCAAATGTAAGTGTAATGTCTGCAGATACTGGGGCAGACAACACCCATGATTAACAACATACACTGTACAATGAGGAGTTGGGTATAACTGTGCTATTGCAGTGCGTTTCCCCGGTACGTGCCTAGTTCAGCCAGAGCCAGCGCCTGCATGGGAAAATGAGTTATCTAATACATAACAAATAACTATTCACTAGCTAACAAAAGGCATCCTGAAAAACACAGCACCTGCAATGGAAAAACACATAATGTGCAAAACAAACAAATAATAAATATGCAGGCCTTTCCAATGGCAATAGCAAAGTTGGCTAACTTTAACTATTTAACATATCTTGGGTGCTGTCCATAATGGCTAAATGCAGTCAACTACTATGAATTACATGATTACTATGCACATGTTATTCAGCAATGTAAATCACATTTTACTTATAAATGTGTTAATTATGCAAATGAGAAATGTTGCTCTCCCACTAGTAAACCAGGGAATTGCGTCAAAATGCTACACCTTCCCCAATGAGGCATAACAAGGAGAAAATATCTTTATTTCTCCTCGTTATTTCCCCTTTCCGCATCTGCTGCATTTTGCAGCACACATGGAAAGAAGAAAACACCATAAAGGATTGTTTCTCTGCAGGAAGTAGTCCCTTCCTGCACAAAAACAGTCCTGCCTGTAACACAGGCACTCTTACCCCATGGTGCCAATGTGCATGTATTGGGGCTAGGCAGCACACAGTGTGCCAGCACAAGGAGGCAGCAGAAATGTGCCAAATCTTAGTTGACATGGTGCATTTCTTCTGCCTCCCTTTCGTAGAATGCAGCAGAACAAATGTGCTTGCTGCTCTGTGTTATATGAGACACTAGTACGTTTGCCCCCTAGTGTTTTGTAGTGATACAATGGACACATATGCATCACTAATGCTGCCCTTATCCTGGCCGAGGGACATATTGGACCCTCTGCAGCAAACCAGAGATTAAATGCAGCAGACTAGTGCTCCTGAAACCAACATGTCTTGGGCTTGCTATTTGACCTAATGAAACCTAGGGTAACAGTAGGCCGGTGGTGTTGTCAACTTATATTTTATGTGATATCCTATTAGCACTGCGGTGACTGCCCTATATGTAAAAGTACACTACACAATAGTTGTGTTGAAATCTGAAATCCTGTTTTGAACTTGGTTGCATATCGAGTGTGTTGGACATTAACATTCCTTAGAATGATGAAAGGGCAAGTTTTCCCAGACAGGCGTGTCAGGCGCAAACAAGGAATATTTGCCCTATTAGGATGAATGTGCTTCCCCAGGGCAGCAGCAAACTCGCCCTGAACCGGGGATAGTGCATTCATGTGAAAAAAACAGAGGGCATGCTATGAAGCAGCTGCTCCGTGTTTCACAGTGTAGGATGCAACCCCCATGCACTTTTAAGGGGGATTAGAGATCTCCTGGCAGGCGGGGGCCAGTGAGTGGCAGTACCCGCCTGCAAGGCGATGTCTGGAGAGGTACATAGGACCCCCTTTCACCCCTTTAGGGGACTGCCATCAGAGGGCGCTCTGACAGTGGCCTACCTATTAGGTGGCCCACTGTCAGTGACAGTTGACAGCTTCCCTGCCTCTGCACCCGCATCTATAATACAGCACAGGCACAGAGGCAAAGGGATTGCATCATTTTCATTGGGCCACGCACCCATGCAAATGAGGTAACACCCTCTGGTGATAGCGCTGGTACTATATATGCACCAGCGATATCAGTATTACAGAAGGGGCTGCAAAAGCATTTGCGGCCCCTTCTGTAATACCTAAGTGCCCTCGGACGCAGAAAGCAGGTACAAAAGCTGCTGCACCCTCGGGGCACTTGTGTAATACGGCCCATATTTATTGCTTGAAGGTTAGAGAAGATTTCAGCGGCAGGTATTTAATTCACTGGGCTCTCTTGCTGGCTGCTGCACCTTTATAGGCCTATTACAGACAAGCAGTGTGTGGTGGGCAGTATAGGCCATTCTCCAGGCTTGCAGAGAACCACTGTCACTGGCAGCATCTTTTTCACGCTACCAAATGTGACAAACGAGTGTACAGGGTAGCAGCTGCTAATATCAAAACATACTCTCAATGCTGAGAAGTAACTAAGAAACAGTGTAAAAAAGGTAGGCACCAACAGAAAGATATCATTTTGCTGATGGAGTGCTCTAAAGCTACTAATAAAAGGGCAATTTTCAGCTTTTTTGTTGTAACTTAGAGCCATTTAGTTTTTTCAAGTTTATGCCATACCTTGCATTTTTTAGGTTACTACCCTGTTTACACATGTTGGCCTCTTGTCCTGTCGTTATACACATAGTGGACCATTTACTACCTATGTTCTCAATAAACAACAAGGGTTTAGTTGTTCATGTGGACCATGCAGCATGAGATAATAAAAATAGAACTGTCAAAAAAACACCTGTAAACAAATCAAACTTCTAGCTGTGTAAAATGAAACAAAGGGGCATATTTACAAGGAGCTAACAATGCTGCAGCATCATTTTTTCCCGCTGCAGCAGATTTTTTTTTGGCACCATATTTGCAAAGTCACGCTAGAGCCCTTTAACGTCACTTTTTCACTGCTAGTGCCTATTTTTCTTGTTGCTGGATCTGCCAGCAGCAGTTTTCGGTAATGATATACAAGGAAGGCATTCCCTCAGAAAAAGCATCGCAAAACAGATGCGGCTGTATGTACAAAGATTTTCAGAAATGGCGCTACCTAAGAAAAATAGGCTCTGAGTCCCATTAGCAGCAGTTTACTACTGCTACGGAAAAGCAGGCATAAAAATTACACATGGACATTGGTATGAAAGCAGAGAACATACCCAAATCACTTTGGCAAGCTCAACTATGCCATGGATCTACTACTATTGCAGCACGGAGCACCTAGGAGACCATCACAACCACCACCAAAGATGCAGCACAGGAGAAGGGAGCAGACATGCCGCCAGAGCATTACTCTCATTGACCTCAGGAAGGAGGAGGCCGTTGCCTATTACAGGCTCAGGAGGGAGTCCACTGTGCGCCTGCTGCACCAGATTGCACCAAGGCAGCAGCCGACATTGCAGCAGTGCACCAACATACCTCTGTAGGCCAAGCTACTGGCTGCCCTGCAAATGCTGGCATCTGGAACTTTCCAACCAACAAAAGCCAGAATGCCAGGAGTATCCCAGGCAATTTCTCAAGGTTCCTCCCCTCCGTCCTCGATGCCATTATGAGCCTCACATCCCAATACCTCGACTTCCCCAGTACAGCAACGCAACAGCGGGAGAACAAGCAATGCTTTTATTCCATTGCAAGATTTCCACGTGTGGGGGGAAATAGACTGCACCCATGTGCACTCGTGCCTCCAGTGGCAACATCACATATCTACTGCTCAGAAAGCAAACCTAATCGATGAATGTGCAGGCAATCATGGGCCATCTGGGTCTCTTCATAATGTTCTTGCGAAACAACCTGATAGGGCTGATGACTCATTTATCTTCCGGCATTCTGCCATCAATGAGTGCTTCCAGAATGGAACCTATGGAAATGGCCTACTGGTTGGTGAGTACACCGCAAGCACATGACAGACCACATGGCAGCAATTATGTAGGAATACTATGACATATCAGTTTTGAATTGAATGAGACTGTGCATAAGTAGTTGGTGTGTGCCGAAATACATGTGCATACATGGCGTATTCACAATACAATCCTACAAGTCACACGTGTCAAGACCACCTACGCCACTGTGGGAGTATGGCTATTCATCATGCTCTGGAGGAGCAGCTACTCAAATCATATCAATGTGGCAATGCACAGCCTCTCTGAATAAAATTGCATGGCCTCATAGGTATGCAGTAAGGCATGCCGCTGCAAAGTGCAGCATTCATTCACACTTTATTAAGGATGTGTACAATGAGTTTTGTGGTTGACTTTCCCATCCAACACCAATAAAGATCTCACACATTTCCATTTAACCTATGTTCAGTGACCCTAGGACTGTGTGCAAATAGTGTGCCTTCAACGGGGATTTGAAATTAGGATACATAATAACATGTCTCTTTGTCATGTCCAATTCCAATGTGTCCCGCTGCATTTCGCATAGATTGTGTGTTTTTGGAGCTGGAATGTGTCCCTTAAAGCATGACGTCATGTAGGGCCACTAAGCTGACACATGTGCACCATGGTGCAGGGGGGGGTGTTGTCACTAGTCACTACCATGTGATGGTGAGTATGCGGACAAACAGTGGATGTACTGTATGTGACAAACAGAGCGATACCAAAGGTACCGGAAACAAGCATCTTGGGACCGGTTTCGGGTTCATAACCCTCATCAGCCAGGCTATCTTGAATCCAGTGGCAAAGTGAGTAAGGGACCCACGTCTGGGCAAGGATGGAGCGCTTGAGCAAATCAAACACTCACCCCCAGTCAACTGATCTGGGTTTAATCCATCACCATTCTTTAGCTCACTCCACCATCCCAGTTCAGACATGGCCATATGCAAATCAGTCTGACCCTGTGCCTCACGGGAACTGGGGTGGTGGAGTGAGCTAAAGAATGATGATGGATTAAACCCAGATCAGTTGACTGGGGGTGACTGTTTGATTTGCTCAAGCGCTCCGTCCATCATCCCCTTTGGAATCGCTTTGTTCACCCTAAGTTGGCAGGGTATGCCCAGACGTGGGTCCCTTGCTCACTTTGCCACTGGATTCAAGATAGCCTGGCTGATGAGGGTTATGAACCCGAAAATGGTCCCAGAATGCTTGTTTCCGGTCCAGGGAAGACATGCCTTGGCAGTTTGGGCTGGACTGTTCCCATGAGACACAGGGTCAGACTGATTTGCATATGGCCATATCTGAGCTGGGGTGGTGGAGTGAGCTAAAGAATGATGATGGATTAAACCCAGATCAGTTGACTGGGGGTGAGTGTTTGATTTGCTCAAGCGCTCCGTGCATTATCCCCTTTGGTATCGCTTTGTTCTCCCTAAGTTGGCAGGGTATGCCCAGACGTGGGTCCATTGCTCACTTTGCCACTGGATTCAAGATAGCCTGGCTGATGAGAGTTATGAACCCGAAACCGGTCCCAGGATGCTTGTTTACGGTCCAGGGAAGACATGGCTTGGCAGTTCAGGCTGGACTGTTCCCATGAGGCACAGGGTCAGACTGATTTGCATATGGCCATGTCTGAACTAGGGTGGTGGAGTGAGCTAAAGAATGATGATGGATTAAACCCAGATCAGTTGACTGGGGGTGAGTGTTTGATTTGCTCTAGCGCCCCGTCTATCATCCCCTTTGGTATCGCTTTGTTTGCCGCAAGTTGGCAGGGTATGCCCAGATGTGGGTCCCTTGCTCACTTTGTCACTGGATTCAAGATAGCCTGGCTGATGAGGGTTATAAACTCGAAACCGGTCCCAGGAGGCTTGTTTCCGGTCCAGGGAAGACATGACTTGGCAGTTCGGGCTGGACTGTTCCCATGAGGCACAGGGTCAGACTGATTTGCATATGGCCATATCTGAACTGGGGTGGTGGAGTGAGCTAAAGAATGATGATGGATTAAACCCAGATCAGTTGACTGGGGGTGAGTGTTTGATTTGCTCAAGCGCCCCGTCTATCATCTCCTTTGGTATCGCTTTGTTTGCCCTAAGTTGGCAGGGTGTGCCCAGATGCGGGTCCCTTGCTCACTTTGCCACTGGATTCAAGATAGCCTGGCTCATGAGGGTTATGAACCCGAAACTGGTCCCAGGAGGCTTATTTCCGGTCCAGGGCAGACATGACTTGGCAGTTCGGGCTGGACTGTTCTCATGAGGCACAGGGTCAGACTGATTTGCATATGGCCATGTCTGAACTAGGGTGGTGGAGTGAGCTAAAGAATGATGATGGATTAAAGCCACATCAGTTGACTGGGGGTGAGTGTTTGATTTGCTCAGGCGCTCCGTCCATCATCCACTTTGGTATCGCTTTGTTCGCCCTAAATTGGCAGGGTATGCCCAGATCTGGGTCCCTTGCTCACTTTGCCACTGGATTCAAGATAGCCTGGCTGATGAGGGTTATGAACCCAAAACCGGTCCCAGGATACTTGTTTCCGGTCTAGGGAAGACATGGCTTAGCAGTTCGGGCTGGACTGTTCCCATGAGGCACAGGGTCAAACTGATTTGCATATGGCCATGTCTGAACTAGGGTGGTGGAGTGAGCTAAAGTATGATGATGGATTAAACCCAGATCAGTTGACTGGGGGTGAGTGTTTGATTTGCTCAAGCGCTCTGTCCATCATCCCCTTTGGTATCGCTTTGTTCGCCATAAGTTGGCAGGGTATTCCCAGATGTGGGTCCCTTGTTCACTTTGCCACTGAATTCAAGATAGCCTGGCTGATGAGGGTTATGAACCCAAAACCGGTCCCAGGATGCTTCTTTCCAGTCTAGGGAAGACATGGCTTGGCAGTTCGGGCTGGACTTTTCCCATGAGGCACAAGGTGAGACTGATTTGCATATGGCCATGTCTAAACTGGGGTGGTGGAGTGAGTTAAAAAATGATGATGGATTAAACCCAGATCAGTTGACTGGGGGTGAGTGTTTGATTTGCTCAAGCGCTCCGTCCATCATCCCCTTTGGTATCGCTTTGTTCGCCCTAAGTTGGCAGGGTATGCCCAGACGTGGGTCCCTTGCTCACTTTGCCACTGGATTCAAGATAGCCTGGCTGATGAGGGTTATAAACCCGAAACCGGTCCCAGGATACTTGTTTCCGGTCTAGGGAAGACATGGCTTAGCAGTTCGGGCTGGACTGTTCCCATGAGGCACAGGGTCAGACTGATTTGCATATGGCCATGTCTGAACTGGGGTGGTGGAGTGAGCTAAAGAATGATGATGGATTAAACCCAGATCAGTTGACTGGGGGTGAGTGTTTGATTTGCTCAAGCGCTCTGTCCATCATCCCCTTTGGTATCGCTTTGTTCGCCCTAAGTTAGCAGGGTATTCCCAGATGTGGGTCCCTTGCTCACTTTGCCACTGAATTCAAGATAGCCTGGCTGATGAGGGTTATGAACCCAAAACCGGTCCCAGGATGCTTCTTTCCAGTCTAGGGAAGACATGGCTTGGCAGTTCGGGCTGGACTATTCCCATGAGGCAGAGGGTCAGACTGATTTGCATATGGCCATGTCTGAACTGGGATGGTGGAGTGAGTTAAAGAATGATGATGGATTAAACCCAGATCAGTTGACTGGCGGTGAGTGTTTAATTTGCTCAAGCGCTCCGTCCATCATCCCCTTTGGTATCGCTTTGGTTGCCCTAAGTTGGCAGGGTGTGCCCAGATGTGGGTCCCTTGCTCACTTTGCCACTGGATTCAAGATAGCCTGGCTGATGAGGGTTATGAACCCGAAACCGGTCCCAGGATGCTTGTTTCCGTTCTAGGGAAGACATGGCTTGGCAGTTCGGGCTGGACTTTTCCCATGAGGCACAGGGTCAGACTGATTTGCATATGGCCATGTCTGAACTGGGGTGGTGGAGTGAGTTAAAGAATGATGATAGATTAAACCCAGATCAGTTGACTGGGGGTAAGTGCTTGATTTGCTCAAGTGCTCCGTCCATCATCCCCTTTGGTATCGCTTTGTTCGCCCTAAGTTGGCAGGGTATGCCCAGACATGGGTCCCTTGCTCACTTTGCCACTGGATTCAAGATAGCCTGGCTGATGAGGATTATGAACCCGAAACCGGCCCCAGGATGCTTGTTTCCGGTCAAGGGAAGACATGGCTTGGCAGTTCAGGCTGGACTGTTCCCATGAGGCAAAGGGTCAGACTGATTTGCATATGGCCATGTCTAAACTGGGGTGGTGGAGTGAGCTAAAGAATGATGATGGATTAAACCCAGATCAGTTGACTGGGGGTGAGTGTTTGATTTGCTCAAGTGCTCCGTCCATCATCCCCTTTGGTATCGCTTTGTTCGCCCTAAGTTGGCAGAGTATGCCCAGACGTGGGTCCCTTGCTCACTTTGGCACTGGATTAAAGATAGCCTGGCTGATGAGGGTTATGAACCCGAAACCGGTCCCAGGATGCTTGTTTCTGGTCCAGGGAAGACATGGCTTGGCAGTTCGGGCTGGACTGTTCCCATAAGGCACAGGGTCAGACTGATTTGCATATGGCCATGTCTGAACTGGGGTGGTAGAGTGAGTTAAAGACTGATGATGGATTAAACCCTGATCAGTTGAATGGGGGTGAGTGTTTGATTTGCTCAAGAGCTCCGTCCATGCCCAGACGTGGGTCCCTTAGTCACTTTGCCACTGGATTCAAGATAGCCTGGCTGATGAGGGTTATGAACCCGAAACCGGTCCCAGGATGCTTGTTTCCGGTCCAGGGAAGACATGGCTTGGCAGTTCGGGCTGGACTGTTCCCCTGAGGAACAGGGTCAGACTGATTTGCAGATGGCCATATCTGAACTGGGGTGGTGGAGTGAGCTAAAGAATGATGATGGATTAAACAAAGATCATTTGATTTGGGGTGAGTGTTTGATTTGCTCAAGCGCTCCGTCCATCATCCCCTTTGGTATCGTATGTGATGAACAGGGCACATTCCACCCCTTCCCTTCGGATGCAGGTCAGGACAGCCATATTACATTCATTGCTGCCCAGTGGCGACAACTGCTAAATGAGGCCATGTGTGTGCATTCAATAGTGTCAAAGAGAGTCATAAATGCAACAAACACACACCCTGTTGAAGCAAGACAATCACTGTCTCTACTTTGTGTGTCCACATATAAGTCCCATGGTCATGAGGCATGAGATGTATCCCAGATCTGTGAAACTGAGAAAATATATGAACCTCACATGATTATCCGTACCAGGCACCATTATATCACTCATATACGCACATCACATCCTATGTGCATACAGTTTTGCTGCGCACAAACCACTACATCATTCATCCAAGGCCCTAGACTTTGCAGCAAACTGCAGCCTCATGCACAAACTACATCTCCCATGGCAGGCAACAGCACAGTTATCATGGAAATATTGTGTCTGTCTTGGAGCAATGCAGCACAGGTTGTGCCTGCACAGCCACAATCCCTGGGCACAGAATCATTTGGAAAATATAGCCTACACTGTCCACAAGCAGTGTGACACTGTAGTGTAGTTATCCTACCAGTTACACTGTACAGAGCACAATTAACGCACATCTCTAATACCTTGTGTATTGTCACCATAGTGGACATTGTACCACATTAATATCCACTCACTATCCTTCCCATGGCGGTACACATTGAACAACATTGACTACATCTCTCAATGCAAAATATGTGTGACTGAAGTATTCCACATCACCTGCTCGTGTTACATGTTGTCAAATCAAACAGGTATCAGTTGAGGAATGGCAATAGTAGCCAATAGTAGACACAATAGGTGAATGTGAGAAGTTTCTACTCAATGGCAAATTGATTCTCTTTACTGCTGTCAATTCATCACCTGCATGACATTGGCCCTCAGCAGTATGACAAATAGTAAGTGCATTACATAGGACTACACACTTTTGTGTGTAGCACAGTGTCAATCATGTCCAGTCCCTACTTGCACGTATGCCACACAATGTCATAGCATGTCTTTTAAAGTAAGCAAGGAGTTTGAGTCAAACAGAACGCATAACAGATTGGACATTAATGTTGGGGCATCCTTTGTCATGACTAATTGTACACCGCCTTTCTTTGCCGTGGGTCATGACTCCTCTGAAAAACCCCATAACGGAAGCCCAGCGGATCTACAATCATGCTTTATGCAGCTCCATGTTCATCATTGAGGGAACATTTGGAGTTATAAAATCCCGCTTCCAGAGCCTTGACATATATAGGGGCAGTTGGCTATACTAGCCACCTATGGTGTGTAAAATTATATTGGTGTTCTGCATATTGCACAAAATATGTGTCAGGACAAATATACCATGGGCTGATGACAATGGGGAGCAGGAACTGCTGGGCGATGAGGAGGAGGAAGATGAGGAGCCTCATCGACCTGCACCATCAGTTGCCACAACACGGCAGAGGGACAACATCATAAACAATTTCTTCTCAGAACCATAAGTGATGTACATGATATCACACAATGATGAAAGATCTAATCTAACATTGTTAATCTAGTTGTTAATAAATGCTAATGTATATAGCTATGGGTAACACACAGCATTGAACATCATCTTGTACAAATGAAATAGTGTGCATGAGAACTACCTGTTGCAGATAGTTCTCCATTTCCAGCCACAATTAACATGGTGTGGTAATAACATAGATAGTGTACAATGACTGTGTGTGTGTGTCTCCTACTGCTAGCCATTTAGACGGCCTCATACTTGTGGATGATATTAGAGGGAAGTCATAGTATGAGGACTTTGAAGTTATCCACATAGCATGTGCATGGGAACACAGTCCCAAAATTACATTCTACTTATACTACATCTGTAACTGTATCCACATGTCCAATCCATAATGTGATCTCATATCACGCGTACAAATGTTACATACTATACTTTGCCAGTGCAACAGTGTTGCATGTGAAACACCCACTGCTATTCACAGGCAACAAAACCTTGATGCAGAGTGTAGTTATGATGTGATTTACCCAGGCTTACTATAAATGTATGTAGGAGGTCACGCAAAGGCATGCATAGTGATCTACCATAGCATGAAGAACGTGACTGAGGATCATGTTGGCCACAAATGAGGACATTGTAATTTTGCTGTGAGGTATGGCCCTTGGATATAAATGGCAAATACACAAACAATCAAATTCTGCCATCCATACATTCCCTTCCAGGCGGTGCAGCCAATTGCTACACACTAACAAATTTCCTCACAGGCTGATGCCTCACCTGTGGCAGTAGGCTGAGCTGTCGTACATGTGGGAGCACTGGCAATGGCAGTCTGTTGCATCCCTGGGGAAGCTAATACAATGTAAATGCTACCAAGACAAATTTAGCACACAGGGCACCTCCGGTAAGGTGTGCTTTTGTACTACCACAATGGGGCATATGTATAAGGACATGACGCCGTATGGCCGCGCAGCAAATATTGCAGAGCTGTGATGCGTAATTTCCAAAATGCAGGGATGCACCACTGTTATCGCTGGTTTCCCTAGCACTGATGCTAAAAATAGCTGCCAGGCGCCAACACAGACACCCTTGTGCCATAGTGCAAAGGTGTCTGCATTGCAGGGATGATTGTTTATGTGCAGGAAGATATCTCTTCCTGCACAAAAACAATCATTAATGGTGTTTTTCTCTTTCTATGTGTCATATCACTTGTTACACTCCTTGTTTTTTGTCTAGTTCTCAAAAATGTATAGGTTTGCTAGGTTTCCCTAGGTGCCCGCAGAGATAAGGTTCAAAAACTACAGCTAGGCACTTTGCCAAAAAAGGGTCATTTTTCACTGCGAAATTGAGGTTGACCATGTTGAGTTTTGCGCCGTTTCCTGTCGCGGGCACTTGGCCGAGCCACACAAGTGAGGTATCATTTTTCTTGGAAGACTTTGGGGAACGCGTGGTGGGTGGAAATTTGTGGATCCACGCAGATTCCAGAACTTTCCACCACAGAAATGTGGGGAAAATGTGTTTTTTTGACAATTTTTTAGGTTTACAAGGGATTCTGGGTAACAGACCCTGGTGGGAGGCAGTCAAGTCATCCCATCCTGGATTCTCCTGGGTGTCTAGTTTTCAAAAATGTATAGGTTTGCTAAGTTTGCCAAAAAAGGGTCATTTTTCACTGCGAAATTGAGGTGTGACCACGTTGTGTTTTGCGCTGTTTCCTGTCACGAACACTAGGCCGACCCACACAAGTGAGGTACCTTTTTCTCGGAAGACTTTGGGGAACGCTGGGTGGGTGGGAAATTGTGGATCCACGCAGATTCCAGAACTTTCCACCACAGAAATGTGGAGAAAATGTGTTTTTTCGGACAATGTTTTAGGTTGGCATGGGATTCTGGGTAACAGAACCTGGTGGGAGGCAGCTAAGTCACCCAATCCTGGATTCCCCTGGGTGTCTAGTTTTCAAAAATGTATAGGTTTGCTAGGTTTCCCTAGGTCCCGGCAGATCTATGGTTCAAAAACGACAGCTAGGCACTTTGTCAAAAAAGGGTCATTTTTCACAGCGAAATTGAGGTGTGACCATGTTGAGTTTTGCGCCGTTTCCTGTCGCGGGCACTTGGCCTAGCCACACAAGTGAGGTATCATTTTTCTTGGAAGACTTTGGGGAACGCGTGGTGGGTGGAAATTTGTGGATCCACGCAGATTCCAGAACTTTCCACCACAGAAATGTGGGGAAAATGTGTTTTTTGACAATTTTTTAGGTTTACAAGGGATTCTGGGTAACAGACCCTGGTGGGAGGCAGTCAAGTCACCCCATCCTGGATTCTGCTGGGTGTCTAGTTTTCAAAAATGTATAGGTTTGCTAAGTTTCCTAAGGTGCCCGCAGAGCTAGGGTTAAAAAACTACAGCTAGGCACTTTGCCAAAAAAGGGTCATTTTTTTCACTGCGAAATTGAGGTGTGACCACGTTGCGTTTTGCGCCGTTTCCTGTCACGAACACTAGGCCGACCCACACAAGTGAGGTACCTTTTTCTCGGAAGACTTTGGGGAACGCGGGATGGGTGGGAAATTGTGGATCCGCGCAGATTCCAGAACTTTCCACCACAGAAATGTGGAGAAAATGTGTTTTTTTGGACAATTTTTTAGGTTGGCATGGGATTCTGGGTAACAGAACCTGGTGGGAGGCAGCTAAGTCACCCAATCCTGGATTCCCCTGGGTGTCTAGTTTTCAAAAATGTATAGGTTTGCTATGTTTCCCTAGGTCCCGGCAGATCTATGGTTCAAAAACGACAGCTAGGCACTTTGCCAAAAAAGGGTCATTTTTCACAGCGAAATTGAGGTGTGACCACGTAACGTTTTGCGCCGTTTCCTCTCACGGGCACTAGGTCGACCCGCACAAGTGAGGTATCATTTTTCTCTTAAGACTTAGGGGAACGCGGGGTGGGTGCAAATTTGTGGATCCACGCAGATTCCAGAACTTTCCACCACAGAAATGTGGGGAAAATGTGTTTATTTTGACAATTTGGTTTGCAAGGGATTATGGGTAACAGACCCTGGTGGGAGGCAGTCAAGTCACCCCATCCTGGATTCCCCTGGTTGTCTAATTTTCAAAAATGTATAGGTTTGCTAGGTTTCCGAAGGTGCCCGCAGAGCTAAGGTTCAAAAACTACAGCTAGGCACTTTGCCAAAAAAGGGTCATTTTTCACTGCAAAATTGAGGTGTGACCACGTTGCGTTTTGCGCCGTTTCCTGTCGCGGACACTAGGCCGACCCACACAAGTGAGGTACCTTTTTTCTCGAAAGACTTTGGGGAACGCGGGGTGGGTGGAAAATTGTGGATCCACGCAGATTCCAGAGCTTTCCACCATAGAAATGTGGGGAAAATTAGTTTTTGGGGACAATTTATAAGGTTTGCAAGGGATTCTGGGTAACAGTACCTGGTGGGAGGCAGTCAAGTCACCCCATCCTGGATTCCCCTGGGTATCTAGTTTTCAAAAATGTATAGGTTTGCTAGGTTTCCCTAGGTCCCGGTAGATCTATGGTTCAAAAACGACAGCTAGGCACTTTGCCAAAAAAGGGTAATTTTTCACTGCGAAATTGAGGTGTGACCATGTTGCGTTTTGCGCCGTTTCCTGTCGCGGGCACTAGGCCGACCCACACAAGTGAGGTACCATTTTTCTCTGAATACTTTGGGGAACGCGGGGTGGGTGGAAGTTTGTGTATCCATCAAATTCCAATGTGTTTTTTTTAACAATGTTTTAGGTTTGCAAGGGATTCTGGGTAACAGAACCTAGTGGTAGGCAGTCAAGTCACCCCATCCTGGATTCCCCTGGGTGTCTAGTTTTAAAAAATGTATAGGTTTGCTACGTTTCCTTAGGTGTCGGAAGAGCTAGTGTTCAAAAACTACAGCTAGACACTTTGCAAAAAAAGGGTACATTTTCTTTGTGAAAATGTGGTGTGTTCACGTTGGGTTTTGAGCCATTTCCTGTCGTGGGCACTATGCCTATCCACACAAGTGAGGTACCATTTTTATTGGGAGACTTAGGGTAATTCAGATTTGTAATGCAACTGTTATTGGCGATTGATTTTTGATGCATTTATCCCTTCCAAATGATAGACATTGTGTAAAAAAGAAGTCATTTTGAAAAATGACCGATAATTCTCATGCTAGTATGAGTATTCCCAAGTTTGAAAATGTGCAAATATGTACTGTTTCTAAACTCTATAATTTGTTCCCATTTCAGAAATACATAGGTGTCTTTCATACCGATTTTTCCCTGTATACATTTTCCCACAATAATTGCTATATACCCGGAACATAATAAAAAACCATTGCAAATTGCTGCTCAGTTTTTGACTCTGGGTTCGTCGGGTTCTTGGTGAACCTACAAGTCCTATATATCCCCACAATCAGGAAGGTCCAGTGGATGTAACGGTATATTGCTTTCAAAGAGCTGTCATAATTAGAAGAAGTTACAGGTAAAAACGTTTACACAAAGGCTGTTTTTTTCAACTAATTGTAAATTTTTCCTCTATTTAACTGTTAGTTTTTAAAAAGAAACCTTGATGGATCTACACAAATGACCCCTTGCTGAATTCGGAATTTGATCTACTTTTCTAAAATGTATAGCTTTCCAGGATCCATTATTGCTTTCACACCCATTTCTACCATTAACTGGAAGGAGGATGAAAGCACAAAAAATTGCAAAAAAAGGCTATGTCCCAGAAAAATGCCAAAACTGTGTAAAAAATGTTGGTTTTCTGACAAAAGTCTGTCATTCCCTAAAAGCTAGGAAAATATGATAAAGTTCATTAATAGGGTGCAAGTTAGAAGTCTTGGTGTGGAGCCATTTTTCGAAAGGTGTTAATGGTCTTTGGGATCCCGAACACATCGAGGGACGCATCACTCAGTGTCAAAAAATTAACCTTTGAAATAGGAAGTTTGCAAGTTTGCGTTCAAAACTGAACGACCAAGTTAGGTTATCCTTTACTAGTTCCTATGACTTGATTTGTTGTCAAGAAATGTGGCATACAGAAGATTTTAACGTCATTGGTTTTTATACTTTCTTTAACCCTGCCACACACTCTACCGCTGGTAGAGCTAAGGGAGGGCTGGCTGTGCTAGTATCATTTGATCGATAGACATTCTGACAAAGTTGTTATCTGCCACACCTAACTATCAAACGCTGTTCAACTTTGGGCGTGGGGAGTAAGGTGTTGTTAATAATTTTTTATCATAATATTTTTGATCATTCATGTAAGCATGTAGGTGAACCCCTAGAGTCCAACATCAACATGAAGTTGAATAAATCTTAAACATCACTACAAATCATGTGGGTGGGAGATTTAAATGGTACTAATTAATGGTACCTAAATGTTTCACAGTGAAAAGGTCTTTAGCTTTACTGATATGAACGGGATATGTTTGCACCATTTCAGGCATGCCTTACATGGTGAATCATTAAATAATCTAAATGTAAAATACAACTTATTCATCTCCTATCCAGATAATACTGTCTCTGATGATCCTAGGTCCCCGAAATTCACAGGGAAAGGATTGGGCAGTACTGTTGACTTTATTTTACTTCCATCGTCTATTTGTATGCTGGTGTCAAAAGTAATCGCCAAGTGCCTAAGTGATCATAATCCCCTTTCCCCTATCATTTCTATGGGTGTGGAATGTGAGCGGGGAGAAGGGGATGGTGATTAAATATTCTGAAAATCAAGGAATCCGATTGACATGAGGGGACTGCAAATTGACCCTTCTAGGTTCCTGGTCGACTTATTAGGCAAGGTGGGACCAACTTTGAGACATGCTTGGACAGTGACAAAGACCCTCTTGACATAGTCTACTCTTTCGAATCCCTCTGAACTGCCATTCTCCATAGATTAACTGTTAAGTCCCATCGACAATGGGAAGAGGGATGTGGTTAGTTTAATCACACCTGTTCCACTGCTTGCAAACAACTTTTAGCTGCTCTTAAAAGGAAACAAAGACCAACGGAGGAAATTAGAGAATGTAGGCTTCCTTATTAGAGCTCAATAAAAAAAGGAGGAAGGGTGAAATCAGGGCAACAGCATGGGAGGAACTTGAAGCTGCTGCGAGACATTAGGACTGTGAAGCATTCCAGAGGGTAGTAAATGCACCATATTTTAGTGAAACATCGTGTCTCCCTCTGACTCCAAAATCCCTGCTGATAAATTGGGGGACACTTTGCGCTTGTGTTTACCTCAAGAGATTGCCAGGGAGTATTGAAATCGTGGGAAGTATTGGTTGACAATGAGTAAGTTAGTCAGTAAGTAAAAAGCATATAAAGCGCGAATGCACAGTGGTGTCTAGGAGCTGGCGTTCCAAAAGAAAAGACTAACCAAAAGAACAACATTATTTAAAAGCATGCAGGTTGATAACATTTTCCTAGACTGAAGTAAATTAGATTAGGATCTCAGATTTAATGGCAAGGAGTTCCAGAGTTTGCAAGTACAGAATGAGAAACTCCTGCCGCCCCATCTCATATTGTTGATCCTGGGGATAGCCTCTAATTTGGCTCAACTAGATCTAAGCATACTGCCAGGTATATGCTATAAAAAGATTTTCTGAAAATACTCCGGACCTGTCAGAATAAGAGCTTTATGCACCAGGCAGAGTGCTTTAAGATTGATCCTTTCACTGACTGGTAGCCAGTGCAGACTTCGAATGGATTTAAAAACCAAAATAAATGTTGTATTTTTCAAGATCAGCCTGGCTGTTGTATATTGAAGAGGTTTAAGTTTCTGCAGAAAACAAATCTGGGTACCCATAAAAAGGCATTATAAAAGTCTATTCACGTGATGACAGGTGCCACAATGATTGTACTCTGTAAATCTGAAGAATAAAGGGAAAGATTTTTAGGATTCTGAGCAGAAAGAAGCATAAGGAGCTGATTTGATCAGAAAAACATAGTTGTGCAAAAAGCTAGGAATCTAGGAGTCATAGTTGACAGAACTATAACTCCTAGATTCCTAACATTCTGCACTGGAGACAGGAGTGAACCTAGATTGGACGGTCACCAAGAGGTTTTCCAGAAGGTGGTGTCATTTCCAGAAGGTAATACCTTAGTCTTGTCCAAGTTCAATTTTTGCTAATGTTCCTGCATCCAGATCACTATATGTGCCATGCAGTTGTAACATTTTCTAGCCACCTCCTTAACCTCGACACCACAATTTGTGTCATCTGATTAGGAGATAACTGAAAAACATTAGCTGTGGTTTAAGTTGGCCAGAGGGGTGACTTAAATGTTATAAAATGTATAGGGCTGAGGGAAGATACTTGGGCACCTCACACCGGAGGGAGATGGGATCAGAGATGAAGGCATCACCATCACCCACAAAAGCTCCCTCCACATGACAACCACCGACCCAGACAACACCTCACCGCCCAATGGAACCTCTCCACTTCCAGATCCAGACCAACCCCAAAATGACACTCTGTGGAACCCTTGTCTCCACACCACCTGGCCTGTGCTCCTTTTTTCTGACATCATTGCCGACTTCATCACACTCCACGCCCTCGCCTCCACAGACTACATACTACTCCGAGACCGAAACTTAAACCTGGATAACCACGATCACCCTAAGACCACCGCCCTCCTAGAGAGCCTCACCAACATAGAACTGAAGTCACCGTCCCCACTCACACAGCTGAACACACACTCAACCCTGTGTTCAAAGGAGGAAAAAGCATCTTCTACAGCCACACCATGGAACTGCTCTGGATAGACCACTTTTGCATCCGCTTCTCCTTTAGAAAACCCACTGCACATAAGCACGCGTTACACCTCCCCCACAGAAGTTGGAACAAAGTCACCAAAAAACATCTCACTTCCGCCCTCACAAGCACTCCACCTTCAACGACGCCAGACACCAACACTATGGCAAGCAACCTCCACTGATGGATCACCAACTGCGCTGACACACTCACCCCCCTCCAGAAAGCTACAGGATGGCACAACAAGAAAGTGAGCTGGTTCACCATGGCACACCAAGAATCCAATCACTCCTGATGACTACTTGAGAAGACATGGAGAAACAGCAAAACCTATGAAACATGCACCGCTTACAGAACAGCCATCACAGCACACCACCACCTCATCAAATCTATAAAGAAGAACTTCATCCAAGAAGGAATCATCTCCAATGCCCACAACTCCAAGGAACTCTTCTCCTTCATACATGAATTTGCCAAATCTGGCAGCGAAACAACAGACGTCCCACCCTCCCGGGACCTCTGCAACAGACTCAGCTCCTTCTTTCACCTCAAGACTAAGACGCTGTACGACAACTTTGACAACCAAGCCCACTGCACTGCCTCAATCCCCACCCCCAGCGATGCCACCCAGAAGACCGTACTTACTTGGAACCCACTCACAACAGAAGACACCTTAAAGACCATGAAGAGCATCCACTCCGAAGCACCCTTCTCACCACCACTGAGGATACCATGACTTCCTCAACCAGGGCCAAACAGCAGCCCTCATCCTCCTGGACCTATCAGCATACTTCGACACCGTCCCCACCGCACACTAACCACAAGACTCCACGAGGCTGGGATCCGAGGAAAGGCCCTATCCTGGATATGCTCATTCCTCACAGGCGGAACACAGTGAATCAGGCTCCCGTCCTACCTCTCACAACTGACAGAGACTAGATGCGGAGTACCCCAGGGGTCCTCCCTCAGCCCCATCCTCTTCAACATCTTCATGACCCCCCCGCACAACCATCATCAGAAATCACAGGTGCAACATTGTTTCCTACACCGATGACACCCAGCTTATTCTCTCCCTCCCCAAGGAACCCTAAATCAGCAGGTTCAACTTCCAAGAAGGGATGAAACCTGGATGAAGAACAGCTGCCTGAAACTTAACTCAGAGAAAACAGTTGTCCCCATCTTCGGCTCCACTCAGCTTGGGACGACAAATGGTTTCCCCCTGCCCTTGGAAACACACCCACCCCACAGACCATTCATGTAACCTTGGCATCATACTGGACTCATCACTTTGAACCGCCAGCTCAACGCCGTTTCCTTGGCATGCTTCATCTTCAAAATACTCTGAAAAACATTTAAATGGAACCCATCTGAATCCAAAAAAACCCACTCACACATGCCCTTGATCCAGCAGTTCAACAACAACAGATACTCCACTACCATATACTCACCTGGGCCCATAAACTCACAGTGCGTGAAACCGCTGGTTGTCAAGTGTGTGATTTTCACAATGTTCAGGATTAGTTATTTAACACTTTTGTTCAATTTCTAACTAACCCTTCAAGGATCAAAAAGTTAAGTCTTCTGGTCGATGGACCATTACTTGAACTAGTTGATGGTGAGAATAGCATAAAGCTAACTTACTTATACTTTAAATGTGATAAATAAACCACAGACTCAGGAAAGTTTTAAATCCTTCTCTAAATTAAACGCATGTGAAGCATCTCAAAATTACAGTGCAGTCACCAACATTCATGGGAGCGAGAATTTGATTAATAAACACCATGCATTTGCATCAGACTCATACAATAATCAATGCTCAGAAAGGGAGAGGACAGAGAGAAAAGAACATTTGCAAATAACGAGAAATTATATTTACCAAGGATGGTGAGGAAGACCAACCCCCTGGCCAAACGGCTGGTAAAGGTCCCCTAAGATAGGACAGGAAAAAAGGCTTCAGGACAGGAATCAGGACAGGATAGTAGACCTCTCTAGAATACCGACGATTCCGCCGCACCCCTCTCTGACACTCTCTTTCTCCTCAAGATTCGTCCGCAATCTTCTGTTCTAACCCAATTGAATTAGGATAGAAACTTCTGCTTCAGGTTCTGGAATCAGCTCCCTACACCTAGCTCTGCACTTCTTTAATTCTTCATCTGCACCTCAGCATCCCAAACTCTCCTGTTCAGCTTCAGCTTCATCAGCATCTCCGACTCAGCTTCTAACTAACTAACTAAAGCAATCTTAATTATACCTTCGGTTTCTGCATGTTCCACCTATTAAAGTTTCAATATCGGGAAAATACAAAATTTCATTTCTTAGGCCAAGGGGGGTCTTCATCACACTATGCTTGCATGTCATAAAATTCAGCTAAAACATAGTTCGTAACCCATCCCCTTACTTTTTATTCATAAATTCCATTCCCATACGCTAAATGTAACAATGTCAATACAAATTATAATAAATGTCTTCATAGTTGAACTCTACATCATCTCTTTCTCACGCCGTAGCATCTGATCTTGGCTTCCTTTCAACTGCTTTGTCATGGCTATCATGGTTTCACTCAGTAGGCATGCGCGTACTTCGCGTCACTCAGCTCATTCAGTTACACGAGAAAGGCCCAAATACGCACTAATGATAAAGGTCAGAAGACAAATATTAGTTTCTCAAATAAAGCGATTATACTGTATACTACCCACTTCTACTCTATCCCAATTTATTTATTATTACTTTTCCCGCATAAGCATTAGTAAAATAGCTTGTTTTCATTTCAGTCAAGCAGGTGCCATGCATGTGAGCCTCCAAGACTCCATTTTTAAAGCTTCTGCTCATGCGCCAGAATTTCCTTCCAAGCGTTATTTCGTTATTGTACATAGATGTAGTTGACGCATGTGCAGAACAGATTTCCCGTTTAGAGTGATATTAGTCCTTTTCCAGTGTTATCTGCGTTAGTATATACATGCTCAAGCTTCACTAACCCGCGTGTTCATGTGGTGTGTATAAGTTTTCACAAAACAGTTACTAATAACTTTTTAGTAAGTTAAACGAGTGGATTGCTTCTGAGCAAGTCTCTTTTCCATGAGTCCTTGCTTCATCACCCTCATCATCAGCAGACTGGACTACAGCCACGCCCTCTATGACAGAACCAATTAAAAACTCCTCCACAAGCTCCAGACCGTCCAGAACACCGCAGCCAGACTAATCCTTGACATCCCCCAGCACAACCATATCACCCAACACCTTTGCAATCTCCACTGGCTCCCCATCGAAAGAAGAATGACATCCAAGCTGCTCACTCGTGTATACAAGGCCCTCCACAACATCAGACCACTGTCCCATGCTTATACAGGACCAGAGCAGGTGGAAAGTCCTTCTCCTACCTTGCATCTAAAACCTGGAACAACCCCCCCTCCACCCCCGGCAAAGCCCTACACTGCTCCAGTTGAGGAAGGACCTCAAGACCTGGCTCTTCAGATAACCCCAACGGAGCTGCACCCCTCTCCACCAGCGCCTTTTGACCCTAACGGGTGAGTAGTGCGCTCTCCATACCCTGATTGATTAATTGATTGAGAGCAGCCACTTGCTCTCAGTCATGCAGGAAAGAAACAAGAAGGGCAAGCTCTGCGTCTTTAAAACCAATAGTCTCAAGCCTGCTAATAAAAAGTGCATGTTCGACAGTAACAAAAGTGGTGGATAGGTCAAGACGAATCAATGCTGCTTTCCCTCCCTTGTCAACTATCATTCTTATTTCCTCAATAGCTACCACCAAGGCGAACTCAGTACAGTGGTTAGATCCAAAACCATATTGCGAGGAATCCAAAAGATGGCTCGAGTCCAAGAAGGACAGAATGTCCTAATTCATTGCCTTTTCCAAACTCTTGGGTGGCAAGGGGAACCACAAAATAGGCCAGTGGGAGTACAAAGTCTTTTTTCCATGATGCCAGAAACTGTCCTGAATTTTGTTCAGCAGTTTGGTAAGATAAACTGACAATGTATTGGAAAACTCATTCAAAACTTGGGGAGGACAGGGGTCAATGAGTTTGGCTACTTTCTCCATGGAAAGGGGGGTAAACATAGCACAGATATTTTGGGGGATGCCTGTTTTAGCTTCCTGAACTTCTGTGGGAGTATTTATGATAATGTGAACATCAACCGATGAAACACTGTGATTGAAGGTAAAGTCCTGAACGATAAGATTTACCTTAGCCTGAAAAAATCAGCCAATTTATTCCAAAAGGATTGGTTAGGGTTCAAAGCACTCTCATTTCTGAAGTTTGATATATATTTTACTGCTTTAAATAGCTCCATTATGGAATACTTTGTAGAGCTGATTTTGTCTGTGAATTGTCTAGATTTTGTAGAGATGATTAAAGCCTTATACTCAATCATGAGAAATTTTGATTTGATTTTTTCTTCAGGGCAGTAATCCTTCCTCCACCTGTGTTTCTGGTATCTATATTTCTGCTTGAGATCTTTTACCTCTTGGGAGTGCCACGGGTCTCTTCCTATTACTAATCACAATTTTTTCAGTAGCCAGTAAGGAGACTGTGGAGTCTATTCAGTTTGAAAAATTGGCAGATGCTGTTTCAAAATTACTTCATAATATGGGACTGGAATTCAGGAGAATATTATTGAGTTCCCTAGGGGGAATTTTGAATATAATACTGGTATTGTAACTGGAGGAATTGTTTGACTGGCACTCTTCTTTGATTCTATCCAGGTTCAGGATGTGTCCAATGCCCTACTGATTAGCCAATTGGGCAACGCCCCTGGACCGGACAGAGTTTCAATCGATATGTTTAAAGCCAATGTCACACTATGGCCTCTCTGTTTGCAAATGTGATTCGAGCTGCAATTAGTGGCGAAATGTCACTATCTTCGTAGAAGGCAATTATTGTCCCCAATTTTAACAAGCATTTACAATGCAATGGTCCTGGCATTGTCAAAGTTAGAGCTATTGGTATTGCTCATGACATTGGCCTACTGCTCTCTCCTCTAAAATGGCAGTGCTTGGAGATATGTTCCCAAAGTGGCAGCTTTGATTAAGGGCAGAGGTGGTAACATAGTGGGGACCTTTCCTGCTATACTTCAAATTGAAACATGCAGTTCAATCTATATAACCATGTTTATGAATCTTTCACAAGAAAGTATTTCCCCCCCAAACAGGCTATGACAGCAGATACTAGGTGCACAGCGTCATTTCTAAAACAAACAAAAAACAACAACAAAGAAAGAAAGAAACGAGAGAAATAGCCAAGTCGAGAATATCCTTCTTACTCTGTCGCTATACCTTATTGGGAGGCGGACATAGACTGAACTAACAAATGAGTAAAAAACATTTTCTTCTGTAATCGATCTAAATCGCTACACTTTAAAATTCGAACACTCAATGGTACACTTTTGCCACTGAGACGGTTAGGAATAGGGCTCATGCAGACCCATTCTGCATTGGATTTCGCGATTTCCAGTGATATATAAAATAGCGGTTGTATTAGCTAACCCAAATTACACAACTACCTTGGCACTGGCCTCTCTCTCCCCTCTCACATCTTTGTCGGGTTATGTGCTGAAGTCCATACTGGAAACCTGGTGCCTGAAAATATATTGAGTTGAAAATAGGAGTCCCCTCATGTTGTATTAGGATGTGTTGCTCCCGCCCACAGTACAGAAGGATCTCTTCGGTAGGCAGGGCAAGACAGAATAAACACAGCTAAAAGTCCCGTACAGATTTTTTGTTCTTCTGAAAGAAATTACTGCAGGGCCTAATTTGTGCCACTGGGTTCAAGTGGGGAGCACAAAACTAATCTAGGAGCAAAGGACCCCAAGGAAGTATGAGAGTAGGATTTCTTTCTGTCTTGAACCCCCTAACCCCCCCGTCACCCCTCCCCCCCAAGCCTGGACTCTCTGGAGGCGAGGTATGAGTTGGCTACATGAACCCGCTTGCTTCTCCTGAGGTAGCTTAGCTTGCGCCCCGAGGCAGACATGCAGGAGCTACACCTGCGGTTCTTACCGAACCTGCTGTGGTCCTGCCGGGTGCCGTGCACCGTGCCGTTCAAGAAGATCTCCAGGTGGAAGCCGGTCCGGCAGTACAGCTGCCTCCAGCGCAGGATGCCCTTCAGGTGCGCAAAGTCGGTGGGCGACCCCCGCTGCAGCCGGCCCTCGATCTCCCCCAGACGCTCGGCCAAGAAGCCGGGGGAGTCCGTCAGGGCCACGTTTCCGAGGGAGGCGGCGAACCCGTGCAAATCCCAATCCAGGGCCCCCATTAACCCCCCGATGTCAGCCATGGCAGGAGGGCACAAGCGCAAGGTGGGAGAAAGAAAGCTAGAGGTAAAATAAAAAGAGAGCGGCGAAGAAAGGAAACAGGAAAAGATGGACATACGGGGCAAAGCGAGGCTCCCTGCTAAACCAGGAAGTAGCGTACGGGACAATATGGCGGAGGTAAACAATCCCCAGTCCCAGAGAGCGGCGCCGGGGGAAAGCTTAGCAGCAGCGTGCACACAGCTCAGCTGAAAGTTTAGCTCAGCCCCTGTGAGCCAGATTAACATAAAACAAGAGCAGGGGGCTGCGGAGAGCAGCGCGGCGGCAAGACACTCACTGTTCTGGCCGTCGGATAGAGTGAGTCGTTGGAGAGGTAGGGGTTGCCAGGTCTGGGATCATGATGAAGGGGTAGCCCGGGTACGGCGGGCCCTTAAACAGGCCTCCATCTTGCCTCTTTGCGGCTGTAACATGGTGTGGAGGAAAGGGAGATAGTGATGTCTTTCTCCGAGGTCAAGCAGAAATGCCTCGGTGAAACGCAGCGTGATGCTCAGATTCGGGGGCGTGTTTTTCTTTCTCTCCTCTTCCCATTGGCTGGAATGTTTACATTCCAGAGGAGAGAAATAAAGTAAAAAACATGCCCCCGAATCCGAAAAAGACGGGGCTTAAAAGGACAGACGCCCCTCTCCTCCAATGGCTGGCCTCCGTTTAGGAAGCCAGCCAATGGAGAAGAGGGGCGGGTTCAAGCCCCGTACTAGAAAACGTTAAATCTCGTGAGCGAGACTGCGCAAGCGCAGCCTTCGCTAGCCGAGACCTAAAAAGGGTGACACAAACCTCACTACCTGTTATCACTCAATATAACTTCTCGACTTTATACTGAAAATATTAGGAAGATTCTTACTTACTCAGCTGGAGGGTTGGTCCGAGGAGAGTGGGCCTCTTCCTGACATCCTGTACAGTTTTCGCCAGAGATTTAACAGAGAAGAGCAGTGCCACAATCTACACTTGCCACTTTGGAAGTATACTTAAGTTAAAAATGGTTCACTACATATGGGTTTAACGGACTTAACCAGTGCATTTGATCTAGTGAACCCTTCAAAACTATGACAGCTGATGGACTCAATGGAGATTGAGAAAACCCTAATTATCATCTTTTAGACCATTACATCATGATACTTCTGCCAGGGTATGTTATTGTACTAAGGGAGCTTGTACTGATAAGATTGGTTTGTTAAGAGGGGTCAAACAGTTGTATGTTTTAGTGCCCTTTTTAATTTTCTCTATGTATGAACGGCCTGGAAATGTTTTTAATTGGCCTTGATAAATACTGCCAAATAGGGAAGATGCCAAGTTCCTGTACTATTTTGTGTGGATGATGTTTTGTTTCTTTCTAGGGCGGCTAACGGAGTCCAATGCTGATTGGATGCCTTGCCCTTTTCATGAACAACCTAGCTTTGAGTATCAACCTAACAAAATCCTATGTTATGACATTGGTAATAAGGCTACCAAAACTAGATCCCATTAAATAGATAACAAAGCATTGCGGAGCGTAACGCAGTTCTCTCATTCAGGCATTCTTTTTACCTCATCGTTAGATTGGTGGCATTTGCTTGTCATCAGAACACAATAACTGCTAAGCTCGAACGCAGCTGTGTTCAGATTTGCATCTAAACTAGGGGCCAAACCAATCAAAGAGATGACTTACATACACAAATCTAAAATACACTTTTGGGGTCAGGGATTGGGGTTATGAAAAACTAGAGCCCTTTCCATCGTATACTGGCTGCTCCATACTCTTGCCCCAATTCCATCTGGTCTGCCCTATATCATTGACATTGGAAAAGTTCTACTGCTTTTGTTGTAGGTGCCAGTTGGGGCTTAATCTGAAACAGGGGGGCTTATTTACAAGCCCCTTGCACCGCCGGTGCATCACTTTTTATATAGGAAAAAGTTAAGTACCGGCTGTACAAGAGGCTTCTAAATAAGCCCCAGGTGGGATACAGCGTTTACAACGCTGTCAATATCACGCTGGTAGGTTACAACAAGGACGTTACATCGTCCGCGTTGTTACCACGCATGGCATTACTTCGCAAGTCGTTTCTATGACTTGTGCTAGATGGCGCGCAACACCAGGGAATGTGTTGGATTTTAAATCCCACACATTCCCTGCTGTTGCGCTAACTGGAGTAGAAATAGTAATTTATACTATTCCTAAATCCAGCGCGCCATCTAGTGCAAGTCGTAGAAACGACTTGCGATGTAAAGCCATGCGTGGTAACAACGCGATGTAACGTCCACGTTGTAACCTACTGCGTGGTAATGTATGGCATAGTAACATCATACATTCGCCCCCAGGTTTCTCTAAGGCTCTTATCAAGGATTGTTTGTCTTTGGATAACACGAAAGTCATACCCTGGTTTAATTTTGTAAAACAAATTTAAGTAACATTGGGGGACTAATAGTTGTTTGAACAACCAGAGCATATTAATAGGCCAACTAATTTAGGAGTGAAGCATTTATTTAGGAGTATCAAAGGACATAATGAATGTCATTAGAAAATTGAAATTGGAGTGAAGGAACATTCTGCGCTGCCAAGTCATAAGCCCCTCAACTGTATTTATTGTCTATTTATAATGTTCAAAACAGGTTTTACTCAAGCTGAACAAGGTACACTTTCTTTTAGCTTTTCCTGTGATCGGCACCTGGTTTTGATACTTGCAGCCTGCCCTTGTGAATATGAGTCCACAAAAAGAACTTTACACATTATGTTATTTTGCACACTGTATAGTTCTCGTTCAAAAGATTTGTTGTCCGTCATTTAAATGATTTAACATCATGCAGCATAAATGGACAGTCCATTTTTTCCAACGGCTTCATATACAAACTGTCTGCACGGAAGTTCTTAATTTTATATGCTTAGCCTTAGAAATCCGGACAGCTTATGGAACTGATTATGCCTCATTCTCCCTGAGTAACTGACTGTTATAATTCTGTCTTCGTTTTATCTGTTTTTTTTTTAATCTATCATTGATTGTATTGTTGAGCTTTTATGGCTTATTTTCAGTTAAACAAAGATTTTCTATAGCTGAGTAAGTTTGCTATTTTTCTGTGTTCACAAATTCCGGGCCTGATTCACAAAGTAACACTTTTGAGTAAATTTACTATTTTCACTAAGTTTACTACTTTTCAGTATTCACAAACTGCACTTTTGTAGTAACTTACACTTTTTGTAGTAGGTCTAGCTCTACACATGACCAACCACTGGTACTTCAACACCCTCCTATAGAAACAAATAGAGGTAGGGAATAGAAAAGAATTCAATAGGAAATAATGTTAACATAAATATTTAAAACTGTTAAGAATACAGATAAATATAAATGTATGCAAAAAACATATACAAATATTACATATTTATTATTTAATTACAAAAACATTGTGAGTATTTCTATAGCCACTTTTAATAATTATTAATGCACATTAAACATGTTTTTCTTTAAGAGGGAATTTATTTTTTAACTTATATTTTCAGAAACATATTTGCATTTTTTTTTTTATGACTTTATTTACTAGTTGTAATAATAACACATCATCAGTTCCAACTCCAATCCAATACAGAATCTACAGTTCTTATTATATTACAGCTCCACTTAACTATTTGCACCCATGACAATCAGAGTTTTACGGACATACTACAAGTCCTAAACAAATTTAGTTTCTAACAATAAATATCTTCGCCTAATCCCAATGCCGAGAACATGCACAAGTCAATGTTGCGGAAGTCAGTCAATAACCGCAGGTTCTTGCTCTTTGGTGGATCATGGATTGGGTTGTGAAGGTGTGGTGTTCGTGTATCTTTTAAAAGGGCACCAAATATCCCGCTGTTGGACTTGGCCCTTTTTGCAGAGTCATCCCTGAACTTTTTACCTTCCTCCTGTATTTTTTCTGACCTGTTGTTGGCTGTTTCACGACTCTGGGCACTTCACCACTGCTGATCAGAGCTAAAGTTCATATGCTCTCTATGGTAAATTCATGTATTGATTAGTGACTCCATGATTGGGTTATTTGGTTTACTTGTCAGACCCTAGTACAGTGCACTGCGTGTGCAGCACTGGTTGTGTCACCCACAGAAGCAGCTTGTAAAGTGTGTCTCAGGCCTGCCATTGCAGGGCCTGTGTGCAGCCTCTGACTGCCATGCTGACTGGGCAAGTGCACCCCCTTGCCAGTCCCTAATTCTTCCCTTTTCTTCATATCAGACACCCCTAAGGTAGGCCCAATGGCAGGGTGCATTGTAAGTATAAGGTAGGGCATGCCCTGGTGTGTGTGGCATGTCCTAATAGTGAGTTACAGCCATTTTCGTGTTTCACTATTGCAAGGCTAACTGTTCCCCATAGGCCAGAATGGGCAGTTTGATTATAACACCTTGGGCCATATGTAGGTAGGGACACATTTACCACTTCATAAATACCGAATTTTACCGATTCGGTATTTATGAAGTGGTAAATGATATGTAGGTAATTGGTCGGTAAATATTACCGAATCGGAATAATTCGGTAATTACCGAATCGGTATTTACCGATTCGGTAATGAGGCATACCTTCCCATTGATGGGAAGGTATGCCTCATTACCGAATCGGTAAATACCGATTCGGTAATGGGGGGAACACATGCAAGGGTGGCAGGGTGTCACATTGACACCCTGTTGCACCCCCGAAACGGCCATGTGTGCACATGTGGCACACATACATGCCCGAAGGGCATGTATGTCTGCCACATTGCACACTTGTAGGCGCTATGAAATGCATTTCACCATCCATACTTTATTTACCACCAACTATTAGTTGGTGGTAAATACCGACTCCAAACATCACCCACACACTCCCCCTACATCTCATTTCTGTATTCGGAATTTACCGAATCGGTAAAATTACCGATTCGGTAATTTTACCGATTCGGTAAATTCCGAATACAGAAATTGTCCCCCTACATACCAAAAGCCAAAATACCGGTCGGTAACGGTATAATTACCGAAAATCGGCCGTTACCGACCGGTATTTGGCTTCCTACATGAGGCCCCTTATATACTAACTGACACAGGGAACATGATAGAAATTTGAGTTTAGTATGCCTGAACTCAGAATGATAAAATACATATTTTAGTAAAGTTGGATTTAACATAGATAGGCCGATTCCGATATCGGACAGACTCAAGTCCGTCCGACATCGGTCAGGAGCCGTAACCGACAGACCTGCTGTCATCGGTTACGGCCCTGCAAGTACGATGCGACCGAACAGGGTTCGGTTGCACTCGTATACTTCACAATGCAAGCATGCATTCCGAGCGGAATGCCTTCTTGCATTGTGAAAATCAGGGGTGCAGTTCATCCCTGCACCCTGTGGCCGGCACCCCAAGGTGCCTGCTACCGGGTACAGGGATCCACAGAGAAGCACCATAGGTGTCCCAGGCTGCCATTCATTAGCCTCACACCCATGGGGGCCCTACTGGGGGCCCCCAAAGACAGTTTCCGACTGACTTTTTGTGCCGGAAAGACCGGCACGAAAAGGCTGTGAAAAAATGCCATCGTACTCCCTCAGTCGCAAAGAGACGGCCGGGTGAGTACTGAGGGATTTCCGGACGGTGGACGGGCTCTCCGAGCCTGTCGTCCGCAACCCGCAAATCATGTCGGATTCCTTTCCGACCGAGCCCATCAGAATGGCTTGGTCAGAAAGGAATCCGGCTGGCACGTTTCGTTTCGGTCGGAAGAGCTTTGACCATCGTTCGGAGCCCTTCCGACCGGAATCGGAATCGGCCCCTAAGTGTTTGAAAATACCACTTTTAGAAAGTAGGTATTTTCTTGCCTAACTATCCAAGCCTGCCTCTGCTAGGTTGTGTATTCCTTGTCTGGAGTTTGAGTGACAGGGGCTGGGGGATTCCAGGAGACAGGGTGAGTCAGCACAAGACTGAATAGAGAGATCTGCATGTAGATGGGTGGGAGGAGTTGTACCTGGGTCTGAATAGGGCTGTGCCTGCCTTCCACAATACTAGCTCTACCTCCTGTGGTGTGTCTGATGTCCCTGGCCTACACTGTCAAAGGAAAGAAGGAGTCTCGTCAACCAAGTGCTCCAGGACTGATCAAAACTGGTTTGGACTAGGCAAAGACCTCTCTGCCTTTGGAGAACAAAGCGAATATGAGTATAAATACTGGGGCCCAGACCCCAAGACTTTAGATCACTTCTGGGAAAACAAGAAAAACCTTTGCTGAGGAAAGGAACCAGAGAGAGAGACTGCAGGAGGACACTATCCCTATACTGTGTGTTGTTTAAGGATTGACCTGCAGTGGTTAGAAAGGAGAAAGGACTTTGTGCTACTTTTCATCAACTTGTAAGAGGATCTCCAAGGGCTTGAACTAGAGCTTTCCCCCTGCGGAATCTCAGGGACAACAGACTTCCCCCACCAGCTTTCCCCTGCCTTCCTTTGCTGGGAATTGAAGTGCCTGCTGTTGAGATGGACTTTCTGAGAGACTGTCTGTTGCTGGGAACTGGAAGCGCGACTCAAGACAAAGAAGCATGTCGCTGCCACAGTTGTTGTCGCTTTACCGGAGAAGAGTGTTGCAGCAGACGCTGTCGCATCACTGGAGAAGCATGCCGCTGCTGCCGCTGTCGCCATCGCATCACCCCAAGGGCCTCGCATTACTGGAGAAGAGTTTCACTGTCGCAGAAGACGCCGTTGCATCACCGGAGAAGATTGTCGCTGCCACAGCCGCTGTCGTCGCATCGCTGAGGAAGCATGCCGCCGCTGGCGCTGTCGCATCGCATCACCGAGGCACCCCACATCCCTGGAGAAGAGTGTCACCGTTGCAGCAGATGCAGTCGCATCACCAGAGAAGCGTGTTGCAGGGCCTGTTGCGGCTTAAGAAGATTCACGAGTCGCCGCACGGCCGTCGGGCGTGCACGCATCACCCCTTCGTTGTCCCAACATCAAGAAGACACCATCTTTATTTCATTGCACCGGATCTTCTTCGCATCACGGCGTTGCTAGCTGCATCGCCACAGAAGCGCAGTAAGAAACCGACGAATCACCTCCCCGCGCAGAGAAGAACCGATGCATCACCTCCCCTCTGGTAAGGAACCGACTCATCACCGTCCCCTACGCAGCAGTAGGGAACCGATGCATCACCACCCCTCGAACGCCGGTGAGTCCTGGTTTTGCTGCTGTGGGCAGGGAGTCGACTATGGTAAGGAATCAATGCATCCCTGTTCTTGCATGTAAGGAACCGACGCATCACCTTCCCTGCAACTCTTTTGTTGTATAGCGCTACGCATCCAAAGGTACATTGAACATGAGTGTTGCATTTACCATCTTAAGAGAACTAAGCTATTCCTACCATTTTTAAAGTACAGTATTGTGGATTTTTGTCGTTTGTGGTTTTGTGTTAAGTCTATATAAAATACTTATTTTTATACTACAACTTGTGTGGTGTCCATCTGTAGTGTTGTCACTGGGTTACTGTATGTGTTCACAAATGCTTTACACACTGCCTCTGAAATAAGCCTGCCTGCTCGTGCCAAGCTACCCAGGGGGTGAGCAGGGGTTATTTTAGGAGTATACCCCCTTACCAGATGCAAGGGTCCCTATTTGGTCAAAGGTACCTACCTCTGCCAACTAGAGACCCCCACATTTAACATTGGTGGCAGCGGTGGGATTTCTGGACTTGCATTTGTGACTCATATACAGTGATTGGTGAACACTACTAGTGAGTGCAGACCAAAACGCAACCACATACTATTTTTCCTGTTTCCCTTTGGAATTTTGTTGTTAGAACTCTGGTTAGTTGTTGCACCTGTTGGACCTTGTCAAAATGGAAGTCAACTTGTCTCACCTGTACATCTACAAGATAAGGGAGCTAAAAGTATTTTGCAAGGAGAGGGGGCTACGCTATGAGGTGGACCATCTCCTTAAAATCCCAAATGATGCACCATCCTTGGCAGGGAGGAAGATCCCAACCCTACTATTCGCTGATGATACCCTGCTAATTTCCAAGACCCCGGCTGGCTTACAGAATCTCTTGGATGGCTTTGATCAATTCTACGAGCTAACAGGGTTAAAGATCAACACTGGCAAAACCAAGTTCCTTGTTTTGAACCCCCCCAAAAAACTTGGACGGCCTCCAGTGCTTAACATGGCTCCTTTGGAAAGGGTCAAGGAATTTGATTATTTGGGCATACGCCTCCTTGATAATATGAAGTGGGACAGTCACCTCTACAAAATGACCTTAAGCCATAAAAGGGTGGTGGGAGCTCTTCTGAAGGAGCAGAAGGCATCCTCTTTGAAACCTATCACCCCGGTGCTCGACATTTATGCTGCTAGAGGCGTTAGTGCGGCGCTCTATGGAGTAGACCTATGGGGCGCTCAGAATATGAGCCAGTTGGTGTGCTCAGAGAATAACTTTCTGAGGGGCTTGATGTCCCTTCCTAAGAGCACTCCCACTCTTCCCCTTCTGTTGGACATGGGGTGTCGTTCCATCCAGGACCAGGCCAGGCTGCGTCCTCTCTTGCTGTGGGCTCGCCTGTGGAGGGTTCCGGAACTGGCCAGTTATGCCGAGGGGCTAAAGGAGATTTTAGGCTTGTCTGGATGGGCAAAAATAAGGTGGCTAAGGGACGTGAAAAGCTTGCTGACAGATCTTGGTCTTGAGGGGGCTTGGCACTCTCGGTCTGCCCCCCCCAAAGCAGTCTTGAAAAACTTATACTGGTCTTGGGTAACAAGTAAAAGAAATACCGATCTTAACCTGTGCCATGCCTCCAGGGATTTTTTGCTTGTAGAGGATGTGGCAGTTCGAGAACTTTACTTGGACCTTATTACAATCTCCAGGGATAGAGTCCTGTTTTTCAAGTTCAGAATTGGTGTTCAGAATACTGACCGCCCGGTGGAAACCTCCGGCCCAAACCACACCCTATTGTCCTTTCTGCCCGTTGAAGACAGAGTCGATTCCCCATTTTTTGTTTGTATGCCCTGCCTACAAAGCGCCCCGCGCTAGGTGGCTAAAGCCACTGTGCAGGGAGTTGGGTACTCGACTATGCAGCGTCGCCCTGCGAATTTTGAGCTCAGATACCCGGCCGCTGTATGTTTGTGGCTTAGCCAAATACTTAAGCTGGGCATGGCTTATCAGGGCAAAAAGGCTTTTACTAATTGCTTAATAATGGTCCCTTGATTCAACCTTTTTTAGTTACTTATTGTTAATGTTTTTATAGGTCTTAATTAACTTTGTTGTGTTTTTATTGCTGTAATGCTTTTTAAGATAGTTTTTTATCGAAATAAAGCTACTTTGATTGATTGATTGATTGAGGTGCTACGCTGGGAAGCAACACTAGCAGATGACTCTGAGGATTAATCTGAGGGGGAGGATTCCCAGCCAGAATACCAAGAGACCAGTGGCCCTGAGGAGGAGACATTTTGGGAAAGATTGGCTCGTGAAGAGAGGAATCAGATTCGTGCTCGTGTCCGGAGACTGAGGCAGCTAGACCATGAGTGCGAGAAGATGGAGCGAGCCTTACCTGAAAAAGAAAGTTGTGCAGCTCAGGAAGTGAGCTTTGCTGGGTTGGAGGTGGAATCCAGCTCAGATGGTGGCAGTAATATTGAGTAATCTAGTGTTGAGGGATTAGTACACACACCCAGAGATGTGGTGCCTGACTTGGAGGGGGTTGATTTATGCCAGGAGGTTCAAGGACGTGAGGTAGCTCCAGTGGGGCACAGTATCCCTGAGATAGATTGGGGAACTGGCCCAGGGGTTCATGGTCCTAGTGGTGGGAGAGACACTCTACTAACTCTAGATGAGAGGGGCAGGGAGAGGGGTTCCCCCAGGGTTGAAGTCCTGGTGTGTGAGTGTGAAGACCGCCCAGAAGAGTGTGGGTTGTGTGACAGAGACAGTCAGATACTGTCTTGTCAATCTCAGGAGAGTGGTGTGGAGTATGTGTGCGAGGCACAGGATGGTGAGTTGAAGGATAGTTTGGTTAACCCCTGTGGGGAGCTGTGTGATCCAATTGTGGGAGAGCATATTGTAAGTCTCTGTTTTCCAGAGCTATGCCAACACCTCTTGGAAAGTGAGTTCTCTGACCCCAGGGAGCTCACCAAGGAAACAGACCTCTGACTGCGTGTGAGAGGATCTGAAGAGGTATCTGGGGGTGATCCTAAAGAAGGTGGCTCAGGCTTCTCCCAACCAAGTGAGGTCGGGGAAGAGGTTCAGAGTAGCCCAGCTGGGTCCCAGTGTTGTGGGAGGGATGTAGGGACTCACGTCCTGTCTCAGTGGAGAAGGAGTGAGTGTGGGGCTGCGTGTCCCAAGGTGCCCGAAACCGAGTCTCAGAGCCTGGATGGTTCTTTGAGGGAACATCGGGTTGGGAGCCTAGTCTGTCCTAAGGGTCTGCCCGCTGTGTGGGATCCCCTTGTGTCTGGTGAACTAGGAGTGTCTGTAAGCAGGCCTCCATCAGTTCTGGTGTCTGGCAGTGCCACTCCTACATGGAGGGTGCAGAAATACAGATTGAGTGGTGAGAGGGGGAAAGAGTCCCCAGTAAAAGAACCAGTGGGTCAGGGGCCAGTTAGAAGGGCTGAGTCACCGGTGAATGACCATGGTGACACCACTTCTGTCCTTGGGGATCTTCACGCAATGTCAGAGGGACAGGGGTCGGGAGATCTGCGCCAGGCAGACTGTCACATGACACATGAGTTATGTGTCACCCTTGGGGAGGCATATGTGCTCCCAAGGAAGTCCTGGTGTGCCGGGTGAGTGTTCAACCACATGGGTTAGTCCCTGGGTTGGGAAGCCAGGTTCAGGTGTTATCTGACCTGGAGGGTGGGACAACTGTAGACAGCGTCCTGACCGGTTTGTCTTCTGGGGTTACCGCTCCTGATTGGAGGGTGCAGTACTCTGGAAGGGGTGCAGAGGGAAGAAGTCCTCGCCTCTGACCCCGGTTCAAATGAAGGGTTTAGACCCTAGGTTGGAGGGCCAGGTTCAGGGCGTCCCCTCTGACCTGGAAGCCCAGTTGCAGAATAGAACCCCTTAACTGGTGGGCGAATTGTGCAGGACACCTGCTACAGGCACCCTGACAATTCTGGAAGGGGGTACCACACCAAGTGGGAGGGTAGAGAGCCCCAAGGAGGAGGAGGACCGGGTGTGGGAAAGCTCACCCCAGTCTCCTGTCCAGCCGCCGGGTACAGGCCCGGGGCTGGTGAGCAGTGTCAGGATGTGATACCTGACCTGACAGGAGGGAGAGTGGACAAAGGGTGCCAAGCACCTGGGGCTACTGCCCCATGCTCTCTGGCACCACAGAGGTTTGAGAGCCCTGAGAGGCATAAGGCATGGGTCTCATCACTGACTACTGTCAGTGGCCACTGTGGCTTGCTGTCTGTCTGTTGGGACACCCCTGTGAGCAAGCTAAGGTTAGGTGCTGCACAGGTGGTGTCCACAGGTGAGGAGAAGGGTTCCCCTGGGATTAGCTTGGTGGGCCCTGAGAGTATCGACAGAGGGATCCAAATGGGTTCAGATTGGCATAGAACTGCAATATGCCCCTGCTGTTGCGGGCCAAGGTCCATGTTCTCTCGCCCAAAGCAGGGAAGCCCATCAAGGTAGTGATTGGTCTACCCTGCGTTTTGGCCACCAAACTGAATTATTTCTCTGATCAAGGGGGTTAAGTTGTTTTGAGGGTCCCAGACATACAGTATAACGTCATCAGCATATAATGACACCAGTAAGGGCCCCGTGTTAAATTGGATCCCCCTGTGTAGGTGCCGTTCCGGAAAGTGTCTTACGAGTGGGTCCATTGCTAAAATAAAAAGCAATGGAGACAAGGGGCAGCCCTGTCTCGTTCCTCGGGATAATGTAATCGAGCAGGAAAGCGTACCATGTAAGCGGAGTCTTGCTGTGACGGCCTAATACAACAGCGCAGTGAGATTGACGAACCCAAAGGGCATGCCTAACCGCCTCATTACCATCCATATAAATGGCCACTCCAACGAATCAAACACTTTTTCTGCGTCTAGCAGCACTGCCACTGCGGCCGGGTCAATTCGGTGCAAGACTGAGAAGAGAGTACGCAGATTTAGGACGGTAGATCTATGGGGTACAATTCCCGACTGGGCTGGGGATATTATTTTATCTAGTAGCAGGGCACGGCAAACTGATATCGTTTTCGCTAATATTTTATAATCAAAATTTAACAGTGATGGCGGTCTATACGACCCGCATTGCAAGGGATCCTTGCCGGGTTTAGGCAGTAAAATAATTACCGCTTCTCTTAAAGTTGGTGGCAGCTGATTACGCTCCAGAGATTCATGATCGACTTCCAGGAGCTTAGACGCCTGCAATTTTCTTTAACATATTTACATTAATTACATTTTTAATTCAAAGCTAATTTAATGGTGCCGTAGAACTTTCTTGTTCTACATTTGAAGTAAAGTAAATATATAAAATGAATGTACAATATTATTTAATATAAACCATTATTTCTTATAGCTTATTTTTAATTTTCCCAATATTTAACCATAGGGAAACTCCTCAGTTTGGTCAGTTAGTTCTGCATAAGGGTAAGATACCTTTGTAAATTAGTCCCAAAGGTTTCAATTAACAGAATTGATGATCTCTAGCAGATTGAGTGATAAAACAAAGAGCCAGATGTACCCTCCGATTCTCTGAATCAGAGGGTGTGTGACCGCTAAAACTGTATTTGCTTTGTAGTAAATCCATTTTCGGAGTCAGTAAAGTTTTATGGACTCCTAAAATGAATTAGTAAATGGATACCAAATTGCAGTTTTTAGAAGGGAAATGTTTAGAGTGTCCCTTTCAAAACTGCAATTCAGTGCCATCTATATCAATGACTTGCAACTGGAGTCTAAACCATTGATAAGTTATAACTCCCAAGTTGGGGTGGTGACTGATTTCCAAAAGGAAAGGGTTTCCCTTCGGACCTTTTCCCGTTTGATAATCCGGGCAGCATCTTCAGAGTGAGCAGACAGTGATTCAGGTGACCACTGTGAACTCTGAACTGAAGTTTTTGAAAATGGAGTTTTTTTAAAGGCAACCCACTTTATTTAAGGAAATTGGGCTGCTGGAAAAAAAAGGTTTTAGATTTGAAAACAATAACAGGGAACGTGGTCATTATCTCCACAATTGTAGCTAATTGTAATAGGTACTAGATTGCCACCTTCCTGTTTATCAGGTTGGGCCGGCAACCCGCTATGATTCTTTATTTTGCGAACTGACCTATTAGTACATCAGTTTTACTGGTCTAAAAATTTGGTGAGGATATTGTGACAACTTTTGAGCCCAGTTTTTGGGTACATCTGGCTCACAGTTACTTAGCTGTTTGAAGAATATCACAAAATGCATTCATTGGAAAATTTGTATCAATGATTCAAAAAGTGCACAGATAATCTGTGCCTCTCTTCATGAATCCAACAAGGAACTGTTGGGCTCTTACTTATTTTACACTGTACCATTAAAGAAGTGTGCCAGCTGATGAGAACAAACTGAGCTATGACCTCAGTTCTCTTCTATTTTTGTGCAATAATGTATTCTCAAGGCTACCAAAGCACCTGTTACCAAAAGATTTTGCTTCTTTTATAAAGCATTACCTCATTATCAAAGCTTTTCCAGTGTAATTTGCTTTATAAACATCAACTCATATGCTTCTTAAACTGACGCATAATGAAAGCCAACTGTTTTTCGAAGTCATCAACTACCTGAATTTGGGTAAATATTAACTAACTTGAAGTTCAGTTACCAAGCTTTCCCACTAATACACCAAATAGCACATTTAATGTACTTAATTTTTCTCAATCTTACTTAATTTCTTACTTAAATATAACATGTATCTACTCTTACTTTATATTCTATGTAATTCAGTTCAATAAAATGCTTTGCCGAAGACAAGTAGTGAATGAATGCATCATCAATTCTTCATTATTTTTATTGAGAAGGCACAGCATGATACATAATATAAGAACAGCTGGTAAACTCTAAAGTAATTGGAAAAATGTATGGTGCTATGAAGCACTTTGTGGTGCATAACAGGATATCTCAGAATACAATATGGTAAATAAATGGGTAGTTCAGGCTTCTTATGTGTACTAGGGTTGCTTGTGTGACCTTTAATACTTCTGGTGAGTGCTATAACAGTTTAGGCACATTGTGTAGCTTTGTGGTAATTACTATGGCGAATAGTTTGAGGTAATGTTGTACTTTGTAGTACTATTTTGTGCTACTTGTCGGAAATCTGTGGCACTGTGTGTTACATTATTTGTTAAATTATAGAGCCTTTTAGTAACTAGTAGGATAGTTTTGCATACCTTGTGGGGCATTGTGGTCATTAGCAAAGTTCTTAGTTATACATCGTAATAATAATAATAATAATAAAACCACTTATAGAGCGCCTGGTTACACTCGAAACGGTGTGTCCCCGCGCTAAGAAATGCTATTGTCCCCCTGGAAGGCCGAAGTCCGAAACTAAATTAGAACTTAGGTTAAAGAGGGAGAATTATTGACTTGGGAAAAGGTACGTTTTCAGCTTAAGTCTGAATCTAGTTTCCGAGGGTTCCATGCGCAAGTCAAGAGGGAGATTGTTCCAGTGCCTACTCACTAGAAGGCGAAAGGAGCTACCTCCCATCCTGGTCCTGCGTACGCGAGGAAGCTGGAACAGCATCGCTCCAGCAGATCTCAGGTTACGAATAGGGCGATGGATAGTAAGGAGATTACGCAGGTAACCTGGACCTTTACCCTGGGCAATGCGATGGGCAAAACAAAGTGCTTTAAACTTGATGCGCTCCTCAATAGGGAGCCAGTGAAGTTTCCGTAATGCCGTTTTTCCAGAAGCCCTGCGAGGAAGATTGAGTACCAGGCGGGCGCCTGCATTTTGGACGCACTGCAATTGATGTATACCTTTTCTGCTTAGACCCAGGAAAAGAGCATTGCCGTAGTCCAGGTGTGGAGTGACCAGGGCATGAATCAATGCTTTCCTGGCACTAATGGGGAGCAAGGTGAGAACTTTCCGAAGAGTTTTTAAAATTCCAAAACATTTTCCCGTAGTTTTATTAATCTGTTGTTTGAAAGAAAGCTCCGCATCCAGCAAAACTCCAAGATTTCTAACGGAGTCTGCCGGGACAGGAATCGCACCTATTTCTGGTGGCCACCAAGCCTGGGACCAGGCCGAGGGGGATTTTCCAACCACCAACAGTTCTGTTTTATCGCCATTAAGGCGTTGGCAGTTGTTATTCATCCACTCTGCCACGGATCTCATGCAGTTGGAGAGGTTTTTGGCATCCCCTGCCTGATTGTTGGTAAGTTTAATTATTAGTTGGGTATCGTCAGCATATGTGACGATATCCACACCAAAAGCATCCACGATATGTGCTAGGGGCTCCATGTATAGGTTGAACAACGTGGGGCTCAGACTTGAGCCCTGTGGCACCCCATGTCTCAGCTTGCGAAGAGTCGATTTGTAAGGAGGACAGTGAACCTGAAAGCTCCTGTTATCTAGAAAAGATTCTACCCATTTCAGGGCTGGTCCTTCAACTCCCAAATCTGAGAGGCGAGACAGCAGCGTCGAGTGCAGCACGGTGTCAAATGCTGCACTAAGATCTAATAGAACCAAAGCTGCCGTCTGCCCCTCATCCGCAGCTTGTCTCAAACATTCAGTGGAGAAGAGCACCGCCGACTCTGTAGAGTAACCCGTTCTGAACCCTGACTGTGTGGGGTGGAGAAGAGAGTTTTCCTCAATGAACTTCATGAGCTGACTATTTACTACCTTCTCCACGACTTTCCCACAAAAGGGGAGGAGAGAGATGGGGCGAAGATTTTGTAACTGGGAAATGTGGATGTTGGGTTTCTTTTTCAGGGGTATAACCTGTGCTGTTTTCCATGCGTTAGGCACATAGCACTCCTGGAAAGATAAGGAAATCAAGTGTTCAATCTGCTCAATCATACAGTCAAATATTCCCTTACAACGATTAGGGGAGATCACATCCAGGGGAGAGCCGGTCTGAATGCTATTAACAATGGTGAGCAAATCTAGCCTCTCAGGAACTCTAAAGCATGACAAATGAGGTATAGTAGCAGCATCATTTCTCACTACCGAATGTTTAGTCGGCATGTTACCTGTAAAGGTAGCGTGAATTAAATCCACTTTATTTACAAAAAAATCTGCGATATCATCACATAATTCATTGGAGAAGATATCTTGGGCCTCTAATCTAGTAGGAACCGTAAGCTTTTTATAGATTGAAAAAAGTTCCTTAGTAGGATTTTTTGCCGATTCAATGCGTTCTTTGAAATGAGCGCCTTTGGCTGCTCTTACAAGTTTGTGATAGGCTTTAAGTTCTCTTTTGTAATTCAGCTTATCCCCAGAATTGTAGTTTTTCCTCCAACTACGTTCAGTATTTTTACATTTAGCTTTTGCTTCTTTAAGTTCTTTAGAAAACCAGGGGGCGGTCTTAGTTTTCCTGGCGGGGGGCTTGAGTGTCCATGGCGCTACTATGTCCAAAGCCCCAGACATCCATTTTTCATAATCAGCCCAAGCTTTAAACAAAGTATCACTGGGAGATGGGAATTCTTTAAGTAGAGCGGATTTATAGTTTTCCTTCGTAAACTTCTTCCAGTCTCTGCGCTTCTGTGGTTTAGGTTTGATCAGACTATAATCCTGTGGGCCAATTTCAACCTCAAATGGAATAGCGAAATGGTCTGACCATATAATTTGCAATGGTGTGGCAACTTTAACCCCTTCCCAGTTAGCAAAAATGGGGTCTAGAAGGTGGCCCAATTGATGTGACGGGCATGTAGATAGCAGTTTGAGCGACTGTGATTTCAAAGCATCCATCACAGCCTGTGCCTCCTTACAATTAGGGTCCTCGAAATGAAAATTGAGGTCTCCCAAAATAAGAAATTTCTTGTATCGAAGTGCATGCTGAGATATCAGCTCTGACAAATTATTGCAGAACTGTGAAGTCTTGCCTGGGGGCCGGTATAAAAAGAGTCCATTAATAACATTTTTTGGGTTGGCTTTAATCGTAAAAAAACCACCCTCACTATTGGGTAAAGTAACCTTCTCTAAGGTACAGTGTAGGTCGTTTTTATAAATCATTGCCAATCCCCCACCTTTCTGCCTTTCTCTATCAATTCTAAGCAGGTTGTATCCTACGGGGATAGCTTCCAGGGTATCGGGCGTTGAGGCTTCATCTAACCAGGTCTCTGTTAAGAAGAGAACATCGAGATTACCTTCAAGCACCAAATCATATATTTCTAGTTTGTGTTTTTTGAGGGATCTGCAGTTTAATAGTGTCAGCTTCATGTTTAACAGCCTCAACTCCTCCTTTCTATCCCCCGCAATGGAGAAGCCGCAAGTCGCACATTGTAACATAGGAGAAGCCAATGATAAAATATGGCGGGAACTGTCTTGCACAATGGGGCGAAGGGTAAGTAGGTCACCTATAGTATACCTAATGTGTGTTATGTTATTTCTGTCATTGGAGACAAAAGAGGCAGGGGTACTGGCCCCGAGCCCCGGTCGGCCGCGGACGGGCGCAGACGGGCTTGCCTTAGGCGCGCCTTTGGCGCGCCGTCGGCACGCCCGCTGCGCCCGCCCGCTGCGCGGACGGGGAAGTGACATCCTTAAATTCAGTAAAATGCGTGACGAAAGCGTCCAACTACTGGACCGCTCTCGTAATCGTTCCCCCAAGATGGCTACCCTCCTAGCCTGCCGGCGCCAGCACCTAACTCAGCTGCGCCGGTCAGGAAATAACAACGAGGGGCCTCGGAGCAGCGAGGGGCCTCGGAGCAGCGAGAACTTGCACCAAGAGAACAGTAGCACCAACAGGTAAAAATGAACAATTTAAAATATATTACACAGTTTTAAAAAAAGCTTCTACAAATAGCGAGTGAGTGCCCGTAAGCGGAAAAATAACAGGAAAAGAGCCCCCGGCTTCCGCCTCAGGGGTGAGCAAGAGCAAGACTGAGCCCAAACTGGAAGGTGAGTTAAAATACCTGGCCTGCCGTGACGGAAGCGTCCAACTTAGCATTAGGTAAGATTATTTTGGGTTCTTTGTGTGACCTGGTAGTTATTTGCAATATGTATTGCTATGTGCTGGTACTATCGTTTGGTCCTGTATGGTAGTGTCTTGTATTTTGAGATAAACAATAGGCTAATATGGGCTGCTCTATTGTAATTTACATGGCTGACTAATTGTGGCAATTTGGGATAAATATCTTGCTACTTCAAGTTGTATTTGCACCTCATAGTAATTAGTAATGTTGTTTAGTTTGTGTGCCTTTATGACCGTTTGTTAAACTATACTCGCCTCTCTCACACTCTCTTTTTTTCTTATTCTGTTCCCCTGTATATACACACTCTCTCTTTCTCTAGCTTGCCTCAATCAAGTGTCATGTTCTAGTCAAGTAGCAATTATTCAGCAGGAAGTGGGGCAGTTGTCATTGAAAGATTTGTCTGTATAGTGCCTTGAGTAGTACATCCATTTTTGACTGGGAGTAACCGTGAATTAGTTAAAGCAGACAGAGTATGCAACGCCAAAATAGACAACATTTACATAGTAGAGTTATAACTGATCCTGCAAGAGATGTCTGGATATAGAAGGGAAGGAAAGCGAAAGAAGTGAAAGCTTCAGTGGCTAAATGAGATAGGGCTTCTAGAGTGGTATGAAATGCTGTTAATGCTGAATTGGTTAGATTGTGAATGAAATCAATTTTTGGTTGTTCTGGTCCATCCAAACTTCCATTGTTAACAAGCATGCGGAGTGAGTGATGTAGATGTTAAGTTATTACAAATACCAATTTTCATAACTTCTGCATAACTATAGCACACTATGTCAAAATATTTAACAGGCGAATGATGGGATGAAGGTGCATTTTGAAAAATGTTGCCAAAGAGATGGATGCTACCATACACCTGTGGCAAATACACCAGGTGTTGCTCGAAAGCCCAGAGACAAGATGTTCTTTTAGTAATTTAAGAGTAAAGATAAAATAATTTAAGAACATTGTTCTTTATTTACTGCAACATAAGATCATGGAAGGCCCATTTTAGGAGGGGTTGCTAGGTCTATCCCAATAGGGAGACAGGGTAGTTGCATGATCAGGAATTGCACCAGGTAATTAATGCACTGGCCTTTATAATAGTGAGGTCTCCCAAATGGTCTATGGGTGCACTCAGTGTTACAGACCATCAGTACTGCAGGGTATTCCTTTGCAAAAGACCAGACTTCCTTTTTCTATTACAGGCAAATGTATTGCATTATGCAGCAGGCCAAGGAACATAAGTCAGAGACTCCTGCAGCACAAACTGTTTCAAGGGACCACACTTATTTCAATGCTAGGTCGTCGTCAAATGGGCATGAATGATTTCAAGTGAGAAGATAAGTGCAGGAACATTACAGAGAAGGAAAACTACTACTCTTCAGAGACCCAACCAGGACGTATTATAAAGTCAGGTTGAATCAGAAATCAATCAATTCAACTGAAGTGCTATTTTAATTCTCTTTAAACCCTTTCACATCTATGTAGTTTAATGCACAAACACATCCAAAAATGAAATCTCATCCGAGCTAGGGAAGCACAACAATGCAGCTCCAGAGTGGCTATAAACAAGATGGCGTTCAATATTTGATCATATTTCATCTGCATTAGTACACCACAACTAGAATTTTGAGACAAAGTTTAAAATGTTTTTACAACAACCAAGACTCGGGGCCTGATTTCGAGTTTGGTAGTAATCCTGTGAGACCACCACTGCTGCACTCACAGGAGGAAGGCTAAGCCTGTGGTGCACCTACCCACCAGATTCTGAGTTGAATTCAGGGTGGGCGGGCGGTAGCGGTGTCACGGAAGTGGTCTTTTAGCTTCATAGGAGATCCTAACATGCAGGGCATCGCTGTGACTGCACCTACTGCACGTTCCTGCACTGTCATGCAGGCCACACAGTGCAGGAACATAGGTGCAAGCATAGGAGGCACATGTGCCCCCATGCATGCACCCCCAAGGCAAATTTGCACGGGGCCCTGTTAGGGCCTGCTTACTTGCATGTCCATCACCCTTTTCATGGCGGGCTCACTGCCATGAACTAAGCAGTGGAAATGCAACTCAGGATATGCTCGGCGGTGGCAGCATTGGCACTGCCAGCATATTTCTGTCCATTCACACACAGCCTCGGAATCCTGGATCCCAGTGGATACAGCGGTCCTGTGGCAGTCTGACCGCCACTCTCCAAACGCAGCGGGCCGAACCACAGGAGTGGCGGTGGTCAGACTATTATTATGAATGATCTGCCCTCAGGGCAGCCGCAAACTCACACTGCCTCCAGGGTATCACATTCAAGAGAAGTATAGAGCAGCTGTTTAAAAGCTGCTCTGTGTTTCACATATGCATACGGCAACCGACCTGCACCTTCAAAAGAGATCAGAGATCCCCTTCAGGTGGGTGCAGTGAGTGACAGAAGAACTCGGCTGCAAGGGGATGTCTGGGTGGTCCATTGGATCCCCTTTTATTCCTCAAGGGGCGCACTGACAGCGTACCACCTTTTTGCGGCACACTTTTAATGCATCTCGTAAGGGCAGGTTTTCCTCTGTGCCCACGCCGGAAATACAGCACAGCATGGGCACAGAGTTGATTCCCTTATTTGCATGGTGCCATGCCCCATTCAAATGAGGGAGCGCCCTCTTTAGCTGGTGCCAATATGGAGCTCCATGTGCTACACCGCCATCTACATTACAGAAGGAGCCACACAAGCATCTGCGGCCCCTTGTGTAATACCAAAGTTCCCTGGGGGTGCACAAAGTGGGGGAAAATGCCTTTGCACACCCAGCACACTTGTATAATATGGTCCCAGGTGGTATCACTATAGATAGTGAATATCTGAATTTTAGGGACACCTTGCACTGCTTTACAATCTAAAAAAACAAATGAACTGACAAGCCACTAGCCAGCAAGGGTGTTCAGTCACCAAAAGGCCTCATGCTTCGGGTAATGGGAGTGAAATGGCACAAACTTTGACCCCCAGTGCAATGCCATGGATGGTCAATTGCCCAGCCATTAACCCCTTAATAATGTCCTTTTTGCTACTCAAGGGCTGTGGTAAGGACACAGAGTAGAATCTTTTGGAATTAAATTTGAGTCTGATATATAAACACATTTTACCATAGACACAGGATGGGTAAAACATTTGGATACTTCATAAAACCCAATCAGGTTTCAGAGCTTCATATAGCACTAAATCTGCCTTACTTTTGGCCTCCGAAGTGTTGAAAATAGCCACAGACGAAGGTAAGACAGCAGCTGGATCTTAGTGTTGCTTTTGACACAGTATCCAATAGCCTTTTTTGGAAGTGTTGTGGGATGCTGGAGTCAGAGGTGGTACATTGAAATGGATCAAGCACTTTCTTCAAGATAGATCCTTCCAATGTCCCTTTATGTCTGAAACCCAACCCCTGTTACAAGGGGTTCCACAGGGCTCGGTCCTTAGCCTGACGTCATTTATTGCCTACATCCATCCGCTAGCAGACATAGTCACAAAACATAGGGTGAAGCTGGTGTCCTATGCTGGCCACACCCAGATGATTATCATGCTAGAACAGAATGAAGTGGAGGCTGCGTCCAAATTCAAAGCTTGCTTAATTGACCTGGCCAACTGGATGAAATTCAGTTGTCTTCAACTAAATGCAGGTAAAACTAACATTATGGTAGTTGGCAAACAACCCTCCATCTGGTCTCGTATCTGGTGGCCATCATAACTGGGCCAGACCCCGGACCCCGAACCTAAGATAAAAAATGTAGGGGTATGGTTTGACAACAACCTATCTTTCTCAGAATATATATCATGTTTGGCCGGCACATGCTTCGGCGTACTGAGATTGTTACGAAAATGTTTAGATCCTATACCTTTGACAGCAAAAATAACCATCATACAGGGATTTATTATCTCTCGCTTGGATTACTGCAATGTTCTCTACTTAGGGGTCACCAAAATTAGTATAAGAATGCTGCAGAGAGTACAGAACTCTGCAGCCCGGTTACTACTTAACATTCCAAGGTGAGCCCCAGTGGGAAAGGCCCTTGTGGAATTACACTGGTTACTGATGCTGGACGGAGTGACTTTTAAGGCTTTGTGTTTTTGTCACAGAATTTTAAACGAGAAAGGGCCTAGATATCTATTACTGCAACTTAAGTTTTATAGACCTTTTATAAGTCTGAGATCTGCAGGCACTGCGAGTCTGACTGTTCCCAAAGTGCATTGGGCGCAGCTGGGAGGTAGATCTTTTGGCTTTCTAGCAACTAGTTCTTGGAACCAACTGCCGCTGGATCTCAGGATGCAGCCCTCAGAATTGCTGTTCTGCAGGAAACTTAAAACATGTTTTTTAGATCATCTCAGGTGGACTGGTGCTAGGTTTTTTTTTTTTCAGACAGGGGAGATTTAGACTTAGAGGAAGGATTCCTAGCACGGGGAGACTCCATTGGAGAAACCAAGTGCTCTTCAAATTACTAATCTAATCTAATCTGATACATCAAGCTCCTTGCTTCTTGATGGTCCCTTGGAAGAGGACCAGCAATGTCAGTGTTAGCAGTGACAGCTGCTAATCATAATTGACTACCATGTGTACCAACATGGTAGTCAATTATGGACAGCCAGAAGTAGCAGCTGTCACTGCTAACACTGACATTGCTTGTCTTCTTCCAAGGGACCATCAAGAAGCAAGGGGCTTGATGTATCAGATTAGATTTCTTGCATTGTTCTTTTGGTTGAGCCGTCTTTCACTGATCGGTGCAAGTACATGATTGTTGTGCAGGTATGGGGGCATTTCATATAGATTAGTCCAAACAGAAAACAGATCCTAAAACTATAATTTCTGTTCCAGTTTTCCAAAAAGGAATGTTTTTCCTGTGCTATACAGTTTTCACATGATCATTTTTACAGCTTGGATTTTACATATTGCAAATTTGTTCATGAGAATGCACTGCAAAATAGAGCATAAACCCTGTAAATGTTATGAATTCCCAGATAAAGAAAATATATCCTTTCAGCTGCTACAACATTTTAGAAAAAATATGAATTAACTTTATTTGACTGAACTAAAGTGCTCAAATGTTCCACACAACCTTTGCTGATCACTTGCTCGCTAAATGTGCACCTTGGGGTAGGATTTTCCCCCAATTTACTACCAGCATTTAGTGCTATATTCTTAGCGCAAAATGCAGCAGAACACAAAGGTGCTCTTGCTTTAGGACCTGTCCCCCAAATTATTCCTAAAAACGTGAGCAGGAGCAATCACACAAAATTTAGGTAATTCACATCAACGAGTAACGTGGAATTACTAAAATTACTCCTGCGTAATTAAAATTCTGCCCAGGCCTACTTCCAATTCCTTTTCCTAATTCATTTAGTACTAATAGTTACCAAAACCTGAATCTTAGGAGGTGTCCTGGTCGGGTATGTCTAACTAGTTGATCGATCAGGGTTGGATTGGCCTATATGGCAATGTGGCTGTTTGTAGGATTGTTTTATGGTCTGATAAAGTGTTTTTACTGTTGATTTCCCCGCTATTACCACAAACATTGTCTGTAGCAAGCACACATTTATCCAGTCTCACCTATACAAAACGCCTATTCAGCGTACGGTTACAAGTTCAAATTTGCCCCAGTATCCACTTTTATATTCGCCTTCAAACTATTGTTCTCTTCTGGATTGTATAGGCATGAAGAGAATAAAACTAAGCCTAGGCGAAGCACTACGCTACGCTCGCGTAGTTTGCGAAGTTCGCACTACTTCGCACTACGCGAACTGCACGTAGCACAGTGCGAACACGCGTAGCGTAGTGTTGCGTAGTGCTGCGGTCATTTTTTGCTTGCTCGCGGTCCTCAACGTCAAGTTGGCGACCGCGAGCAAGCAAAATGACATCCCGGCGAGACTTTTTCCTTGTTCGCGATCAGCAACATCAAGTTGGCGATCGCGAGCATGGAAAATAAACCTCCCGGCAAGATTCCCAACGCGAGGAGGTCAGGTTTCTCATTGCGAGGGGTCGCGTATGCTCGCGACCGCTCGCGATGAGAAACTACCAGCTCGCGTTGAGAAAGCTGCCGCTCGAGTAAAAATCTACTCGAGCAGCAGAAAACTACAGCTCGCACTGTGCAAGATGCCATTTTCAATGATTGCACAGTGCCGGTTGCTTGTCCGCACTGTGCAATCATTGAAAACAACATCTTGCACAGTGCGAACATGTTACTACGCAGTTCGCGAAGTGCTACGCGTAGCTCGCGTAGTGCGAACTTCACTTTGCGGAGCTTCGCAAAGTGCTACTTCGCGAACTACGCCTACCCTTAAATAAAACCAACCAAAAACACTTGGAAGCAATTCAGTTATTATATCTGAGGAATTTGTGACATAAATGCATACCACTGAACCCTTTCACTCCTGAATGAAGCATTAAACACCCCAATATTAAAATACTGAATAAAATAATTGAATACATTGTGCTGTGTAAGGTTTTAGGTTTTCAACAGCATGAATGCATACCACTGAACCCTTTCACTCCTGAATAAAGCATTACACATCCCAATATTAAAATACTGAATAAAATAATTGAATTGAATACATTTTGCTGTGTAAGGTTTTAGGTTTTCAACAGCATACATGCGTAGCACTGAACCCTTTCAACTCCTGAATGAAGCATTAAACATCCCAATATTAAAATACTGAATAAAATAATTGAATTGAATACATTGTGCTGTGTAAGGTTTTAGGTTTTCAACAGATAGATTTTAGGAAATCATTTATACCCTTGAATTTCTGCTGACAACAGTGATAATATTGCAATTTAAACATTTTCCACTCTAATTTACTTTTGTATAAAAAAGTCCCCAGAGAGTGTATTTGAAAGCATCGCCTAATGACGAAGTTTAGTCAGTGTCAAACTCATCAGTATATATGTAGCATGAAATAAATTCTATACAACTGATTATAAAATAGATTTATATAATCTCAAAAAACGCACATAAACTTCGATGCACGAAAATCTCTTTTATTAAAAAAAATCAATTCCGAACTATTTATGAACTGGTATCAGGGGACTGTTTTATTTTGATTACTCACTAATCATTTCACGTAAATGCAGTGACCTAAAATCTCTTACAATCAATAAAGAAATACGATCGAGATTTAAATCACTGCACCTTGTATTCTTGCGTAAACCTTTGGGTAATTTACAAAGCCAGTTGGGTTTTATAGTAAGTGTTTTTCAAACTAAGCTAGATTCTAAACAATAATGACTTTTTAATGCGGATCTGTGATTACATTGTCATAGTGAAATATGGCGGTCTTTGACTGCATTTGAGATGAGGCTGAGTGTGAATTACTTTGAAGGCACAGATTACCAAACTCCCCACAGCCCCAGGTAAAGCAATCTTCATAAATTTAAGTCCAATCTAAAGTGGCCTGTCAGGATAAACCTGTTGCTATAACTTATTTTTAAAATGTACACAGTGTAAACAAGTTACTTCTTATTAGTACAACTATCCAGTATACTCTGCTCGTGTGTATGAAACAGATTAGGATAAAGGGGTGATATATTTGTTGTGTTGTGTTTCTGTAATCTACCACAGCTCACTTGAAAATAGTGCAGCATAATTTATGCCTCTATTTATCCAAACGATGAAAGAATTTTTAAAAGGTATCACATATGTCAGATATGAGAGGCTTGGTATTCCATTACGCTATAAGGTGTTCCACACTGATGTGAAATTACACTATATAGTTTGACTTATCAAATTTCAGCTGTGGCGCTGGTACATAAATTAATTGCCTGGAGACACTCTATCTATTTCTTTATCACTTTCCAACGACAGGTCAAAAGATACACCTTGTATTGTACCTGGCCGTCTCTGCAGGCTCATCCCCAAAGTTTATTGCCTTCACTCCTTCTGTTTTGCAAATTTGTTTTTATTGGCTTTATAATTCTGTGCACTTTACATCTGCTAACCAGTGCTAAAGTGTTTGTGCTCGCTCCTTTATACATGGTAAAAGTGACTTACACCCAATTGGCACATTTACTTTACTTGTAAATCCTGAGTAGAGTGGTACTTTATGTACCCAGGGCCTGTAAATTAAATGATGCCAGTAGGCGTGCATTTACTAAAGAGGCAGCTGTCCATGTGGACAATGTACAGGATGCTTCATATTATTTATGCACAATGGCAATTACCATTGGTGTAGTGATGCTGAAAAAGAAGACCAATCACACAAAATGCAATAAACAGGACAATAATATTTGTGCAAATAATATATTATAGTACCATAGTAAAAAGAGTGCTCAGTGTCCCAAGTGAACTTAGAACATATATCACCAGAGTGGCAATTTATAACATAAATAGGAGGTTTCAAAATTAACGAAAATGATAATTATTCAATACAGAGTCATTATTCCTAGACTTCTTTAGCTTTTGTGAAGGCTATAAAACTGTTGAGGCGTTTCGACCCCACATCTAGTAAGAAGTCTCATCAGGACCTAGCAATGAGGGACATCTGAAAATAGATGGGTAATGAATTCTCAGAGAGATGTGTACACCAGTCGTGAGTGAAAACAAAGGGAGTAATTACTCACATGGGGCCCAGCCGGGCACCATGTGAGGGAAAAGCTGGCAATTTCTATGGTGTGTCTCACAATTTAGCACTGCCAAAATGTAGTAAATGCATGAGCACTAATGAAAGCTCCTCTTCATGTCACGACAGACAGGAAAAGACAATGAGTCATCGTCTTGATTTAGGAGAAAAGAGCTGCAATTAGTCAGCTGCTTGCCATGAGCCATCTACTATCCACGTTGAAGAAAGGGCCGCCAAGGTCAGCCTGTTTCATTTGGCTGTCTACTAGTGAGCCTGCAGCATTTAATGTGCCACCCACTTAAGTAGCCCTTCAAAATATGTCTTAGGCATGCCATTACAGCCTATGTGAACTTTTAAACTGCCAATTTGACTTGGCAAAATAACCCCTTTGACAGGCCTCAACCATCCTTTTTAATGCATATGTCACCACTAAGGTAGGCCCTGGACAGCCCTTGGGGCTGGGTGCATTGTATTTTAAAAGCTGACGTGAACTTTTAAGTGTTAAATGTTCTGCTAGTGAAAAAGTATTACATTCGTTTTTCACTGCTGCAAGGCCTACCTCTCCGATAGGATGACATTGCGTTACCACATTCAATTTAATAAGTGATAATGTTTGTTTAGTAACACGTAGATATGTCATGTTTGGTCTCAAATTAATTGTAATTTAAAATTCTCTTCACTGGTAAAGTAGATTTTAAGTCACAATTCTGAAATGGTAACCTTGTAGAAAGTTTTCATTTTCTTGTCCTCACCATTTGATTACTGCAGCCTGTGTCCTGGGACACATTACTGCGATTAGAGTGGCAGTTGGCCTTTTTGTATTTCACTCAGACAGTGAGTCAAAGGAAGACTAGGTGTTGGCAGGATGGGCTACCCTGCTAGGATGGAGGTGCGGAGCTGTTCCATGCTGCACTTACATTTCGATGGAGCTGCCTCAGTACACCCACAGAGACCTTGACACCAGTCTTTTGTTTCCCTAGACCTCTTGGAGTCTGGGCAGGGGAAGGGGGAAATTCCAAAACCAAATGGCAGAATGTCTTAGAAGTTCCTTCAACTTCAAATGCTCACACCTGGTATAAATATTGGCTCCTCAGACTAGTTCTTCTTTACACTCCTGAACACTCAGAATGCCTGCCTTTCACTTTAGAACATTGTCCTGTTGCATGGGGCTTGCTTTGTACCTCAGAGGACTGCCCTGCTTCTTGAAGCCTGCCATGTGCCCTCAAAGGACTGCTCTGCTGCTTGAGGACTTTTTTGCTGCTTGAACCCAGAACTACCAGAGTGACTACAAGGGCTAATTTGCTTGCCTTCTGTTCTGAGCTCCAGGGACAAGAAAAGCTCCTGCAACCTTAAACCTTGCACCTAAACCCTACTTGAAGTGAGTCTTGCCTACCTTTTCGTCGAGCTGCCCAAGGTGCATTAAAGGTCAGCCTTTCTTTGCGGTAGCTCCTGCTACATTCTTCTCTGCAGCAGCAAATCCTTTTCAGTGGTTCCTCTTTGAAAGGGTATCTGACCTCATGGAGCCCTCATCGGATATAGCCCACAGTTTCGTCCTGCTGGAGATTCAACTTCCAAAAAAGTGACAAAGTCCGAATATAGGAAGCTTTTTCCTTTCACGGATTGGCCAGAATCCAGATAAACAAAATGACTTGTTTCATGCCACATATCTGCCACATGACAACCAGTGATGAAGTGGAGAGGTAAAATTTGCCTATTGGAGTTGTGCTATGTCAGGACCCATTTCTAAGGACTGTTGGGTAAACAGGAGCTACTTGGCTCACCCATGGGGTTTGAGGCCTTTTACTCTTGATCCACTAGGGCATGACTTCTTATGGGTCCTGAGAAATTGGGCCAAGTACCCCTTCAGCACTTGACTCTCAGTAGTAGTGTGGGTCAATCAGTCCAAGGCTTAATGGAGGGAGGTAGATGCAGGGGGTTGAACACAGGCTCACAAATCAAAATATGTTCAATAGCAGCAGTAAGTGATAGTCCAGTGAAAACCTTGCTTTTATGAAAAAAGTATTTATATATACAGTCACAAATTAAAATATGCCATCAACAAACAATACACAGTCCACTGAGGTTGAGGCTCTATTGTTTAATAGCCAGATCCCTGAATCCCACTTTCCCTCCACTTACTGGCTGTTCCTCATTCACTATAAGTGACATTCAGGTTATGCCCATTAGTAGTCCGCATCTCAGGAGTCCCACTCCGTTCCTTTTAAAAGTCAAAAGTGTTCTAGCGGCCAAAGCACTATGTGGCAGGACAAGCTCCCCTGGCACCTTCCGGCCTTTTGATCAGTCTTACCCGCTCCTGTAGGCATTGCGCAACTAGGGTCTCTGAGTGCATGTCACTCACAGATGTTGTGGAGGGCTGCAGCAACTAGTGTTGGTGAGTATCACTGGTGGCTCTTGATGGGTACTGGATGGGCAGCCACGATGTTTCCTCTAGTGAGACGGTAAGTTCCCTGATCCTCTATAGGTGGGAAGTGTTGAGTGGTTCCGGTCTGATCCCCAGTCTGATGCTCGAGCCCGCGTCGGTCACCATGACGGCCTCTCCTCTTGAAGGACGTCTTGAACCAGGCATGAACCTGGTCCTTTCCAGTGGTGTCTTCAGGCATATGGGGTCACCGACCTCACTCCGCACACAGGTGATGGCCTGTTTGGCACGGCACTAATTTCCTCTTTACTTTGGCTCCAACTTGCATATGGGGTTGCCAACTTCATTCCACACACAAGCTATGGTCCCATCAGCACAGCATCAATCTTCACATTGGAACACTGTGACATATAGGGTTGTCAACTTCACTCCGCAAATGGACTCCGGCCCAATAGGCACATCAGTAATCTTTACGGTAGCCCCTTCCGGCATATGGCAGCATTGGCCCAATCAGTGCAACCACTGCTAACTTGGTGGTTCTCTCTCGCATATGGGGTAACCAACTTGAACCTGCCCACGGGCAACTGCCCAATCGGTGCATTAGCCGTCTTTGCGAAAATTAAGATTTGCATTCTTTTTGTGAGATATTTCATACACTTTCTTCAAAACCTTGGCCACCGGAGTGATGAGGAGCAGCAGGTTTGTGTTCTCTCCTGCTCCAGTGGGAAATTTTGGCTGAAAACGACCTTCTCATGGATATAGGAGAGTCTTCCCTCTCCATGGATGCCTTCCACAGCCAGTTTACTGCTCATAGATCGAGGTTACACCACAATGCATGAGCAGGAAACCACTAGACACCAGGGACTGTCTTTTTTTTTGGGAGACTGCTAACCTGATAAAAAGACAGACCTCTCTGGGGCCTAAATAAAATATTCTAGATGTATGTTTTCTCCTGGGGGACGATTGCGCTTCCCAAGCGAAAACAATATAGCATACAATCAAGTTTCTAATGTGTTTGTGTTTTGGAGGTCTGATCCCCTGAGTAATGGGCTGACCCTCCTGGGGGCCAAATAAGCATTGCGGCCCCCAGGGGAAAAATACATGGCACCCAATATTTCTGCTTGGAGGTGCCCCCCAGGGAAATGTACTGAGGCCACAGCATAATTATTTATTCAGAAGTATGTTTTGCCCAGTGGGGGTGCAATTCCACCCCTCCCCTAAGGAGAGCAGAATTGCGCCCTCAGGAAAACAAACTGGCCATAGTTCACTGGATCTCCAGGCGCAAGGCTGCCTGTGTTGGCACGCAGGAGCACACAGAGCACCAGCACATGGAGAGAGCAGAACTGCACCGTTTCTTTGAGGATATGGTACAGTTCTGCTCTTCCCTTGTGACACAGTGCAGCAACTTTGCTCGCTGCTTTGCACCTCTTATCCCATGAAGTATTTTGTGGTATTGCGTATGTGGCATGTTGAAGTAATACTTTGTATTTGTTCGTTTTTTTTGTGTCTTTGGCTGCAGCAGTATTGATAAGGTAAGTGTTTTTTTTGTTGCTCTTTTGCATTTATACTTCTTCACACACATCTCACAGACACACACACCCATTGATAATCTAAGTGCTTTTACACATTGTCACACACATTTCTCAGTGGTTAGAACCCTATTTCTGCCATCTAAATAGAACAAAGTATTTTTCAAGGTAGGTTTTAGGCAGGTTTTAGACACTCAGCAGAAAGGGTTCTTTGATAGATGTTAGAAATGGGGTCTCTAGTTGGCAGTGGTTTGCACCCTGTCCAAGTAGAGACCCTCACTCTTGTCAGGGTAAGGGTGTCACAAAAGCTAAGATAACCCCTGCTGATCTCCCTGGTAGCTTGGCATGATCAGTCAGGTTTATATCAGAGGCAATGTGTAAAGCATTTGGCAATCCACATACACTAACAAAGTGAAAATATTACAAAAGGACACAACACTAGTTTAGAAAAATAGCCAAAATGTATCTGAATAAAACAAGATCAAAGCGACAACAATCCAACATACACAAATCAAGATATCACATTAGAAAGAATATTGCAAAAATATTGCTCCTAGAAGACAATAGCTTCAACGGGGACTATCTCGACATCATGACAGGTACTAATCCAACAGTTCGGCCCTGCCCGCAAGGTGTGCGGGTCAGCCAACGAGTCACACGGACCGCAAAGTAACAGTACCTTGAAAGTGATGACAAAAAAGACGTTGCATGGCACGGGGGAGATGATGCAATGCTGCTTCCAGTGCGGTGTTGGTCCCTAAAACAGTGTGGTGTTGATGAGTTTGGGAGGTCACCCATGTCGGTTATCAATTCCACGATGAGGCGGTTTAGGCATAGGCATCGACAGTCGTCAGGGCTGCGTTGTAAGCCGGGTGGTGCGTTGTGCTCTTCACGAGTGGTGCCCTCGTCTCCAGTGTAGGCAGCAGCATGGTGTTGGTACGAAGCTCTGCCTTCAGAGAGGTCAGGGCTGCGGTGCACTTCGGGCAGCGAGTTGTGCACTTCACGAGCAGTGCTCAGCTCTGCTGCAGGCACGTCCTTCGATGACAAAGCTGGCATGGATAAGTTGCTGTCATCGTCAATACCAGGGCTGTGGTGTAAGTCAGGGCGGTGCATCATGCTCTAATGAGTGTTGCCCTTGTCTCCAGTGCAGGCAGCGGTCCAGCTGATGGCAATGATGTTGCTTTCTTGAGTTGCAGCACCAGCCACACAATTCCAAGGTCCCAAGAACTAGAGTTGGCACCACTCGGCAATCTGGACTCCCAAAAGAGAAGTCTAGGTGCTGTTAGCAAGATGCAGTTGAAGTCTTTAATGTGCCTGAGACTTCCTAACTGGAGCAAAGCACACATAAGCCCTTGGAGAAACTTAAAGCAGCATTCAGAGAACAGAGTCCAGTCCTCTCTCTCAGGACAGCAGCAGCAAGCAGCAGGCTAGACCAATAGAGCAACAGGCAGAGTGGCAGTCCCTACTACAGCATCCAGCTCGTCTTCCTAGCAGAATGTCCTTAGTCCAGACGTGTTTTGATTTTGGGGTGTCAGAGGTCCACTACTTATACCCCTTTCTGCTTCTGATGTAGGTAAACTTCAAAGGAAAGTCTTTGTAGTGTACAAGACCCTGCCTACAGGGGGGTGGAGACAGCTTTGTGTGAGGACAGGCACAGCCCCATTTAGGTGTCAGTGACAACTCCTCCCACCACTCTAGCTCAGGAAGGCCTATCAGCCAGGTGATGGCCCATCAGGATATGCAAGGCACACCTCACTCTCTTTGTGTGACTGTCTAGAGTGAATGCACAAGAGGTCAACTGTTATCCTCTCTCAGACGTGGATATTACAGACAGTCAGAGGCACAGAAAAGTGAAGCAAGAAAATGCCCACTTTCTAAAAGTGGCATTTTCAAACAAGTGATTTAAAAAACAACTTCACAAAAAGATGTATCTTTAAATTGTGAGTTCATAGATCCCAAACTCCAAATCTCTATCAGCTCCCAATGGGAAATTACACTTTAAATATATTTTCAAGGCAATCCCCATTTTACTCCATGGCATAGATAGGCCTTGCAATTGTGAAAAAACTGAATTAGCAGTATTTCACCATTAGGACACATACAATATAACAGTACATTTCCTTCCTTTTAAATATACTGCACCCTGCCAGTGGGTCTGCCTTGGGCATGCCTTAGGGGTGTCTCATATGTAGTAAAAGGGAAGGTTTTGGCCTGGCAAGTGGGTGCACTTGCCAGGTCAAAATGGCAGTTTAAAACTGACCATACAGACAGTGCAAAGACATATTTAAGACATATTTGAAGGGCTGCTGATGTGGGTGGCACGGTGTTGCAGGCCCACTAGTAGCATTTCATTTAAAGGCCCTGGGAACACCTGGTGCACTTTACTAGGGAATTACAAGTAAATCAAATATGCCGATCATGGATAAACCAATCACCAATACACTTTAGACAGGAGAGCAAATGCACTTTAGCACTGGTTAGCAGTGGTGAAGTGCCCAGAGTCCTACAGCCAACAAAAACAGGTCAGAAAAAAATAGGAGGAAGCAGGAAAACAGTTTGAGGAGAGCCCTGCAAAAAGGGCCAGGTCCAACACAACCTCCTTCCAGCCTAATACCAAGGGAGACTAATCAATACCTTGATGGACTTTCCTGCTTAGGGTGATAGAACATGGGCCCTTGCCCGCAACAGCAGGAGCACATTCCAGTTCTACACCTCTCTGAACCTAGTTGGAGCCCTCTGTTCATACATTCAGGGCCTACTAAGCTAACCCATGGGGAATCCTTCTCCTCACCTGCAGATCCCATCTGTGCAACACCTAACCTTACTTTGCTCACAGATTTATTCAGTTGCACCATGGCTAAGACAGTGGTCTGGCCCATTCCATCCCTGGGATGTGACTCCTGTCCCCAACCCAAGGGCAGCTCCATCCACAAGGACAGCAACCCACAGCTGTCAGTGACAAGAGCCAGGCCTCAGGCCTTTCAGGGCTCTCTAACATCTGTGGTTTCCCAGAGTGGGGGGCGGCTGCCCCAGGTGACTGGCACCCTCTGACTGCTCTCCCTCCCACCAGTTCAAGTGTGGTATCCTAGGACTGGTACTCAAGCCCAGTTTCTGTACACGTAGGCTGAACAGGATTCAGGGGCCAGTCATTCCTCCACCTGCCCTTCTTTTCTGGGCTCTGTACTCTCCTTTTGGGAGCGGTACCCCCAGACTTCAGCACTGTTAGGGCGCTTGTGGCAAGCATTCTGTACAATTCTCCCATCAGTTCAGGTGTGATAACCTGCAATTGGTCCTCCAGCCCAGGGTCTGTACCCTCTGGCTGCGCAGTTGCCTGGCAAGCCAGGACTTCCAGGGAAATACGATTACCCCTTCCCAAGGGGTAACACTTACTGTAAGTGTTGTGCAAGAGTCTGCCTGGCAATGGTCTCCTGCCCCCTGTCTATCTGACAGAGCATGGAGCCCTGCCAAACCAGAAGCAGCATCACCAGGGTCAGTCCTGCGGTGCTGTGACCTCAGAACTGGCAATCCCTGATCCACTGGTCCTCCCTCTTGAGGCTGTCTCCCCCTCTCACCATTCCATCTGAAATTCTGTGCCCTCCTTTCTGGAGTCAGTCTGCCAGACACCAGAACTGGTGGGAGGCTTGTGACAGCCACCCTTCAGCTCTCGTGACACTATGGGATCTCCTACAGCAGACTAACAGACTAAGCCACCCTCATGGTGATCCCTCTGGGAACCATCTAGGCTCCGGGACTGTGTTTTGAGAGACCTGAGCCTCTGCCCACCCCCACCTCTCCTCTTACCCTGAGAAGAGGCATGGGACCCTCCACCCTTACCACTACACTGATACCTGTCTGGGCGGCTGCAAACTTCCCCCACCTCCCTTGGTTGGGGAAAAGGTAAGCCACTCCCTTCAGAATCACTCACAAATGCCTCTACAGACCATTTGATTACAACAAGTACATGGGTTGTGTGGATAAGAATGACCAGGTACCTCAGGCATACAATGAGAGTCATAAAACTCACACATTGTATAAGAAGTTGTTTACCCACCTTATCCAGTTGGTAACATACAACATGTTGTTTACCATCAGACAATGACAGTAAGACTCATTTCTTTCTGTGACTTTTTTTGGCTGTCAGTGAAAGTCTTACTACTACAGAAGCTGTAGTCTTCACTTCATCTGCTGTAGAGAACATGACAAGGTTGAAGGATCGGGAGTTTGCCAACCGCATTCCCGCAGCAGCAAGGAAGACTCTATCATCATTGCAGGAGACTTGCCGTTGCTGTCCCCAGTGCCCATCTCAGCCAAACCTATGTTTCCCAACTTGCTTTATGTTGAACGATACAAAAGTTAAGGATTGATAAATTAACTATGGTGGAGCTGTCTTTGTAAATACTTTCAGTGGCTATGCATGGATGCATACCTTCCATGGGCCACTACTTCACTACGTAAGCAGTCTTTTCAAATTACAGTCACTGCACCTCACATAACTGTGGATAGAACACAGGCCCATTGTCACAGAGTACCCTAAGCAGCACAACCTAAAGCCTTTGGTAGTTTTTGAAGTGCTTTTTAGAGAGCATAGGACAGTGTTACGCCACATTTGTACCTTAGTTTCAAAGGCAGATATGCTCACTCAGTTGAGGAGATCTAGAACTGGAAACCAAGCACCACTTTTTAGTACTTTACTTTAAGGGGCCGATTATGACTTTTGGCGGAGTGGTGGTGCGGCAGTGCAAACCACCGTGCCACTGCTCCGCTGAATGTCGCTTCTGCCTGCCCTCCAGATTATGACTTTTCAGTAGTCTGGCAGACAGGCGATCCCATGGTGGTGCCTCTTTTAAAGGCCAAGGTGTTTTTGAAAAAGGCACTGCAATGGGACCACACTACAAGGTTTCTGCACGGCATGGACTCGAAAGTCCATGCCGTGCAGGAACCTATGTGCATGCACACAGTGGGGCACATGTTATGCCCCCCTGTGTACATTTGCATGTGGTTGAGGCACAGGGGGGCCCTGTAGGGCCCCCTTTGTTTCCTCTCCTCCAACCATCTAAACCATGGCGTGCCGCGGCCGTCCTGCCAGGCATATTGTGGTCTTTGATCGCAGCTCCAACACCAGGAAATGGTGGTTCAGGCGGTCCCAGGGCAGTCCGACCGGCCAACTCCAAATGGGGCAGTCGGGTCGCCTGTTCAGCGGTGGCTGAATCTGCCAGCACTGCACCACCACGAGCCTGGTGGTCTTCGGACTGTTAGAATCATAATAGGGTGGTTTGTGTAGTGAGGCAGAGCAGTCCAAGGTTTGCTTAGGAAAGGTGCTAAATTTACAAATATATGCAAAAATGTCAGATGGAAAACCCTTTTATGAAAATCCTCCAAATGACTTCCCAATTAACAAAGGGCAAATACAAAATAAAGCTTGGGAATCAGGTACCCCTATATATATCCTAGACTTCATGCACTGAAAGCACCTCCAACAATCTGGCCATCAACAAAGCCATGAAGGCTAAAAACACAACACCAACCCATGAAGACTAAAAACACAACACCCCAATTTGACTTACACAACACATTGTATGCAGTTCAAAACATAACACCTACTTGCTTTGGCTGGGTGTCAACGATAATAAAGGAACAATTATAAGGTCAAAATAAGTGCACTCTCCTAAAATATTTCAAGATGGCACCACTTTTCATTGAAGTTCAACAATATATGTATTAATGTAGGGTAGTAAGATTTCTGTGTTCAGTATTATGTAGTATAGTGAATATTTCTTACCATTTAGGCTGTCTGTAAAATCACAATAGAATCTAGTAGCTTTGTGCACCCTACAACAATAAAACAAAACAATCAAGCTCCATGAAAATCTGAAAAACAAACAAACTCTCCTGAGGGCACTTTTCCACCCCTGGAGATTTAGGCTGACAGTGAACAATTGGCCAGGGCCTCCCCTGTCCCACAGAAGGTCCATTAACTGCTCCAGTTTGGCACCTGTCATGACTCCAAGACTGTTGTGATGTGCCTCCTTTCTGGGGGGCACAGTAAGCCAAATATATCCATTTAAAAAAAGGGTGTGGCAAAGGCTTACATGGCAAGTCTTTGAGTTTTTTGTTGTGTTTCTTTTACATGCTCACAGGTGCAACATTTTTTTCTTTCTTGTTTAGGTATTCAGTGTCACACCACTGGCTGGCCAAGCAGGTGTTCCTGTTCCGTGTGTGGAGGAACCTGCACTTGCTGTTGGCTGTATGGGAGACCAAGCCAGTGTGATCGGCTGCTGCTTCCCTCCCCACGAGGCTGATTACCACTTGCGCAGGTCAGAACATCAAGAGTAATCTTCTGTTCTCTCTTTATCCTCCTCACATGTGAGCAGGTGGAAGCTGGCTACAGAGGCTCTCTACCTGCTGGCTCCCAAGCGCAGGTGGTGTGTTGGTGTATTCCTCTCTACCCAAGACACAGGCAGGTGTAGTGGAGGAAAGCACACCACAATACTCCTGGGTCTCTGGCCCCCACCAAGGGCCCTGTGCAAACTGCAACACAGCTCCACAATTATGTGCACCCCTCAGTCAGTGCTTCCCCTGGAAGTGGAAAAATAAAAAAAATGAGGCATGCTATGCTTGCACCCCAAGGTGACAATTTTCCTGGGGCATTGGTCCTCAAGGAGAGAGTTTTAGTTATGGTAAGTGCTGTCTGTGACACAGCACTTTTCAGCCCAGAGACCCAGTAAACCAACCAGGCAGGCTTTACTGGAGTGGGGAATGAAGATCTGTTTCACGTGCCCCGTTTGGCCAAAGTAGATGGGGTTTTTGTCGCTGTGCTCCTAAGGGTTTACTCCAGTGCCCAAGAGAGTCAATTATTTCTATAATTTTCAGGTTTTCTTGGGTGCTGCTTTTTAACCGTACTTCCTCTGTGAGAAAAAGGTCAGTCCCTTAAAAACTCAATGGGATTCTTAGGCTATTTCTGCAGATAAAGCATCCAGCTGCCTTCTTTCAGCACCAGGAAGCAGCACTGACCCCTTGACCTGCTCTTCTGTCTGTGCTCCTGCCAATCTCCTAAGCCATGAGTCCTCTTCAGTAGCCATCCATGGCCCTCATAGAAGGTTACGCTTCCTACCTACACAACTGAGGCCCCTTAGCCTTCTTGCCACATGCCTGTTTGTCCTGCAGGATCTGGAGGTCCCTCTGTAGAAGTACTTTCAATCCTGCAGGTTCTCCCAGCAAGTCCACCTTCCACTTTCCCCCAATGGGAGAGGGGAGACAAGTGGCACATCCCTCCACATAGCGGTTCATCCACTAGGGGTCCATTGTTCCTTGTTTTTTGCAGGTTCCGGTACATCTCAGAGTTCCTTCCTTGTGTCAGAGGTTTTTAATCGAGGGTGGAAAGTGGGCATCTCTGCTTAATCCAAAGATGAACTGTCATCACTTCATCCCTGTCCCATCTCTCCTCTACAGCATTTTCTGACTTTCCAATATTTAAACTACAAGTGATCTGTGGTCACAGCTCTCTGAGATCCTTAATCCCACCTTCAAATGTCACTGCCAAATAGGTTCTTTCAACAAAAACTTCAAATGAAACCCCGTCCTATGATTGGTGCTACAGGTACAGCTGCTTCTCCTATTGTTTTGCAATGAAATGCATGCACAGACTTGCCATTGAGTAAGTGGTAAATAGACCATGCAGATTTCTTCCCAACCTCTTCCTCTCTGAGGATCAAGCTTAATGGCCTTCAAATAGGGCTATTGTGTAAGGCTGTAATCTATTGTAGGAAAGTCCCCTTTTATATGGCCACCCCACACTTTTTGCTTCAAATGCAGGTGGGGATGACTGCTGCCCAGACCCCAGTGCATGTGCTCTCTTCTAAAACTGTTATGTTCGACTTGTTAATCCCAAATTGGCAAAAGCTTCACCCACTTATAAGCCTCTAGTACATGGTACCAGGGGTACCCAGGACATTGTGGGTAAAGGTGTCACCAGGGCCGCAGCATGAGTTTGTGCCACCCTTGGTGACCCATGCAGCCTATTAACAGCAGGCCTGCCATTGAAGACTGAAAAAGGAGTGTAAACTACTCAAACTCGACTGTGCCCTCACCATGTATGGCACAGTCACATACACTGCCATTAATGTGCATATGGCACCCCTAGGGAAGGCATCCTGAGCCCAAGAGTCAAAGTGCATTATATTGGAAACCACTATATCTGCTAGAGGTCGATAGAATAACATGGGCTGCCAAACAAGCACCTTCAAGACTGGCAGCTCCATGATGGTGCCCCTAAAATAAGTCATGTTTGGGATCAAAAAGGTGCCTTTTCACCTGTGACATGATTCTCATGACCTGGGTGACATGGCATGAACCCAGAGGGCACTTTAGATGTTACCCTTTGGTTACCCCCAGCTTTACTGTACTCTGGCTGACCAGTCCACGCTATCCTGTGCCTGCTGCTCCCAAGACAAGATCCTGACTTCCTGCCAGGCAGTGTGCTCACTCGCAGGAGTCAAAGATAAAGGCTTAACAGGAGGGAGGTCGCACCTCTCTCCTCCCTCCTCCCCAGATGGCTACTGAATTGGAACATCAAATCTGTGAGCTTCATAGACTACACTGCCTCTGATATGCATCTAGGCTGTCCCCCTGAGGAGAAAGTCGCCCTCCCCTTGCCCCAGGCTTGTTTGCACCAGGGCAATGCAGAAAATTAGCTATCCAGGTAGGGTGGCCAAACTTCTAGGGTGGGCAGCCTGATCTGTACACCTAAAATGGAATTCTCCCTTCTTTTGGAGGGCATAAATAGTGGGTTCTTCTGGGTTGAAAGGTTGACCTACACCACCGGATACAGTCACCTCAGGGTCGGACTAGCTGCAGGGACTAGCTTCCTATTGGCTACTAGTTCCTGCACCCCTAACGCCACAAAAGAGAGATACTTTGTCCCTGATGCAACAGACTTGGAAACTGAGTAAACAGCCCTCGTCTTTAGCTAATACTCAACTCTCCCAAAAAGAGGTACCCTTGTGGAGGCCAGAAGCACCCTCAGTCTCCCCTAGACTAGTGGCACTAGTCCTCTGCAAACTTCAGGTAAAAATGCTCAGCGGATCTAAAGAATCACTGGCCATCAGGCCCTCTGAGGGATCTCCCAGATCCACGTGGTCAAGTGCATTGTGGGAGTTGCCTGCCACGAATCTCCGGTCACTACATTACTCCCCTGCACCCAGTGAAGTTCCCAAAGCTTTTTGCTGTGATTACCACTGCCATGGCTTGTTGGTCACCAGTCCTCTAACCAACCCCCACACTGGATGCTGCGGCTACAGAGAACATCGTGCATCAATCATCTGTTATGAGCAGCTGTGTACCTGTTGGGTTTATGCATTTTGTTTTTTTGCAGCAACAGCACCATCTGCAACTCCCGTTCAGCACCAAGGACAGTCACAACAACTCTGTACTCTGTCCACGGGCTAGGCAGAATTGATCTGACTGTTGTGGCAGGATCTTGGGGCCTGCCTGACCTTACCCAATAAGGGTTCCAAGTAACCCGACCTGCAAGTGGTCAATTCTCACTAGTGGAATTTGCCATTGACTGCAATGTTATTTTATCTATGCTCTTTAGTGCACTGATTTAATATTGTTATAAAAATCTATAACTCTGGTTATATGTATGATATCTCATTCATTTTAGTGTCTAAATTAGGATGAAAATACCTTTCTTTCTTTATAAATTGGTGTTGGCCTTCTCTCAAGTCATGTCACTTACTTATCGTCCATGTTGGTACTCTGAAATGGTTAACATATGTTCCTCTAGTAAAGGCTAACTGCTCTCTACCAGAACTGAGCTAAGGATTTATTAGTGTGAATCCAAGGACCATCTTTGGAGTATTGTGAAAATATTACATGGTAAGGCCACCCAGCAATACTACATAATATTCCACTCTCCTGCACCTATCTGCTGCCAATAAGTTAGTTGAATGCCCAAATCTAACTAGGGGCTAACTCGAGAAAATACTTCTACCCCATATTTACAATGTGATGTATTTAGGCCAATGCATAATTTTTTTTTAGGCCCGGATCGGAAAATATCTGCGCCTCAACCGACTGCGACGTGTATTTTAAAGTATGCTAGGAAACCGTTCCCATGTTAATTCTAACGTAAAACAGACACATTGCTATGTACTAGTTTTTGAAAAACCAAGCGGCACTCAAACCATAAAATGCGTCAAAATGTCTGCGCATCGACAACCCAGGAGTTATAAATTACACTTTGACTCTGGTACACATACAGAAAACATACTTTGGCAAGCTCAACTACGCCATGGAGGGGCTAACTCTTAGGCTTGGAGTAGCGAGGAGACCTTCACCACCACCACAACACACCCTCCAACCCCCCAACCCCCACCGCCACATAGACATCGCAGGAGAAGGGAGCGTGTCAATTGCCAGAGTATTACTCTCATTGACCTCAGGGAGGATGAGGTTATCACCTATTTTCAACTCAGGAGGGAATCTATCATATGCCTGCTGAACCCGATTGCACCAATGCTGCAGACTACAGCTAACAGTTCCACCAACATACCTCCGATGGGCAAGCTGATGGCAGTCCTCCACAGGCTGGCATCTGGTTAATTCCAGACCACAACAGTCAGAGTTGCTGTTATATCACAGCCATCTTTCTCTGCATTCCTACCCACTATCCTGGATGCAATTATAATCCTCACAGCCTAGTGCCTCATGTTCCCCAAGACAAACTGGAACAGCATGGTGAGCAAAGAAACTATGGATTTAGGCCCAGATGTCTGTACTGGGGTGAATGTATGACATTGTTCTGCATTTTGTCCATCAACTGTTGTTTTTGCATTTGTCACCCCGAGTGGGAAGGGTATGCCCAGACGTACGTCCCATGCTCTCCATGCCACTGGAATCAAGCTATCCTGGCTGAAGAGGGGTGAAACCCCGAAACCGGTCCTAGGATGCTTGCTTCCAGTCCAGGGAGGACCTGGCTTGGCAGTTCGGGCTGGACTGTTCCCATGAGGTACAGGGTCAAGACTGATTTGCATATGGCTGGGTTCAAACTGGAACGGCATGGTGAGCAACAAAACGATGAATTTAGGCCCAGATCTCTGTACTGGGGTGAATGTATGACATTGTTCTGCATTCTGTCCATCAACTGTTGTTTTTGCATTTGTCACCCCGAGTGGGAAGGGTATGCCCAGACGTGGGTCCCGTGCTCTCCATGCCAATGGAATCATGCTATCCTGGCTGAAGAGGGGTGAAACCATGAAACCGGTCCTAGGATGCTTGTTTCCAGTCCAGGGAGGACCTGGCTTGGCAGTTCGGGCTGGACTGTTCCCATGAGGTACAGGGTCAAGACTGATTTGCATATGGCTGGGTTCAAACTGGAACGGCATGGTGAGCAAAAAAACGATGGATTTATGCCCAGATTTCTGTACTGGGGTGAATGTATAACATTGTTCTGCATTCTGTCCATCAACTGTTGTTTTTGCATTCCCCAAGACATAGCAACAGCAGCAGGATACTAAGCAAGGCTTTTATGCCATTGTTAAGATTCCACATGTCTTGTGGGCTTTGGACTGCACACAAGTTCAACTGGATCCCTCTGCTGCAACTTCACACTCAATCAATGTGCAGGCCATAGTGGACCATTGGGGGATCTTCACAAATGGGCTGGCAAGATACCCAGAGTGTGATGCATACATCTTCAGACACTCAATCATAAATGACCGGTTCGAGAATGGGCAATATGGGAATGGCCTACTTGTTGGTAAGCAAAACTGAAATACATTACAGATCAACTAACAGTAACAAATGTGTAAAATAATAGCCATCTCTGTGTCTGTTCACAAACATAGGGACATATGACTGACTTGTGTGCCTCATACATGCACCAAGCAGCATGGTACACGTGTAATGCAAACCCACAAGTCACACAGGTTAAGACATGCAAAGCCACTTTCTATGCCTTTGATTTGAGTAAAGGTACATGGCAATGCAACACAGCCTAAAATGCAGTGTAGCATCACTGTGTGAATGGGAAGGCTTACATGGATGTTCTGGGGGTGTCCCCATGCAACTCCCATTGTTTATGAGGCATGTCTTGTATCCCACATCAGGTTAACTTTGGAATGTGAGAAAACAATTGGGTCCCTCAGGTGATGTGTAACAAGGAAACAGAATTGAAGTAAGACAAGTCACTAACACTTCCTATGCATGCTGCTGCTAGTGGCAAACATATGTAGACAATCATGTTGCGCCTGCCTCTGCCCCATGTTATGTTATGTTAAGTAGTCTTCTAACGCGCACAGCTACTCCAAGGAGTGTCCCGGCGTGAGCATAGAGAAACTGAGAGCACAACCAAAACTCAGACAAAAAGATACGTTTTTAACAGTTTTTTAAAAACCACCGGATCTTCAACACTGCGAAGCACCAGCGGTAGAGCATTCCATGCCTGGGCCACCAGAACAGCGAGGGACCACCACCTAGTCTATGCCGGCAGAAGCGGGGAACCTTTGCCAAACGGAGAGCGGAGGAACGCAATAACCTCCCTGGGACATAAAAGGAGAGCCATCTCTGCAGATAGAGTGGCCCCAGGCCGTGTAGAGCACTATGGGCAAGAGTAAGGGATTTAAACTTCACCCGAGCCATCATTGGAAGCCAGTGGAGAGAGCGTAGGTAACCTCGCACGCTATTCCTGAAGGGAATCTCTCCCAAAAGGCGAGCAGCCGCATTCTGGACCACTTGAAGTTTATTAAGAGAGTATGCCGGAATCCCCACATACAGCGCATTGGCATAGTCCAGGCGGGAGAGAATGAGCGCATGGACCACTGACTCTTTCGCCACCTGAGGAAGGTGTGGTAGAAATCTTCTCAGGACTCTAAGGAGGCCAAAACAGCATCCCAAAAGTCTCTTTACTTGAGTTGCAAAGGAGAGATTATCTTCGAACCACACTCCGATGTTCTTAGCAATGCAGCTGCTGGACGATGGAGGCGGGAACTCAGATGGCCAAATCGTATCTCTAAAACCAGGGGAGTAATTACCATACTAAAGTATCTCTGACTTATCTTCATTGCATTCTAATTGGGCACTTGAATACGATGCCAGCAATGTCAGCCGGGACTGTTCCAATCGCTGGTGCTGAGGGTAGGTGCCTCTTATTGCCTCAAAGGTGGCTGAGGCACCTACCGACTCCCTCAAGGGTGTCCGTGATGGTCTCCATCCCCACCCGCACCTCATCTACCAGCTGATGCTGGAATCCCACCGCTTGCTGTTGATAGACAACTTGGGGTCATCGAAGTTCAGGGCTGGGCTTGGGCTGGCAGACGGGGTAAATCCTGCTTTAGGTGGTTCCTCTGGAGACCCATTGATGCTGTCAGCCCCTTCTGCAACCAGAGAAGGTTTTACAATATTGTCCAGGATTTGCTGACAAGTGCCTCGTCCATGCGGGCAAGATTTCATTGCCAGTAGGTTGATCATCCAGGACAGTCAGCTGGTCAGGAGGAGGAGTTTCTCCCTCTGCATGAAAATGGAGGTATGTCAATGGGGAGCTTTGTTAGATGTTGACATGAGTAATCTGGCTGACATACAGTATTTATCCTCATTCACTTTCATTTCGACCTTGATGTGTAGTACCTATGTGACTTGCATGTATTGAGGCAATGTGCAACTGCAGGTGCCTTTCAGAAGGCAGTCTCTGTGCCTTTTTCACACACCACTGTGTGACAAGGGTGATTGGTTTTTTTACACCACACTTTGCAACACAGTTACACAGCTCAATGGCCTGCACTGCCAGTGCGGGTAAGTTGAGTTAAGGTCCACATCTGCCTTGGAGATTAACTTTCTTTATCATAATGGATATACTGAATGTGTTTTCAGGTATTGACAACACTGCTGAGCACATTTCACCAAGTCACCAGGTTGCCATGCATTACCTCTGGACACTATTCAGGCCACAGCTCCTGTAAAATTAATGTGGGTTTGGCAATGTTTTAAATTGGATCCTGCAGTCTGCCTTACATGCAGTATACCACGGCAGTCTGCCTTGTGCTGTGTTACATGCACATTGGGCATTCATGTGGGCAAGGGTGCGTATTGGTCACACATCCACACTACTCTACACAGCTAGGAACCTTGCTACCCTGTGGGAAAGTGTAAAGGCATGTACTTACCATGGTTGTGCTATCTGAGTATATTGCTGGTATTTCCTTACACACACAGTTGGATCCATAGTGGAAAACATTGGCCAGTGGGTGCTATCTCTGAGGGGATAGGCCCAGTGAAACTAGGTAGATTGGTAGCACTGATGCTCACCCCATTTAATAATTTCCAGACTTGGTTATTGGCACAATATTAACCATCATTTGACTCAGCCCCACTCACCTGTACATGTGCTTGACTCCTCTGGCAATACTCATTTTGGCCCAGGGACGCCACATACTGTCACACACTGATGCCACCTAGATCATACATTGACTCTTGTGTGACAGCACACCCTACAATATGAATCACCACTTCCAATTGCCCAACATGGCTGCCTGTATTTAAGAGCTATGTTTTTCAAGCTGTCCCCCAAAATGCTAGTAGTTGTGATAATCAGTGACATGTACCTACCCTGGTTTGCCACACAACTACACCCATACTTCTCAGCCTCCAACTATCACCAAATCATGCACAACGTTGTGAAAACATAGCTCATCCTTTCACTTCAAAATTCCCAGTTTGACATCCTCCTTCTTTAACATATGTGGTCTGGTAATAGATTTCTTCTCCTCCCTTACACATGCTTCAGCTTCACACAGATCCACATCACATGTAGGATGTAACACACCTAAGCCTTCTTCTATGTCATCCCTTTCCAGCTGCAACAGAAGTGTGACACTATCAGACACAGCAATGTATGTGTCTTTCTCAAGGCAATATTGCATTACACACATCACTTTCCACCTCCTTGCTATGCAATGTGTCCCCATTCATAGACAGTGTCAGTTCAATGTACTCAGGTACACCTACAATGCACAGCAGGCTCACGCACCACCCATCATTTTAACAAACACACATGTTTCTCTGGTGTGCATCACTTGCACCCCCTCCTAAGAATATGTATATAACAGGAGTTAGGGTGGTGTCTACCATGTCAGACTACACCTGTCTGCTCTCAACCCGCGCATCAGGACAGCTGTATGTAATGTAATTTCATGCTAGTGACTATAGGTAAGGCTCTTCACACATTCCTATATGATGGTAGTTCACATGCCCAACACCTGAGCCCCCCTCTCAGGTGAGTTTATACTCCGACAACCCTATTCCAATCCATAGCTGTGCAGTCCAGATTTGGCTGCATGGCCCAAAGTCAAACACACTACCGTGATGGTATAAGGGGGCATGCATTATCAAAGTCAGGGTAGGCAGGGTTCCATAGTCCTGGCATGTTGTGGTGTTCCAGTCCAGAAGTTTTGCTTGATATTGTGGGACTTGTAGTCCTGGTCACTAATCTTATACATTACACAACAATTGACAGTATACACAAGTGAACCTGGACTGGTGCTCCACATCACACATGGACTGGACAAGCTTGACAGAGCTGGACTGGGCTATGCAACATATGACTGGTCATTTTGACTTAAATTTCTATGATGTATGACTAGACATGTGACAAACAATTCCATCCCTATCCCTTAGACTCAGCACAGTTCAGTCAGGAATGTAGTAAGCTGTGCTGCAGGGCATGACATATTTGGTGATATTGTTCCTTGCTGCCACTTACCCTGTAGGTCTTGTTGGTCCTCATAGGCTGCCCTGTTGGTTCCTTGCACTCCTGCCACCAAATCTGCTGGGATGACTGTGCCACCTGCTCCTCCAAGAATGCCAGCTCCTTCGGGACCTTAGGTCCTCCTCTTCCGGTCCGCATGGCTGCCCTCAGGTTGATAGACAGTTTCTTCGTGGTCCTGCGCTTGTAATCGTGCCAGTGCTTCTTGCACTCTAGCACTGTCCTTCTAACTTGCCCTACACTGTTGATCATGTCCACTTTGGACTGAAAAATTGCCTCTTTCTTCCCTAATGGCAATTTTGAGGTGACAAAGGGTTGATACTTTGTCACCTCTGGTATCCGACTGCGCTGACACTTTGGCTCCCCTGAAGAAAGCCCCAAGCAAGCGACACTCCAAGAAAGCCAGCTGGTTCCCTCCCATCCTTCATGAGTCCAGATGCACCTATGGACAGCTCAAGAAGGGATGGAGGAGCAACAAGACCTCAGCCTTCAAGATCGCTGTCAACGCATACCACCAGCTCATCAGAACAACGAAGAAAGCGGCCCTATAAGAAAGGATCAATGCCAATGCACTCAATAGTAAGGAACTTTTTGCTGTGTTTTAAGAATTTGCCAGACACAGCACAGAGACAGCAGACATCCCCTCCCAATACCTCAGCAACAACCTCTGCACCTACTTCCACTGCAAGTTCAATGAGATATACGACAGCTTCCACCGCCTTGATACTCAGGACCATCCCACCCCACCCGCAACCACTGCCCCCTATGACGCCGGAGCCCAACAGACCCTACTCAGCTGAACCACCCTCACCGTGGATGATGCAATCAAGGTCATGAAGAACATCTACTCCGGAGCACCCTTGGACATCTGCTTGCATCACATCTTCAACAGAGCAGGCACCACCTTTGCCCCCAAACTCTGCCGCACTATCAACTGCTCCATCAACTCCGCCACCTTCATGGAAGACTGGAAAAACGCAGAGATCAACCTCTTGCTGAAGAAAACCTCTGCCGACCCGACGGACTTCAAGAACTTCAGACCCGTCTCTCTTCTCCCCTTCCCAACCAAGGCCATCAACGCCCAACTTTCCGAGTTCATGGAAGTGAATCACATCCTGAACCTCTCCCAATTCAGCTTCTGAAGTAACCACAGCACCAAGAGCGCCCTCCTCACAGCCAAAGATGACATCCTTGCCCTCCTTGACCAGGGAAAACTGCAGCGCTCATCCTCTTGGACCTCCCGGCCGCCTTCGATACCATCTCTCACCGTACCCTATGCACAAGACATCCACATCAATGCCATGGAATGGATCTGCTCCTTCCTCACTGGCCGAACACAGAGAGTCAAACTACCTCTCGGAACCCAGAGATTTGCTGTGGAGTGCCTCTGAGCTCCTCCCTGAGCCCCACTCTTTTCAACATCTACATGGCCCCACTCGCAGCCATCATCAGGAACCACGGACTCAACATCATCTCCTATGACACCCAGCTGACTCTCTCCCTCACCAACAAACCCACAGTTGCCAAGAACAACTTTCACAACGGGATGAAGGCTGTCTCCTTCTGGATAATGAACAGCTTCCTCAAGCTCAACTCAGAGAAGACTGAAGTCCTCCTCATGAGCTCCACCCCTTCTATCTGGAACGACTCCTCTTGGCCCATAGCACTTGGAACCCCACACAGCTACAGACCACAGACCACACACAGAACCTCAGCATTATCCTGGACTCCTCACTCAGCATGAGCTGCCAGATCAATGCTGTCTCATCATGCTGCTTCCAGATGCTATGCCTGCTTCGAAAGATCTTCAAGTGGATCCCCACTGAGTCCAGAAAGATGGTCACCCATGCACTCATCAGCAGCAGAATCGACTACGGCAATGCACTCAACACCGGCATCACCCAGGAACTCCTCAAGAAACTGCAGAACATTCAGAACACCTCTACCAGACTCATCCTCAACATTTCCCGCCGTAGCCACATCACCGGCCACATAAGAGACCTCCACTGGCTCCCAGTCAACAAAAGAATCACCTTCAGCTCCTTACACACACACCTACAAAGCCCTAGACAACGCAGGACCTGCGTACCTCATCCACCGCCTTGCATTTCACATACCTACCAGAGACCTCAGCTCCACCCACTGGCCCTGGCCACTGTCCCACGTATCCGCAAGACCATAGCCGGAGGAAGATACTTCTCCTACCTTGCAGCAAAAACCTGGTACACCCTGCCTCTCCACCTCCAGCAATCACGGTCACTGCCTCAATTCAGGAAGGGCCTCAATATACGTGGCTCTTTGATTGAACCACAGCTCTTTTGATGGACCAGCAGCTCCAACCCAGCACCTTGAGACCCTTATGGGTGAGTAGTCGTTCTTTACAAGCCACTGATTGATTGATTGATTGATTGAATGATGAGTATTTGCTTCTACTCCTCACTAAAATTACTTTTCCTCATCCCCCGGTGGTCGGTCTAGACATCCTGGCTGGTGCTGGCATTGCTGAGGTTGTTGACCTGGCTGCTGCTGACTTCTTCCTGCCTCATCTCTCCCTTTAGATGTATGAGGAAATGTTATTGTTTTCAACGGCATCCCTTTTTGTTGGAATTCTGATGCAGAATGCACTCAAATGGGACACATGGCTGATTTGCGTTGCTTTACGTGCCGCAATGCAGCCTAGCATCACTTTTGCTACAAATGAGTCTGTTTTCACCACAACATTCCTCCGACGGGTGCATCACTTTTGTGACGCAGCCTGGGACCTTATGCCATGGTGTGCAGCATCGTAAATCGATGCATTCAAGATGCCTAGAGCTGTTATCCTGCAGCGCAAGTATTTCTGACGCATTTCTACCTTACTGCAGCGATGCTTCAGATCTTATGAATTAGCCCCTTATTTTATAGTCAAAAGGAAATACGGATATTTCTTTAAAGTTGCCCAATTAAATTACAAGGCCTGCTGATGTTTCAATACAGTTTTTAAAGGTCATGTCTGCAGTAAGATACCTGTACACAGATAATGGGCTGAGTTAGACACTAGGCCCACTTGCCAAGCCCACAAATGGATGCACAAGCATGTGCACATTTGGTAACATGAACCAACATAAATCTTCTTACCCCCTGGTGCTCGACAGCAGAATTTGGGGCATTTTTACAAGGAACTCCCACCCCCAATGTGTGATTTTTTTTTATGCAGCCGAGGGGCGTTCCTTGCTCCATATTTACAAGGTGACGCATCTAGGCAGCTGCTTCACTTTTCTCAGCCGACATAGGTCTTTTTTTGTCGAAATCGGCTGTATAGCGATAGTTTTAATATATGCAAGGTAGGCGTTCCCATCTAAAATCCCCCGCAACCATGACACAGTGGTATTTATGATATTTTGCAAAAGTGACACATCTTCAGGAAGTAGGCCGCTGAGCTCGAGATGTGTCAGAATTCCTAGGCTCATTTACAAGCCCTGTACACTGCAGGAACGTCACTTTTTGTCCCATTCTGATGAGACACAGGGCTTAGCCATACCCGCAAAGCCTCGTGAAGCCACCCTGCATGGATTTTCATGGCCTTGTACATATGGAGTGAGGCAACACATTACAAGTCACTGTGTTGCCTCACACTTTGGTGGGGAGGCATGGCATGGGTGTTCCCATGTAACACCCATGGCATTTGACACATTGCCAGATTAACAACAGTCTGTAAACTTGGGAATGTGTCAAAAGCCTATGCCTCCCACGGGAGGCATAGGGGAGCTGCAATGAGGAGAAATAACATTATTTCTTCTTTTTTTTCCTTCTATGTGTGCTGCATTCAGCATCACACATAGAAAGAGGAGATCGCCTCCATTTATTGTTTTTGTGCAGGAAGGTGTCCTTTCCTGCATAAAAACAATCATCATTACAAAGCAGACACCCTTACACCATGGTACAAGTGTGCGTGTGCTGGTGCAAGGCAGCCCTTTGAGGACCAGTGCAGGGAGAACGGACAGTAATGCACTGTATCTAATCGGTACAGCGCATTCCTGCCCTTTGTTTTTGACGTAGGTTATCGCAGCAGTAATGCTTGTGTCGCTGCCCCACTCTGTAAAATTGCAATTTATGCCCCTAAATTCCAGGCGTAGGAATGGCGCATTGGCTGTGGCATCGGTATCTAACCAGCTGTAGTGACTTAAAACTGTAATGTGCAATCAAGTCACATCGCTTCAACAGGTAAGTGCGCACATAAGGTAGGTAACATAGTAAATATCACATCACACACTATCACAGACTTGTATGCACTCACATAATATGATACACGGGCGTAGGCATAGTGGTACACATAAGTACACTATGCCCACTTGTATGCCTGACATCTAGGACCGATGTAATAGAGTGTGAAGTGAGTTTTTCACCTTTTCACACTCTTTTACATTGGTCTCCACATAAGAGGCTACTTGCGTCAATCAAAACTTACGCATCGCCTCTAATTGTTGACGAATTGCTGTAGTTCTGTCAGTCTTATGGCATCCTACCCATAGATGAGTCAGAATTTGGAGCTTTGCACGATGGAGCCCCATATTGTAATACGTTGCATCCATGGCGTCATAGGGTTTTTTGACGCAGACTCAAGAAATGTTGACGCATTGCTGCCTTGGCGCAGCGCTGCATCATTTCTTGTAAATAAGGCCCATTGGGGGAGATTTACAAGCCCCTTGCGTGACTTTTGCGCTGCAGTTTCGTCACTTTTTTGACACAACAGCGGCACAAACAATGCGGCCTATTTACAACGTGACGCATCTAGGGAGATTTTAGGGGAACGCCTCCTAAAAGTGGCTGAGTAAAATCTACAAGATTTCACTCAGTCACTTTTCGGCCCATGCTGCGTCAAAACCCTGCGCCTGCTTGAAGCAGGCGTAAGGATTGACGCAGCATTAACAAGATAGGGCCCCCAGACCATTGCTGGAGCTGCGTCACGCTTCCGAAGCAACTCCAGCAATGCGCCACTTTTACGGCACAGATGCGTCACGTTTTTGCCCCATGGTGCGCCGCATTGTAAATGTGGCGCATCCATGGTGGCGGAGCTGTGGCGCACAATAACTGGTGCATCCCTGCTGATATGCAGGGATGCGCCAGTTATTGTAAATATGCCCCTCTGTTTCTAAGGGTGGCGCAGGGGAAAGTGACGCATCTGTACAGATGCGTCACTTTCTTGTAAATCTGCCCCTCAGAGGGCTAAATTGGATCAGAACCCCATTCGTCACAGGAGGTTACGATGTGTACCCCACCAATGATATACATGATTGTATCATTTATAATGAAGTAAAACGCAACACATACTTCTGTTTGCACCCGTTTGCAGAGGGCATTTTGTGCCGCACAAGTTTTCCCCTGAGGTATCAGTTCAGGAAAATGTAGTATTTTCACTGCAGCAAATATTGCTGCAAAATGTCGTGCACTTCTGTGAATGCTCTCTTGACCCAGTTGTCATGCCGACAGGATTAGTGACAGTGTAATAAACAAAAACGTATTAAAATTCCGATATCCAACTACCAGAAGAAAAGAACTTGTTCTTTTCAGTGAAAAGGGCAGGGCGCCGGGGAGAGGGTAATGAAGTTTAGGAGTTAACAGTTATTCTACTTTCCCATACCCCGTGGGGATATATTTTTGAGGGCACAGAAGCTTTGAGACCTTGTCGAATCCCGCAGAGCATGAAGACAGGCCACCACAATAAAAAGCGTGTCTGTAACAGCGCTCAGTTTTTTTCCGAAACCTTCAACTGAGCCGCGTGTCGTTACCTGCGAGATCTTCCTTTGCGGCACAACAGGGGTGATGAGACCGTCGCAGGTGCTTTTAACCGAGGCAGTGTTGAAAAGGGCGATGCTTCCTGAATCAGAAAGAACCTGTGGGGGCCTAGATGTAAAGGGAAGCAACTGCTGTCTCCTGGCTGAAAGATAGTTTTGGAAGTGAACATCAGTTTCACTGTGGGAGACCACAGTGCCAGCATACTGCTGCTTTTTAACATGCGGCACGAGCGCCCCACTAAAAAACAGCAAAGCATGGCTGGCCTCCAGGTATGAACATTACTGACTGCGAAAGCGCGCCACATTCCAGCCATCACAACAACATTAAAGAATGCGGGCACCCGTTGTAAGAATATCTTACCGCCCTGGTTCCTTTCCGGTATTTTTTTTTTATTCAAATGAATCACCTTTTAATGTTTTCGAACAGATCTGTCTATCGAGTACCGGCGATTATGAATCGATTACTATTATTCAATTTAATTATAACATTGTTCCATGTTGAATTATTTGGTCTCCTACAAATTCTAATCAGAGAATTGTGAAAAAATGCATTCTAAAATGTCGAATTAAACAATACACTTTTAAAAATGAAGGGAACACGGAAACAGGCAGAGAATCTATCTGTCCGGCATTTGCAAGCAAATTAATATCAGAAGAAAACCTCAACAAGCATTGATGAAAGCATTTCCTTTTGTGTCTCGATCTGTATATATTTTTTGCTTTGGAGAAACAAGGGTGACAGGGTGGATGTTTAGCGGATTAGTACATAACAATAGAATATGATTTATGTACAGAGAGCTTAATTCCTTGTATATATTTTTTCTAGATAGTGAATTATAGTGTGAGGACTATACACTAAAATACTGGTCAGAAAGTTATCATACAAAAAGGAACACCACATTATAAGACATTATGTTCACATAGGTAACATTGACATGCTTATATCAATAGGGGTCTTGCTACAAATACAACTGTTTTAATGATTTCTGATATAGGTGATTTAAATGTGTAGTGCCTAAGGGTATGGGTTGCATAGAAATAATAGATATTGTTGTTTAGACTGCATTATGTGGTCTCATGGGTTTTTAATATTTTCTATATAGATAATATGACATCAGAAAAAACTGCTTAGTGTGATGTTTATATTTCAAGCGTGTATTTTTGAGTACATATATGTTAAAACTCTCACAAAGATGTTTCATGAAAAATATGTATGAAATTGTAAATCTATTTTGCTGACAAAAGGGTGTTACACTACTATAAAGCTGTGAAATAGTAGTAGTGACAGTGTTGCTAAAAACTGGAATCGAATTGTTTGTTCCTTATGAATACAACTTCTTTTGAATATATCCCCGTTGTAAGAAATTTTTTGTTCACCGTTTTGGTGACTTGATGAAAAATCTGAATAATCGTTGAAATAAATTCCTTGAGGAACATTTGTATAGAGATAATTGCTTATACCCAGTCCCTCGAGGTATATTGGGTTGCCCTCTTTTTTGTTGAAAGTACAATTGGCATGCCTTCATCATTCCTGGCTATGAAGGCAATGGGCATGATTTATAGTTTGGTGGATGGAAGCCTACACGACAAACGTGATGGATATCCAGTCCACCCTATTAAAAGTGCCTTCGGATATAATGCACTTGTAATACAGTGGATACGATATCTGCATGTATGTGACAGATTATCTTATCCACCAAACTCTAAATCATGCCCTATTTTTTTCTGTAACGCCTTGCCACATTTGGCACTTAAAAAAGATAAATGAAAATTCATAGTGGAAACATGTTTTTCAGAATTATCATTCAGTTTGATTTCAATTCTTGGCAATCATAAATAATACAGAGGGCAGCAGTCACTAAAAAATAGATTTTACTGGTTTGGCTAGCATACTCGGTGGAGAGGTGTGGCTCACTAGTTAGAGGCGGCAGACCCGTAAGCAGAGAATCGGCCAGGGACCAGGGTTCAATTCCCGACGCGGCAGGGTCGTGGACCAGGGTCAAAACGGACTCGATAATTCTCGCCTCGGTACCTACTCTAACCAGGAACACACTCGGCAACTCTGGGCATTAAGCTTGCCTCATCTCTACAACAGCCCCCCACAGACGCCGGGGATGCCTGGTTTCACCTTGGAGATACCCAGAAAGGGACCATCTCACAGGGATAGCCAGGACGGGTTCCCCAGCGGTCTACAGCGCCGGGACGCCCCGTTGCTGGGGCAGCTGTGCGCTTTACAAGTCTACAACATTTACTAACCCAATTTTGTTGAAAAATTGTAATGGGAGGATATATGAGAAAGTACTGGCAAATTGGTTGGGGAAAGTTGTTGTGCCATTAGTTTCACTCTGGCAAGACAGTTTTATTCCAGGGTGCAGCACAGTAGACAATGTTTGGAGGGTCATCACCTTTTTCGATATGGCTGAAGCCTCAGTGTCCCCACTTGGCTTAACGTTATGAGACACTGAGAAGGCCTTTGACCGCATGTCATGGTGGTTACAGTGGGTGGTGCTAGAGAGGAAGGGTTTTGGCAACAAATTTGTTCGGGCAATTAAGGCCTTATATAAGACACCGAGGGCTATTGTGCGAATAATGGGGCAAGAATCTGAGGGTATACGAATTTTAAGGAGTCCCAGACAAGGATACCCGATGCTTGCCACTGCTATGCACACTATATATCAACCCTTTTTTTAGGGAAACTAGAGCAGAGTCCACACATTAAACCTATTATTGTCAATCAGGTGGAATATAAGGTCCTCGCATATGCAGACGATATTGCGTTGGCAACTACCAACACATCTTTTGCGATTCCCCAAACTGAAGATTTAGCTAGGCATTTTGGGGTGAGTTCACGATGTAAATTGAATGAAAGCAAATCCCAGATTTTATGCAAGGGGGATAGTAGGGTAGTAGCCATGTGGTGTATCTGGGTGTCAATAATATGGTACCTATGTCACTTTATGGAAGTATGCAAAAACAACAGTTGATGGAGAGAATGCAGAACAATGTCATACATTCACCCCAGTACAGAGATCTGGGTCTAAATCCATCATTCTTTTGCTCACCATGCCGTTCCAGTTTGAACTCAGTCATATGCAAATCAGTCTTGACCCTGTGCCTCATGGGAAAGGTCCAGCCCGAACTGCCAAGCCAGGTCATCCCTGAACTGGAAACAAGCATCCTAGGACCGGTTTCGGGGTTGCACCCCTCTTCAGCCAGGATAGCTTGATTCCAGTGGCATGGAGAGCACGGGACCCACGTCTGGGAGAACCCATCCCACTCGGGGAGACAAATGCAAAAACAACAGTTGATGGACAGAATGCAGAACAATGTCATACATTCACCCCAGTACAGAGATCTGGGCCTAAATCCATCATTTTTTTGCTCACCATGCCATTCCAGTTTGAACCCAGCCATATGCAAATCAGTCTTGACCCTGTGCCTCATGGGAACAGTCCAGCCCGACCTGCCAAGCCAGGTCCTCCCTGAACTGGAAACAAGCATCCTAGGACCGGTTTCGGGGTATCACCCCTCTTCAGCCAGGATAGCTTGATTCCAGTGGCATTGAGAAAATGGGATCCACGTCTGTGCATACCCGTCCCACTCGGGGTGACAAATGCAAAAACAACAGTTGATGGACAGAATGCAGAACAATGTCATACATTCACCCCAGTACAGGGATCTGGGTCTAAATCCATAATATTTTTGCTCACCATGCCGTTCCAGTTTGAACCCAGTCATATGCAAATCAGCCTTGACCCTGTGCCTCATGGGAACAGTCCAGCCCGATCTGCCAAGCCAGGTCTTCCCTGAACTGGAAACAAGCATCCTAGGACCGGTTTCGGGGTTGCACCCCTCTTCAGCCAGGATAGCTTGATTCCAGTGGCATGGAGAGCACGGGACCCACGTCTGGGAGAACCCATCCCACTCGGGGTGACAAATGCAAAAACAACAGTTGATGAACAGAATGCAGAACAATGTCATACATTCACCCCAGTACAGAGATCTTGGCCTAAATCCATCATTTTTTTCCTCACCATGCCATTCAGTTTGAACCCAGCCATATGCAAATCAGTCTTGACCCTGTGCCTCATGGGAACAGTTCAGCCCGACCTGCCAAACCATGTCCTCCCTGAACTGGAAACAAGCATCCTAGGACCGGTTTCGGGGTATCACCCCTCTTCAGTCAGGATAGCTTGATTCCAGTGGGATGGAGAGCACGGCACCCACGTCTGGGCATACCCGTCCTACTCAGGGTGACAAATGCAAAAACAACAGTTGATGGAGAGAATGCAGAACAATGTCATACATTCACCCCAGTACAGAGATCTGGGCCTAAATCCATTGTTTTTTTGCTCACCATGCTATTCCAGTTTGAACTAAGCCACATGCAAATCAGTCTTGACCCTGTGCCTCATGGGAACAGTCCACCCCGAACTGCCAAGCCAGGTCCTCCCTGAACTGGAAACAAGCATCCTAGGACCGGTTTCTGGGTTTCACCCATCTTCAGCCAGGATAGCTTGATTCCAGTGGCATGGAGAAAATGGGACCCACGTCTGTGCATACCCGTCCCACTCGGGGTGACAAATGCAAAAACAAGAGTTGATAGACAGAATGCAGAACAATGTCATACATTCACCCCAGTACAGAGATCTGGGCCTAAATCCATTGTGTTTTTGCTCACCATGCCATTCCAGTTTGAACCCAGCCATATGCAAATCAGTCTTAACCCTGTGCCTCATGGGAACAGTCCAGCCCGAACTGCCAAGCCAGGTCCTCCCTGAACTGGAAACAAGCATCCTAGGACCGGTTTCGGGGTTTCACCCCTCTTCAGCCAGGATAGCTGGACTGTTCCCATGAGACACAGGGTCAGACTGATTTGCATATGGCCATGTCTGAACTGGGGTGGCGGAGTGAGCTAAAGAATGATGATGGATTAAACCCACATCATTTGACTGGGGGTGAGTGCTTGCAATGTTCAACACGCGTCCCTCATCCCCTTTGGTTTTGATTTGTTCATCCTAAGTTGGCAGGGTATGCCCAGACATGGGTCCCTTGCTCACTTTGCCACTGGATTCAAGATAGCTTGGCTGATGAGGGTTATGATCCTGAAACTGGTCCCAGGATGCTTGTTTCCGGTCCAGGAAAGACAAGGCTTGGCAGTTCGGGCTGGACTGTTCCCATGAGGCACAGGGTCAGACTGATTTGCATATGGCCATGTCTGAACTGGGGTGGCAGAGTGAGCTAAAGAATGATGATGGATTAAACCCAGATCAGTTGACTGGGGGTGAGTGCTTGCAGTGTTCAACACTCGTCCATCATCCCCTTTGGTTTTACTTTATGTAAGTAGCATTTTGTTGAAAATTACCATCTTGCCAAAGGTACTTTGTAGGACTGTCCCCCTGGAAATTAGTAAATTCTGGTTGTATAGGCTGGAGAGTGCCTGTTTAAGATTTTTAATTGGTTACCGGAGACCAAAGAGGGTGGCCAAAAACATGATCTTGCCAAAGCAGCATGGGGGTGGTCAGTTCCCAATTTGATGTGTTTATTTTTGGGCATGCATTCTTCAACATATGAGTATATTAGTTTCAGATAGCTCAGGTGGGATTAGCATTGCAGAAACTCCAAATTGTGTGAGTTGTTCCGGGGGAGCGAAGCTCAAGGTTGCCTTGATGGAAACGTGAAGCTTAACTATTTTAAGAAAACAAAGTCACAAGATCATAAAGGCAGCATACAGGGTCGGGGCTCAAGCTAAACAAAATCTGGGTATCCTCAAGATCTGTCTATATACAGCACCGATGGTCTTGTCAATTCTTACATCTGTGTTTCAAGATGCAATAAAGTCCATATGGATACAAAAGGTCTCACAGGTTTGGGAGACATTGTACACAGATGGATATCTCTGCTCCTTTGCTGAGCTGCAAGAGTCATTTGAATTGGTCAGAGGCGTCTTTTTTAAATTTCTCCAGCTCCGAGACGTTCTTTTTAAGAACATTAAAGATGCAAATGCAGTGGAAAGGATCCCCGAAATCGAAGCACTGCAGCAAAGGGATAAGACCAGTATAATTATGAGCTATTGACACAAATGTTGACGGATTATTTAGAATTGCAAAACTCCAAGTGGGAGGTTAGATTAGGTATGCAGGGATTATATATTCAGGAGTCACTGGACCTAGGTAACAGAGTGCTTTTAATGGCTTGTTTAAAAAGCTAGCATTTTAAGATAGTTTTTAAATTATATCATACCCCAGGAAAGGTAGCAAAGTGGGGGGTAAGTTTTGTGGCAAAAGCAATAGGTGTGGTCTCAAGCTTGCTGAAATTGTCCACATGTTATTTTCATGCCCCAAAGTAGATGTACTATGGGAGGTTTACCAGGCAAATTGTACGAGATAAGGTTCAAATTACACCCATGCTGATGATTCTAAGTGTGATTCATAGCATTGAGGATAAGGATGCTTTAAGGCACCTAGTGTTTGTGACTATGGCAGTTGCCCGGCTATGTATTGCCTCACATTGGTTAAGCCCTGACCCCTTAACCTTTGTAATGTGGCGATCAAGGCTGTTAGCAATATACCGCATGGGAACCTCTCCGTATTAATGTAAAGGGTGAAAGAAACAGCAATGGGGGTCCAGGATATGGGCACCAATTACCACCTGGAAGGAGGGGCAAGGAGAGAAGTATAATAGATAGCTTTAAGGTTGTATTGGGGCTCTGTTTATTTATTTGTACTGGTATATTAATGGTGTTAAATTCATTTTGCTAGTATGCATGTGCACTTGAAAGATTTGCTGGCATTTAAAGGGATGGTGGAATTGTTGTTTGTATTGAAATCTACTTGAGCCTTTATGATTGTGTATGGTTGGAGCTATGTTTTTTATAATAATGAAGGAAGTGATGGCTTGAAATCTCTGGTGCTGCTATATATCAGTAATATGAATTAATATTTGTATGATATTGTCTTTATATCTGCTGCTAACAAGCTGTTGTCAGACTGGCTGAAATGTAACTGAATTTTATGCTGATATGGGTATCAAGGATGTGTGGTCTGGATTATCTAGCAGATGAATTATGTATCATTTATTGGAATTCTCTGCTGTGTATGTTGATAATTGATGAAATGTATGTTTAAAAGCAATAAAAAAAGAAATAGATTTTACTGTACTGTTCTCAAATAAAGCTAATATTTACCATCAAGTGGAGTGCATCTGACACATTTTCAAATTTTCTAACAAATCGATTATCTTGATACAATATTTCACCATGATGAAATCACTGAATTGAAAAAACATTCATTTTAAAATGTAAAGAACATCCTGGGGATGGGAGGGTGGAATTGCTATTAAGCGCAGAACACAATAACAATCATAATAAAATGGGAATGTTCTAGCTGGCTATGTGAAATGTTAACAGACACATTGGATTTCTGTGAGTTGATGACTAAAGCATGTGTGTTGGACCCGATATTCTTGGTGTGGCTTCCCCCCAATATTTTGCCTTCCAGCCTCCTGCTTTTTGCTGACTTTGTTTTTGCTGGCTTTAGGACTCTGTGCACTTTCCCACTGTTGACCAGGGCTAAAATGCTTGTGCCCTCCCTCTTAAAAATGGTAAAATTGGCTCACACTTGTTTTTACGTATTTAATCTATTTGTAAGACCCTTGAAGAGTGTTACACCATACACCCAAGGCCTGTACATTTAATGCTGATAGTAGGCCTGCAGCACTTATTGTGCCACCCACTAAAGTAGTCCTTTAAAACATGTCACAGGTCTGACATTGCTGTCTAAATACAGTTTTAAACTGCCAATTTGAATTGGCAATACAACCTCCTTGTCAAGCCGTAACCTCCCCTTCTATTGCATATAATTCACCCCTAAAGTAGGCTCTTTGTAGCCCAATGAGCAGGGTGCATTGTAATTGTTTTACAAGCCCTGGAGTGAAAAATTCCTAAAATCATTTTTTCACTACATTTAATAAGTGCTGACTTTTGGATTGGGAACAGGTAAACATTTCATGCTTGGTGTCAGAGACATTTTTAATTAAAACGCTCTATAATGGCAAAGTCGAATTTTACGTTAGCATTTTGAAAATGCCATATTTAATAACTTATCAACTTCATCTCCTTGTGTTTGCTACATTCAAAAACTTGGCATTTTCCTGCCCTAACCATTTGGTGCCTGCAGCCTGTCCCTGGGTCTCCTGAGTCCTGACTAGGCGCACTTGTCATTTGGACTTTGTTTATTCCTCCAAGATAGCCAAACAATAGAGGGATTAGGTGTACCTGGATGGGCCATCAACTGGCAGGATGGGGGCAGAGCTAGGCACACCCCCATTTGCAACTTAATTGGCTTCTACTTCAAACTGGGCACCAGATAGAAACATTGGACCCTCAGATCCAGCTCTTCAGTTCACCTCAGGACCTGTGGAAGACTCAGAAGGACTGATATGCTGTTCTGCCAGAATGACTGCTACTCTACTGCGTTGCTGCCTGAGTAAGAAGTACTGGACCTGCATCCTGATCCCAGTGCCACCAGAGTGGCTCCAAGGGCTAGTTGGCTGGTCTCATGAACAGCCCAAACAACAGAAATGTTCCAACCTCCTTGAACCCAGCACCTGGACTCTGCCTGTTGTGAGTTTTGACCCTCCCCAAGTTGTGCTACCCTAGTCCTGGATCCTTGGAAGAAGGCCTGAATGTTCTATGCCTGCCTATCTGTGGTCCGGTGAGCAGAATCAACGCATTGCGACGCGTCTTCTCGCAGCCACATCAGAACCACTGCAGCGCTGCGTATCTCTGACACCAGACTTCACATTGCAGTCCACAGTCTCCTCAGATCTGCAGCTGTAGGATGTATCCTTGACGCAGGCTTTCGTATCGCAAGCCCTTTTTTAATTACCTCCTCAATGACGGTGCAGAGCTCTGCACTGCAGCACCGGAGCTTCTTCGGATCCCTCCTATTCCTCGATGGGGGATCTTGCAAAGCTTTGCAAACCAGAAATTAAGGTACTTTGTTCAGAGGGTCTAACTATCTCCCTGTATCTGTTTCACATTCCAATGTGGTCAGCCTGAATTTGTGACTTTATCCCCGTCTGGCGAAAAGAGATAAGCCCAGTTGGCTAAGCATTGTTTTCACCTAAATATTTTAAAAAAAGCATATTTACACGCCTAGTGATTGAATTTTTTTGTCCTTTTTTTGTCAAATAATGTGTTACATTTTGCTCTATTTATCTAAATAAGTGTGTGGAATTTTTCTCGTGTTGTGTTTTCATTTTATTACTGTTTGGAATGCTGCAGAAAAACTTTATACGGTCCCTTTAAGTTTAGTCTGAATGCGTTGTGCCAATCTACCGAAACATCCAGCACAGTTTAATTTAGGGATTGCTGACAGAGATTGTGGTTGCTGCGTGAGAAGGATTTCACCCTCCTCAACCGGCACCCCAATGTCCAACAATGTGCTTTCCACAGAGTCACTTAGATTCAGATTGATCGCCTTTGAAAATAGCTATTGCTTGCTCTGACTCTCGATTTTATTACCCACACAAGGACAAATAGTTTTGTAGATAAATATAGCAGTCTTTTCATATTATTGGAGAATGTCTAGAGTTGATAAGTTGATATGTAGACAACCATATTGAGGGCAGGGAATGCTTTAAGGGACTGGATTATCAGTGTAAGGGACTATATTATCAGTATTTAATAAATAATTCAATGACTAGAGGACAATTCCTTCCAACAGGGCCGCTAAGTCAAATTATCATGAAATTAACATTGTTCAACAAATCAAATCAATCTTTATTTCACATTTAGTTAAATGCATAAAAGTACATGAATAAAACAGTGCATATAATAAATATTGTATATCACACAAAGTGCAAGTGCAAAAACAGAGTAAGTCAGACTAAAGTGCAAGTTGAAATTTTTTGAAGTAAGTAAAACCATTAGCCAAAACTCCATGTACTAAATCAATACGATTTAAACACGTATAAATAACATACATAAGGATAAAATCAAATTCATTTCAACCGATAAACCATTATCTAATTTCATACATGCTAAAAATGGCTGTGCAAAGTTGTCCGAAATCATAAAGCAAGGCCCAAAAGGCAGTAAGCAATTACTTTTTCCATACATAGATATGCTAAATGTGCCAATCTAGTTAGCATTAAAAGCTGACCGTGGAAAACAATTAGGATAATGATCTACCTGTAGTGTAGGATCATTCAGATAAAATGAGACGTCCATTAGTAGCCTTTCGACTTCTTAACACAGCTTGTTAGAAAGGAAACCATGGTGAGACAAACAAATGGGGTTTCTAAATCTTGTAACAGCGAGAGCCTTTGTTGGGGAGCCATAACTAAATTTCTTCAGCAGAGGGATAATATATTGTTTCCTATCTTTAACATAAAAAGTGCAAAAGAACAGAATATGCAAAGTTGATTGAAGTGACTTATTAATACACGGACAAGGGGGGAGTTGTGAGATTGAGAATACATTCATTGGGTATCCCAGCATTAACGGTATGCAATTCAGTCTGAATCTGGTTAAGATATACCAGTGCTGAATGTTCTCAACAGAGGAAAGATATGATGGAGCCCCTTACTGTGGGTGTGTTAAACCATAATAAGTCGCAACAGAAATTTTCCCCCTGCATCTATCCCACCTGTCAGACGCGTTGTTCTTAAAGAAAAGTTCCTTTAGCCTCGATTTATGAAAACCTTCACAGAGGCTTGGTTTGTGAATAAGTTCACCAATCCCCAATAATGTGACAGTATGTTTTACGAAGGAAAGCCACAGGATTTCATGATTGTGATTTAAGGACAAAATATCTTTCAAAATCCTTTGATTCGGATCAACACTGTTCCTTTTCCACAATGACAACCACAGGGAGAGTGGGGTCATTTGATAGTATCACTAATATATAATACGTTGTTCAACAAATTAAGAGCTTGGTTTAGAGTTTTACTCAATCACAATCCTGATGGATATCCTGTCCACCTTATCACGAGTGCTATAGCATATAGTGCTCTTGTGATAAGGCCGACAGAATATGTGCCATCTGCCAAACTATAAATCAAGCCCTAATTTGGTAGCCAAAGCTGACACAATATCAAAGTGTCTGAAATTATAATATGATGACCTTATGTAATGTTAAGCTCTAGATTGTCTAAGGCGTGTGCTTTAAATCAGGTTCCAATGGAAATGAGCTTCTGGGTACGAGATATATAGCAAGGGAAAGACAATGACTAGAGCAAAAGAGCTCATGTTAGAGCAAAAAACAAATACATTTATCTTAAACATTCTGAAAATGTATTTAGGCAGGTATAATTCATGAAGGGATTTAGTGGATTATCTATGTGTCAGACCACAGGCAGGAGGCCAGGGGGCAGTCAAGGGTTACAGCCATGGTGGTTTAGGTCTTTTGCCTCAACTCTTCTGGGGCCCATCCACCTATGGTACCACAAACTAGGCTAAGTACAACCCTTTCATCACTTGACTCCCAGTGATCACCATGGTGAGCAGTCACAGGATTCTCAGGGTGGTTAGTGTGGGGGTAATCGGGCTTATCACTCAACACTACACCCGGGTATCTAATAAAATAATTATCCAACCCAGTGTTTGTCTTACAAAGAGACAAACCAAATCATACTCAAAAAGGACAATACTACACACTACAATCACATTAGATACCTGACTTGGCATGTGAAGTACATTTGCTTGAAAGTGGGGTCCCAATCTAGGCACTCCTCCTTCCCTCTTTCTTCTGTACCTGGGGTCTTAGGGGTTCTCGTGACATTGTCATTAGCTTTAGGTGCAGCCCTGCCCCACCCCTAACTCTCTTAGCATAAAGTGTCTGTTGTGCTCTTTAGCCTAGATAGTCTCCTACCTATTTCCTTCTGGTGCAGTGCTGGGGGATGAGTTCACCTGCAGTGAATGGAACTAGAGTGCATGGCTGCATGGCATACCGCAGTCCTGCTTCAGATGTGTGCCTCCCAGCCACAAGGCGAGTCTCTGGAGGCTGTGGCAGGAGCATATGCTATGGCTGTTTGACCTCTTTGTGGGTCCAGTGGTCAGTTGTCATAGGTGTGCATTGAGAGTTTGGCATCCTGATTCCATTATCCTGGTAAGTGTATGTCTGTGTGCTGGAGCCTAATGGGCTGAGATGGTTGATCATCCTCTGCTCCAGGTGCGAGGCTCTAGCAGTGATAACACAATTCTTGAACTATTCTTGGTCATATTGGTAGTGATCTGAGGAAATTCGATTTTCGATTACGATCGCATTGAGCCGCCATTTTGTGCTCCGCCGCCATTTTGTGTTGCCCTCACTCAGGCAGCACGACGATCGAAGTCTTTTCTGCTTTTCCTGCAATATTGTGTCGAAATAGCCTTGTGCCTCTGTTTACGAAGCTGGTGTTAGAGACTGGCCGAGTCCACTAATCCCTGTCTGGTTCCTCTAATCCCTGTCTTAACTATCTGTTGGTTCACACTATTCTCTTCTGACTTTATCTCATCTTCTGGCCTTCGCTGTCCTCCGCTTGTATTCTCTTGTTTCACAACTGTCCTCCAAAACACACGAACGTATCTCGCCACCTGCAAACCAGTTACAAACATGTTAATACCTTAACCTGTGGGAGGGATGGCAAACACCGTTGGGGGAGAGGCTTCTTCGAGTTACTCGATACCTTGTTTTCCAAATCTTTCTATTGGCTCTGACTTATTCTTGAACTGTTCTTATTGGTCCTCTATGTATGTTTTAGGTGTGTTCTTTGTTAATGTATATGTTATCTATGTACTATAAAAGATTGTGCGCCACAGAGTGAAGTGGCAGTCTCCTGAGAACATACCGTGTGTACTTCTAGGACAACTGTACTAGCTGCAGCTAATAAAATCTGATCTTTTACGCCGACAGAGTGTCCCCGTGTCTCTGTTAGCTGAAGCAGGAGAACCCAGCAGATTAAGGCGTACCCTGCGCCGCCAGGTCCAAAAAGGTTCTGGTTCTTCAACTGGCGCCCAGCGAGGGGCGGCTTCAGAGGTAGTGGTTCTGCCTGAAGGTCGTGAGGAACCCCGCAAGAAAATTCTGGAGGAATCGCGAGCCACGTCAAGCGACCCCTGTATGTCGAAAGTGGTCCGAAGGTCTTTTGCAGCGTGGTTACTCCTTCCTGACGGCTACTGACAACTGCTGCCCTGACTGCCGCCCTGCCTTGGCCCTCTTTTCGATGATGTATGGTAAAGCGAGACGATAGACGGGGCCTCTGTTGGTGTAAGAAGACATCTTAGTTAAGTATTGGTGGGTCGCTCCCACATTTGGTTCTTTGGTTCTTTGGTTCTTTGGTTGGTTCTTTGTGTCTTTGATTCGGGTATTGCAATAACCGAAGCCGAGGGGTAAGTACACTTGTGCTGTGTTAAGTATTTAACCCCCTTGATGTTTGTGAACAGTCCAGTGAAATCACGAGATGCCTGGTCTGAATAAGTTTGAGAAACTTTGTTGTTTTGGTTGTAATAGGGATTCCCGGCTTGAGGACTCTTGTCCGATTCCTTCTGTTGGAACTCCCACTTATGAGCTCTATTCTAAACATGGGGTTTGCCCCATTGCCTTTAACGAGACATGGATCCGATACACGAAGAATGATGGTGTTTTAAAATGGCCAGAAAATGGTAGCTTTGAGCCTAACATACTAGATAATTTGGAAGCCATTTTATTTAAAAGAAAAGCCCGGCCGGCAATGTTTGACTCTTTCCGCCTTTGGCGTAAGGAAGCCAAACAAAGAAAAATTAAACAAGAAAAACGAGATAGGAAAGCACAGGGTATGACAATTATACAGGCTGCTCAACAATTTAAAGATAATGAAGTTGATAATGTGATGGAAATTTCAGAGAGACAACATCGTATGGCAATAGATAAATGCTATCCGATGTTGCCAGCTTCCCCCTCTGATAAAAGAAAGGATTTAGAAGAGGATCCCTTAATGTCTCACCTATTGAGATTGCCTCCGCCCTATGTACAAGGTGCTAATGCACCCCCGTTGTTACAGCCTGTTCAGCCGCCAGTTGCGCCTCCGCTTGCTCCGGCTCTTCCACATTTGCCCCCTCAAGTATTGCCGCCTTTGCCAGCTTTGCCTTCGACTCCTTTACCTTCATTTTCTTCGCCTTCTGCTTCTCTGGTAATTACTGATCTCCCTTCCGTTAGTTCGCCTAATACCTTGTCCCCTATTCTTATGTCCAATTCTCCGTCTATGCGTAAACGACTCACAGAAACGGTCTCGGATCTTTTATCACCCTTCTTTGAGGCGTTAAATGTGTCTCCGGCTTTTTCTCAAAGACAGTCTCGTAGTCAGTTCCCAGCTTCCGAAGAACGAGACAGGTTGGACTCTCTCGCTCGCAAATGGATTGAGAAGGGTCCTCGGTATAGTGCACCTGACATTATGCCTACCTTCTCACAGTGGAATGCGCCTACGCAGAGATATGTTTTCAATGCTATGTGTAATACTCTTATTAAAGGTTGGGAGGATATGGATTTGGGTTCGTTTCCTCAAGGTCTGTTAGATATTCAGGCTGATTTTGATAAGGGACTCATTGTGGGTTCTAAGGTTGAGGACGCTGTAAAGACACTTGTTACCTTTAGAACCTTATTTTCCTCACAGACTTTTCTAGATTCCGATTCTTCAGTTAGGTTGACACTGAAAAATTATCCAATGAGAGAGGTTCCTCCGGTATGGAGAGAAGAGGTTCCAGCAGCAGGTGCTAATCAAGCTATTCCTGCTCACTTCCAGCGTATATGGGTACATGTCCCCTGGAAAAGATCTGAAGTTTTAGCCCTTAAACAGTCTCTACCGGATCCTCGTAAAAACCCTGCAGGTTATTATAAAGAATTGTCACAAACTGTTGAAGCCTGCATTATGAATTTAGCAGATATCGATATGTTGATGGGGAATGTAGTTCCACAAGCATTATGGGCTAGGATTCGTAAAGAGAATCATGCCCAAGAATTAGGTGGAAACTGGGATGCTATAATTGCCGCAGATAGAAACCAAGTGGGTGGTGCGAAACCTGATGCTTTGATTTCAGAACTCCCTGGTAGGATTATTACATTAATGAAAACGATGATGCCTGCCTTGAAAGTTAACTGGGATAAACTAGCCGCGTGTAAACAGAAGAAAGATGAGAGTGTCTGCGATTTCTACACTCGTTTTGAGGAGACATTCATTGATCAGAGTGGTCAGGATATGACTACGGAGGGTGGACAGCGATTATTTGTAGATAAATTCGTATTTAATTTGCTTCCCGAGCTGTCGCATAAGCTGAAAGACTCCGAAAGTTCATGGGCTGTTTCTTCTTCAGCTCAGATATTGGCTACTGCTCAATATTATGAAAATAGAGATACAGAGAAAATGATAAGCAAGAGAAAAAGACTAAAGAATTGAAAACTAAGGTTCTCTTGCAACAGACTTATCCACCTCGTTATGCTCAGCCTCAGTTTCAACAGCCTCCGCAGTTTCAGAAGGTGTATCAAAAGCCTGAGCCATATATTCCGCGACCTTTGCTAGGTCCTAATCAATGTGCCTTTTGTAGAGAGTCATTTCAAGAATAGTTGTCCGGTTTCATTGCAGTCTAATGGGACACTATCTGCTCCACGAGGTCGTGCTGGCCTCCAGTCAGCAAACAAGGGTAGAGGTCGAGGTATACTGACCCAAGAACAGCGTTCCCTTCCTCCCTCTAGTTCTGTGAACTATTTTGATCGGCAAAACGCTCGGTCTACACAGTATTACAATGAGGATTTTTACATTGAAGACGGAAATGAAAGTCTTCATGCTAACTAGGACAGCCATGGACAAAGTAAGGGAGTTGTGTCGATTCCAGTAGATCAGAATGGACCTTATGTTAATGTCACTGCAATGGGTGTTTCAGAGCCATTTCTTTTAGATACTGGTGCGATGAGAAGTTTTATCATTCATTCAAAACTCCCTGGGGCCCCTTTGTCTGGCTTAACGAATGTATCTGTAGGTTTTTCTGGCGCCCCAGTTCGTAATCCGGTTTCTTGCCCTTTGCCCATTTCAATTGGCCCTTATGATTTAGAAGTTTCGCTTCTCTTAACGAATGGTTGCGAGAATCTATTGGGCCTGGATCTATTGAAAAGACTGCATGCCACAATATCTTGTTCATCTTCTGGTGTATATCTCACTTTAGGACAGAAACTGACTTCTCCAATGTATTTGTCTAAAGATCAATTTCCTCCTGAATTGCTCTCTCTTCCTACAACGCTTTGGGCTACGGGTCCAAATGATGTTGGTTGTCTCGAAATTCCCCCTTATGTTGTCACTCTGAAGCCCAATGCTGAATTGCCACGCGTTCCTCAATATAGAATTTCCACTGAAGGTGAAAAAGCACTTTTGGAAATCATTCATGATTTGATTCATAAAGATGTGGTTGAGGAAACGAGAGGTAACATATGTAATAGCCCTATTCTTTCTTAAACGCACTGGTCCTTCTCAACCTCCTGTTTATCGTTTTGTAATTGATCTTCGGGAGGTAAACAAAATTGTTGTACCACAGTTTCCTGTTGTCCCAGATATCACTGCGCTGTTGACGATGATACCTTCTACAGCGGTTTGGTTTTCTGTTATCGATCTGAAAAATGCTTTCTTTAGTATTCCCATTGCCGAAGAAAGTAGGGATATTTTTGGCTTCTCTCTTGGAGGCCGAAGCTTCCGGTTTAAGCGCGCACCTCAAGGCTATTGTGAAACTCCCTCTATTTACAGTCAAGCTTTGAAATGTCATCTCGATGCTTTCTCTTTGTCGTCTGGTGCTGCTCTCATTCAGTACATGGATGATTTGCTAATCGCTGCTGATTCAGAGGATATATGTAAGAATATGACGGTTGCATTGCTGCGACACTTATCCGATCTCAATCATAAGGTTTCATCTTCTAAGCTACAATATGTTCGCAGAGAAGTTACCTACTTGGGTCATCTCTTATCAAAGGAGGGAAGACGATTAACCCCAGAACGTATCCAAGCTATTGCGCGAATGTCTGTGCCATCCACACAAAGAGAGGTACGTGCCTTTTTGGGCATTACTTCCTATTGTAGGCAGTGGATCCCTAACTTCTCTCTGTTGGCCAAGCCTTTGTTGGCACTCACTTTGAAAGATACACCTCACCCCCTTCCATGGACTGACGAGTGTCAGAGG